>NC_056549.1:4763077-5387005 GCF_910596095.1 Thunnus maccoyii | reverse complement strand
CAGACTGTAATATACCACTTTGAGGCCATCAGATGTGATGAATCATAGTGCAACTATATCACTCATCTATGCTGTCATCAGTTTCTTAAAAAAACTTAAGAGGTTTGTGTGTGTGTGTGTGTGCATGCTTGTATTGTTTTCACTTAAAATCGTTCAAAAATAGCGACGGCCCAAAATGGCACAGTGCAAAGATGCCTTTAAAAGAGGCCATATTATGAGAAACTCACTTGCTTGTGCGCACATATTGAGATCTCAGATGTGCCTACTAACAAACAAACTGTGGAATAAGACCACCCAGTCAGTTTGATGTGGGCTGGCCTGTTCCGAACTTATGTGATCCAACAAAGCCATTAGATTTGATGCCCATCCGACATGGTGACCATGTGAAAGACAAAGATATTGTTTAGTCTGATCCCGTCATTAAAGGGTGATGATATGTTCACTACTTGTTAATGCAGGTTTAAAGGCTGATAAAGATATTTATTGAATTAAAGCTGCTTTTAGTCAAATAAAACGCGTAATTTAAACTACATACAGGTTATAAAAATATTATTAAAGAATTTAAAAACTCTGGGGTGGATAAGGCAGGCAAGTTGAAGCAGGTTTACACTCAAATCAACCCTGAAGCATTACGATTAAAATCACTGTCTGTCCTCCATTACTGAAAAGACTGTCTTTTCTGATTAAATTATTTTCTCTTTTGAAGGCAAAACAAGGTTTTTCTGGCTAAAGTTGTGTAACATCTGTTCACATAATAGTTTCAGAGTCTTTTGTCCTTTTGTTGAGTTCTTTTGTAAATTTCAGCTGATCAGTCTCATGGAACAATATTTTTCTTCTTTTTTCTTCTTAAAATGAATTTATAGTGTTTTGGAATAAAATCCGTCAGTGAACACCTGCCACATTTGTTCTTCTTTATCTGAAGCGAGTGTTAACACACGATCATCAGATGGATCGCTGCACTATAAAAACTCTTAAAACTCTTTGGTATCTCAGGTTGGTGATTATTTGTTATTGACCAGAAATACCTTCTAAATTCACAGGTGTTGTCTGATGTAAAGCCTGCAGAGGTGATAAGGTGTCCTCTCGTTTACCCCCCTTGAACCTGTTCTTCACACATCTGTTGAGATAAAAGGCGGCAGGAAAACAGCATTAAAGAGTTCATCATTCCTCACTTTACCCTCATTTAGCAGTTTGTGTGTCTAATAGTATAAGTGATGACAGCTGACGCCCAAACAGCTCTTTCATGGCGATGCCCTTTGGGAAGCGGCTGCCTGGTGCACAGCTGCAGACACCCAGAGAGCAGAGATGACACGAGGAAGGGAGGGCTGACCGCCGAGCCTCCATCTTAAAGCAATATTTCACTTTATTTCGACTCTTTAAATCTGTTCTTGTGCTGAGGAGCGAATACGTCACAGTTTTCACAGTCTGCATTCCTGTTTTATTGTTCTACATTACAGTCTAGTTTTTGCTTCATTGGTTCAATCAGTAAATCTGACCTGTTTATCTCATATTTATAAAAAGTTGCAACAGAAATTTAGAGCTATGGCACCTGCATGGAATGTAGATTTATTAAAGTATGGACAGACTATTAATTAGAAAAGAGTATGATGCAATATTTCCTTAACTTCATACAGGTGCACTCACTAAAGTCATTAAAGTAGACAATGATTCATAGATGATTGAGTTAAAGATGATTCCAAGTCCAGTGTGCTCACTTTTTAATCCAAAATCTATCAGCAAGTGATCAAAATATTATATGTTATTGGGATTAACTTATCATGTCTACTGAGCATTGTGCTGTTGAATGATGGCTCATTTCTCGGTCTTAATCTGATGAGCTTAGTGGTGAAACTGGAGAAGCAACTTGAGTTTGAGAAGCAACTTGAGTTGGAGAAAATTTGGCAAAACACAGAGAAAATGAAATTGGAGTTAGAGCGGTCCAAGTTGCAGTTAATCAGATAGGCCAAGCTTTCTCCAAGGGGTCTAGTACAGAGGATGCTGCTTCTGTTGGTCCTGCACTGGGTGGGATTGATGTTGTGGCTAATTTGCATTTGGTGCCGAAGTTTTTTGAGTGAGACCCTGACACTTCTTTCGCTCTTTTTGAACATGTTGCAGATGCAAAAAAAAATTGGCCAGATTCCGACAGAGTGCTGATACATCCTCACTGGGAGAGCTCAGGAGGCATATTTGGCTGTATGTGCTGAGGATGATTTGGATTATGATACGGTGAAGTCAGCTGTATTAAAAGCATATGAGTTGGTCCCTGAAGCGTATTGTCAGAAATTCAGGAATTGGGTAAAGGGTAAAACAATAAGCAAACAAATGTGGAGTTCGTCCGTGATTTGGCTTCTCATTTTCACCGTCGCTGTGCAGCTGCGAAAGTTGATACTTTTGACAGTCTGTGTGAGCTGACAGTTTAAAACTGCTATCCCTCAATGCATTGTGACTTATGCAAGTGAGCAGAAGCCCTCCACTGCGCTTAAAGCAACTGAATTGGCTGATGAATAAAGGTAGTGCTCTTGGGGTGATTGGAAAAATGGGAGCAACATAACAATGGTGGTCACTCCCATGGTGGTGCAAAATTTTCGCCTGGTTCCTCGAGTAAGTCTGCATTTATAGGGTGACCTGAGGGTGGCAGAGTGTGTAATTGCTGCCATGTGGAGGGTCATTGGAAGGATAAGTGTCTGCTGTTGAAGTAGAGAGCTAAGCGTCATTCACCATCACCTCTGTGTAATTCACCATCGCGTTGTTCACTGTTGTTCACTCCAGCTATGCTATGCTCTACAGTTTTGGAGCAGAAACCATTGTGTGTGGATTTGTGTACTGGTTCTGCTTCAGGCCTGAGTCCCAAAAGTGGTTCTGGTTTTGAGCTGTTCATCACTGATGCTGTGGTGTCATTAGTTGGTTGGTAGTGGTGGAAGTGTGTTCCGATTAAGGTATTGCAAGTGCTAAACACTCATTTATAGTGGCGTCGGTGTTGCCTTTCTCACTTGCTACAGAAATGGGGGATTTTGTGCTGATGGGGGATGGAGCTGGGCTTAATTCCTGTGCTGCACCATAATACTGTGCTGGATTGTGAGGTGGTACAGGGTGTTGTTCCTGTCGGGGTGCACCCCGCGTTGCCACTTGATGGTGTGGTTGTGATTTTGGGCAACGATCTTGGCTGGTATTGCTGTGTGGGCCGATGTGCCGCCGTCTCCTGTGATTATTTCCAAACCACTAGCATCTGCGGAGCCGGATGAGAGTGGTCGGAGCGTTCCAGGTGTTTTTCCAGTCTGCACCGTGATGCATACACAGAGCTGTGACATGTCTGCTTCTGACCCGCCTGTCTTGGGGTGTAGTAAGGTTATGATGCCTGCACACCATGTGGTTTCGCTGCCTGATCTTCCTCCATCTGTTTTGAAGGAGGATTGGGTGAAGAGTCAGAGGGCTGATCCATCTCTGTCTGATTTGTGGGATGATGGGATGACGGTAGAAAAAATAAGACATTGCTCATGGTTACTTTGTCCAAGAGGATTTGCTGGCGAGTAAGTGGGAAGTGAGTTTTCAGGTTGTTTTGGCGAGTAACCTCCGTGATGTGTTGTTGCAAACTGTGAATGATGGTTGTGGACATCTGGGGCTAAAGAGGAACCTATGACCACGTCCTGTGCTGTTTCTTTTGGCCTCGGTTGAGAAGTGTGATGTCTCCAAGTATGTCAGGTTGTGCCGTACATGGCAGCTCCCCTTGTAACAGAGTCAGGTTGTTACTGCTCTGCTTTGTCCCAGTCCAAGTTGTTAGCCAGACGTTCAAAGTGGCATGGGAAAATTTAGAAGTTACACAGGCTGATGGGAAAAATCTGTCTCCTGTACTTGTGATTGATTCTGTGTTTGCAGATCCTAAGGTTCCAGCTGTGTGTCTGGACAGTGAGAGGGACCTAAAAACTCCTGATCCTGATGTTCTTGTCGCATGTGGTAGGCTAAACAATTCTCATTTAGATCTGCAGGATTAGATCTGCCACCAGCTGCTAAAGCCTCAGGTCCTCCAGCTGCTGGCCAAACTTTTTGTTCCAGCTGGGGTTGGGTAGTCGGCCCCATTGGATTAATTGAGGGATTGTTTTGTTTTGTAAATTGTTTTTGTTTTGTAATTTGTTTGGGTTTTGATTTAGTTTGCCATTTCATCCTGTTTTCTTTGGATTGATCTTGCATCACCTGTTTAATTTGCATCTCAGGATCCGGCGTTGCTGAGGATGTGTGGGGTGAGCAGGGGTCCGAGGGCAGAGTGAAGGGTTTATACTCTGTTTCTTTTTCTTTATTGCTTCATCGTAATTGATCGTTGATTGGTTTGGTTTTGCTTGATTAAGTTTTGCTGTAATCGCGTTAGGACCCGTTAGTTGTGTGCTATGTTTGCTGTGCAATTTACCTGGTTGTCTGCTTTGTTTTTGCAGGTGATCGTTAGCACAACTGGGAACACCTGGTGATATTCCCAGGTCATTTCATTCTGGGCTGCAGCACAGCTCAGTCTCTGGCCGACTCTTTGACATTTGTGTTCCAGCTCTTCCTTTTTCCCCACAGATGCCTTTTCGATTTGTTGTGTTGCTTTAGTTCTTTGTCTTCGCTTTTATGCACCACACAACACTCCCGCACACATCTTCCACTCTAAATGCACACTACACTACTGATTATACTGACATTACACACCATATTGTAAATATTTAGTTAATTTGTGTAATTTGATTTAATAAATTATCTTTTGTTAAACACTGACATGGTTTGTTTCCCTGTTGTTGTGGCCACTTGAGCCAGATCATAACACAGGATATTCAAAAGGCTTTTTTTTTCCTGACTGTAGCTAAAACAAGATTAAGAGTCTACATGCACAGCGCTTAATATCACATCCTGTTGACTTATTAACTGTACTGAAGTTATTTGAGAAATTTATAATGTAGTACAAAGTCAAGAGGTTGTGATATGTAGCACAACAAGCCAGTGAAGCTGTAAACAGAACCGTCTTCCCGCACATGCTCAGTTTTGTCTGCCTTAGACAGAAATACTCTCTGGAGACTGAAAATGTGATTGCTGTTATTAGCCTTTGGAGCTGTTTCTAAACAAACTAACATGACTAAACTCTTCATAATGAAGGTACATATCACCCAGTGCAGCATTGTGACTCATTGATGTGTTTTTAATGGTTTTTGGACAACAACGGAGGTCTGCGGCACAGAGGAAGAAGATACATCAGGCTTTGGATACACACACAATACTTGTTAGTAGATCAGTTCATTGTTGGTTTGGCTCCAAACATGAGATTTGTTGACAATAAGAAAAATGTAGAAAATCACCAGAATGATCCTTTAAGCACAGTGGTGTTCTGAGCTAAATGCTAACATGTTCACTATGACTATGGTAACATGCTGATGTTTAGCAGGTAGTGTGTTTGCATGTTACCATTTGCTAATTAGCACTAAAAACAAAGTACAGAATTATATTGCATGAGTTTTGCTATATAAATTAGGTTATAGGGCAACTTAACACCAGGCTGAAAAGCAGTGTTTCACAACTTTCTTTGGTTAAAAGATTCAAGTCTGAGGTGCCCTCGAGGCCAGTTAAGATACATATCACATAACTGTAACGTCGATGGTTCGGTTCAGGCTGCATATGTTTGCTGCATGTCCCTCTTCTCATGTTTCCTGTCCCTCTGCACCTTTAACTATCAAATAAAGGCAAAAAAGAGAGCCAACCACCTGACCCCAAGTGCAGTCAGACGTGTGCTTTGTTGCACCTGTAACCACATCCGATGTGATGTCATGTCAGTGATGTCACAGCAGCAAGGTGAGAGGTGAGAAGTTAAACCACTGGAGGTCAGCAGAAACAAGATTTACTGGGGCTGTTAAGTTGATCCCCAAAGTGATTACGCTTCATCCTGAAGGGAACATGAATGTCTGTACCAAAGTTTATGACGACATACTCACGATGATGGATCAAATAGCTTTTGAGACATTTCTCTTAAAACCACAAATGTGAACCTCATGGTGGCGCTTAATAAAAAGTCAGGGGATCACTAGAGTCAGGAGGATTCATCCTCGGCAACACAAATATCTGTACCAAATTTTATGACTCACCTGGGGTCCTAGTGGGTTAATCTAGCCATGCAGAAGATAGATTGATTTTAAAAATGCACTCAAAAAAAGTAAAAATGTATGTACGATTTCAATGTAGGTATGAGGAGATTACATTTACGATTGCATATTTTGTGTCTCCTGACTTTCTTTCTTTATTAGGATCCCCATTAGCACCAGCACAAGTATTGGCTATTCTAACTGGGGTCCACCACACACATATACAGTACATACACACTAAAACCACACAAACACATCAAACATTAAGCCAAACACAATTCCAAACGCAATTCCTCAAGAATTCATAGCAAACTTTATATTTCTTTTTCATATGTGGTCATCCATAATAAACATAAATCTTTGTCTGATGACATTTTTAAATTATATATTTATCCATCCACACATTTATTTCTGCTTTTAGGACTTTTTGATGGTTGCCTCTTTGGTGATTAGGTTTGTTGACGTTTGACATATTTATGTATTGTTTTATCTGTTTTTTTAATGGCTTCTGAAATGACAGTTTTCCATGAATAAAGAGCCTTTTCTGCACGCATTGGAAATTCACTTTCTATTCTCATAAAGGATGTTGAAAGAGAACAATTTATTGTAACTGCATTGTTTTTTCATCCAAAAAGTGTTGGACTGACAGACCGACTATCTCCAGAACCATGTAACCAGCACCGATAATGAGCCGTATGCACGATGTTTCAAAGAGCAAGTGAAAGGCCTGCGTACTGTATATCTTCATTATCCCTGTGGACGTGTTGTGTAATTTCCCAGAAAACAATCTGACAGTCTGCATCAGTCAAAACCAAAATTATACATATTGCTACCTGCATAACTTTGTACAATCAGAGGCTTTAACTTCAGTTTAAATGTTTCTAACGCTTTAATATTAATTTTTTTTTACCTTGTCATAACATAATGCTGTAATTGTGGCAATTTTCTGCTTATTTGGGTTGAACTTCTCAACCCTGTACACGTCACCATCCATCATCTGCTGGCTGAGTTTTATTATTAGTCCTTTAGTTTATGCACAAAACCACAAACACAGTGTCTCTAAGCAATTATTCAACCAAAGAACAGATATTATTAGGACTCATTCCAGGTTTAATATGAGTAAGAATTATCGGGAAACAATAATTTAGTTGTAAACAGATAAGAGACAAAAACAAAGCTGAAGAGCCGCCGTTGAAACCTGACCTGAAGCATTCCTCAGAGTGTCGTGTCTTAAGTGGGCTGTCCGTCAAAGAGACAGGCCTGAATAAACACGGATTATAAATTTAAGTCTCTAAAACATTTTATCTGATTGATTGTCAGTCATGTGTCCAGCTTGTCATTGTAAGAGATAATCTCATTGAATTAAAGTCCTGACAGCAACACGTCATGCAAGCGGCTATGAAATATTTTCTCTTCCAGTCTAGATGTTGGTTCTTCTTCCCGAAAACCTGCACTGAGTTACAGAATACAGGCGGATCCAAAAAGGGCACATGAGACCATTTTTAGTCATAAATGCTTAAAGAAACCTGGAGAGTTTCACACGTTTTGTAATATTAACTGTTTCCCACACTTAGCATGTTGGATTTAGTTGCTGTCTGGTGAAATTAGGAGATACAAGCAGATAAATAAACCCTTATTTGTAGAGTGATGATTTATTTAAAGTGTTATTTAAAGAGACAAGCTGAAAAAATTGGCTGCATTAGTAACAGATTGACCTGTACAAATTAAATTCCACTGATAAATTAATGGAGCAGCAAATAGATGGTCTAAAATCTTAAAATTGATCATCAGTGATGCTGAGTTTATTTTAATTACTGCTTTGCTGTGATGCATTAATTGCATTTCCACAAAGATTGGGGTTGGGTTCCAATAACCACTTAAATGTTGTTGTTCTCTGCAAGAGACCTGGGTTCATTAAGCTCTAATGCTAATGAATCTCTCCTAAATGTAGAAAGTACTCAAGTAGCATCTTATCAGCAAGCTCTAAGTGATGCTTTTGCCAAACATCCATCCATCCATTTTCTACCACTTATCCTCCAGGGCCTTGTGGGGGAGCCAATCTCAGCTGACATTGAGTGACAGGTGAGCTACACCTCTGACAGGTCACCAGTCAATCACAGAGCTTACATATAGAGACAGACAACCATTTCACACCTTTGGGCAATTTAGAGACACCATTTAACCTGACCTGCTTGTTTCTGGTCTGTGGGAGGAAGCTGGAGAACCCACAAAGGCACAGAGAACATGTGAACTCCACATAGAAAGGCTCCAGCCGGCAACAGCACTAACTACTCCACCACCGTGTCTAACAAGTCTTTGAACATTAAACAACTGTGGCAAATCAGTGCTGGAAAAAAAAATCACTTTTATGACATTTACATTTTACATTTTGTCATATGACAGATGCTTTTATCCAAAGCAGCTTACAAATGAGGCAAGAAGATCAAACGTTAGAGGACAGTGACTCCAAAAAAGCTGTGGTACAAATTTTGTGCAATGAGAAAAAGCACTAGACAGAAGTTTTTTTTTTTTTTCCTTTTAACAAAGTGCTAAAAGGTTAAAGGGGCTAAAGTGTTGAGGTGATCACAGTGATTACACCACTATGGTTAAGATGTGGTTAGGTTTAGGGAAACATTGTGGTTTGGGTTAAAATTGGGAACAATAGTGGTAATTTTAAAAAGGAACCAACACTGACTGTTGGAGGGAAACAGGAAATGAACAGCAGACTCTAGGGACTTGTTTCTCTCCCTCTCAGACAATTCAGTACGAATCTAGATACATCGCCCACAATCCCGTATAAAAATGATACAGATACATTTGTAACCATCTGACTGAGCAACAAAGCTGATTTGATTCAGCTGCATCTAAGAAATCATATTTTTTATTTATTTTTTTTAAATTTAAGTGACTGTGGTGGAGGCTACAGTCACAGTGTAGAGAGAAGGGATTTTGGGATGACTGGTTTTTGACAGCTGTATCGATTTTTTTTTTTTTTTTTCCAAATTTGTCATTGTGTCAAATCTCTGACTCTTGTATTGGTTTTCCAAAATGTAACCCTTTTTTAAAGGATGGTTTCCCAATTTTTCAGTCAGTGAAAGAGGTTTTCTTCGCTGTAATCATTCCTCCTGTTCATACTGGATATTAAAAGATCCTTCAAATGTGCTTTCAATGTAAGTGATGGAGGCCAAAATCCACAGTGTGTCCACACAGTCATTTAAAAGTTGATGTGAAGCTTATATGAGGCTTCAGCAGTCTGAGTTAGTCATATCAAGTGGATAACTGCCACATTCAGTCTTTTTAGCATCAAATTCCCTCTTTGTGTTTCCTCGGACAGTGTTTCCCTGTTTAGCTGCGGTGGAAGTATAGTAACAAAAAGAGGGACTTTGGCACTAAAAAGACTGTAACGTTAAAAGATATCTACTTGATTTGACTCATTTGGATGCTGAAACTTCATATTAGCTTCAGATAAACTTTTAAATACATTTTTGCACAGAAGGAGGACTGTGGATTTTGTCCTCCATCACTTACATTGTAAGTGCATTATGAAGGGATCTTCTAATGGTCAGTATGAACAGTCGGTGCCATTAAACCACTGCAGAAGAAGACGACACAACGATATGACGTCATTAAAAGAGCACCATGTGTAAAAACGTGATGGAGATATGACATTTCCAACGTTTTCAAAAAAGTTTTCAGCTTCTATCAAACCTGCGAACTGTGAGGAGTCTTGTTCCTCGTCTCAGAGTGAGGAACAAGACTCTCACTTCTACCAGCAGTGAGTTTTTTTTTTTGTTTGTTTCACTCCAGCTTCTCTGCTCTGTGCCCCACAGCTGTGGAAGATGAAGATAACGAGTTTCATTTGTCAGCGCGGGTTTAAACAGCAGTAGCTGTCACTGATGGAGAGTTTGGAAACGGCAGTGCAGAGTGAATAAACTGAGTCACTCTGAGGTCAGAGCAGACGGCAGAGAGCACAACGCTGGGACACGATACAGGTATAACAAGACTGTAACGTTGAAAGATATCTACTTAATTTGACTCATTTGGACGACTGAAGCTTCATATTAGCTTCAGATAAACTTTTAAATACATTTTTGCAAAGGAGGAGGACTGTGGATTTTGTTATTATTATGATTGTGGCATTATGAAGGGATCAGTATGAACAGGAGGAATGATTACAGCAAGAAAAACATGTTTCACTGTTCATTTTGGCACCTTTACTATTGTTTTAAAAATCGTGAACCCGTATTTTAAAGTCTGACGCTCTCGTTTAAATGTCCCTAAATAATTAAGAGGTGGAAAAAAAAGGTAAGTCTGCATCTTGCAAAGAGGCAGAACCGGAGCCAGAAATCACCAAACAAAAAAAAAGCGCTGCCTGTGATTCATGGAATCTGGAAAATAGGCTAGTTAAGAACAACTGTAAGTTGTCCCAGCAAAGACACACAGATGTGATGAAAAACAAACACATGCCGTCTTCAGAGTTCAGCATCATCTGTGCCCATCTGTCACTTTCCCTCTTCTGATACCGTTCTTTACAAGGACGCTTTTCAAACAACACCTGACGTCATGCCAAAAGAGGGAGCAACGCACATGTAGAAATATGCAAATTTTATAATTGGTTTAAGTTTGACACGAGAAAACAAGAACATGTGGCTGCCTGGTTTTTCTTTGAGGCTGAAGAGAGGGAAAAAAACAAACAAGATGGTAACAATTCCCGCTTTAACAATGTCTGCATTCCTGACTTGGAAAACACTTGTGTGGATTATGAGTAATCAGCCTGACAGGGAGAAAACAATCTTTCTCAAGAAGCTTTAATGGAGGATAATATAGTTTCTTGAGGCTTCTGCAAGGTAACAGCTTTATTGCTTCAGGTGTAATCATTTCCTCATCACGTTGAACTAAATGAGGCATCACAGTCTGTCAGGTTAATTGGCTTAATAGTTACATCATGGCTCAGGAAATGTCCGTTTACTGTAACTTCCTGCGCTGAGGCTTTTGGTAAAGTGTGTAATTTATCAGTGATAAACGGTTGTTCTCCTGCAGCCACTGTATCTACTACTGACAGCACATAATGACAGAATAAAGCGATGAACTGTAGTCTGAAAAACACATTAGTTAGCTCTCTTACAATTCTTCCTTACATCCTTATTTCCTATTTTAACCTGGAAACTGATTTTTTTTTTTTAGTGCTGCTGTTTTCCCAACAGAGAACATGTTGTAAAAGAATAAAGAGAAAAGGTTCTATATATATATATAAATATATATAAAAAAGGCTCATTATTGGCTCATTTCCCACATTCCTTCTGCTTTTAGCTGCCAAACTATGTCATGTTATTTCAAATCCACACACAAATAATAAAAAGGAGAAAATCTGGCAGAACTTTTGAGTTTTGTGACAGTGACGTTGACGTTCTTTGCTTCCTTCAAGTTTCTTTCTCTGGCAGAGAAGAAGAGGAGAAATACCAGTGTAGCCATGTGTATGATAATTACTGTATTTGTATAATTTTTTTTATTTTTTGTGCAATGTAAAATCAATTATAATCTTTATTTATGTGTTTGGATCAACATTCCTGGTATCCACACAACAGTAACAATAAAAACAACTATTTATAATCACATGCAGCATTAAAACAAGAAAATATAAAGATATTAATGAATATAAGTGAAACTGCTCTACGTATGAAAAGGTAGACAACACAAACTTATGATAAAAAACAAAATAGTCAAGATAGAAACAAAAAGTTTCCAAATAAATTTTTACGTTATAGTTTGTTTTCTATTAAAATAATGATCCGCTCACATCTGCTGAGATGATGTGAAACAACCGCTGTCTCCACTTCCAACCTCTTATAAACGTTTCCTTTTGTTTGCTATGATTCAAGTATCAAACTCTTTTGTTTGCTATGGTATGATACAGTACAAAAATGCTATGTATGTATTTATTTTGAACAGCGGGATGTGCATGTTTGTAAACTTATGCATAATAATTACTTACAGCTAGCCTATCATATTCATCCAGCTGGTTTTTTTTATTTATTTTTTAAGTCTGAATCATAGTTTCCTTGCAGCCCGGCTACAAATATCCATGATTCTGGTGTTGGGAACCACTGCACAACTGTATAAAACAACTTCTCAGGTATATTTGCCTCCATGTTGATGCCAGCTGTGACCTTGCAGCTGCGACCTCACAGTTTACCGTCTGTCCTCCATGAAATGTCCCTCTGCACTGTGTCTGGAATCCTGTTTGTATCTCATGTCTGTAAATAAAGCGACCAGGTCCCAGCTGTGCATATGACAAATGGGAAAATGTACTGCACTTCTAAATTGTGTTCCGCATAATATTTGTAACTCCAGTAGACATGGGAGTGCTTAATCCAATTCTGTCATTCTCAACATCTTTTTCAAATTAGATATATCTGATCAAAGGTCTCTGGAGATTAAAATGGAACCAGCTGGAAATAAAGGTGGTAAATAAGAAACTCTAAGATAGCGTGTCTTTGGCTGCATTATAGGCCTCATGAAGCTGCGATGCTCTTCAGCCTACAGTTGAGAAAACACAAGATGTCTGAATGAAAAATGCAAGACGACTTTGCTGTTCTTTGATCTTTGAAGTGGGGCAACAAAAAATATAGTTTGTCACGAGGGAGTAAAAAAAAAAAAAAACTGCTTTATTTTATAGTATTGAAATGCAGAAAATCCAGACATTATAATAACAACTTTATTTATATAGCACCTTTAAAAACAGAGTTTACAAAGTGCTTTAACAGACAGAAAGCAATAACAAGTCTGACATTAAGAAGATGACAGCAGAAGACAACTAATGATAAAGCCTTTAAAAGAAAAACTCACTTGTTTTGTCACAATTTGTCCAGAGAGGTTACACTTTCTTCTCTGAAGAGCCATAATGTCCACTGAAGGTAATTTCACTGTTTTGGTCAATGAAAACCTGATAGCTGACGGGGCTAAAAGTTCATTCACATAATAAATTATCCACTTTGGGTTCCTTCCTTCGGACAGGGGCATGGAAAAGCGAGTTTACCGTCACTCAATATTATTATGGCAGGAAATAAAAACAATGAGATTAATTGAGGCTTTTACTTCGGTCCCAGAGGGAGCTAGATAAAGTCAAAATCTAAACTTAATGGATGTAATTATCCTGACCTCATTTCTCTCCGATTTTACTCCCCGTATACATGGATCTTTGTCCTGAAACGACACAGAAGTTTGATTTCCTGCGTTATTTGGTCAAAGTCTCTTCGAGGCTAATGGATGGCAGTTAAGTTCCTAACATACTTTGTAATGTTATCGCTCCTTTTTGACATGAAGCGGAGGATAAATGAGGACATTAGTTTTCCTCTGTAGATTTAGCCGTCCTCATCAATCACACTGTTTTCCCTTTCTCTCGTGTCAATTATATTTTCTTTATGAGTTTAGGAGGAGCAGATGGCTGGATTTACCAAGAACTACAGGCTACATTCACCTGTCATTTCTTTCATTTCTGAGTTTTATCTAAAAAGGTGCAGCTGGGAGATCCATCCCAGAAGGTCATGTGAAAAGCTGGCTGTTATAAGGAGACGGTGAGACGTGATATTGTTTAAAAATGCGGGGATAACGCCCGTCTCTCTCCTCTTGAAGAAATTCATAGTGTTGCACTTGGCTGTTCTCATTAAAATTGACTGAAAATGTCATGTCAGGAATGTAAAAAGAGAACTATAGAGACAAGTTAAAACCCCGACAACGCTCTCACCTCCACACAGCTGGCAAATTGCTACGTGAAGGACTGTCGGGTTACAGAAATGGTCATATACAACCCCCTCCTAATATGATTTCAGATGGGTGTTGGTGGAGGTTTTTACCAAACCATCTGACAAGCACATCTGATATATATACAGCAACGTAAAACCACAAAACTTCCATCTACAAAACACTCTAAACAGTTAAAATTTTGTCAAATGCTGTCATCTTGTCTTAATGAGCTTAGTCAGAACAAAAGCACTTTCTTCAATTTCCTGATGTGGGTTTCTACATGTAGTCTATCTGCCCTACGGACATGCTTGGGTACCACTTTAAAGACTTTATGCTGCAACGCAGATGCAACAAGCACCAGGATGTAAAGGTGTGATGTTAAAGAGCAGGCGGATACAACCTCTGAGACAGACGCATCAGATGTTGAGAGACTGATTCATCTCCTGCCAGTTGGCCGCGAACGTGCTGGTGTTAAATGCCACAGTTCATTACTGCCCACATTTGGTTGGTGTGGTTGGCAGGTGCTCATTTAAAACCCTGCAAACACGTGTAAAGGTACAAACACGCTTCGCATGCAGATGCAATGAGTTATACAAAAATAGTCACAGATATAGTGTCAAGTAAAAGGCAAACACAGTATCTGCGCTCAGGTTTTCCTATTAAACATGTGCTTCACACCTGGACAAAAGGGAAGCCGCTGCCTGAGGGTTCGAATAGTAGCTTAAATCTAATTTCGCTGTGTATCCAGGAAGATTTTGGTAACTTTAAGGACCCTATTTTCATGCCAGTGCAAAGCGCAGTGGTGCACCAGCGAACTGGTATTTATTTGCTGCTATTTCCTCGACAGTTTTTCCTCGGCCGGTTTGAAGTCTTGGTGAGTCACCGTGTGCCACAGGTGGAGGAGAGGCGCAGCTGAGGGTTTGGCAATTTTAATCCACCTGCAATCAATTGGTGCCAAGAATGAGTGCACCTTGCATTGTTCGCTGCTTGCCTGCTCTTAGCAGGTTGAAAATTTGGCGCACTTGTATTCTACATAATTTGTCCACCTGCGCCCACATAAACCTTTTTAATTAATGGTTTGCTCATCTTTCGTTGTACTTTTTTTTTTTGGTTATGACATTAATGGCTATGAGACTAAATAATTATTAACACCTGTCATCTACAACAGCTAGATTCCTCTTTACAGCTATCTGCAGTCTCTGTTGGAATGATGTTACGTGCTGTAAAGGCTCAATTACGCCAGATCTGCTGGTTAGATTTTGTGTAATCTGCACCAGACTGTTGCAAAATAACCAACGAAGCCTGCATGCTTATATGCACACTAAACTTATCGGTTATAATCATTCTGTCTAGTTTCTAATACAAATCAACAGGCCAAAGTGTCACTTGGAGCTTTGCGTTTTTAATCACAATACAGGTAAACGTGTGGTGGAGATTGTTCAGGTTACATTTTATAGAAGTGTTTCATCTTTAAAATCCAATTTATTGGTGGATTATTAACAGGAGCATGTGCATGTCTCAATATGAAGATTAAATAAACAACTATTTTGTTCCCAAAATGTCAGCACTTATTTTTGCATGTATAACAGTCAAATCTGATTTAAACTTTAAAAATAATATCTGAAAATGAAATTACCACATGTAAAATACAATACCACATTTTAAAATCTTTCACTTTGTATTAGGCACTACATAGATAATTAACCACAGATGGTTATTGTATAGATCATTGTGAAAGCATGGTGATTAGTGGATCACAAATGTGTCCAGAGAAGTTAATTCAACTTTAGACTGCTGACTCTGCTCTTGGCAGCATATTTGAGCAGCTGTATTCATATTTGAAACTTTTTACAACATAACCAATACTATGTTTCCTCTGAGGAAAACTCTCCACAGGATTTCCCAACTGTCAGTATGTCATGATGGTTTAAGAGGGTAAAATGAGTGAATATGATTGTCACAGCCTCTAACACGCCCAACATGTCCAACATGAGAATATCAGTACAAGTTATTCTCATTTATTTTAAAATTTCTGTTCTGACCTGAGAGCAGCGCTGGTGCCAGTAAATGATTGGGTGAGTTACGGGGGGGCTAGATTGTTTACAGTAGATGCTAATGAATTTTGACACAACAAACAATGAAAAATAATACTACTAGGGAAAAACGAGATTCAGTAATCCCAGGCTAATAGGTTACATAATTGAAATACACGTTGCGAAATGTTTAGCATTGCACAATTCATTCCGTGAATTTAGAATAAACAAATCAAATGCGTACAAAAAGTTTACAACAACAAGCACGAACAAACCATCTGAGAAGTTGTTCTTGGGAACTGTTCGGAAAAGGGCAGGCACTTTCAAAAAAATACTTGGCAGGTGATTGGATAAACAGTCTGTCCATCACCGTCTAACCTTACGAGGCAGCTGGATTTGCAAGATCATGCGAGAATCCTCATAGGAGGCTGATCGGTCCGAACCGCCAGTTGTGGTGCATAAGTTGAAGCCTGACAGGATGGACTCTTGCGTGACCTTGTGATGTTGCGATCTTGTGAATCCAGCTGCCGCACAAGGTAAAAACACTATAGCTGTGGGCTAAAACAACTGGCTACAGTTGAAAATGGTAATGCTGAGCCATCAGGAATACACAACTCCTGCCAGCTGTAACTAGCCCCGGGTCACACAACAACTTGACATGACAGAAGTAGCCTTCTTTCAGCTCGCAATGCTAACAATATTAATGCAGTTTGTTCAGACAGTGACAAGCTTTAGAAAGAAAACATTCACTCACAAAACAAATTGTAACAAATGTTATAGAAGACATTTCCTGTTTAGCTAACAGAGTTAGCTACAGGCTGCATAGTGGAGTCGCTTGACATAATCATCTATCGCATTGGGATAAACGGCCTATAAGTTTTCTTTCTGTACTCTCATGAAACACAATCCATTCCCCTCCTCCCAAAACACTGGTCTCACACACACACATAGGCTAAATGTTGACGGTATGATTGACCTACACAAACATTAATAAGTCATTTAAATCTGCATATCAACAAAAACTGATGTACTCACCAGTCACAGGAGAACGATCCACCTGTTGTGATTTGCAGCAAATAAGTCAATCACTCCATTGACCTCCAATCTTTGGTCCTTCCACTCCTCAGATAGGTCTTTAACCAACGTAAGTAAGAAAAGCTCCTCTTACACACAGCCGATGTGATGGGCAAAGTTTATATAACTCACCAGCACATCATGGGTCCCCACTTTGTTTTTACTTTCAATAAGTCGCTTTGCTTGCTGAAGTTCTGCAGACAGGTTTTCATCCATTACCTCATAGTGTTTAGCCATTGACAAAAGGCAATCTTTGTCCATGAATGTCTTGTGTTTGGGGGCTATTGCTTCTCTCAGAATGAGACAGCTTTCAGACGAAAAATGTTCAAATGTTCAATTCAGTTTCATTTAGCAGACACTTTTATCCAAAAGGACGTACATCTGAGAGTTGATACAACACGAGAAAGGCTCTAATCAGAAGAGAATAATATGATTAAGTGCCATAAAGCTAAGTTTGAGTCCAACAAGACGTAGGTGCCAACAGGCAGTGCACAGAGGCAATGCATAGTGTGCATAGAATGCACAGAAGCATTTCTTCTTCTTTTTCTTTTCTTTTTTCTTCTTCTTCTTCTCAATTCACTAACAAATTGGTCAATTACTGGGAAAAAAACAGTGGTTACGATAGTCATCTGAAGTTTCCAATTGCTCTCTTGACTGTGTTTGGCTGTTATCAGATTGCATTCCACGTTTCAACGTTGCGTTTCTTGTTAAGGGTATCTGAACGGACCAGATCAGTGGCAGATGCCAGCTCCAAATCTGTGGCCTGTAGATGTTCAGATAAGGTATTTGTGAGGCTGAATATGCTTTCCAGCACAGTGACGAGCAGAAAAAACTGTCCATCAAACCATCCAATCAGTGATTTTGCTTCAGTTGCCCTATGAGTTGCTGAAATAGCAGGGAGAGCTCTTTTTTATTGCCCACAGTGTAGAATATTGGCAGACCCATTACGTGTCTGAGAATCTTCTCAGTTCCACTACCCGTTTGGTGGGCTCAAGTTTTTGCTGCTTCCTGATTGTGAATAATAGACCTGGAAAAAAATTTATAGGGCATCTGCACCATTGTTAAACATTCTGCGACTTGTTTCACATTATGCACATACATGTTATGTTTAGTCTGTGTGCATAGCAATGGATGTAAAGTGTGTGTAGCACTTCTTGGCGGAATTTGTCGTGGACACCGCTGTCGCACCCAGACATTACTGATGCCCCGTCGTAGCACTGGGTGATGCATGTGTTTTTGTCCATGTTGCACTTAGCCAACGTCTGTTTAACTGACTCAAGGAAGACGGTACATCTAAGCCATCTGCCGGCATAAAACCCAATAATTCTTCATGAATGTTATTGCTTAGATAATGCAAAACAACAGTGTCTGCTCTTTCTTGCTCATGTCCTTGGTTTCGTCAACCATTAAAGCAAATTGCTCTCCCGGTTTAACTTTGTCGCTTACTTAGTCCCTTATCATGCTAGCCATAATGTCAATTTATTCTGAATGTCATGGTGCACATAGTTAGTATTGCCAGGCTTACTGGCAAACGGTACTGTCAAAGTTTCCAAGCAGATTTAACAGTTCAAGGAAATTACCTCTGCTGGTGGATTGCTTGTTTTCTCTGTGCCCTTCGCCGTCCAATCGTTTGACAAGCATTAAACCGCAGTGACTCAACTACCGCTCGCATGTACTGCCTGTTTTCTTGTACAATCTTGGAATGTCCAACGTCAAGTTGTGTTAAAATCCTCAACCCACTTTTAAATTGCACCTCAAATTCACACCATGCTTCCATAGCTAGATTATAAGAAACACTTGCATTGCGTTGGGCCAGTTTCTCTGCTTCTTTTTTTTCCCCCAGTTTCGACACCCAGCATGGGTGAAGCTCTTTTTCGATATGACCCGGCCTGTGGTGGAAAAAAATGTCAACACGCATAGCAGAAAGCAGCATCAACTGACAGCAAGTATTCCAACCGCGGTTATTGTTTGAACCAAGAATTGTTAAACCCCCTTGATTGAGATCCAAATTTTTGAGTTGGGTAAGACTTTAATTTAGGACGCCTCGGAATCTCAGCTGGATCTTGGCTTAAATCCGCAGGACCACCAGTAAGTCCATGTCTTCACATATTTATATTTTTTATTGCATAAATATTTATCATCACAAAATTACTGAGGGTTTTGGGGGGGGCTCAGCCTTTTTTCAGGGGGAGATTAAGACCCCGCTAGTCTGTCCCTCCCTCCCCCCGCCGTTGCCTGAGAGCAGCAAATTTCACAACATGTGGATCCGACTGGCAACACTTCTTCTATGAATCCTGTGAAAAGTGCCACCATCCTAGTTGACGCATTTACCACAAATCGTATAATCGACACAACTGAAAATAACAATGTTCCGAACAAAGTATTTTACAGGTTTGTCTCACCCCAATTAAGATGCAATTATCTCTCTTACTGGTTAGGAAGAAGTGATATCATGCGCAATTTTGTTTATTTTAGACTGAGACGGCTCTTGTGAAACTTTATTATGGTATTATTTTATTTTAATGATGCCGATTATATATTAGTTTGTGTGAAAAATAAAACATATTAAAAGGCAATAATAAAAGCAATGGTGAGTTACAACGAGCCTCTTCAACAGGAAAAAATACATAATGTTATAATTAGATCCATTGTTTCATGTATTTGTCCGTTGTGTTGATCTGTATTTCATTTGTTGCTTTTGAAAAGCACATTGTGACAAACCAGCTGTATTAGATGTGCCTTATGAATAATGCTAAAATCTGTCAGTTCTGGTAAATTCATGCTTACTTTGAGAACAATAACTTAAAAAAATAAAACCAAAAGTTTGTAATTCAAATTTCAAGACAAAAGTCCTGAACCAAAGCTCAGAAAAGAGAAAACAGGAAGGCAGCAGGAATTAGATTTTATTCTTGTGAAGAATGAAAGGAAAAAAAAAAAAAAAACAAATAAAAAAAAACAGAACACAGAAGAACAAAAGGTTGTAGTGGATTTCGACTGCTCAGTGTTCATGCTTAACTTAGCATCGAACTATTAAAGTGTAGTCAACTTTCAGTCAAAAACTTTATTTGTCCTTAAAAGTAAACAGTTACAACATAAATGTAACATATCGAGATCTTTAGAATTTGGGCTCTGAGTAGATTTACGTCTGAAAATCACCTTTTCCTCACAGAGTTAAGTTGAGCGGTGGAATAAAAGAGTTTTTGTGTGTTTTCTCTTTGCTAATTAGACTCTAAAAAGAGCCAGAAGGTAAAATCTGAAGCTGTGGATGTAGAGGATGACAGCTGTCACCCTAAATAGACTTTGTCTGCTTTCTTTAACAACTATTTGGTAAACAGAACTGATTATTCTGTAGAGTACCAGTGATTTACCACCCTCTTTAGAAAGTTCTGCATCTGACAGTGAGAGAGAAGAATACCAACGGATAAAAGGAAATGTCAGAGCTGATCCAATAAAAGATCAATAAAACAATGACATCTGAGTCCTATCCACATGAAACTCAGCCAGCTTCTTCAAACAAAAAGAAAAATGCTGCTGGGTTTTCTTACACATTATGCTGTTAATTGTCTATTATAACACCCAATAAGTCTCTAAAATTTCTATCACCTGACTCTGGTGGAACAAAGAGTAGCGCTGGTGATACGCAGATGGTAGGTTTACTACTGTTAGTTGGGTTGGTACTCGATGGTGTTAGAAGGTTGGTGATGTAATTAAACAAATGTGGGTCGCTTGGTAACTAATTAAGTAACTAACTGGTCCCCAAGGTGGCAAACCATTGTGGTCAGCGAGCTAGTAAACATGCTAGTTAATAATATGCTATCATGCCAAAGAAAAAAAGACAAATCAGAACCTTTCTCAACAGTATGTTGTGTTGCTCACTTCATACATTTACATAAGGAAAAACATTTATTTGATATTCATGTTTTTAGCAGCATTTAATGAACATCGTTTTCCCAAAAATCCTACATGTTCGCAGGCTAAACGTCACGGCTCGAGAGAGGAAACAAGTCTGTGACTGGGTTGAGTGTTGTGGTTATTTCAGACATGTCTGTAATAACAGCTGGACAAACAGGAACGAACGCTGTACAAGTCTTTGACACAACTAGAGAGTTGGAAAAAATGACTTTTAGAAGAAAGCGGCGGTGAGTTTGATGGATGAGGACGAAATCAATTAAGTTACAATGACATAAGTTCCCCCCGCTGCTGCACTTGTAGTTTTCTCATGGTGGCTATTGTTTTTTTTTGTTTTTTTTATCTGTGCTCACAAAGTAATTGTTGTTTAACTTTGTTAAAATCTCAAAGGTTTCAACTTCTGTAGTGGAGCCGAGTTGTATGAGAATATGGAAAGTAAACTCCGGGAACACGCTTAATTTTTTCCAGAAACACAGATGAAAGAAACGCTGAAGGAGAGATTTGAATTGAGTTACAGAAGCTGAAGTGATGTCATGACTTTGGCCAAATACATTATCATCATATATTTAAATATTTTATGCACATATACAGTACATACTACACATAGTTTATACTTAAGAGGGCAGAAAACTTCAGGGTGTGAAGCAGCTAACATATTCCTGTATTCTGTCTGTGTGCTTTCACAAACAACAGAGTTTGACTTCAAAGATGAACTTGAAATGAATTCAATGCAAACTGTGATGTGGCTCTAAAAGCGTCCAGACTGAATATGAATCTGATTTTAGAGAGTGTGCGACTGTATATGAAGTCATCGGAGAAACACAAGTGAATGTGGAGGGTTTGTTTGCTTTGCGTAAATTGATGCAAAGATGTGTTTTGTGTGCATTTACACCAGAGCTGTCGGACTACATGAACGTATAGAGAAAAGAGGAGTAATAAGAAGAGTTTGGAGGAAATTAGAAAGAACTGAGACATCCTGTTAAGTTTTGAAATCAGTCCAAGTCTGTGCTGTCACATGGTTTTGTAGCTATTTGTTGCATCGGCCAGTTGAGGCTGATAAACACAAAAACACCAACTCCAAAATGAACATTCAGTTTCTGTTCATCGTATAAAATCGTGTGCAAATCATAAAATTTTAAAGGACCTGCAGAGTAAATAGTATTAAAGCTCCACGGACACATATCCAAGCATCGAGTCAGTGTTGAAGTAACATGTTTAACCAATTTTTTTTTTTTCTCCTTTAGCATATAAAGTAGTGAAGGCAGAGAAACAGGAAGAGATGATAAGCAGAGTCAGACTAGGTGAAGAGGAAGAAAAAACAGCCCGAAGGATCAGTGTGGGAACAGAAAGGTGGAGGATATAAAGCCTCAGCTGTTTCAGAGAACAACCCTGGTGGTGAATTCACAGCGGAGGTCTTTCCTCACCACATACTTAAACCACAAACCTTTTTGCAACGTGTCCGACACCACATGATGCTGACTCCCAGTTCCTTCAGGGGAGACTGATTGGTAAAAAAAAAAAAAAATTAGAATACCACTGTGCGGGTTGGACTTTATTCTGAGAGGAAATGAACGGTTGAACACATAAAGATGCAGATTGGTGTTTACTGGTGTCTACTAAAACACCCAAATGTTTTTCATCACCTGTTTTTAGAAACAAATGTTTTCATTTTAAAGATGTATTCAGCACATTTCCAGGTCTATATTCTTAATCTGGGGCTCTACTGGAATATATTTGCATGATTTACATTAAAAAAACAACTAATTTATCTCATACTGGCTCTTGCAGCCTCTCAGATGAGCTGCATCTCGGCAGACTTCCAGCTTCTCCGGAGGCTACGTAAACAAACAACAGTAGTAGGATTTCACTTCTTTTTCCTGTTATTTACTCTAAATATGAACTTCTCATATACATCCGTGCACGTTTGGGCCAAAATCTGATCCGAAATAGGAGAGTGGACAACGCAGACAACACATGGAAAAGCCTTAGCGACAACCTTAGCAACCAACACTTTCTGAAAGAACAGCCGTTTATGGGCATGTGCGACGAGCTGACATCAGCTATAACAGTATGTAAATAACAGACAAAATCACAAAAAAGCAGAATATGTTCCCTTTAACAAAAGCTGCTGTTTCTACAAGCTGAGACTCCAACTGTCATCACACATGTCACTAAAACATGAAGTGTCTATTTGTACTTAAGGGCTTGTTTGGTTTTCTGAAAACACTGGCGCACATAGATGAAAAAATGTGCCACTGTAAACCAACTGACAATGTTTTTTCAAGTAATTTGAGCTCAATTCACTCACCACATCATTCCTTTGTCTTTAATCTTATTAATGAAGCAATAATTTCCTAAATGAGCACCAGCACACTTTTTAGAGGGCCTGAATTTAGAGATTGAAACCATAACTTATTGAAAGTCAGCCACAGTACTGTAACTCTCTAGTCTAGCTAGCTTAATGCTAGCTTGGTTGCTAAAGAGACAAAAAGATGTATTTGTAACATCAACTAGTATGAAAGAGACACATAGATTCAGTTTGTCCACGCTAGGAAATCCACTGATGTGGGGATATTACATTGAAATAAATTTATTTCAGCCCAAAATGTTGCTGTTTTAAATGCTTGACTGACCGGGCCTGTCATCTACTGTGATGTTTGAACACAACAGGAAGTTTTCACGTGAATGTAAATGACAGATGCTACTTTAAAGGTGCAGTGTGTAAGATTTAGTGGCATCCAGCGGAACGGACTTGGTAGAAATGGAATATTAAGTGTGTTTTAATTAGTGTATAATCACCTAAAAATAAGAATTGTTGTGTTTTAATTACCTTAGAATGAGCCCTTCATATCTACACAGGGAGTAGGTTCCCTTCCATTGAAGCTGCCATGTTGCCTCGTTAGTTTTTCGTGAGTTTCGCAGCCTATAGAAGAAGAGGGTGAAGCGAGGGGAGGAGATGCCACGAAATCCTACACACTGGACCTTCAACAGTCTGATCGTGACTGTTTTTAAACTGTAAATGTTTCTTTCCACAATAGTATGGATTGTAGTAGTGATAGTAATAGTAATAGTAATCTGGTGCAGATTTTCCCCCTCACTTTAATTTTAAGCACGTTACATTCAGTAAAGGAAAGAAAGTCTGAGATGCTTTCTCATAATTGGTATTTATTTCTTGTTTATTTATGTCAATTTTTGTAATAAAGAGAAATATGTCTCTCTGACTCACATTCAATCAGTGTACAGTGTCATGAATCCAGTGGGATGAAAATGTGGTGGAAATAACATGAAGGCAGCTTTAATAACAAGATATTTGATCTTGTAATAATGAGACAAGGATGTATCAGCATTAAGTGATCTGTCAATACTCCGCTTTGATCTTAATTAAAAAATCAACATCTGCACAACATTCTTCTTTGGGATAACAAGAATTTGTGTTGTTTCTAATTCATCAATAATAAATCACATGACAAGTGATAAATGATGCAACATATTTCTGACATGAGTACAGATGTTTTTACATACAAACATGTAATGGCTGCTGCCTGTAATTAAACTGTTAATAATGTTAATTCCATCAGTTAAGTGATATAACGAGGCCGCATTGTCTCTACTTGTACATATGTGTTTAATTTTTTTTTTTTTTTTGCCAGACAATTATTATCAATAATATTTTCTAACTGTCTCCATATGTGTCCCTTCTGGAGCAGATACAAATCATTTTAATGTCTGTCGTAGCTGCACTCCCTGCATGGACATGATATGTTTTACCTCCCAGGCCTTTCTAACTGCCTATTTCATCACTCATTTTTAATAGAACAAAGGGACATTAATGTCAAGAATAACAGCTGAATCACACAAGTTTTGCAGATGTAGATTCTTGTATTATATTTGTCCTCAGCTTTTTTTTATATTTTATATATTTTCAATTCTTCAAATTCTGCTTTAACCTGATGGCTTCATCTTTTACAAACTTGTGATTTCAAGTGCTGGAACAAGCAGTTACAGAGAGTATATAACTAAAGTGTCCATCCAAATGTGATGCAAACTTTCAGAAGATTAGCAAAGGAGTTTTTGACTTAAAGGGCAGGTTCACAGTTTTTCAAGTGTGTCTCAAAACAACAGTCAGGTGTCCATATGAACAGTGAAAGAGGTTTTTCCTCGCTGTAATCATTCCTCCTGTTCATACTGGCTGTTAAAAGATCCTTCAAATGAGCTTTCAGAGTAAGTGATGGAGGCCAAAATCCACAGTGTGTCCACACAGTCATTTAAAAGTTGATGTGAAGCTTATATGAGGCTTCAGCAGTCTGAGTTAGTCATATCAAGTGGATATCTGACACATTTACAGTCTTTTTAGCATCAAATTCCCTCTTTGTGTTTCCTCGGACAGTGTTTCCTTAAAAAAAGGCACTAAAAAGACTGTAACGTTGAAAGATATCTACTTGATTTGACTCATTTGGACGACTGAAGCTTCATATTATAAACTTTAGAAGGAGGACTGTGGATTTTGTCCTCCATCACTTCCATTGCGTCATGAAGGGATCTTCTAATGGTCAGTATGAACAGGAGGAATGATTACAGCAAGAAAAACATGTTTCAATGTCTATTTGGGCTCCTGACTGTTGTTTTAAGACAGAATTGAAAAATTGTGAACTCGTCCTTAAATGTTTCCATCCACTCCTGTGTGAGATAAACAGCTGGTGGTGTTAATTCTCCAGTCGGTGCTATTAAAACCACTGCAGAAGAAGAAGGACACAACGAGATGACGTCATTAAAAGAGCAGCAGTCAAAGCTCAGATGGAACGGAAAACCATGTGGAAAACATAACGGAGATATGACATTTCCAACCTTTTCAAAAAAAAGTTTTCAGCTTCTATCAAACTTGCGAATTACTCCTTGTTCATCTCAGTTTTCAGGGAGATTTTTTTTTACCAGTGGTGAGTTTTTTTGTTTTTTTTTGTTGTTTCACTCCAGCTTCTCTGCTCTGTGCCCCACAGCTGTTGAAGATGAAGATAACGAGTTTCATTTGTCAGCGCGGGTTTAAACAGCAGTAGCTGTCACTGATGGAGAATTTAGAAGCGGCAGTGCAGAGTGAATAAACTGAGTCACTCTGAGGTCAGACGGTAGAGAGAACCACGCTGGGACACGACGCAGGTGTAAAGTGCAGAAATGAACACAACATAGAGCTGCAGAGAGTTAGAGACTGATATATGAATCACTATGAAAATGTTTTTTCAGGGTGATTTTATGTAAACTACTGATTACTCTGGACTTATCCGTCAATATTACTGTTATTATAATCTACATATGACCCATCATACGTCACCTTACTTCCCCCGCAAACTGAGTGGTATATATTCTTGTTGTGTATTTGTATATTTAGTGTATTTCTTTATATATCTATCTAATCTTATTTTTGCTATATTTTTCTTTATTTTGCTGTTTTGACACAAACACAAAACACTTGTACTTGGTGCATAAAGTCTCATTTTATTTCTGATTAAGACTTTTACAGATTGTCAACCTTTTCTTTAAAAGTTACTGTAAACAAAGCTAAGTTTTGTCCTTGAAATAATTAAAAAATAAGCCTTCAAATGCATTTAAATATAAATCTACTCCTAGTATAGACAGTAGGGACGGGTCACCAACTTGACGTTTTACTTTTGTACAGATTAAACAAACAAGATATGAAGTGTTAATTAGTGTGTTTTAGAGGTAGTGGTGAACCCAGGCTAGCTTTTTCTACCTGTTTCCAGTCTTTATGCTAAGCTAAGCTAACTGTCGCCTTGTTCCAGCCTCATGTCAGAGACAGGTGTGGTTGGTATCGAGCTTTGTGTCTCGCTCATGCGAAGAAAGCCAAAAAGTCAAACCATCAACTCATTCATGACAAGAGTAGTTATATTGTCTGTACATACACTGAACAATTATGTTTATATGTGCAGATAAATCTATACATCTATATATACCTATTTATATATTTATTTTTCATCTTTTATTTGTCTGTTTTATCTAGTTTTTATTTTGTTTTATCTTAAAATTACTTCATTGGTTTCATCTCATTTTCATCTTTTTTAAAACATTTCTTATGTGCATTAGTCTCAGATTGTTTGTACTGTTCATATTTGTTCTGTCTTGTTATCAGCTGTCAGTCATCTGTGAAGCGCTTTGACTTGCACCAACCTGTATGAAAGCTGCTTCACAAATGAAGTTTTATTAAATGCCTGATCTGAGATGGAGCGAGTGATGTGGAGAATAGGTAACTGATGAGTTTAAAAGTTGAAAAAAAGTTTAGAAATATCTACAAATATCTGTATTTTTTTAATATTTATTATGTTCATTCAAATCTACATACATTTCCAAACTGAACTGAACAGAACTAGCCCTGAAGGATCCTTTCCAGGACCCACTTCACCCTCCTCCCACATTCTCCTTAAGCCACGAATCACTGTATCGGTGCAAATGCTCCTATATTACAACACTTGTGGTAAAAAGACATCTCAGTTATTCCTGTCCACTCTAAGACATTTGGTAAAACAAAGCAGGCAAATAAAAGAGGAAGAATATTTACGTTTTAATCCAATAAAAGAGGACACTGTCACACAAATCAAATGCATACAGTGAACACTGCAGCCAATAAAACTGGTACAATAAGCTGTTGTAGGCTATGAATGACTTGAATTGTCCCAGCAGCATGGCATGTTGATAATTTGTGAAGGTGAAGCTGTAGGAAAGTTCTGATTTATTGTTAAATATGGATTTGAGACATGGCTGCTTACAACACAAGGACAACGTTAATGTTCTCATCGTCTGCTTGCTGTTACTCAGCTGCAGGAGTGTTTCTGTCCTGTAAACTCCTAGTTTTGGGTAACTGAACCAAAAAGTTGTGTATAATCCCAAAGGTGCTAGTTAGCTGGTTTGTGTTTGGAATTATACCGCCACCTCCGGTGCAAGCAAGCTAATAGTTGCTCCGCAAAAGTTTAGTGAGAATCTCCGGTCTATCTATCGCTACACACACACACACACACACACACACACACACACACACACACACACACACAATTTTTGGCCTCTGCACTTCTGAAATGAATCCAGCACCCCTGATCCTAACCCAACGTTTTTCAGCCTTGTGTAAAACATAAATCCACCATGTACACTCTCAGCACCTGTCAATTACGTAACATCTGTCAAACTGTCATGTTTGGCGTGATGGAAAACAGTCCAAACATGAAACTGTAGGATAAAAAAAAAAAAAAAAAAAACTATTTGATTATCCTGCAGCGGCTCGGTGACGTTGTGAAGTTGTGTCAGAGCAGATGCTGTGAATACTGGGACGTCTGTTTGGCAGCTCCGCTCTCAGACCGGTGACGCATTTAAATCTTCATCCTGACAACCAGGAGAAATATTTGTCCATTAAGGGAAATGGTGAGTAGAATTTTTTTTTTTTCTAGATATTTGGATGTCACTAACAGTTTAGTCACTGATCAACAATTTTTGCTTATGTAATTAACCCACTGATCCAAGACTCAGAGGGGTGAGAGGGTCTTTTTTATTTTTTTGGACTGTAAGGGAGCATCAGTTAGAAAGTTGGCGTTTTCTTTGTGAAACCCCCATCCACACACACTCACACACACACACACACACACTTTTCTCCCTGCTGGCTAAAACGTGCATGTTTTAAGCCGCCCTCACTGCTCTCCAGACAGGAATCACTGGCACTCTGTCGTTGGATTGAATGTTGTTCGCTCTGACTGATGACCTCTTTCTGGAGATATTGTCTTTCCAGACGCGGTCGCCCCGAGGTGAAATGTGGTAGTGGAAAAATCTCCTCCTCCTCCTCCTCCTCCTCCTCCTCACCTCATCTGTTCTGCTGCTGCTGCTGCTGCTGCTGCCTGTCAGAGTAGCGAGGAGGTAGAGGAACCGATGGAAAATTATATCACCGAGGACCTCTACCCATCAGCCCCTCCACCTCCACCACCACCACCACTGACACAACTCCTGCTCCCTCCCTCCTTCCCTCCCTACATGTGAGCCTCTGTAGGGAGCTCTGCTGACCCCTAATGGCAGCTGGAGGAGTAATAAATGAAAGCTGTGCTCTAAATCAGAGGTTTTCAAAGTGGAAGGTGGGCTTCCCCAGGAGAGCTCCGAATAGTTTCAGGGGAGACTCAGTGACTGGAAGTGAAAAAATATACATTAGTATGAGAAGGAGATGACATAGAATAGGCTAAATGTGTGTGATTTGGTTAAAAAGATAGTTCAGAGACACAGTAATTTTGGGGAATTTTAGTGTTTTTCCCATTTTCCCAGAGTCAGAAACTAATAAATGCCTTCAGACAGACTTTTTTTTAAATGTATTTGGTGTAGTCTGGAGTTATGTCAAACAGCAATATTAGGATATCTTGGCTCGTTTGTTGAGTGTCTATGGGATCAAATAACATAATCATGATCCCATAGGCATCCAGGAAATGAGTGAAACTAAGCAAGTAAACTAAGGAGGGGTGAGGGGGGGGGGGGGCGCCTTTCTCCCAGCTTTGTCTGAGGGGAGGCCCACAGTCTCACACTTCGAAAACCCCACCGCCTTAAATCCATACATACCACACAGTAAATCTAAACAGGTTTTGAGTATGTAATGTGTTCACACTGGAAAAGTGACAAAAAGTGAGTGCATTAAAAACAATGTGTGCAGAACATAAACCAGATTTTTTTTACTACCGTATTACCCCCACTATGGGACGACCCCCCCCCCCCCCCCCCCCCCACCCCAATGCCTGTTTTTTTTTAAAAAGACTCTCACACTCGTGCTGTTGGGAGTTTCCCTGAGATATTATTAATCCAAGAGAGAAGAGAGTCCTCATCCTTGAAGCCTTTTCTCTCGTAAAAGTGAAATAAAACTATTAAAGCTGAGCATAAATTCCACATTTGTGTAGCTTATCTATCCTACAATCCTGTCAGGTGTTTTTTTGTTTAAATTAGTTTAACAGTTTTTGTCTGTTTTGAGCTCCTCCTCTTCATCATCTCAGTAATTCTTGGCCACTTGACAGATTATTCAGTTTTCGGTGTGTTTCTGCAATAAAGACGTTGTTTTTACTTGTCGTGAATTTATTTCCTCTGTTGCAGAAAAACACGTTACAAGAGCCTTCAGAAACTCCTGCAGGTTAAACTGAGCTAAAAAAAAAACACTTTCAGGGCTAAATAACGCTAAGAAACTCACTACAAATAGACATTAAAGGCTACAAACAACCCATAATGCATTATTTGAAGCTGATGTTACAGCAGTTCTCTCTCCATTCAAGAGGAATATCTGATGCCGTGAACACTAGTCTTTAAATATTGGGCAACCTCCACTTTTTCAAATGTATTTCCCAGAATAAAACCTTATATCGGGCTAATGCGGTGATTCATGGTGGCAGAAGGAGTTGTCTGAAAAATACACACATGACAAAATTTCAGTAAAATTTTGTGCCCCTGAAAAAAATTTGCAGTAGACGTAGTAAATATCACACAAAGTGTATATTCTTAAAGGACGTGGGTGGTGTAATTCTATATCTTTCTTATTGTCAATAAATCCTATTAAATAGCAAAACCAACAATGTGTCTCTACTCTGTGGCCTGCTGGTTCTTACTGATGACATAAATTTTAAAAAATAGCTCATAAATACTTAATTTTCATTTTTAAAATACGGCTCAGTAATTTCCTAAAACAGCTGCACACTGTAGTTTATAGCAAACGTTACTGAAGCCATAAAATATTTGCAAAACCTTTTCTTTGTAGGTTTGGAAACTGTTACTGGTTGACAGAAATGAATAACCTGTATGCTTGTGACGTATTATAAAGTAGTGCATGTGCTTCCTTTAATTCCTCTTTGCTCTCCCTAAAGAAACAAAATAAGGCTTTATATTCTGATCCTGCATGAATAAGACTTGGTGAGCTGGTAATTTGAATAATTGCTCATAATATTCAATTTAAATATTATAAAATCCTTGTTCAAATACATATTTTTTCCACAGCTAAGTGATTGAGAGGTTTTAATGAATTTTGACAGACATAATTAATATAATTAATTCAAAATACAAAACCATTTTGGTTAAATAAATACAAATCAATCAAAAATAACCTTGGACCTTTTGTATCTGGCTTGTTTTTTTACTAGAACTACAAACTACAACATAAACACCTCCTGTCAGTGATGGGTTGACTCATTTTGGCGTTCACCGTGATGAAATCAGAGTCTCTGATAATAACGCAGCACAGATCCTTTCCAAACCAGTAGCAGAGTCGTTTATTTTGGAAGAGTGGACCTCACAATCCTCAGAGTCCTGAAACACAATCCTCAGCGAGCCGTGATTCAAACTGCTCCCGCTTGATTTGCCACGTCGCTTCGCTTCTGCAGAGAGAGAAGCATTAACACCATTAATTAAAGAATAACGTCATCCTGTTCAGAGGCCTTGGGAGCCTTTTTAAATGGCCGCGCTCTTATCAGGGAGGAGTTACTCTAGGAGCTGCTTCTACTCTTTTATGGTCAGGTGACAATGATGCGTTTTATAGTCTCATTGCAATAAATAATTATAGGAACAATATGCAATAATTCCACTTCTGTGAAATCTGATTCGACAGTGATTTATTGTAAACGCATGTTGACATTTGAGAAGCAGAAGAACTTTATGCTCTTAATGGAGCACCTTGAGATTGTTTTCATTTCTTCTACAAAAATTTGAAGAAAAAAAAAAAAAAAAGACTATTTTTAGAACCCGGCTCGCAGATTTATTTAAAGCTTGATGAGCAAAGCTGACAGAGAACCAAACTTGGAAGAACGACATCAAGCAAAAATATGGAGAGCACGAAGATCCAGTAAGTGTCAGGTCACGCTAGTCCCGTATGTATCTTCAGTATTCTGTGACTCATCGCACGGACTACTCGGATCAAACCTTATGGGGGAAATAACCTGTTAGCTGGCAGTGATGTGCGTCTTACGAGGTATTTTTTTGTGACTGCATGGGTGTTAACTGTCAAAACACCACTTAAATCTAGTATTTCCACAAACTGTGCCCAGTTTTTTTTTAGACACAGAACTACAAACATGGTCCTGCTCTTCTTTGCACAGTTGACACCACGTCCACTGTGGAAATAATAGATTTAAACGGTTTCATCTTGGGCAAAGATGTTCTTGGAGTCTTTGTGATGGACTGATGGAGTGTCACATATATGGGGCTGGTGGGATTTGGCACTCACTGGGTTTTTATGCTCGCTACGTTTGCAATCGTCTCTCAACTGACAGCAGACCAGGCCCTGTTTGTGGATCAGTTTATACTCCAAGAGAGGAGGTTATATAAGCATGAATGGTGCAACACAGCTAATATGATAACTTCCTCCATTTTGGACTCTCAGTTTCCTCAAAGATCAGCAGTTTTATGAATGGTCAGCATCATAAATTAACATGTCAAAGTCTCTGCAAGTGAATCCACTGATTGTGCAGATTTCTTCAACAATATTTGATTTCAGTCTGAAACTTTGTTGTAATAAATGTGAAATGTCTTGATTTGGATAGAGGGCCAAAGTCATATATGGGGCTGGTGGGTTTTTTCTTTTTACTGTTGGTCTTACAAGTAAATTTGCAACACCAACATCGCCTCGTTTGTGGATCAGTTTATACTACGAGAGAGCAGGTTATATAAGCTTGAATGGTGTGACACAGCTAATATGATAACTTCCTCCATTTTGGACTCAGTTTCCTTGAAGATCAGCAGTTTTAACGAATTTTACGAATGGTCAGCATCATAAATTAACATGTCAAAGTCCACCAAACTCACAGATTTAAAGTCTCCAAGGCAAGTGAATCCACTGACTGTGCAGATTTCTTCAACATTATTTGATTTCAGTCTGAAACTTTGTTGTAATGAATGTGAAATGTCTTGATTTGGATTAAAAATGTTGTTGTAATGTAAAGGTTTGAAAGATGACCAGGTTTTATCCCAGATGCCTCTTCAACTGTAAACTGCAGAACCCTTGCTGACTTCGAGGGATGATGTAAATGTGGTCACGGCATTGAAAAGGTCACAGTGCAACATCTGATTCTCAAATCCTGGATGTCATTATGCGTTTCAAGAACCAAGAGGGAGATCTTTTTCAGAAACCATCCATGCTTACAGTTGCATAATCCCCCACGACAATAATGTAACTGACCAAAAAATAAAGTCATGTAAATGTCGACGGTGACGGATTTATTCTCTGCACAAAGTTTCGAGTCTCTGCAAGTCGATCCTCTTAGAAATGAGCTGAAACCAGCGGCTGCCTGGAAGCGAGGAAATCAATCTAAAACCTGATGAGATGTCAGAGAGAAGATATGTCCGTCGTACTGAGCTGAAATTACAGAGACTGAAATCATAATTGTTTTGACTTCCCTTTACCGCTAAAACCTCTGGATTACAGGCTTCCAAATGTACCAAACAGAGCAACTTTTCCACTCTGGTTCAGACCTGAAGAATAAATAAACCGTCTGTCGCCTGAAGGCTCCTCAGCTGAAGGAGTGTTTCTGGGATCAGGGGGGGCTTTTTGAATTTGTGCACTGGACAGACTTAAAGAGTCCACAATCCCACCTACAGACACCTTTTCAGGCGATTGTGTGACCTCAAGGTCTTAAATATCCATTTGACCTCTGACCCGCAGACAAGTCGAGGCTTCGGCAGACAAATGAGGAGAGCCGAACCAAAGCAGCAACAGCGTTACGAATAAAACAGCTACTCCCTAAAAATATATCTCTTATGTAATTAAATACTGAATATTTTATAGTGTTGATGTTACTGTTATCTCTAGGCTTTTAAGTAATCTGATATTTACACTTCTCAAGGATTTTTTAAGAAACTAAAGCAGTTTATCACAATGACAGAGAAAAGTTAGATTTTATGTTATTTTTTCATTTCTTTTTTTGTCTCATTTTAAAATATAAGAGATTCAGTTCAGCCAGCAGTATAACATAATGACTTGATGCACAAATTAAAGGTTTTTTTGTAGAACTTTAAGTCACATTAAACAAAGAAGTCCTGCTCAAATGCCATAAATACATTTATTTTCTTTATTTCCATTTAATTATGTAATTACATGTTTAATTTCTCTGTTTGTGCTTTTTAAAAGTACATTGTCTTGAGTTGAAAATGGCACCGAGAACAATCGAAACCGATGAAAATGACAAAATAAATGCATGTTTTAAACTTATTTTCTTTAATTGTTGGTTTATTGTCCAGAGGAGTTTGACACAATTATTTTACAGATGCAGTCAGAGGAACAAAACAAAAAACAAGCAAACAAACAGGAAAGGGTTAAAAAGGTAATAAAGATGGATGGATTCACAATAGCTTACAGTTGCAGCACTTAAACACTTTCATTTTCACTTAAATCGACAAGCCTAAATGTTATTGTTAATATTTTTTTTTCAAATTTAGATCCAGCGAGTATAAAAGCAGTCAAACTGAAAAGGCTGTAGAGTTAAAGTGGCTTTTTATCTGATTTTGGCAACAGAACACAACATGAACATTTGGAATAAAAATAACACAAGTCTGCGTCACTTGCTTTTATTTCAGAGTCATGGGAAAATGTACACAGGAGGAAATCAAAGGAAACATGTAGACGTTCCACCAAAACAAAACTCCAAAAAGGGAGAAAAGCTGTAACTGATAAACAGCGATGTGTCATCTCACCTACAGGTTTCCCTCCACTCTGCTGCTCTGAGCAGAAAACCCAGTGTTTCCCAGCATTCTCCACATTCCTCAGTGTGTGTGTGTGTGTGTGTGTGTGTGTGTGTGTGTGTGTGTGTGTGTGTGTCGGGGGTTTGAGGGACCACTCCTCCTACGCCACGTTGCTGAATCAGACTGAGCCGAGTTTATCACAAAACCACAAACCAAACTGTTCCCACCAGCCTCAAGTGAAAACATTGAGATTTTCTCTCATATGATCTTCTCTTCAGGCATTGCGACACCGACCTTTGACCTCTGTGCTACTGCAATAAATGGTCAGTAATTCAGGAATTCAACTCAGACAAACGCCACCCTATCATGGTGGAAAAATTAGCAGGACCCAGTGACCCTGGGATCTGTCTTCTGGAAGGAGGGTCTCCCGGGGAAGCTGGTCCCAGGTGAGAGGAGCCAGACTGCATTATTACATAAAATATATATACAGTATAAAATTTTTAAGACTTGAACGAGAGAGGTGGCAGACTGCGTCACAATTTGTGTGACGTACAAAAGAAATACGTGATTTCCTGAACGAAAGTGAAGCTGGAACGGTTCGTGGTAACTGGGCAGTGAAGGTGGTCTTCCCAGTCGCTATTAAGAGGGTGAATGTGTGGGTGAGCCGCCCGCATAGACACTGTATGTGTGCAGAGGGTGACATCACACCTACATGTGGGATTAATATAAGAATAAATAATAATTCTCTAGCCTGGGAACCAGACGAATCTGCCGAGCTCATGTTTTATTTGTTCTGGCAGATATGTTTGGACCCCCTCCCATTCAGACAGATTTCCACCCGTCCTGGCCCAAGATGGCCAATCATAACCATTTATCTACATGCGCAGGGACGTACGATGGGGTGCCCACGTGGCGATACCAAGCTGTGATTGGTTGACGTCACTAAATTCCATCGGAGCAGCCGATTGGTTAGAGGTCAGCCCAGCGCAACGCACCAGGTTCTTGGAACTGAGATCAAACTGTCAAACTAGGCGGTGCTGATCAAATATGATCAAGATTCTGTTACTGCAGCGCCTATTTCAGAAACATATTTTAGTGTACTGTTTAGCTTTAATATTATAAAGTTTATGATCAGGCCGCCATTTTTGTCCTTCTTGAAAATGGACAAAGCTTCGCCCAACTGGCATGTGTCGCTCAGCGCTACGTCACACGTTTCGGTGCTCTGATTGGTTGCAGGTCCATCCAGTTGTGTCCAGAGGTTGTTGATAACACCTCTTGGAAATCAAAAATGAACTGTGAAGACTGATTTGCATTTGGCGATGTGAGGTTAATAATTCTCCTGACCTGATATAAAATAAATCATCTCCTTCTCTTCACCATGTTTATAGGTGAAGAGTGCTCTCTGCTCCTATTGGTCGACGTTATTGAACATGTGGAAGTCGTCAAACTTCAGACAGAGAATGCAAAGATTTTTTTGATTAAAAAAATCTAACTTTTGAGTCTTCTGAAGCGTTGAGTATCAGGGCCGTTGTTAGCCACCTTTGGCTTTAAGCCGAGTCAAAGAGGAATTTCTGTTAGTCTGTGACAGACAATAAAGTTTCGTGAATCTTGAATGTGCACATTCACACTTCATTGACACAAACACATCCATATATATCTAAACTAATGCACACATTCTGACAGTGTGATGATACTAGTGTTTGGATCATGTTCACAAGCTCCTCAGTCAGATGATGAGTTACATAAAACTGTGTTTGAGGTATTTGGTGAAAGATAAGAAGCATCTCAGTGTTACAGAATGCTGGTGAACCATGAAGGATAAAACATGTAGAAACTCTCATATAATGTCCAAAAAACTGAAGGTAAAAACTCAAATATTCAAATGTTTACATTGCTGCTACCAGACGCCCAGAAGTAGATTCTGTTCAAAAGACTCTCATACATGCCGTATCATGGATAAAGATTCAAAGTTATACTGTGGACATTGCATGTTTTAAATTAATCAAAAGACAAGATCTCCTGAGAGAAAAACCCTGTTTTTGTTCACATGAGAAATATACTACAATAGCATTTAAAATTAATTAAATAAACAAGCTTTTGCACATAAACAAACATTTATTGTGGCTGATTTTTTCTCAACAGAAAAACAAAGTGAAGACTACGTTAATTAAGACTTAATCCGGTACCATGAATCAACTGAGAGGCTTCACTGGTTCGACTGTTGCTGCTCACAGACCACACATATTTCAAAAATGAACATAAATGACAAAATGTTCCTGCAGGTCATCCTGTCTCCTCCTCTCTAACTCCTCTGGTTTACATAATACGGGGGACTGGAGGGCAGGAATTCCTTCAGTGTGCAGACTCGTTACTTCCACAAATGACACAAAAAAACTCCAGACTTTGGACCCTCCTCCTCCTCTTTCACATCCTTCTTACTGCGCTGCAAAAATATCTTAAAGCTGTAAATCCAGCCAATGAGCCAATGTCCACCAGACAAGTTACTGGAGCCTCTCACCACAGCTCTTCTCTTCCAAATGTGTATAACCCCTACTACCTATATTTTATATATATATAGTATCTATATTTATTGACACTTGCCATGAAAGTAATATTTAACAATGTTTCTGACTTTGTCTTCACTTTCTCAGAGCAAAACCTATTAGCATGCTACTGGTGTGGCTCTAGGGATAGCAGAGTCACTCCTCCACTTTGGTCCAGACTGAAATAGAGTTGAAGTAAAACTGGAACTTCCAGGTTATTTTCTCACCAGAATGTCATGTGGCTCATTTCATATGTTTAGATAAGGACAGGAGTTTTTTAAAAAAATGATCTAATATCGTTTATTCAATATAATTTTTTTAGCTGCTTTTATGAACATTGTTTCCCATAAGCCCTAGAAATGTTGATGAGTAACTCGAGAGGTTAATAACAGCAGGACAGAGAGGAGCGAAAGCTGTTGAGGTGTTTAGACAGCAAAGATTACAACTAGATAGATGAAAAAAAATTACTTTTTGAAGAGTGTTTTATGGATATAGATGAAACAAAGTGGTGTACTTGTAGTTTTTTTTTTCATGGGAGCTGTACTTTTTCTGTGCTCACAAAGTAATTTGTTAAAAATCAGAAAGGTTTGAACTTCAGACAGCAGCTGCTGTAACGGAGCTGAATGTTCTCAGAATATGGAAAATAAACTCCAGGGATATAACTCATTTTTTTTTCAGAAAGACAGATGAAAGAAACGCTGAATGAGAGATTGCACTGAGTTACAGAAGCTAGTGGAACAGAGGCCAGACCAGACTCTATATCTCAACAACTACTTGGATACCATGAAAGTTTGTACAGACACTCGTCGTCCCCAGCGGACGAATCCTACTGATTTTGATCCCCTGACTTTTCCTCCATCACCAAATCTTTAAGCATAAGATTTTGTACACTGATTGGATTGATGTTTCTCACAGGATGAATCTTTTTTACTCTAGTGCCACCATGAAATTTGTTTTTTACTGAAATATCTCATCAACTACTGGATGGATTACTATTTATTTATTAATTTATTTGTCAGGGACGATGCAACCCCCCCCCCCCCCCCCCCCCATTGTAACAGGTTAAAACAACATGACATGGATGTATTGCATATATGATTCCTAGCCAAGGCTAATTTGCGACCCTTGTCTCTGGTTAAGCTTTTCTACTCAAAATAGGCATAACATATCAATACCAGATATACATTAATTAAATAAAGCTCATAATAAATAGTGACATTCTCAATAACAACAGTATTTATCACATAACAATCAATTCACATGTGTTGCATATGTGTGCACATGAGTATGTTCCTTAATTCATAGCAATGATGTAATATTTATCGGTGTATGCGTCCATGTGCATACATGCATAATCTGTATTAATGCATGTATGTATCTGTTTGTCTATCTATGTGTACATGCGTTTGGTTTTGTTTCAGCCAATGTTTCACCTTTTCATTAAATGTTTTCAGATCAGTTTGTAGTTTTATTTCCAAAGATGTTTCCCTTTTACTGAAAATGACGACGGACCAAATGCAGTTTAGCGCTGTGCCACCCCGCAGTTGCCATTTGCTGATTCCCCTTTGTAGTTATTCTATTGGTGTTTATTTTTGTTGGGAAGATTGGTACAGACATTCATGTTACCCTGAAGAATGTTCCTGGCAGATCTATTCTAGTTTAGTTAGTTGTGTTGAGTTTATAACCAGTTGTTGATTCCCAAAGCAAGAACTGCTACAGTCTTAATGATTGGAAAAACTGACAGAAAACCAGTTAAACTCAAAGAAATGTGACTATAATTGGAAACTTTATTCTCTTTATTTGTTGAATGATATGCTCAGATTGTTGCACCCTCAGCTGAACTGCTCTGCTTTGACTAAAAGGCACTTTAGCAATCAGGATTAATTGCATAGAAGTGTACCAACTGAACCTTGACTCCATTATCCTACACTTTTGTATCAATTACATAATCATGCCATGAACCTTTCATTAAAATCAGATTATATATCAATTATTTTCTGGGAATGTTTTGAGGAAATTATAGGGAACCTGTCGAAAGTTTTACTGAACTTTTGTAGCGTGTCTCTACAGCTCTGTTGATGTGAGATATTATCCACAATTTGTCTCAGAACGATAAGAGATTGAATACATTAGTCTTATCATGCTGGTTCTGTTACGTCTCACAGTCGTCAGATAAAATCCTATAGACGTCAGAAGGTTCTCAAGACTGTTTTTTTAGAGAAACAGCCTCCATAAAATCAGTAAAAAACAAAAATATTTTTCAAGAAACCATATTTTTTTCTTCCCTGACGTTTTTGCAGCATCGTCCAGCTGAAGTTCAGCACAAATAAAGTTTAGTTTATGGAATTTTATGGAAGTTCAAGACAAATGAAGACAAATGATGTTATTTGTTTGGGTATTTTTTTCATTTAATCCCAAAACGATATTACAGGTACAAAATACAACGTCAAAATGTGAAGTCGGAGCTTGAATTTGTGTTTGTGTGCATGTTTTATAGTTTGGAAAGTCATTACTGCAGCTCATTGGGGGATTCTGAGTCGCGAATAAATCCGCCCCGGAGAATTCAAAGGAAGAAACAAAACCGAAAAACTTTAGCCACCAGAAATTTACGAGTCTTTTTTTTTTTCTGAGGAGAAACCTGAGTCTCCAGATTGTGAGGAGGCCTGCGAGCTCTGAGACCACCTGCAGGTTCAGACATTCCTGCTCTTTTTTTTTTTCTGCCTTTCAGAGTAATTTACACATTGTGACTGACTGCGCAGCACGTCTCTCTTCTCTGCGTGGCTGCACCGTGAGCAACCGTTTCCTGATCGTATTAATCCATATTACAGGAAACAACAGTGACATCATCACACCTATTAGCCAAGAAAGCAGATATCTGTTTGCCTTTCAAAGCTCCAGGATCCATCAAATGTTTTATGACAACAGTATATCTTTTACCTAAACATTTTATGAAATTCTCTGGTCTGATGTCTTACCCTGGGTTACAAGACAAAATCTTAGCTTGTTGTTTTAAATTAGAGCCTTTCAAGCTACAAAGCCCAAGAATTCATTGTTTTTCCCCCAGAATTTATGTCTTGATGGGCTTAAAAGGGTTCTTTAGCATCATGGGACATTAAAACTCTCACTGGAACACAGGGATTACTAGCTCTTAAAAAGTAACGACAGTGGAATATCTGGAATATATTAAGCTGAATGAATAGGTCTTTAGTTTGAAAGAACGGATTTACAAAACAAACATAACTAACCAAATTAGTTCAGTTTTAATGCCCCAAGATGCTAAAGATTCCTTTTATGCCCATCAAGACACACATTCTGCAGGAAAAAAACAATTAATACTTGGAATTTGTAGCTTTAAAGGGTCTAATTTAAATGAACAAGCTAACATTTTGTCTTCTGACTCTGGTTAAGACATCAGACTGGGTAATTTCATAAAATATTAAGATCAAGATATATTATTGTCATAAAACATCTCTGCTGCCGTTAAGTAGCCAAAAAAAGCTGTTATTGCCAGTTTAAATGAGAATTTGAGGGCAAAATCGAGTTGAATCGGTTCATTTGAGAAAATCTTGATACATCTTTTATCTTGATTAATTGTTGTTTTTTATTTTTTGATTAATTATCACCCATCCAAAGAGAGTTATCCAAGTCACCAAAATGATTCCCATGTGTGGATTCTTGAGGTCGAATCATAACGAACGAGGACACAGAAACGTCAACATTTTCACAACATGTTTGGGAATAAAGGCTTGTGGACGCTCTACAGGGTTCTACATATGATACTGTATGTCACTGTAGTATTCATGTTGGTCATAAATGTATAATTTACTCTTCCACTCAAGTGCCTGTGAATTACATCCCATTGTCTCGCAGCAGATGGAGGCCGGGTTGAGCAACAGCAACTGCAGTAAGAAGAAGTAAATCTAGTGATGAAATACGACTGAAGATCTAGCAGATAGCATCTTATCCCAAAGGGCACATCTGACATGTTTTTCGACGAAACTGAGCCCTTAATATGTGCTATTGTGAAGCACGCGATCATCAAACACACAGCAGGAAAGTCGAAGCCAGCACACTTCCTCTTTTGCTTATGAATATAAAAACAGCCAAGGGAAAAACAATGAAAACAGAAATCTATCACAGGAGAAATGGATTCTGGGAATTTGGCTCTCGGTACTGTTGGTTTCTGGTAGTGTTGGTAATTTAAAAAGAATGCACTTTTTCACAAATTTTAAGATATAAAACTTCAAATGAAGTTTTACAGTACTATGATTATTTACAAGAACTTGTTAAAACTCTAGAGGCAGAGAAGCATTTGTACTTTTCTTACAAAGTGTGATTCCTAAAAACCAGAACAGGCTTATCAAGTGAGGATGTAAGATGACAGTAAACTTAACACGTGCATGGACTTTTAAAGGGATTGGAAAAAAAAAAAAAAAAAAAGTTTATGTAGCTGGACTGGAAAGTATTCCAACCCCCTCGGGTCATTGGAAAACCCCAGTGTTAATAAAAATAGCTGGCATAAAACTAAACCGTGCTGCATCAAGGAAAATGATTGTTCTCTCTCGTGTATGTGTGTGAACATGCATGTTGATCTGCGGCTCAGGATCACAGAGGAGTGGATGTCTGACGTGTTTCTAACAGTCAGTAATTGAGATGTACAACATTTTTGGCTCGCGCCTTAAAAAAAAAAACAAAAACGCATGAACTCGAGTGATAACCTGCATTCCCCCTGTGGAGGGTGTAAGCACACAAAAACAGGATGCAGATACTTAACGGAAAATTAACGGAAAATCCATTCATAATAAGATGAATGGTGTGAAAGGCTCTACACCTGGAAAAAAAAGAGGTTTCCAGTGTTCTTTGGTTAGAACTGTTGGGAACCATTAATACAGGATGAGACAACGCAACATGGTTTGGATGCCATGTATGAATAAAGGTCAACTGTGGTTCTGATTGGCAGGCAGGTGTGCGTTAAAACCGTGTATTGCACATGTAGTTCGGCTCAGGTTCAATCATCGTTCTGAATTCATACCCAACCTGTAACCATAGCAACATTAAAGAGCACAGCTGTCAAAGCTTGCTCGTTATGACGTTTTGAAGAATGGGACGCAGCGGAGGAAAAAGAGATGGAGAAGAAAAAAGAAAGAAACCAAATGAAAAACAGTACAAGGAACTGACACCTGAAGAGCTTAAAATAACAGAGGAAGAGGAGGATGAGATTAATACAAAAACATACTGAGAGACTTTCTCCACCAAATACAAAGGAACACTGATTTAGAGACAAACTCTGCAGTTATGCTTAATGACGCCTTACATTAATTTTATACCTCGGTTCAGGTCGGTGGTGAATATAGTGTGGTTGTCATGGCAACGGTAAACTCTTGCTTCATAACCTTTCAATTTTGAGTGCAAAACTTTCAGCAAAAAATTTGCGAATGCTTTTATTTTATATTGTTGGCAAATGACCACGGTTCACGTAGGGTGGTTCTTCACCTCCACGTCGTGCCTTTGAACCTTTAACACACACCTACTCGTTGATTATACTTATTAACTCTACTAATAACATGCAGACCTAAATTATTATGGTTCTATGTAGAATGATACTACATGAAACTCCATGGCAGTACAGAATTCTTCACAGAACCATAAGCTGCTTATAGTGGTGGATCATTTGGGCTTTGTGACGTAAAGAACATTTATCTATGAAAAAATCTTCTATGGAAAACCATCTGAGTCTCGTAGGGAAAGCATCCTCTCTACAGCCCTAAAACGTTCTATGTAGATCATTGGTGTTGTGTTACAGAAACCCTCTCTTGAAGGGATCCTTAATGCACTGAAAATGTTCTATTTAAAGCCATCTGAAGCTTTATTTTAATGGATTCTTTACATTGCAAAAGGTTGTAGAACTACTTGATCTTAGCAGTGAGAAACGTTTTCTCGATTCTTCTGTATGTTTGGCACATGTAGAGAATTGACAAATAAAAATCTTGAATCTTGAATCTTGAAGAGAATGTGTCTATAAGAATCCCTCAGGGTACCAAAAAGGTTGAAACATTCCATAAGGGTTCTTTAGAGCACTAACAGAACATTTCTATTGACTAAAGCTGCATTCAGACCAAATCTGGCGATGCGGCGCTACAATGCAGGGTTCTGTGGAGGTTCGGGCGTGTCACTACATGGCCCATTTGTGTGATGTATCTTATTGTAGCAACAAGTAGAAATACTAACCAGAAATTTCAACTTGCAGCCTGATACAACGCCAAGGAAGTGCACAGCGATTTATGTCTTTGTACTCCCTTATGGCAGGGTTGTACGGCTCTGGAAAGGTCATCACGGCAGCGATGAGTCTCTATTTTATCTTCACAGTTCATCTGTAAATGGCAGCTTAGAAAACGTTTGTGTGAGTGTTCATCAGAGTCTATTATCCTCAATCAGAAAGTGGCACATATTGAACCAATTAATCTGCTGTCATTGTACACACTAAAAGTAGAGTTTGTGGCTAAATATTGTGTAAAGTGTGTGATCACACAGCCAGTATTCACCCAGTTTGACCAGCCTGTCTGTCTAATTTGTGACCATTAGTGTGGATACTGCAACGAGATTCAACATTTCCTCTCGAGCAAGCTATTTAAAAGATTAATTTCAGAAAAATAAGTGAGAAAATGTGAATGTTTCTTGATGGTGACACCATTAAATTTACATGATGTAACACAAAAAGGACCAGATGAATAATATACTGTGTTGAACCTATGATAATTAAAGACTTTTAGGACACCTACATGTTCTATTTGTGTTTCCAACAGCTGTTGTCAACACAGGAAACCACAACACAGTCAGCTGAAAGTCACCAGTTAACACGGTCACTGGTTAAACCAAAACACCGGCTGGCATGTTAACCTCAGCTAACCGCTTTAACTTCCTGCTCTGGCATCACATGCCGACAAACAACAAACAAACGACAACGAAGTGTAAAGGTGACGACTGTTGCTGACAGCAAAACAAACACTGCGCTTCGGGTTTCTGCATACCTGCAAACGTTTACACGGGAGTCTCCCTATTTTTAACCCTTTCCCCCGCTGTGCTCCTGATTGGTAATTACTCCCGTTAATCTCCTGATTTGATCGTTTTTTCCTTTTCCTTATCACAACCTATTTCTGGTACTGTGCGGCGTGTGTGCACAGCTGCTCCCTGCACAGGCAGACTTTCCTGTCCTCTGTCCTCTGCTGCTGATGTGATTCACTGCCTGCAGGTACCGCTGGTATAGAGAGACTGGTTTGTCCCAGCCAGTAACTAAATTTACAAGAATTTGCCAGATGTTAAGATACGTGGCAAACTCTGATAAACAGGCTACATACAGACGGCTTTTGTTGTGATGCTCTGCGGTTGTGTAAAACATACCGGCGTTGGACGGGGCGCACGGGGCATATCACTTTTCTACATGTTTATACTTGTTGAACAGGTGGTTTGATAAAGTACATATTGGCTTTCTACTCGCAAAGGTTATGTTGCACTTACAGTAATGACTCTATCTTCCAGTTGGCAGGCACTGGAGATGTTTCACTTCACTCTAAATCCAGACACCACAAGCAGACAAAAAAACGAACAAACGTTTCCTCCATGTGAATTTTTTTCGCTCCTCCCCAAGCTGTGGGGCCTTTCACATCTATGACTCTGATATACTGGAGCATGTCCATTGTAAAACTGTGTCACTTTGGTCTATAAGTCACCACCGTGTAGAGATTGATGCACTGCTCTTAATAACAGGGTCTGAAGAAGGAGGAGCGGAGTGGCCTTTTGTCCTAAAAGCTTTGTCATTCTGCTCTCACACATATTTCCATGTTGCCTCCCCATAAAGTCAAGAATTTATGTGAAGAAGTTAAAGAGAACAGATTTCTGAGAATGACTACATCAGTCACATCCGTTTATGAAATAAATTACCTCATGTCAGCTTCGTTCTCCACAGTCTGGTAATAGTCGCTGTTTATGAACCATCACATTCCATCAAGATCTGTAATAACTTTGATCTAAAGGGACAAGTATGAGACTAAAATGATGATTGGTTTTACACATGCAGCAGGTATACTGTGTTCAGATGGCTGCCTAACTACATGACCACATTTAATCCTTTTAACAGGCAGATAAATGATGTCACCTTTGTTGCTTGGTTGAAAATTGGGGATTATCTCATGACTGTATCTAACTCCGAAACCTGGAGCTCCGCAGTAACTGAAAAGCCACCTGACAGGCGTGTGCTTAAACCTGTAGACTCACAGCTTCAAATTCTGCTGAATACCTTCTTTGGTTTGACATAAAACACTCGTCCAAATAGTCACAAGTCAAGTCAGTTTTATTGATATAACCCCAAAACACAAAATCGCCTCAAAGGGCTTTATAATCTGTATAGCAAGTACTTGTTGGTAATGTGCTTGTTGAATTGTTCAGTTACTTGAGTCACACAGAAGAAATAAGAGATGTAATTTAAGAGCAATTCTCACTGCAATTGTAATGTAACTAATATACTGATAAATTATAGGTGATTGTAAATTGTAAGAGTTAGTATTGAAGTTGCAAAAATGTTTTACAGTATTTGCAATTCTATGAAAATACAGATAAAAATGTATTTTTATGATACTCAAAAGTGCAACTAAACTTAATGATAAAACGTGCACTTTATTGATTGACAGCTGTGAGGAACTATGAGGAGCTGTGATTGACAGTTTGCTCACTTGCTGCTCTCCCCACTACTATTGCAATATTTCACTGAGTTTGATGTTTTTTGATTACAATACCTGCCCTGTTAGCACAATTTAGCTAAAGTAGCTAACGTTGCTCCTCCAAGTGTGCAGCGCGGGGTGTTGCCTTTATTTGGAAGGTCCTGTTTTAGCTGAACCCCACACTGCAGTTAAGCTAATCATGTTGCTAAGTGACACTGCAACATCCTCTTTGGTTTGGTGGATGTAGGAATAACTGTGTTCAAAAGAAAAAAAAAAACAGGTAAATATTAGGGCAAGATGGCTAATAAAGGCAGTGCAGGACATAAAGATTTTTAACCTGGATTTAAAGAAAGAGCAAGTCTTACATCCTCTGGAAGTCTGTTCCAGCTCTGTGGTGCATCTAAAAGCTAGAAATGTGCAGAGAGCTCAGTATTTGTATTTGTATCTGTATTTGTTGAGGCAGCAAAATTATTTATATTTGCATTTGTATTCGAATTAGTGGAAATAGGTGTAAAAAATACAGTTTTTGTTTTTATTACGTTTTTAATTTTAGGATATTAAAGTGTTAAAATAGTGTTTATGAATATACTATCTTATGAAGAAGGTCCCCACACCGGGTCTCAAACTCGAGTCTCCCAGATCATAGACGACTGCGCTGATTACTGAGCTAAAACTGAGTCACCAATGCACAGACAGACCTCTACGTATCTATACACCCATAACACAGAGACAGCACAGTGTGTAACATGTAGGGAAGAACTTCAAAGGCGGTTATTGCTTTACACTTTTCATTTAATGCTTATATTTTACAACCTAACTTTGTGGGAAAGGAGAAGGGGGACAGCAGGTTATGGAGAGTCCCTACGGAGCAGTTTGCTTGTGTCAGTAGCTCAGCTTTATCTCTGGGGAACACCCCCAACTCCGGGAGTGATGTCATAAATTAGGAAATGTGCGTCATGTAGCAGGTGGATTTGACTCCCCTCGTTAAGACCTGCTGATAGACGTAACAGCGGAGCAGAGGAGAGAGACTGAGATAGCGATGTAACCGACCTGCATGCTGGTGTTTTATGTTTTTTTTTCTTCCTGAAAACAAATATTTTTTTTAAATATTTGTACAAAATAAATGTTTGTAAAAAAAAAAACACTATAGATTGCTGTTATATAGCTTCACCTCCTTTCCAAAACAGGACTTTGCTTCAGACTTACTTGCTCAGTGGAGTAAGTCACGTTTTTCTTACACAGCACCTGCCTGACATCGATCTTTTCCGCCTGACCTGCCGTATATGAAGATTGCCTTCCCTCTGGTGAATTCATATCTTTTAACATATTTCCAATAATGAAGTTAATCAACGCCTGACTGACTGAAATGATTGGGTTCCCTCTGATAGCCATCAGGGCTACACTATTTTAAATTCCACATGCTTTTTAAGAGTGCGTTTAGAGTCATCTTTTCAGAGGCATTACTCACTGTGTTGCTCGCTGCTTGCAGACAGACTCATATTAGCTGCTGTTTGCCGCCGATGGCATAAAGGTATGCTGATGACAGGAGACACGGCCGACCAGCGAGAGGTCACGCAAACCAAGATTACATCTCAGGCCTGTGATTTTTCAAGTCTCTGCTATTTAGAGGATGATAGTTTATAATTTTAGAGTTGCACGTTTTGTTCCTGTGTGCCTCTTTTTTCCTCTCAGTTCTTGACCTCTTGTCTTGAAAAAACTGGCTGACTGTGCGATCAGTGAGTCACTTACCCTCCAAAAAAAAGTCAAAAACATCAGAGGAGTCATTTGCACAAGGGTGAGTGTTTATATCCAAGTAGGGAAAACTATGCAAGCTCATCCATCATCTCAAAACCACAACAGACCTGTAAAGCTTCCCCATTTTCAAATGTTTTCATCCTTTTTCTATTGTACCGTATTATTCTGTATTTTCTTTTAATTTAATGTTTCTGGCTCTAAGTTAATACAATATTGATTTCCTCGTATTTTCACACAACAATTACACTCAAGCAACCAAATCAGTAACCAAGAATGGAGCTCTGGAGGATTGGCTGGTTTCATAATATGTGTTTATATGTATTGAAGCCTTCCAGAGACAGACCATTTGTGTTGGTTACTCTGACTGTCTGATGCATGCACGGTTCTTTCATGGTTATGTGATGTGTGTAAACCGCAGCATCTCCAGTATACACATGCAAACCACCAACAAAACCATGATTTGTCACTGTGGATCAAAGGAGATAGAAAGCACTGAGCCTACAGTACATTTCCACAAGATGGAGGAAATCAGAAAACTGACTCCCTCCTTTGTAGAGAAATTTACTGTAATATAATCATATAATACGATATTTGTTCTTGGAAATTGAACTGATAAAAAAAGCTACATGCTAACAGTTTGGCCAATATATTTTATGCTCTATTGACAGCATCCCCTGAACATGAAAACTGGTATTTTAACAATAGCTTGACTTCATTAAATTGGTATTAAATTTTGTATTTTTATTTGTTTTTGTATTTATGTATTTATTTAAAGGGACACTTCACCCATATTACAAGAATAAACTCTTGGCCTGAGTGGAAAGTAGAAAAATCATCCATGCAGATTGTTTTTTGTTTTCTGTGGTTTTTTTGAGGTTTTATTAAGTTGTGAGAGAGTTTCAAGTCACAAATACAACAGAGTATTAAGGAAAGTTTGGGGAAAAGTAACCCTGTGATTTCAAGAATGAAGTTGTAAAATGTTTAAGCAAAAGTTGTAATGTGATAAAAAAAAAAAAAAGAGTATTTTGTGAGAAAAAAAAAAATCATATTTTTGAGAGAACAGTAATGATGAGAATCATGACATAGTATAACAAGAAAAGGTTCTTTTATGGAAAGGCTGTATCACATGTGCATGTTCTTCTTGTAAGATTACAACTTTATTTTCATAATGTTATGACTTTTTCATCTAAATTTCAACTTTTTACTTAAAAAATTCAGACTTCATTCTATTTTTTTTTTTATCTCCTTACAGTGGCTCTAACACTATAAAATACACAACAATTCAGATGTAGGTGAATGAAATGTAGTTTGTGCTGCTCAAAGCATTTAAAAATCACATTTTAAAAACTCAACATGTTTTTCCAGGATTATGTCCGAGCTCTGAACAGTGTTCACTGAGTGTACCCATAAACCGAGTCCCTTATGTACCTGTATGAAGTGTTAAAAGTGTTAATAGTTTCCATTTCTGCTGCTGTTCTCCTGGGGTCTACTTCACTTCACCTTTCATGTGGAGCTCAGATGTTTGAAGTGAGCCATCAAGTAGGAATTCCTCAGAGCACATAATTCTGCCAAAACTGGCAACCTGCACTATGTGGCACCTCATGTAACGACGTAAAGCTCTTCGGAAAATAAGCAGGTCCAGTTTTCCGTCTTTAAGGATTTCTGACACATGATAATCTCGCCCCGAGAGCAAAGTGGGCAGCTGACGGATGTTTGTGGAGCCATCCAGACGTCACAAATCATCCTAAACCTGTCATAAATACAAGGTGAGCCTGACTGCTCATCTTGATCAGATTTGTGCGCTTTTGAACGTAACCTGAGGACAGATCTGTGCAAGGCTGAGCAACGTGATCGTATGAAAAACTATGTGACGAAGGACTGCTCATGATCAAGTATATCCCTTAACAAGAGGAAAAAGGTTATGTCTCCTGTACAGATGGTAAGAAAACTGAATGTGTACATCTGAAGTGTACAGGATCAGCTCCAGACTGCTTCTGAGCTTTAACTTGTTTTTATGAACCATATGAACTTTCCATACAGCCACCACAGATCCTGGCTCAACCTCTTTTCTCCCACACAAACCTCATGGTATTTTTCTTATCAGCTCCCCCTAGTGGTCAACTAACGACCTAACTGACATTAACATCCACATAAAGCTGCAACATCTCTTGCTTAAAGGTATAATATGTAACTTTAACACATTAAAATATCTAAAAACAACTAGAGCTATGTTATATATGTTGTTGAGTTGTGTACTTACATTATCCCAAATGTTTCCAACAATGTTTAAACTCAGAGAAATCTGTAATTTTAGTCAAGGTAATAATAATATTAATATCAACTTTATTTATATAGCACCTTTAAAAACAGACAAAGCAAAGGCAGTACAATACAAAAGCAAAGACACATGACATAGAAAGCAATAACAAGTCTGACATTAAGAAGACAACAGTAGAAGACAATGAAAAACAATAAAGAGATGATAAAAGACGATAAAAAGACGACATCACATAAAATCTAGTCTGTAGAAATGAGTTTTTAGAAGTGATTTAAAAGAAGTTACTGATTCTGTGAGTCTTATCTCCTCAGTCAGGTCGCCTGATGGCAAAAGCACGGTCACCTTTAGATTTAAGCCTCGACTTTGGAACAGCCAGAAGGGCCCAACCTGAAGGTCTGAGGCTGTGAGCTGGGTCGTACGGGGTCAGCATTACTGTTATGTAGCTTGGAGCTTCAGACCCAGACGTGCTTTAAAAGTGATCAGTAAAATCTTAAAATCAATTCTAAAACGAACAGGGAGCCAATGAAGAGAGAAGCCAGGATTTGGGGGTGATGTGATGTCGCCTGTTATTAAAACCAGTAAGAAGGTAACGGTCCGTTTTATTTGGTCGGCAGTCCATGGCGTCATATCCCCTTTGCGCATACGTCAGCGTTGCGGTTGTCCACCAGAAACTGTCATAAATTGACTTTTTTATCCAATTTTAAGCCACATTTTTTACGATACAAAAGTTTGGACACACTTTCTCAATCAAGTGAACGGGGAAGGTGCGTCCAAACTTTTGGCTGGTACAGTATTATATATATGAAAACATTGAATAAATAAATAATATACAGTGTGTGTGTTCATGGTGATGAAGGAACATATCACTCAGTGCAGCGGTGTGGCTCACTGACATGTTTCTTACAGTTTTTGGGCAACAACAGAGGTTTTAAGATATATCAGGCTGTTGATACACACATAATACTTATAAGTAGATCAATTCATTGATCATCACCAAACTTATCCTTAAGCATATTTAAGGAAGAACATTTTCAGTTAAAATAGAAAAAAAACTATATAAAAATCTCCTGTTTGACATACGGCAGCACTTACAGTAAATTAGCCTTCCTTTAACGTCCACACGTCATCAATATAATATTTACTTGATCTGCATTTGACTGGAGGGTTGACCATGTGGATACAGCTCAGCCTTATTTCTCATATCACCGCTGATGGACAAAAAACATGTATATGCGGACAGAAAAAATTTTCAAGCAGGAGGAAAATGATCCTTCCACACAGCACCCATGTGTTTTTGAAATTACACAACTGGCATTTTCTGGCTCAGTTTCGTGGCTCCGGTGGTCACGAAGCTCACTCAGCACATCGACCGATCATTCTTCGGTCGAAGTTGTAGTTTTTTTTCTCTCTCCAACGGCGGCTCTGTGCTCTCGGATTAACAGGATCAGGAGAGAAGATGAGAGTGTGAGCAGCTTTAACAAAAAAAAAAGAAAGAAGTGATGATGACTTCACCAGATAGTTTGAATTTGCGCAGTGCCTATCAATATCACTGCATTAGCATGTCTCCGGCACTCACTGTTTTTATCCTTTTGAGTTTTGAGGTTTGTTTCTGGAGTGTTTGCATGTTGGGAGACTTCCTGATTTTCCTTGTCTATCAGAGGGGAATATTTAAGGTTTTGGTGTCTGATAAGCCTTAACATGCATTAATAGCTCAAACTCGACTCCCTGGATTGTATTTCATTCATCCGCCACATTTATCATTTAGTTACTGGTTACTTTGTATAAACACTTTTTATATTCAACACAAAATAATTATGGATGCTGTCAGGTAAAATCTTGTATCTCCACACTCTATTTGGTTTTACAAACACAGAAAAACAACAGATAATGACGCATAGAATAGAACGTGGCTTACAAAAAACAAAAACAAAGACAAATAAAAGTTATAAAATAACTTTGTATATACAAATCTGACTGATTGGACACAAAAAGAAATAGTTAAGGTTGTAGGTGATGAAACTTCATGGTGACAAATGCATCTAAGTCTTAACTGGTGATGATTCTTACGTCACACATTAAGTGCAGAAGATGAAGAACAGTTTAAAGAGTTTAAGGAGCAGTAGGCAGCTGCTTTTTAGCTTAGTGACATGATGATTATTAGACATTATCTAGAAAGTTAGAGAATTAAGACAATCTGAATTTATTTTGTTCTTTCTTTCCTCTTTTTGCCTCTTTGATTCCATCCTTTTGTATGTCTATCCTTCTCTCCTTTTCTGTGCATCCTTTATTTATTTTCTTCTCTACTTGCTATGATTCTTATTACTTTAATATTGTTTTCCTCCCTATAATCAGTCTATCCTTCTTTCCTTTTTTTTGGATTCCTTCCTGTTACTCGTCCTTCCTTCCTTTCTTTTCCTTTTGTCCTTCTGTTCTCTTCAGCTGATCCGACAGCATGAAAATGAACAGATTTTTTTTTGTCACGGTTACTTTTTAATCTTTCTTTTTCTTTGGTAAAAACAAACAAACTACAGGCTTTTTACTTGCAACTGGTTATTGCCATGCACGATGCAAATACTCAAGTAAGACATTTGACTTCTTCTTCTTCTTCTACCTCGCCCTCAACCCCCCAAAACAACAAAACATGTGTCAGCTTATTGATACCATTTGCAGGAAGGCACTGTTTCAATTACAGTTTTTAAAAGGTCACTCATACCCAATGAAAGGTAATTGGTCTTACAGCATGTTTGTTCATACGAGGAGCTCATTTCCACAATGCTGTATTTATTTTGGAGAACAATCGTTGCCTGAGGTTCATCATTCAGTATCAACATTGAATAAGACCAAATTTTTTGCTTCTGGCATGGAAACAACAGTCATGAGGTCATGAATCTCAAGTTACCTGGAAGAATATAATTAAAACTGCGTCATATTCAAGGATATCGTATGTGAATATTGACATAATTGGATGTTTATTTTTGTATTCATTTAACCAGGAAAAGTCTCATTGAGATTAAAAATATCTTTTACAAGAGCGTCCTGGCCAAGACAGGAAGCAGCAACCACGTCACTTATTATGTTACTTGAAAGAACAAATTTGTGTTGTTCTTTGTAAGATATGGATATTTTATGAGAGACATGTGTTTAAAAGCCTTCTGAATCTCGTGCTGTGAATTCCACTAAAATGATGTCATTACGTTCAAGCTCTGTTTTGACCTTTTCTTGTTACCGTCTGATGGTTATAACTCATTTAGTACTCTAGACCACCATCTGATAAGTATGTGAGTAATGGTGGAATGTGACTCAGTACATTTAAGCAAGTACTGTACTTAAAGGTGTAATGTGTAAGAATTACCTACCTACCTACAGTTACACACATGCCCCTCAGGGTAGGTGTATATCATATAAAATATCACAGAACTCACTTATGGTAAAACAGCAGTTTTCCTGCCACACAGCATCATTTTAGTATGCCAATTAGACCTAATTTATTGATTTGATATGTCAGTATCGACCTAGTTTACTGCAATGTGCTATCATGCCAAATGGCTAATGCCAGCTTACACATAGCTGGTGCAGTTCATCGGCTCACGCAGCTGATATGAGCAGCTGATGTCTCACCTGGCCAGCTGCTCCGACAACATCGGTACAACTTTCCAGATAGATGTTATTTGGATGACATGACCACATATTGGGAATCTAAATAGTTGCTTTCTCACCTGAAAAAATATTAAAACTTAATAAAATTAAATATTAACAGTCCTACAGCAGAATTTACAACAGCGTTTGGCCTGGCTCACAATCTCCACCATTGCCGCCATTTAAGCAACTTACAGCAGCATTCAGCCTTATTATTAAGGCAGCGCTACTTCTTATTCTTCTCATGTTGGACTGAAGGCAGACTGGATGCTACAGTGACTCACTATCGCCCCTGTGGTACAAAGTGGTACGAGACAGTACAGGCTGGACGGGGCTGGAGCTAGCTAGTTAGCATCCTAGCTTCAGTAGCGATCTCTGCAACACAATACATAGATGTCTCTGACATAATGTCAAAACTGTTATTTCTTCACGCTCTGTTGATAATTTTAGTTCATTTTTGAATGTTTGAATGTCAAATAAACTCGATAACTTGGTGCAACCTTCCAGTATTTCACAAAAAAGGCAAGAATAAGAGAAACATACTTAGTACGTAAAACTTTTTTGCTTCTTTCTTCTCCCATTAATCATCTCACAACCCCTCAGATTTATCTGATGACCCTTTGGAGGGGCCCGACCCCTAGGTTGGGAACCACTGGACTAAATTAGCTCCACCTCAAGGAGCTACATCAGTAAAATACTGATTCATCAGTATAAATAATGTACTTTATTAGACGTATCAGTCACCAGGGCTGATTTTCTGCAAAATGCATACTTCTAGTTAATTAGTTAGTAAATTTAGCTGATAATACTTCTGTATTGCGTTTATAGTACTTGTACCTTTACTTTCTTTACTTTCTTTCTTTCTTTACTGTCGTCTTGTGTTTTTATTGTATTTATGTTTTCATACTTTTGTGTTTCTATGCTGCCTTGTTATAAAAAGAATTTCCTCTTGTGGTACAATAAAGACCTGAACTGAACTAAACTGTACTACTAATGCAATATTTTTTACTTGTAATTGAGTATTTTACATTGTGGTACTAATACTTTTACTTAAGGATCTGAGTACTTCTTGTAACATTGCAAACAAGCAACATAAAAGCTGAAGTCTCTCTTCATATATATGTTTTATCTACAGTAATGATAGTTTAATCATGAAGATGCAGGTAAGCAGTCATTTAGCTTTTGGCAGCATCAGTTCCAGATATTCAGACCAGGAGCTGCCCAGTACAGAAGTCTTCCACTGCGGACTGTTCCACTGGAGAAACCTAGAAGTTATCTTTATACACTACTTACCGGCCGGTCAACATCCGCTGTCATCCCAGGGCAGAGTTGGACTGTCCATCGGGAGCACAGGAGAAATCCCAGTGGACCAGTTGCTACGTGGGTTGTTTCAGCAGCCCATTATACAAAAATAAGAGCCTCTTATGTCTCTTTATGTCTCTCCCTTGATGTCACCAAACATTAAACCTCTTGTTTAGACAGGCTTTTTAACTTTATTTGGAAAAATAAGCCACACAATATCTATGTCTCTAACAGAGGGAGGTCTAAACGTTTTGGACATTTCCTCATTCAACCATATTATCATTATTAACTGGATCAAAAGATCTCTAAAGGATCCGGATAGCATGTGATAGCATTATCCCAAAGTTTGTTTAAAAAAGTAGGTGGTCTTAATTTTTCATTAATGTTCCCTTCTGCTGTTGGCAGACTTCCTATCAAAGTCTCCAACTTTCATAGATAAGCTCTTATGTGTTGCTCCCTCACAAATGTGAGGAGAATAATGGAATAATGTCAGCATCATAGTAAAACAGCTATTTAACTGTGAAGGGCTTTTGTATTCATATGAAGATTTTATAGAGAAATATAGTGTTCTTGTCTCCCAAAGTGAGCATAGTACTGTAATTAACGCACTGTCAACTTGCATTATATGCTTATAATGTAGCTTATCATATATATTCCTAATATAAAAGACAAATCCTCTTTTTGTACATAACTATATGGTGGAAACACTAGAACATATTTATTCAGTGTGTACATGTGACAATGTTTTGGACTGATTTTCAGTTGGATCTTAAAATATATTTTGTTAAAGAAATCTTACTTAAAGAACGTGATTTGGTATTAATATTCAACACACCTTAATTACTCCATCAATGAACAATATGTCATTAATTTGCTCATTATTTAAAAAAGCTTTACATTCATAAAATGAAATTCTTGAAGAAGTTACCATCTTATATTACATTTAAACAAACAGATCTAAGCATATATCTTCAAAGATTTTATGCACAGTCCAATCATATGCTACATTTTGATCTAGACTTATTTAATCTTTGAAAAGAGCAAGAATAGCAGTTTCCCCTGTTTACAGTCTTTAAGCTACGCTGATCTAACTGTATCCTGGATTTAGATACATACTTAACGTACAAATGTGAGTGGTATTTATCTTGTAGCCTAATTCTCAGCAAGAAAGCAAATAAGTGTATTCTCCAAAATGTAAAACTAAACGTGATTCAGGAAGCATTACGTTTCCTTCATAGCGTATTTGCTGTTGCAATTTAGTGGCATATAAACTTAGTTTCTGGGACACAGGGCTGGTTATTGACCACCACACCCAACTAAATCATGAGGTCATGGAGTTCACCACCATCCTCCTGATTGGCCATTACTGTTTGTCTGAAGTCCCTAGAAATGGTCTGAAAAATGTGCTGATGATAGTCGAACTCTGTCTTTGAAATTACGTTCATATACAACTAAATTGCGACAGTAAATATGCTTTACTTAGACACACAATGCTGGCTGAATTACATTTTCTCTCATCATAATGAGAAATATATTTGGCTAGTTGCAAAAAGTACCAAGACCTTGTTTTTCCCACCAAAATATCCAGCCTTGCAGTACAATATCTGCTGGTAGAAACTACAGCATCATTAAAGTTGTTTTGGTTATGTTTAGACTCTGGCAGCAGGTTAAGGTCAGAGACAGATTGTGGTCTCTGTTTAAGACAGAAGAATTCTGCAGTGACTTGAAGCACAACATGTTAACATTTAACAGAAACCACCGTTTTTCACTAACCTGAACCAAAGTGCTTTTGCTTTTGTTTAAACCTGAACACACACAGAGCTCAAGATGTGAAGTTCGCTCTCTGGACTCCTGCATCTTATACTCCAACTTCACAACAATATATAAATGTAGCTTCATTCATTCAAAAAAACATTGCCTGTGACCATAATCCAGGCAGAGATTATATTTGCCAAAGCAACGTAATTGGGAAACAATTAAGTTTGTTTATGAACGTAATTCCTAGGAGACAAGGTTGCAATAGCTCTGTGACTGAAACATTCAACTTTATATCACATTTCTCCACGCTGTGTCACTTGTTATATCAAATAAATGATTCCCTTTTGGATCTAAAGAGTGAGGGCCTTTTTCTATGTAATGGGACTATTTTCTCCATCAGGCTTGCTCTCAGTTTGTGTGGTTTTCACTACCTGGGGAACCAAACCAAATGCTGCAGTTGACTTGACTTTTAAATGACTCCATGGGTTAAGGAGTTGTGTGAGGCAGGCACAATCAGTGGAAGCATTTATCTTTTAATACCAGTTCTGGGAAACCAGTAGCTAATATTATGTCATCTTGGCAAAATTCAGATTCTTCTTATCCTCACCTGTCTGTAGCCGTCCAGCTTGCATTGGCGCTGAATCCCCAGCAAACAACTTTGATTTGGGGAGTTTCTCTCATACTTTCTCTGCATTTTTTCTTTGGGAATTATGACACTGAACTATACGAGATGAGCTTAATTCAACATAATTTGTGCAATTCACTTTTTCCATGTTTGTCCATTTGTCTTCACACTCACATGTACACTGATGACACGTGACTCTGAAAATAAACATCGCTGCCTGCTTCTCATTACTCTAATTGGTGATTTAGTAAGTCTATGGCAGCTGAGTACATATAAACCCATGCTGGGCTCAGGCTGAATATAAATGCCAGCTCTTCCGCTAATAGGAATTTGGCTTTAACTGTAGCTCTCCAGCAGTTTCCGTTGTCTGGCATCGACCAGGATTGTGACGAATAGGGGAGATAATCTCTCTTGAAGTCATAACCACGGTTCTGCTTTTTACCGATGCGCAGAATCTCTGTAACATTTGTCCTGTTTAAAAGGAATGAAGAGAAGTTTGGTGGAAATTAGTGCATTTTTACGATTCCAACCTCAAGTGCGGGGTGTACTTTTGAAAATAGTCAACAAATACCCAGACATACGGGTAATATCATGATGTTTACTTACTTTCTGTCTTTATTTTCCTACATTTAACCAGGTAAAAGCCTCATTGAGGTTAAACCTCCATTTTAACGATGAGCTGGCTAAAAAAGGCAGCATAGTGTCACAACAATAAATACCGGCCAAGAAAACTGTCACACACTACACAAGAGCAGAAACAATATCCATTTGAATTAATTTTCTAATTTAGAACAATAGTTTTGTCTTGCCAGAGGTAACTTCTGACAGGGCTTTACAGTTAAGACAGACTCTTTAGAATTACAAGTGTATTTGGTAACGGACATGAGGTTTCATTTTCTAGTTTTATATATATATGCATATATGGGCTATATCAGGCTTTGTAAAGCAAAGATTTGCAGCAGATAACTTGAGACACCTTTTACCTATTATAGATGCAGTATCTAAAATACTGTCTGTCAATGCTGAGCAGGCATTTGGCAGACTTGAATGGAAGTATTTATGGTACAAAATGAAAAATATGGGTTTTGGAGAAAAGTTCATGGATATGATCAAAGTTCTGTATTACAACCCAACAGCTTGGGTACTTATATCTTATGACCAATGACCATGCAATTTTCTGTTGAACGAGGAGCCAGACAGAGATGTCCTGCATCAGCATTGCTCTTCACTTTATCTCTTAAACCATTACTGCAGAAGATCAGAAACACTCAAGAGGTGGAACATATTGTTGTAAACAAAGACATACCGTAAACTGGCTTTATATGCTGATGATTTGTTATTGTTTCTTGACAATGTGCCATAATCCTTACCACCAGCGCTAAATGTCATTCATTAGTTTAGTACTATCTCAGATTAAAAGATCAGTTTGAACAAATCCTTCCTCCCTCCCTACTCAAAAAACTACACAAGACTAAGAAACATAATAACAGAGGAATTGCAAAAATGGACATCAATAATTATTACTTTGGCTTCCAGACTCTTAGTGATCAGCACCCATATATTACCTACATTTATTTATTTATTTATTTTTTTCAAACATGATCCACCTACCACCCCCAGCAGGTTTTTGGGAGAGACTGCAAGCACAAATTTACAAGTTTATCTGGTGTGACAAACAACCAAGCATTAGAGATTCTACAGTCCAAAATAGCAGACAGGCAGGAGGTTTATCTTACTAACTTTATATTATCTTTCATTCATGATTAACCTGCAATGCAGAGCTTCTGTTGATGCGTGTTAATGACGTATGCCTACAGCCATAGGGTCCACCAAGGCTGCACCTTCCTGACAGTTTGACCTCAGAGAATAAACTCCAAAATGTTTTAGTCATTTTATTAACTTTTCCTCGTCACCGCATCCAGAATCCACCAAGTGTGCAGCACCTCACCACACCAGGACCGGGCAGGTGACCAAAGGCGGGGTGGTTCTTCCCGTATACCGCTGTGCTCAAGGGTCGACATCACTGGAGTCACTCCACTTCAACAGGCTCGTCCAAGTGAGTCAGAACAAACACATCAAGTCAGTTTTGTTTTTACTTATGTATCCCAAAATCACTAATCCCAATGATGCTGAGTGTTTTGGATGGATGGACGAGTGTTTTGGACGGTCTCCATCAACAAAAACATCTAATTTTGACTCCGGATCAGAATTAGCCCTGGTGATGCCTTGGGAAGCACAGTCAAACTCTTCCCACGTAGGGCATTTATTTGGTTGGCTCTAATGGGCCTCTCTTTGAGTTTCCCTCTGAGACCTTGAAGGATGATGCCAACATCCAGATCTCTGAAAAAATATATATAAAGAACAGAAACAGTCTTGCAAGTCGTGCCTTACAAGGGAATAATGTGATTAGCAAGATTTGGTGGTAAACTGCTGTACTAATGGTAGATATTGAAGATCAGCTCTTCTGTTTGAATCCAAGGGCGTTTAGTGTATTTCGTTCTTATCAATCGTAGTAGTTGTTCTTGGCATATTACTCATTAAAGCCACAATATCCCTCCTAATTTTTCTTATATATCCATGAAAGCCAATATTCATCACTCATAGACTGGGAGATGGTGACAGACTGGCAAGATGAGGAGATGCACTGGCAGGATCTGTATTTGCCAGCATCTCCTGAAATGATCAGCCAATCAGTATTATTTACTTTTTTAGATATGCAGTGCTGTTCTAAGTGTTGTAGTATTTGAGTCTGACTCAAGTCCTGATTTTTGTGACCTTTTGAAATAATTATTTTGTCATTCAAACTTTGCTTTCGTCAAAGAATCCTCCATTTGCGGCAATTACAGCCTTGCAGAACTTTGGCATTCTAGCTGTCAGTTTGTTTAGGTAATCTGAAGAAATTTCACCCCATACTTCCTGGAACACCTCCCACAAGTTGGATTGGCTTGATGGGCACTTCTTACGTACCATACAGTCAAGCTGCTCTCAGAACAGCTCAATAGGGTTGAGATCTGGTGACTGTGCTGGCCACTCCCTTATAGACAGAATACCAGCTGACTGCTTCTTCCCTAAATAGTTATTGCATAGTTTGAAGTTGTGCTTTGGGTCATTGTTGGGCCATTGTTGTGGGATGACATTGGCTCCAATCAAGCGCCATCCACAGGGTATGGCATGGCGTTGGAAAACGGAGTTATAGCCTTCTTTATTCAAGATCCCTTTTACCCTGTACAAATCTCCCACTTCACCATCACCAAAGCACCCCCAGACCATTACATTTCCCCCACCATGCTTGACAGATGGCTTCAAGCACTCCTCCAGCATCTTTTCATTTGCTCTGCTTTTCCTAAATGTTCTTTTTTGTGATCCAAACACCTTAAACTTAGATTTGTCTGTCAATAACGCTTTTTTCCAGTCTTCCTCTGTCCAACGTCTGTGTTCTTGTGCCCATCTTAATATTTTCCTTTTATTTGCCAGTCTCCGTTTGGCTTTTTCCTTGCTGCTCTGCCTAGAAGGCCAGCATCCTGGAGTCGCCTCTTCACTGTCGACATTGAGACTGGTGTTTTGTGGGTACCATTTAACGAGCTGCCAAGTGGGGACCTGTGAGGTGTCTGTTTCTTAAACTAGAGACTCTAATGTACTTCTCCCCTTGCTCAGTTTGCACCAGGGCCTCCCACTTCTCTTTCTATTCTGGTTAGAGCCAGTTCTGTGAAGGGAGTAGTACACACTGTTTTATGAGTTCTTGAGTTTCTTGGCAATTTCTCGCATGGAATAGCCTTCATTACTCAGAACAAGAATAGATTGATGAGTTTCAGAAGAAAGTTCTTTTTTTTCTGGCCATATTGAGACTATAATCTAACCCACAAACGCTGATGCTCCAGATGCTCAACTAGTCTAAGAAAGGCCTTCTTTAATCAGCACAACAGTGTAACAGTGTAGCACAACAGTAACAATATCTCCACTGTATTTCTGATCAATTTAATGTTGTTTTTAATTAGAAAAAACTGCGCTTTTCTTTCAAAAATAAGGACATTTATAAGTCACGCCAAACTTTTGAGCAGTAGTAATAATATATAATCATTTAAATTATATTCTGTTAATGATATTCTGCTGAGACCTCAGACTGGGATCAGTAATTAATTTTTATTTTGCAGGGCTTCCCAATGTGATAGGCTGCATCGATGGCACAAATATCCCTATCACTGCTCCTTCAGTTAATGGAGGAGACTATGTGAATAAGAAGTCTTTCCACAGATTTAATGTGCAGGTACACTGACTACTGTCTTACAATAACAGAGACTATTCATCACAATGTACTACAGCTAACATTTCTCATTCTCTGCACTGTCAAGATCATATGTGACACAGCACACATGATCACAAATATTGAAGCCAAGTGGCTCGGCTCCATGCATGACTCACGAATGTGTCGTAAGTGTAGCCTGAGCAGCAGATTTGCACATGGTAAGTGAAGCTTTGTACAAATATCATTCCCTTGTCTTTCTCTTTTAACCCTCTTAAAATGTATCCACCATATAATTACAGGAGAGTTTGATGGACATCTGCTTGGTGACAGACGGTACCCATGCCAGCCCTCTCTGTTGACCCCTTACCCTGAGCCAGGCCCCCAATAGCGTTTCAATTGAGATGATTGGTTGAGATGACAATAGGCATGCTAAAAGCCTGGTTTCACTGCCTACGTAGACTCAGGGTAACCCCTGAGGGACATGTGAGATTATAGTGGAATGTGTTGTTCTCCATAATATTGCCATGATTATGGGAGAGCAACCCTCTGCTGTACAAATGAACGACCCTGAGGAAGACCATCCCATCCATCCTGCGAATGTCCAGGATGGAAGAGCTGTCCGAGACATAATGTGCCGGAATCACTTCATCGATTAAGCTACCACCACCCCTAGCGGTCAAATAAAGACAAATCATTCATATTTCATTTGGTCTTCCTACATTGACTGATTGATTGATTGAATTGTTTATTTAAGTGTCCTGCACCTGTCTGGTGCCCAACCCATATATGCTTACAAGACACTAGACAAAAATAACCAAGATGGCCACGTAACATATCATAATGTACAATCCCACAAATTCAGAAATAAAACATTTCGGAACATTTAGTTTACATGGAAGAAATGTCCTGTTATGATGGAAAAATAAAAAATCTCCATATTAAAAAGCCAACTCAACACATCAGCATCAGACAACCAAAACAAATAAGAGTTTTTCAATTCTATCCTTTCAAACAAACAGTTCCTCAAGTCATTGTACAAAGGGCAATGAAATACAAAATGAAATTCATCCTTAACAAGATCACAAAAAACACATTAACGTTCCTCTTCGGAAAATACCTTACTTTTTCATACAAATACAAATGCAACAGTCAGTATTTGTATATTGTTTCAACAATTAACATGTTTCACCATGCACATGTGTGACCATACACCCACCTCTAACTTGCGTTCCAGTATTTCAGTTTCCGGATCTGCCTTTCTAATCTCCCGCCAATTTCTTTGTCAGTTTTTGCCATCTTCTTGATGTGATGCATTCTGTACGACTCATTTACTGGGAAACACAAGTTCCTCATGCAGAATTAAACTGGTAATACTCAGCCATGCTCTGTTAAAAAGGATAAGAACGTGCAGGTTGTTTGTCCATTCATTATTTATTCTCATCACTTCAGTGTCAACATGTCAAACTCTAAATTCCACACAAGAATGTAAACAAATGTGAAAGGGGAGATCAGTAGCTACCATATATAATATTAAGATGTATACTTCTGTAGGCCTCTCCGAACCCCTCTGTGTGTCAGCAGACACTATGTCTTCATCATCATTCTATTTCGGTATACTTTAAACTACTATATGTGGTAAGATCTCTGGAGTATTGAGTACTTACAACTGCAGGGAGGTCTGTTGTGGCAGGAGGATATATATATATATATATATATATATACACACAGTATACACACACACACTTACAATTTATGCAGGCAGTTGTGTCCTGGGGGTTGAGTGGCTCTCCGGAGATGACTTCAGCCTCTGGTCGCCCAGTGTTCTGGCAAAGGGCCAGCTCCTCTGCGTCTGTCAGAGGTGGAGTAGGTGGCCCTCCACCCGTTTTGTGGGCCTCTGCCCTCTTTCTGTTGGCTGAGTAGAACTCATATGTCATTCTGCTAAGCAGGATATTAAGGAAGAGGACATTTGTGTGTGTTAAAACAGCATTTTGTTGGGGGTTAAAGCTATTACATGTTGAAATAGCCACTGAGTGATATTTACTTTGTTAAATATGTCAAATATGATTTAAACCAAAGTGAGGTGTAATCATGGGCCTATCCAAACATGCCTTACCTGTTTGAACTGTTTTTATATTTCATTTTCAGCTGCTTCCAAGTGGCTTTGCACCTGTGGAATTACACCTAAATGACAATTAAAACTTTATTCAATATCATTCCACCACTTTTTACCTGTAATATTAGTAAGACGGCATGGTTATTTTTTAAATAAATACTGCATTCAAAGTTCTCTCTCCTTTGCTGCTGCAGCTGTGTTGCTTTTCTTTCAGAAAATGTGCTCATACTCACCATAATCACATATTAACACTACTAACTCCAGTGGGGCGAAGTAGGATGAACTTTTTTTTTGCTGCCATGGTGAGTCATTCAGGGTTAGACTCAAAGTTTATTGACCCTGCTGTCTGGATTGGACACTAGAGGCCTGTACTATGAAGACAGTTCAACATACCCAGGATGTCTTTGCGTTACTGGCCGTCCAGATAACCAGTACTACGTAGCTGGTTATCAACTAGTTCAGTCAACTCTGGGTTTTCCAGCTATGAGCATGTTCATGTGAAAGAGAAGGGGTTGTTAATTATGAGCGACACCATCAGAACCATGAATGAAGTATTTCATATGATATGAGATGAAACGGTGATATCAAGTATCTGTGGAAAACTTCTGTTTTAGGGACAGAAAAAAGTCATATTCAACTAAGTAAATGACAGTCTGTAATCATACAACAGAATAAGAAGATGAAGAAACACTAAGAATAATTTCCACAGTAGGCTACGGCTTAAAATATATGCAAGAATTATTATATATGACTTAAATATAGAGTGAATATTTTTTGTTGTTCAGTTGGATGATGAAGAAACCATCTGAATGTCACAAAAAACAACTTAAAAGTAATGTCAGACTGTTTTTGCTACTGAAGCAAAGAGTGGAAAAGTAGTTAATGACTGATGAGGTCTATCTGACACAAATGGTGCATTTATAATAATGGGAGTCAATTAACAATTAACTGGATTATTTTTCTAATAAAAGATAATCTTTTGTTTTTATTTCCAGTTATCATCACACAGCTGTCTCATGTTATTCTGAGCTGCAGTCATCCAGACTGTCAGCTGTCACTCCGGGGAGAAAATTAACTTCAACAATTAAAATGCAGCTAAAATCATCATTATGGGTTCAGTGTTGTAAACGATCTCTGTTTGTCAGAAGTTCTGCTTTAAAACCGGAGTGGAAATAGAAAGACTGGAACAATAAAATGTTTCCACTGACCTATAAAAATATATATTGCTGTTTTTTACTTGTCGCTTTATTGTGAAGTCAGGACTCTTGTCCATGTCGGGATCCTGTAGGAATGATGACTCTTTATTTTCCAGTGAACTGATCGGTCAGTCATTGGGGTGCTGACAGGTTGTGATCTGATCCTCTGAACAGTTGCTGAACAGTTAACCTGCTCCGGAGCAGGTTAACTGTTCAGCATAAGTTACCATGGTGATGTACCCCAGTAAAAAGTTAACAGAGCTAAACCTGAAGTTACCTCACTAACCCCAAATCCTGCTTTGTAGTACAGTCCCCTGGAAACACTGACAAGAAAACATTCTTGTTTACTGTTGCAGTCCAAACATTTCCTGCTGTTGCTACTTCAGATTAAAAGCTTCTCACTGGTGTGCCACTCTGTGGCTTTTATTATGAAGCATGTACAGGAAATGCAAAACTGACTGCTCTGGTGCTATTGGTCAGTTAATATTGGTCTAAACAGCAAAATGTTTTGTGCTGTTTGGTCAGCAGATCAGTTTTATATATTGCAAAGGGGTATTACAGCCTAAGTGAGCTGATGGACGAAGAGCAGCAGGCAACAACAACTTATTTTGTTCTGCTGTCCTGTCTGAGAGAAAACCAATTTGCATTGTGCATCACAGATATAATTGCAGCAGTTCACTATTCATCGTGGGTAATTCTGCCATATGGAAGATTTACTCTAAGATATTAGAGTTCTGTAAACATGGTGCACAATCCTTGTGTTCCCCAATCCCCAATGTTTGTTCATGTTCAACAGTTAACATTAAATAACTGTCACTGAAAGAGTTGCTTCTATATTCATTTATTGAAATTTAAAGGTATGGTTTGAAAGTTTACAGCATTACACGTATAACTGTCTGGTGCTATACTATAATCCAATACAAAGTAACATAAAATTACTAATTAATTCAAAGAAACTTGGCAATTTGTCTCCATTAAAAGTCTGCTGAATTAGCTATTAGCTGTTCCTGTTTGCAGTGTCGTCATGGATGTACAGACAACTATCACTAGATTACTTTAATACTGAAGAAAACTTAAAAATGTGATGATTCTCAGGCTGTTCATGTTCTGCAGCCTCTTTTTTCTAGTTTTCTAAGTAGATTTATGTAAGTTTACTGATGATGGACCTGCTGCATTTTGTTTCCTCTGCCCAAAAATAGACCTAGAAACAGTTCCTGAGAGGCCCTCGCGGTAAAGACCATAAACTGTCCTTGTGTAACACAGAGGAAGAGGATGGCTTACATCAGGCTGTCTGCTCTTCCTGCGAGCCATCAACGCTAACAGGAACCCAACAACCTGACCTTTCACCTTTTCTCCTAAAGCTGTTTTTCTCTCCCTGCGCTCTGAAGTTGCTGGTGGTTTGATCCTGTTATAGATGGTCCTTTCTGGCTTTTATGGCTCCATTCATAAATCACAGCTCAGCTTTCTGCTTACATCACTGCAATCAATGGACATTCTTGGGAAGTTTTCCATATTAAACGTTTATGCTTCCCTGCGCTCATTAATGGTGGATGGATACCAGCCTCGTCCATCAGCCGGTGCGATGCCTGGTTCCCTGCGGCTCGGCCAGCAGCTGCTTGTACAGCGGAGGCTTTAACAGATAGGGAGGGTTTGTTCCAGAAACAGATTATAGGCAATAAAATGAGATCTTATATTCAAGATGATATAAACTCATAAAATATTGCTGTTTCGGGGTAAAATGTCAACTTGGTACATTTCAAGATTGGCTGGGGTGATTTTTTTTTTTATTGAACTTTTCCTTATTTACATAGCAGTCCACAGTAACAAACTGTTATGCAGACACGCAATATAAAACAGGTCCATCTTCCAAAGCAGCCACAGACACAGTGCTGCAGTGTAACCACTAACAAATCTAACTAGGAATGTAACAAAAAGAAGTGATAAATATAACAAAATTAAAGAAGCTGAATTACAATAACTACAGAAAACAAGATTATCAGAACTGGCAGCTCAAACTCCACATAGTTAATGTTGTTAGTAATGCAAAATATTAGCATGGAAAGGAGAACTGATAGGTTAACCCAAAGGGAAATGATTTTCTATCCTGTGAGCGCCATCTTTGCTCCTTATATCAGTTGTCGTCACTGACAGGAAGGAGCCACTTACAGGTGCCACAAACCAGCAGACCAATCACCACCTTTATTCTGCTCGCCGTCTATATGCGTAAAAGCTACATAAACAACTCAGATCCATTCATTATGCACAAACATACAGAAGCATACAACAGGATACAACTACGGGTGTGACACAAACAAGAAATATATTTTAAAAACAGAATAGAGAAAAGAAAAAGGAAAAAAAAAACATATATAAACATGCATACATACGTATGGTATACATATATCATCAAAGAAAGGAACAAATATGTCTTGCACACACTGGAAACACACATCTAAAGACTTTTTGACAGAATTTACTCAACCTGTGGAAGTGCATGTGATCCTTACAAGATTCCATATGTGGGAATCAGAAATTCCTCCTCATTAGTGACACCTGTGGTTGTTAAATAAGCTGTAGTCAACATGCTGGTGCCTAACAGCTGACCGACCCATTTTCTGTAAAAGAAATGTATTTTTTGCTCAACAATATGTTCTCAAGGTGTCCGAAGCACCAAAATAAGCAAGAAATGGAAAGAAAATCCATTATACATAATGTTCTCTTTGGTTCCTGGAAACTGTCGGTTTAACACGGCGCCAAACATGCACAGACACACAGTCAGAGCGAGTCACAGCGAGTCACAGCATCACAACACACAGAGCGACTGAGAGCTGTAGCATCTGGAGGTGAAGTAAAGTCAGAGGTTCTCTGTGTGAAGTTTAACCAGCCAAACCAATTTAACTCAAACAAAATGAAGTTAGTAATGAATGTATTTACTGTATGCTCAACTTGACTCAATAATGAGACCATGTCCATAATCATAACGTTAGCTAAAGGTTAAGTTGCTAGCTAAAACTGTGTTAATCACAAGATGTGGTTTGGAAGAGCCTTCATCATTCTGACATCCATATCAGTAGATATCTGAAGCTGCAGATGCACCGTTATAATGTTAAACAGCGCCAAAGGCCTGTTGCTCCAAAAATACACTCTCTCCTTTATTCTAACCCAAAACATGATCTTTTTCTAACCCTAACCAGACCTTCACCACAGCGTTGTCACATCATAAAACATCATTATTTTTTAACAAGCACGTCAAAATACACTAAGATATTAAGGTCAAAAGATGACTGAGGTAGTCTAATCAGAACACGTAACCATACGTAATGGCAGTGCGTCATTATTGGTTATTAGATTCTGATGTTAATTACCTGACAAAACAGACTTTTTATATATTACTGAGATCTTCTGCTAAATTTTCCGTCATGTTTCACTCAGTAAAACTCTGATTTAATAAATCAGCAATTATAAAAATGTGTAAACTGCGTCGTTAATGGAGAAACATCACGTTTATTCACTTTACATGGAGCTAAAATTACTACCGAATTATGTTAGATCTTCACAGAATGACTTGGTCTCTGTTTATGAGTCATAAGAAATCATAAATGATCTTTCAGAAGGAGTCGATGTTCACTGGTAACCTTGACTCTGTTGAATTTAACAGTATGTTAACAGAGGTTTTCCTCCAACTGTAAGAAACAGTTGAAAACTTTATTTGCCTCAGTTTCAGTCATTTAAAAATGTAAATTAACTCAACAAACAGACTTTTCACAATTCACTCAGTTCTTCTGATAAATTCAGCGTCATGTTTCATAAAGCAGAACTCTTAGTTCACAGGAAAGCTGTTAAAATTAAATATCAGCCGAATACAAAGTCATTTGTCATACGATTTACATTATGATTTATACATTATCTATTAAATTGAGCAACATGTTAACAGAGTCTGGAAAATAGTAAGGCTCCAACTCCAGAGTGAGTATTTTTGGAGTAACAGGCCTTCAGTGCAGTTGGGCTTTTGTTTTCGGGGTAACGGGTCATCAGACTACGGGCTTTCTGTCCAATGGAACAGTTTTTGAGCTATTGGGGTTTTAGAATAATGGGTCAACGGGCAGTCCCCAGCAACGAAGACTACTGAACAGATGACCATTTGTGGGCATGTGTGAACAATCTAAAGACAGTTCAACGGGGAAGTAGAGATAACTTTAACATTCAAAGCAGGTTGAAGTTTTGACTTTCAGGCAGCATTTTTACATACATTCATGTCAAGTTTTGGAGCTTTGACCATGTTTAACATCCAACATCATAACAGTATAAAAATGACAGAAAATCACAAAAACCATGATGTGTCACCTTTGATTTTTAGGGATTTCCAAGTTTAAGTTCACTCTTCAAGGTGAAACTTATTGATAAAAAAAATCTTGAATCACCTATTCCAATTTTTTTTTTTTTTTTTTTTTTTTTTATAATTTAAGGTTTATATGTCCAACTTTAGGAGGTTTAAAAATTAGTTTCAGTGATTTATAGAAAAGGGATCATATACAATATTAATTCTGTGTTTCAAGAATTGATATATTGTACCAAAGTTAGCTTGAAGCTAATTCTCTGCAATTTTCATTAGTGTATCAAGGTAAGCTCATTTTTATTACCAAAATGATTAATGAAGTGTGTCAAATTTATAACTGAAGTAAGAAATCCACTAATAATCCCCAAAATGTACTGAAAAATCCCCTTAAGCCAGAGATATTTCATTATGAATGCATGAATAAAATGCCTGAGTTAATACTAATACTTAAACAAACATAAATGCAGGACTTTTACTGGGATATTTAAGTATCTGAGTACTTCTTCCACCCGCGTATGTGTGCAGCCAGATGTAGGAGTGTAGTGGAAACTGAATGTACTGATGTGTTTGGGCTCTTTTGATTCATTAACCCCAGACCGTGTTATTATGAGTAAGCTGCTCTAATAGCAGAGAGAGCAGCGGGACGACGACCAGGCAGACTTTTCCATGACTCCCCGTGATGAGACGAGAGCTTCCTGTCGGGTCACAGCAGCGTCCATACGAGCCAGCTTCCAGTCATGTCGGACTGTTTGTGCTCGCGATATCGCACCTGATCTCTGGCCAAACTAAAGAACTTTCCGTGTGAGGTTTATTACACGTTTGGTAGATGTTATCACTTTTCAATCTCTGCACACAGCAGTGGAAAAACTTTGGTGAAGGAAAGAGGTGTTAATGTGATGGAATTGTGGCCCATATGGAAAAAAAAATGTGTCTGGAATATTTTGTATTCTGATAAACTGTCTGAAAAGCTTTGGATCTTCAAAATACATTTCGGATATACAGGTTGAGCTGCAAGTTACCATATGTAAATTGGAGTTAATTTAAATATATGTGTGTGTGTTTGTGTGAGAGAGAGAGATTTGCAGTAGGATTGCTATTAATCTGCAGTGAATTTCTGAAAAGCATTTGAAATAGAAACAATATAATCTTTACATGTGTGGTTTGTTTTGTGTCATATATATTTTAAAGATGCCAAAGTACTTTATATTTAAATACAATATAGCTCAAAATGACTCACTCTTCATGGTGTTTTGTAGCTATATCACTTAGTATTAAAGTATTAATCAATAGTTCATGTGGAGACTAAAGCTGTAACTGAGTTGTTCATGCTGCATATTATCAGAATTAAAACATAAGTATAAACAGTGTTAGAATTAAGATTAACCATCTGAGATGTATATATATGCATGTAAAATGTCAAGTAGTATTTGGTCTCCATGTTACCACTAAAGATAGATGAGAAAGCAGAAGCAATAGCCTACAGCACCAAATTTATATTCCCAAGTATATATATATATATATATATATATGTCGCAGCTGGTCCCTCTGCACCTCCTCAGCTCCAGGTGATCTTCATCAATCTGATTACACTCAGATGCTTCCTAGTGAGCTCAGTTCATTAAAGGGACTCTCTGGGCCTTTACTATGAAGCAAGTTCAACATACCCAGGATATCTTTTTGTTAGCTGGCGTCACTGAGCCTGACACTGGCCGTCCAGATAACCAGTACTACATAGCTGGTTATCAACCAGTTCAATCAACTCTGGGTTTTCCAGCTATGAGCGTGTTCATGTGAAAGAGGCGAGTTGTTAATTATGAGCGACATCATCAGAACCATGAATGAAGGACTTCATATGATATGAGATGAAAAGGTGATACCAAGTATCTGCGGAAAAATTCTGTTTTAGGGACATAAAAAAGTCATATTCAACCAAGTAAATGACAGCCTGTAATCACACAACAGAATAAGAAGATGAAGAAACAGTAGAAATAATTTCCACAGTAGGCTACGGCTTAAAATATATGTAAGAATTATTATATATGACTTAAGTACAAAGAGAGTATTTTTTGCTATTTGGTTGGATGATGAAGAAACCATCTGAATATGTCACAAAGAACAACTTTAAAAGTAATGTCAGACTGTTTCTGCTATGGAAGCAAAAAGTGGAAAAGTAGTTAATGACTGATGAGGTCTATCTGACACAAATGGTGCATTTATAATAATGGGAGTCAATTAACAGTGTGTTTTTTTCTAATAAAAGATAATCTTTCGCTTTTATTTCCAGTTATCATCACACAGCTGTCTCATGTTATTCTGAGCTGCAGTCATCCAGACTGTCAACTGTCACTCCGGGGAGAAAATTAACTTCAACAATTAAAATGCAGCTAAAATCATCATTATGGGTTCAGTGTTGTAAACGATCTCTGTTTGTCAGAAGTTCTGCTTTAAAACCAGAGTGGAAATAGAAAGACTGGAACAATAAAATGTTTCCACTGACCTATAAAAATATATATCACTCTTTTTACCTGTCACTTTATTGTAAACTCAGGATTTTGTCCATGTCGGGATCCTGTAGGAATGATGACTCTTTTTTCCAGTGAACTGATCAGTCATTCGTCGGGGTGCTGACAGGTTGTGATCTGATACCCTGAAGTTAACCTGCTCCAGAGCAGCATAAGTTACCATGGTGATGAACCCCGGTAAGAAGTGAGTTAAACCTGAAGTTACCTCGTTTACCCCAAATCCTTCTTCGTAGTACAGCCTCCTGTCAGTTTGTCACGTTGTCTTGTTGTACTCACTGTAGAGTCCTCTGCTATACAGGCTGACAGCAGAGTGGCTTCCTTCAGCACAACAAAAACATAAACTATGGTGAGACTCAAATATAAGAAAACCTGATTATGAGACTGTTGTGGATATTTCTGAGCGATGGTCAACACTTCAGTGGACAGAAGCACACAGGAGGCTTCGATGTCTGAGGGCTGAAGATGTTTATTGAAGTTATTTGATCAAGGAGAATCGAAAACATCTAAGTCGGTGTAACTCAGATGCTGTCTCTTCCCGTTCTGTCTTCTGAAAGTCTTTATTCTTTAACCCAAGCAGATCAGCCTTCAATATGAAAAATGAGTCTAATTGGTTCACTAGTTTCTAAACAAAGGACTGCACTTTACCCGTGACATCTTAAGTCACGTTGCATTGAGCCTCAGGTCATTGTCAACACATTTTGGCTACACATTTCCACCCATCTGTGTTGTCTAGAAGGGTCTTCCTCTCTGGCCTTGGCTTACCATGACAATGCTGATATACTCTTTATCAGAAAGGTTTCTGCTTTCACCAAAACATCACAGACAGCTGAAGTCTCACGGAGAGATTAAGAATTACAGTTTTGACCCAATTTGTCACTCAATTTGTAATCCCTAAAGATGGAAAATTCCATAACAGAGACAATCACCCCTTTTCCAACCGCTGATTTGGAAAAATTAAAAAGACGTAAAACCCACATTTGTGTTGCTTATCTATCAGTCACACACTCACTCCTGTCAGATAAGTGAGTACATCTCAGACTGTCTGTTTGACTTTAGCTCCTCATCACCTGTGATGGCAATAACTACTGATCATATGTGGAAAATAGTGGCAGGAGGTTTGAATCTTTCCCTGTATGTACTGGTCTGTACCTCCAGTATGTAAACCACTGGCAGGTTTTCAAGCCCCATCAAGTGTTGCGCACCTCTTCGGCAACTAGAGGGTGAAGCAATATCTTTGTTTTATTTAAGTAGTCTTTGTCATATGAAAAGCAGTTTAATATGTATATACTGTCTGTTAGCATTGAGTGCAGAGAGTATCTGGGACCAGAGGTGCAACAAGGTGATTTTTAAATTTTTCATTTTGACACATTAAACTAATCAAATAGAACCTCATACCTTTTCACCTTTTTATTTATTCAGGGGGAAGTTTCACTGAGAACAATGCTCTCTTTTTCAGGAACACTTTGATCACATTCACACAGTTACATATTCACACCTGGAAGCTGTCCAGTACAACCACAATCTGATCCGCCGACCACTGAGCAGCTCCACTGGAGCAGTTTGGGTTCAGGGTCTTGCACAAGGGCATCTCAGTGGTGGTAATGAGGGAGGGGCAAGCGCTGCTTTTTTACTTTCCCCAGGTGTGAATGCTGCTAAATCAGCATTCACACTAACTAGAAAATTGCATCTCGTGCAGAAAATGTGTTTGAATGCTGAGAGCTGAACTTGCTGAAAACGCAGAAATATGAAACAAATTGCACTTCTTAAAAACCTGGGAGCTGAAAAATGTAAAACTGGCAGAATTGGAAGCTGAACCTAAAGAAGCTGAGGGTTGAAATACACAGCTAGAAAATCTGAAAGCTAAAGTGTAACACTATAAAAGCTGGAAGTTGACATGAAATGCCTGAAACAAGAAATTATTTGTATTGATATCAGACAGATGGACTGAATTGCTAAACACTTTGGAACAAAAAAGGCTGCTGGAAATGCAGAAAGTAGTATTTGGGTGGAATAAACCTTTAAAACTAGAGGTATTCGGACAGTTTAAATAAAGTCTGTAGCTGAAAGTGTGAAGAGCTTGTAGCATTTCAAAGTGGAGTAAATGAAGAGGATTTGAAGATTACTTCCATTTACCTACATTGTAAAAAATGGTTTTAAAAAGCTTAATATTTTAAAAAGTATAAAAGGTAAGAAGAAGAAAACTAATAGCATAAATGTCCTTAAAGAGTGGAACATGTTGATATGTTGAATGGTTTCTGTAGCTGAAAGTATGCAGAAGTAATAGTCAAGCAAAAAAAACATATGGAACATGAAAATTAAGCTTAGAGGAAAAAAGTTCAAATTACAAAAAATATCAGCATGATGAACTGTTTTTAACCCGTAAGAACCCACCAACCCTTTCAATGTTCTGGAAAATTCCTTATACAGCTTTTATCCTTCAAGTGACATCTACTGAACATCCTGGTGCAGTCATGTGACAATGTGTGAATCTGTGTACCCATGACATCGCTTCCAAAATGGCGGCGGTGTGCCTGGTCAACCCATTTAACAATTCTGATGCTTTAATAAGACGTCCTGTATTACATTTAACCTGTTCTGACCACATTTCTTGAACAAACTGATATAAAACAAGTTAGGGAAATATCATTATGACATATATGTTACATTACAGATCTTTGACACTGAAGGTAGAATCAGAAAATGAATCAGAAATGTGTTCCTTGTGGTCCATTTGGTCTGTTTTATATTCCCCATAATTTTCCTTTAAGGAGAAATGGGTTCTTATGGGTTAAAGATGAATTAAACGGGTCATTGCCACTGATCTGTGTGTAAACAGTGCTCACAAATTGCTCTCATGAAAGGGGCCCCTGGTAATGAGTATGAAGTCAAACATACATACTTGATTCAGTGCATACACGCTATGTATCAAACTCAAAAAAGTGGAAAAACATACATTTGTTTTGGTTTTTTTGACAACACTACCATAAGAGAGGAATATTTAAATTTCCTCCCACAAGATTTCCCACCAGTGACAGCAGAGTTAACCAACAGCAGCCAGTTTGGCAGGTGAAGAAACATCTTTGTTCTTGCGGTCGGCCCGTATATGAAAAAGAAGCCTTTCCCTGCAGTGTCATGTAACTTCATTCACTTTAATCATTTCCAGTACAGTAACTACACTACATGAATCATTAGTCACTCTCCTCTCCGCTCAGCACGTTGAACCACTTCTCCGATGTTTGTCTTCTCCATCTAAACCTCTTTTCTTCGGAGAACTTGACGTACACATCACAACAACAAACAATCTGCGTGTCAGATTAATTGTGCTCTTGAAAGAAAATAACCATTGCACAAGAAATGTACATGGATCACTGTGAGATCATGAATGTTTCTTTTAATCTTAATGAAAAGGGTGACTTTACATCACTATGACATAAATAGTAAAATAATAAGACCCTTTGTTGTGGTTATGGGTAGTTCAGTGATGCAATAAGTATAAGGATCAGCCAAGTTTTACTTGGTTTCAAACACTGGTTTTTAAAGGCTTGTGGACTGTCTGATACATTTAATACAAATTTCATTTACTTGCAGGAAACACTGATAATTGGCTGTTTAGTTATTGGAACGCTGCCAAAGCAACCAATAAATCCTGGCTCGTCGAGCTTTAATGGAAATTATCGCCATGACTGAACCGCATCTTCAGCCAATCAGATTACTTTCTAAAAAAACTACATGTTGCATTACATTATGTACATCAGAGGCTTGAAGAGTCTCTTTACTGCTGCAGACGCACTGAGGCCTCGTAGAAGAGTCTCTCTGAACAGAAGCTCAGTCTGAACTCGAACCAGGCCACAAAACTATCTGCAAATATCTTTTTGTTGTTGTCATCGTCCTCAGGAGACAGAAAGGTGGATGTTATCTTCTAGTTTAGACAAGGGGAGTGACGGAGGATTGTTGGAAGCAATGAAACCGAAGCTTAGCTGCATCCTTTGATGACCACATTCTGAATTTTTGCCAATATCTGACTTATGTGGTCTCCTGCTTATTTTTACCCTCTGAAGTCACAGCTTTTAGTAACAGCTAATTTTATGAGTAACTTGTCTCTTGTTACACATAGAAATATGTAGACAATAGTTGCCACATGGGCTTTTTAAAAGACTTAAGTTTAGCATTGTGCTCTGTTCTGCCACCGGTGGCCAGAAGCAGTATTGCAACATTTATTGTCAGAGCAGGTGAGCAGATCATTCCACAAACCCAGAATGCACTGGGGGAAAAAAGACTCTTGTTGAGCAGCAGCTGCCATGAATTGAAGGTGAAGCCAATATGGAGGTACCTTAAAGGACAGGTTCACAATTTTTCAGTTTTTAAAACAACAGTCAGGTGTCCATCTGAGCACTGAAAGAAGTTTTCCTCTCTGTGATCGCTCCTCCTGTTCATACTGGCTATTAAAAGATCCCCTTCAAATGTGCTTTCATTGTAAGTGATGGAGGCCAAAACCAAAAAGCCTAAGCTTCTCTCTACAAATACAAAGTCATTATTGTTTTCAACAAGTCATTATGGTCTAAAGCTCTAAATAATTCAGACCCTCTAATAAGTGTGCTGATGGACATTTTGGAAATTATTGCTCCGTTTAATAAGATTTGAAGACTTATAGTAGCTTTGATGTCTGCTGTGTTGGTGGCAGACAGAGTGTTTCTTCTAAATTAATTGTTCATCATCATGCACCATGTTGGATTGTACCTGGTTTCCTATTGAGTTTAATAGAATTTACTCCATCATTATGTTTGTTACTCAATAAAACCTCAGCTGTCACTGAGAAGTTGAGCTTTCCTCAATCAATACAGATCTTTATGAGGATTAAATGCCACCGCTGGTTGCTTCACACACACAGCAGCCCACATCTGTGATATTTACTATGACAGGCTATTGGTTTTGACTCCATCAAACCATCAAAAAACTCCAAACAGAGGCACGATGATGTGTTACAAAACAATGTCGTACAAAAGCCTGGTCCTTCTCAAAATTGGTCAGTGTGAAGCTAAAAAAAAATGGAACTTTTTCCACTCCAATTCAAACCAAAGAAAACAAACTGTCGGGGTGATCACATCGTGAAAATCGACAGCGAGAGTGGTTCTGGTCCAGATCTTAGTGAAACTGTTGCCACCAGACAGTTGAGCAGAGCTGATCTACAGGACATCACAGGAGGAGGAGGAGGAGGAGGAGGAGGAGGAGGAGTGTTTCTGTCTGGCTGCCGGAGTTCAGCACTGAAACAGAACACTGTGAGTAAAGAGCCACTCGGGTGTCTGAGGTTACAGATTGTGCCCGAAATATGAGGCCAACACTTACAAGCACGTAAATGTGAGCTGGACCGATCGATGTTAACTTGGCCTCGTCGGTTTATTCCGTCTGTGTTACAGAAATGATAAACAGCGTCATTCTTTGTGTAACTCTGGCGTCTGTCTCAGTGTTGTTAAATCGTTCAGTCATGCAGGAACCTTTGGTGGCTCCTTCATTACAAACTCTTGCTGTGCAGACAAGTGCTGTCCAAACCCACATACCTTATTATGAAATATAGTGGAGATCCTGAAGTTTCCAAAAATACCAAATATGTTAGGCTGAACTTTGAGAAAATGAGTTTGCAAAAAAAAAAGGTTCAGTGTGTGTGAATTTAGTGGCATTTAATGGAACAGACTTGGCAGAAATAATATTCATAAATATGTTTTAATTAGTGTATAATCACCTGAAAATAAGAATTGTTGTGTTTTAGTTACTTTAGAATGAGCCCTTTACATCTACATAGGGAGCAGGTCCTCTTCCACAGAGGCCGCCATGTTTCTACAGTAGCCCAGAGTGGACAAACCAAACACTGGCTCTAGAGAGGACCTTTTTGCAGTTTTTGCAAGTTTCACAGCTACCATAGGTTCTCCTACACGCTTGGAAGGGGAGAGGAGTTGTATCCATTCAGCTGCAATCTGCAACCTCATGCTAGATGCCACTAAATCTTACACACTGGTCCTTTAAGCTTCATAACGCTTAATTTTCTATCTTCTTTTTTCTTTTGGGCCACTTGGGGATTTTATCAGAGCTGCCAGATGCTGCTTGAAAGAAGGTTGAGACTGAAACAAAACAGTACATTTGCCGGCTGTAAAACCAAAACAATGAGCTGAAAGATGTTAAAAGAGCTCTGAAGGGAACTGTAGAGTCGGGTAATAACTCTGTGGGTTCGTCACTACGAGCGACACCTTTCACATCAGATGTAGTCGGTTGATCCCAGAGCAGCTTTAATGATTTGAGTCCTCCTTCCTTCACTGATACTATATATGTGTTTCCATCCACCTGTTTACATTCTCAGTATGCACAGCAAAAAACCTCAGTGGAAATACAGAGAATTCAAAAAATCTCTTAATATCGCAAATGTTTTGCTGCGGTGGAAAGGTTGGTGCATCGATAAAAGCAAAAAGAGTAAAGGAAACAAGTTTAGTAATTTAAATCATGAATGAAACATGTGACTTAAACATCCACTTAGAAGATCAGAAAATACTTCCTTGTATCATTCTGCATTTACAGACCATCAATGTATTTAACTGTTTAATATGAAGGACTTGTTGGATGAAACTGTACAAATGAGAAATAGAACCAGACAAGCTGTGTGTGTGTCTGTATGTGCACACTGAGGAGAAAACACTTGACATTCAGCTCGAACACCAAACTGAAGCTTTCAGGCTTGTGTAACAAGTTTCTGAGCTTTGACCTCATCCTCTCTGCTTTATGGAGCACTGCCTTTTGAATGTGGCTCAGTTAAATCCACATTCAAACTGCAAAGTAGGCTGTAAAAAAAGCAGCTCAGTTTACACACATCAGCTTGTTTCCATATTTTTGTGGACCATGTGAAGGCCTATTTTACTTAGAAATGCTCAAATAAAAAAAAAAAAATTAAAAAAATCTGTTGTATAATAAGAGTTTACAGTGTGCATGTGGTGCTCAAATGTATGATTATCATCTTTAAATCTGCTGTAGATTCACGACACGCCGGTTTTATTATTTACCATGAATCCTAAACCGTCTGTAAACGTCGAGTCGCATTACTCCGAGCAGAATAACCAGATCAGCCCCCTTCCTCTCTGTTTGACAGCGACAGAGTAAAATATACAATCAGCATCCAGTCTGCCTGCTTGTGTGAAACCTCCACTGATTCCATATTTCCCTCATTAGTCTGCAGCGTGCGGGCCAGGTCCATCTGCCTCCCATTAACAGTGGCAGCCGGAGAGGCTCGACTCTCACACAGCCTCAACTTACACAGCTCATGTGAAAGCCTCTATAAAAAGTTTCCCGTTGTTACCTTTATGTCATGGAAATTTGTCGTTTTTTGGTGAAGTTCAAACCAGGATTTGTTTTGTTTTTTACCTTGAGCAAGCCTACCACCTACTGGTAGAGCTGGGAACAGTGGAAGGGAATGAGGAGAGGTTAAACTGAGGGGTGAAAAACATAAATTATTAGCCAGTTTTGAGCAAAAAAACAATGACTGTACAACATAAAAAGATATATTTGATTAGACAGAGAACTTGAGTAATCTCCAGTTCTTTTAGTGCTGCCTTGATCTTGAGTGATGAATCAGTTTGCATCAAAAGCTAAACATCTTATTTCAGATATAATTTATTCAAATACATGATCCAAAACCCACATCATCATCCATATAACACCTTTCTGATACGGTAGAAGTCAGGTTACATGTGCAGAAAGGCTGAATGTGCTTCACCAGCATTGGCACAGAGAGGAAATCTACTTACAAACCATTACTGAATAGGTGGGAATGAACAAAACTGGTATTGAATTTGTCTGTTTGTCTACAGGTAGGATATCAGTTGACCAGGACACAAAAACCAAATTACTGGGTGTTAAATTAGATAACCGGCTCTCTTGGTCTGAGCCAGATCGATCACATTGTTCCCATGATGGGAGAAGGCATTGCACTTTGGAGGAAATGTTCCATCTTGTCTCTTGTCCAGTCACATCTGCAGTACAGCCCAGTTATCTGCATGAATGTCAGATGTGTGAGGATATTGTCTCATTAGTGAGCAAGCTAAGCTAACAAGCTCACAAGTTTGCTGACTGGCCATTAGAGCACTCGTTAGCTTGGAGAGCTTTATTTTCCTTTTCTACTTTTTAATTAAATAAAATGACAGGGGGAATTTGACATTTTTGACTATGAAAGAACATATTGAGTCTAACCATAAGTAGCCATAAAACAATGCAATATGGACACAGAATATACTTCTAAAATAATTACAAAACATAGGCTCACCTTTAATTTACTGTAGTAATGTTAGCATACTGTTACTTTATGTGAGTCACATGCTTCCAGCCCCACATGTCAGAATGATTAAGGTGTAAGTTTTCCCACCTCAGTGATGTCACATGTCAATCAAACATATGTATCCACTCACACACGATACAGAGGAGAGTCCTAATCAGGCAAAAAGTGAAAACACCTGCAGCACTCGTATATATTTCAAAGTAAATGATTAAGTGGTTAAAGTGGACTGAAGAAATCAAATGAATATATTTCCTTCACCATGCATCACTCTCTTAACTATTTCTAAAGGTGTTTGGCGTGAAAGTAAGGAGTGTTAATTTGAGTTATTTGAAGGATTATGACGATCTAATAAGCACAGACTCTTTGCATGAGTCATCAGTCTCAAAAATCTGTCCTCACTTTTACTTATTCTCCTCTGATTGGGGACTGAAAGTCCTCAGTGGAGGATGAGAGTTTCTTTTCCTGCTTTTGAGAGTATTGTCAGATTTTTATCCAATAGAAACAACTTTTCTGCTCCAGCCTCGGAGCTCGAGAGAGGCCTCAGCTGCTGATTGAACCCAGATGGCAGCAGCTGCACGTTCTAATGACTCATCTCCGTCATCCAAAGCGTTCTCTTGAAATATGGTAGCGCCGGCGCTGTGTAATTGTGACATTCTTGCATTGTTTGATGTCCATGAGAATGAGCACAGTGGTCTGCAGTGCATGTGTTGACTGGATGTACTGTACATGTGGTGCAGTCCTGCTCGCTGACAGATAATGCACTGAAGGGCCGGTGTTTGGAGAGTTAGGACCTCTGTGGAGGAAATATTTTGCCTCTGCGGTCGTGTTTATATTCTGACAGGATCTGATACATACTCACAGGGCTGAGTGATGAGCGCGTTGGTCCAGCAGGGTGGTTTTGATCTGTGCTCACTGGGGGATCTGCTCCATCCAAGATAATCCAAACTCTTCTCTTTTTTTTTTTTTTTTTTTAACAAAGAACGTGTGAGTTTCACACTTTTGTTTTTCTAGTTTGGATTGTGACTCAGTAGAAGTTTGTGTTTTAGCTTCGGGGCTAAGATTCTATGCTGGGGAACCAGTTTAACTGACTGGAAGCACATGAAAGGAATGTAGATTAATGGGTTGTTCTATTGATTATCTTTAGAAATGCTAACAGCAAGACCCTATTGATGGCGAAGCTGGTCCCCCACTTTGCTCCAGTCTGAAATATCTCAAAAACTGTTCAAATGATTGCTATTAAATTTGATAAAGACAAACCTACTGAATTTGATGATCCTCTGAATTTTCCTCTTGTGCCACCAGCAGGTTGACATTTGTGGTTTTGAGTGAAATGTCTTGACAACTACTGGATGGATCACCATGAAATGTTGTGCAGACATTCATGTTCCCCTCTGGATGACTTGTAATAACTTTAGTGATCCCCTGACTTTACATGCAGCATCATCATTAGGTTAGACTTTCCACTATCTAAACATTGTACCTGCTAAACATCAACCATGTTGGCATTATCACTGTGAGCGTGTCGGCATGCTCGTATTGAGCTCAAAGCACAGATGTGTCTGATCAGCCTCACGGAGCTGCTAGCATGACTGTGCACTCTAATCCTTGTTTTTGATTAATAAGTGAATCATTTAGTCATAACAAAACATACTTCTGCCTTCACTTGTGCTGAAGACTTCTTTATTTCTTCTTTGTTGTATCTTTTGGTTTATTTTGTTGCACTTTTGCTGCTGAAATTGCTATTGTTTGTATTTTTTTATCTGTTTTTCTGTAATTTCCTGTAATTTCATTTTTCATTCTTGTATACTTTGTACAGCAGGAGAACAGTTCACTGCCATGACACAAAAATAGACCGAGAAAATGATCTGTTGATAATTATATTGACATCATACCAGCAACATTACACCTTTCACTATAGTTTCACTGTCTGCATCTGTAGAATATGTCACAGACATGACAAAAAAACCCCTAACCCATCATACACAGGTAGAGGTAGGTGGTGCGGCCTTGGCATTAGTCAGTAAAACGTCAGAAAATAGTGAAAAATGTCCATCACAAGCTCCCAGAACCCACAGCAACGGTCCAAAATCCAAAGATATTCAATTTATAACGACATAAAACTAATGAATGTGCACGGATGTGTTCTAGTTGTCTAGAAAAAGCTCGTTCTAACTGTGTTTTGTGACATTTACCAAAGAGAATGATTGGAGTTGTCTTGTAATTATGACTGTATCTCATATTATGAGAAAAGATTTCATAATATTGAGATCTGTATCTCATAACTAGAAGAAAACACCAGTTTCATCAACATTTTTCTTCTTTTGTGATACAATGTGCAAACACAGTTCAGTCAGCCGAATCGCGAGGGATAAATTATGTTAATGTAGAATATGTATAGTGTTGATATTTGGCGCTATTTTGGCCCTGTAAGGAAACACAAGCTTAGTACAGCAGGGTGTGTGGGGGGGGGTGATGATGTTAGCTAGACTCTGAGCCTCCAGGTGGATGCTGGGGTGGAGATGGGACATTGAACAGTAGCAGTGGCTGAAAGTGACAGCATAGCTTACAGGTGAGTGATGTTGCAGCAGGTACGGCAGCAAATGACTGAGCAGAACACTGACAGCTTAAGTACACAGCTTCTGTTGAGTTGTGGAGTATTTCTGCGCTCTAGTGGTCAAAAATTTACTTCCTGCAGCTTCAAAACAAACTTGAAGCAACTTCTAGCAAACCTTGAAAACAACAATTAATACAGAAGGTGATAATCGACTGTATGTCAGATATTTTCAGCTTGTTTCTTTCCCACAAGTGTCCAACAAAGTCAACTGATGCAGCTTTAAAGGCACACACCATTTCCTACAGATCCCAAACTCATACAGGTGGTGCTGACTGGTACTCGGACAAAAGGTGACCTGCGGGGCGTTGTGCTATGCGAGCAGAGGTCAGCTGTAATGAGGCAGAACGTCTGAGGCCGTAAAAAGCCAGAGCGCAGATGAATGTCGGCGGTATCAATCCCACCTGCAGAACAAGACGGGAGCTGCTTCTCACATCAACATGTGGGTCAAATATTCTCAGCTCGGCTCACCGTTTCTGTCACTGCTGAGTTCAAGCTGTCCATCATCGTGGGATCTTTGAAGTTATGCCGCTGCGTCATTAATGTTTATGTCTCCGTCACTTTGATTATCTCAGGGATTTATTGAGCTCCTGCACCATTAGACAGCATACCTGTGTAAATATGCGGATTTATGGCTGCAAGTGTTGCTCCTGCTCCTGCTTGTGTTTGGACATTTGTCCGGTCAAGGTCACAATCTGATTAAAGCTATACACCCCGCCGAGGTTAACGTCTACAGAGTAAATCTTTCATGTTGATTGTTCAGCGTTTAGTCTGATGAGGGCAGGGAAAGCTGTGAGACTGCTACTGTTCTCTGTCACAGCTGGTCTCTCACCCCGGAGGTTGGGACCCTTCCAGAGAGGCTTAAAATGAATCCAGGAGGAGTTTCCATGGAATATATGAAAGTAAAGAGTTAGTAGGAGGTTAAGTTTTCTGTCGTTGTTTTATGTATGAGCAAGATATCTCAGAAGCCTGCTAATTAGGGCTTCAACTAACGAATATTTTCATTATCAATGATGATTTTCTCAATTAATCTACTAGTTGTTTGCTCCATAAAATGTCATAAAATGGTGAAAAAAGTCTATCACTGTTTCCCACTTGCATATCAAGCAAACACACCAAAAAACATACTTTACTGTAAACATAAACTGGCTACATACTGTATATCCTATGTAGCACATCATTATGGGTTGATACTGCAAAATCTCCAAGCATCGCCATAGCAGCAATTTCATCACAGTCACTGATTTGAAAGCGCTAAGAATGACTGAGCCGGCATGCTCCCTCTGTCAGTTACACTGTTCTGATGTTTGATGTTGAACATGGTCAAAGTTTCAAAACTTGAGATGAACAAAAATGGTGAATATAAAAATGGTTCCTGAAAGTGAACTTTTTTTTTAACTTTCCAGATAAGTTGACGTCGACTCGTTGCTTGTGACCATAAATGTCCATCCGTTCTCCGCTGCTGAGGTTGTTCATGTTGTCCACTCTCATGTTCAGGATCTGATTCAGCTGTAACATGTACCGATGTATTTGAGAAGTTAATATTTGGAGAAAAGAATAGAAAAATAAGAGAAATCCTACCACTACTATTTGTTTACGTAGCTTGGGAGCTGGAGGAAGCTTCCTGAAGCTGACCAATAGGAACAGAGTGGGAGGCGGGGCTTAAAGAGACAGGAGCTAAAACAACCTGTTTCAGACGGAGGCTGAACTGAGGGGCTGCATAAAGGGCCAGTATGAGATAACTAACTTAAAAGTTTTTAACTGTAAATCATGCAAAGATGTTCCAGTAAAGCCCCAGAATATAAATATAGGATATAGTATACTATTGACTGTGTGACACACAAATGTGAACCTTTTTGTTATATTACAGCTGCACAGTATACTGATACTACAGTAAAATTTCATTGAAATACAGAAAAATTCGAGTTTTAAATCAAGTTAAATCAGATCTCCAGAACAGCTTATCTTTGCAGAGTCAGATGAATGTGCCGTGGCGGGAAGCTTTGTAGAGGATTCAGACAGCCTCTCTGCATCTCTAAGAGAATTAAGCCGTTGCCATTACAAAGTAATCTACCAGGAATGTGCTCTTAAAGAAACTTGATTGGCAACGTCAGTTTTTGTTTTGTTTTTTCGGACCCGCTCAACATAAATTATAAACATAATTATAAATAAACATAAATAAATAATAGACATAATAAACAATTCTCGTAAACACCAGTGACATACGTCATTGCTTCCGAAACAAAAATAGAAACTCAAATTGCATCAACACCAAATCCCAGAAATAAAGATTTCACAGTAACATTTATTCTTTTTTAACATCTACATTGTAGTTACTTATACTGCCCTATCACTTTGTAAATCTCTCGTACTAAATATGATCCATTGCAAGAAAAGTCTTGAAAGCCTACATTCAATCATTCAATTAAGAAAAAAAAAAAATTCCAATCTGAATATACAAACATGATTCAGTGTCTGATTTCACAACGTATGAGACAAAAATATTCAACAATGTTCAACACCGTTAGTCATTATTCAGTGATTGACATTGGCTGTGTTCACATACACAATGAATAATTGTGGTTTGACAGAATTGTTTTGTAAATGCAGCCGACATGACTGGTTACGAAGCTCAGGTTACTGCCTGGCTTATTATTTTGCCTGGTTAGTACAACAAGTCTATATAAATTAGGTTTGAACCTCAAAAGAGCTAAACCAAACCCAAGACAGACATAAAAAAATCCCAACAACACACCAACCCGAACGAAGACGAACCAACAACAACCAACACCTGAACGAACCAGAGAGTAGAAAATTTTTAGTAAAAAAAGAAAAGTTTTATTAAGTTATTTTTGACCACTAGGTGGTAGAAAGACTCCAAAACAAGCTAACAGACACGCAACCAAGCTAATAAAGCTGTTATGGCTAATCTGTAAGCAAATAATCATCTACTTCAGATATTTCTCTGAAGATGTGAGTAAATGTCTTTGTGATGCTACGCAGGGAAGGAAGTTCTCTCGGTTACAGAGGCTAAACTGAGACTAAAACAAACATAAACATACTACATACAAGTATAAAAGAAACAGCCACATGAAACGTTTCTAAGTGACCTCCGTACACCTTCGCCTGCATGCAGCTGGGAAAAACATAATTTTATCTTTCTACACCTAGCAGATACAAAACAACATTATCATCCTGTTTGAGTCATGTTTCTGTCATCCTGATGAATTTAAGTCCAATATTCACCCTCTTTTAGCTCCGTTTTTATTCTACTGAGGGAGATATCTGGCTCTTTAGCTGCTAAATGCTCCACTATGTTCACCAGCTAGTCTCTAACTTTGTCTCCTGTTTGGTGCTGGGCAGGTAGTGTATAGATTTATGAGAACACAATAAATGTGGCATAAAACACAAACTAGGAGCTAAAAGTGGCTAAAGAGCTTCAGAAATGGTGATAATTCTCAGTTGGCTGGAACCGACTGGAAAACCTCTGATTAAAAACCACCTGGCGCGTAACTGGTGCATTCAAAACTTCCATTTGTTAATTTCAACATTACAGCAGTCAAACACTTCATTTCTGAATCTGACCTTTTTTTTCTGAGACACTAAACTAACTTGTTTTTTTCATCAAGCTCAAACTCCCAACATACTGTTTCCAAATGCCAATATGCCGTTTATAGACATAAAATGCATGTGAACGCAACAACTTTACCTTAATATAAATGTTACACCTTCCACATAAAGCTGAACCTGACGCATGTATACATCTAAAGCTGAGCTAAGCTTTGTTGGACCTTATTTACAAGACGAAGATGATGATGAGAGGAAGCAGAGCAGCTGGTAAACTGGTCAGCATGAGGTGTTGTCTGCTGCTGTGTGACGCGACGTTGATACCATAAAGATCCTGAACTCTGCACTGACTGCAGTCATCGCCACAGAACGAGCAGGTGGACATGTCACTCCTCCACTCTGATTTATACGTCCTCGCCGTCCTCCGCCCTGGAAGAGTAAAATGTTCGACGTGAGTCTACCTTCATTTAAGTTCTGTTTCTTTTTTTGAAAGTAGGACTTGGAAATAGCAACCAGGGGCTTTTTTTTAAAGCTCTGTGACCTTAAATAAAACAATAACTAATTTTTTTTGCCCTCTTGCTTTCAGCAGAAATATGGTGTCCAATATTCACTCTCTTTTAGCTCTGTTTTTGGTCTCCACCAACTCCTGAGGGAAATATCTGGTTGCTGAGAGTGAACCAAAACAGTAAGGTTGAAGCTGGACAGATAAACAATGAACTGAAACTCGCTGTAAAGCTCTGTCATGCTGTGGGGAGTTGCAGAGTCACTGATCAGGGTCGAAACGAATAAAAATATTGGAAATATTGATTATAACCACTTTAAAGTCTAAAGTATGTTTTTCTTACTTGGTTCATAATAGTCATAGATGAGAACAGTTGCTTCCTGGACTTTGGCGACTCTGTACTCCATGACCAGAGAAATCTGTATACACATCTCCTCCGTCGTCACCTGGAAACACATTAATATTTGACCTGTTTAGTCTTTCACTGCACACAGAGAATTCAGACACAGTACAGTATGTGTCAGTGAAGCTCACAGAGTCCAGGTACAGGATGACTTTCCCCGGCTGGGTCTCCACTTTCTTTATGACTTCGTCGATCTGGATGCCGTACGGCGACAGGCCGAAGCCACTCAGCAGACCCACCTCCATGATGGCCATGCCCGTCGCATTCAGACCCACCTGCTCTGACAGACTGCACAACAAAACTGAACATCAGCAACATATTTCACTGGATTATGGTGCATTTTATTTATCAGTAATTTAACATGACTTTACCTCAGTCACACTGGTGCAGAGACAGAAATGTTGAATTCCATTAAGACAACAACTGAAAACTACTACTTTATAACAAACTGAATCTATATAGCATTTTTTAAATTATTGTATTTAATATGTAATTAAGGTAATAATATTATTTAACACAATATATGTAACTTACAGTAATGAATATTCTTGAATATACAAACTTTATTCATATAGCCACTGATGTATTTTAAGTATTTACAAAATATAATTTAAAATATAATATTTAAAACATTTTTTAAATATTTGTATGTTTTGTTTTATTTTTATGATCTATTTATATTTTTATTTCTTAAATGTATTTTATTTAAAATTTTGCTGATAATAAATCTCAGAAATTGTTAAATTGTATTTAATGTTATTATTTTATTGTTAAATATAATATATTATTAAATATAATTAACATGAATATAACCTGAAAATAAATAATAAACTAGAAACACTGTCTCCGCCAACTAGTCAAGCTGCAGTTTACATTCATTCTGTCCAGATACAATATTTGTAGTGAAGACTTTCAAGGAATTTAATAAAAGGTATTAAGTGTATTTTGTGTGGTATTAAGTGTTCACATTCTCAGCCAGTAAAGCTGATTAACTTTATTTATGTCTTACGTCTACTATGTTTGACTGTTTGTAAACTGGCGTAATGAATGTGTGACAGATATCACACACATGCTGTGGATGGTTTGCATCATACTGTCGGTATGTGAGCGACTGTCAGAGAGCCAAACCTGCTCACCTGCTGCAGATGAACAGATGTGCAGAGTTTATTTCTTCATCAAACAGCTCGACAAACAGATGAAACGCTTCGTGTTCGCCGGCGTCTCGTCTCCTCCTCGTCATCTCTTCCTTCCTGACGTTGTAAAACACATTCAGCTGAGGGAAGAGAAGAAAATCAGACTGTTGTTAAGGAACATGGAGTTTAATCACCTTTTTCTTTGGTTTTAATTTGTATTGTCTTTATGTAAAACCAGTGGTGGAAAGTAACTAAGTACATTAACTCAAGTGCTGCACTTAAGTACAATTTTGAGGTACTTGTACTTTACTTGAGTATTTCCATGTGATGCTACTTTATTCTTCCACTCCACTACATTTCAGAGAGAAATATTGTACTTTCTGCTCCACTAAATTTATTTGACAGCTTTAGTTACTTTTCAGATGAAGATTTGACAAAATGGATAATATAACAAGCTTTTAAAATACAACACATTGTTAAAGATGAAACCAGTGGTTTCCAACCTTTTTGGCTTTTGACGTCTTACAAAAAGCAGTGTGTAGTCGGGGTCACATTTCACATGTCTATTAGTTGTCAACAGCTCCACTAAATAGTGATTTTTCCCTCTAAACTTCTCACATGGTTTGATTTTAATAAATGTTCAAATGATCCAATATTTCAGCAGAAATCAAAGATTAGAGAAAAAGTCCAAAAACTGAAAACAGATTTGTGTATCAGAACTTTGTTTTTTCTTCTTTCCTCTCCCATTAATCATCTCACGACCCCTCAGATTTATCTGCTGACCCTTTGGAGGGGCCCGACCCCTAGGTTGGGAACCACTGGACTAAACTAGCTAACTGTATATAAAGTAGTTGAAACTAGCTCCACCTCCAGCAGCTACAACAGTAACATGCTGCTCTAACACTGATGCTTCACTATTAATAATCTAATGATGTCATATATAATAATATATCAGTCAGAGGGACCAAACCACTACTTTTACTGCAATACTTTAACTACATCAAGCTCATAATACTTATGTACTTTTTACATGCAGGACTTTTACTTGTAATGGAGTATTTATACATTGATATATCTGTACTTTTACTGCAGTAAAGGATCTGAATACTCCCTCCCTCTGTAGTGGTTGAGAGCTGAGATGCTCTGATGTTTTCATGAAGCTTGTGACTGCTGACCAGCAGGAGGCACTGTTATAATACTGTAGACCCTGTTCCGCATGTTTTAGATGTTTCTCTCTTCCAACACACCTGATTCAAATGATCAGCTCGTCATCAAGCTCTGCAGAAGCCCGATAATGACCCATTCATTTGAATCAGATGTGTTGGAGCAGGGAAACATCTAAAGCATGCAGGGCCAGGACTGAAAAACACTGCTGTAGTTTATTATAATATTTTGAACATTTCTGTCCTGATACCTGAAAGATGGCGAGTCCATGACCTGCTGCAGTCACCTGAAGCTTCAACTCGTCTTTGGGCTCAATCTGAAACATAACAAGGCAAGACTAATTATATTTTACCTTCCAGATTACTGTGAGATCAGTGAGCTGGCTCAAAACATTCAGCTGTAAAATAAAGTGACATGACAGCAGACAGCAGTTTTCTGTGGAAATAACAATAACACTGCTTTTCATTCTTGTACCAACATAACTGATCTGAAGTCAATGAAACAAAGTTAAAGAAACTTATTCAGCCACAGTACAGTAAGTGGTCAGTGTGGCTGTATTGAGGATTATCTTTCAACCCAAATCCAAACCAGAAATGTTCCCAATAAACGTGACTCACTGTTAAAAATATTCTTGATGTTTTTTCCTAATCTGTAGATCTGAGGTTTATTTTTTTATATAATGTTTTTATTATCATTTTTTCAACAAATATGCATGCATTTTCATTCTAATTTAAAGTCAAAATAATATGTAATACATAAAATATAATATTTTTGAGTGAACAGTATATAAAATCTGAATTTTACAGAAATCTGGTTGTTTTTTTATTTATTTACAAAACATGTTTTTCAATGTATTTCTTATATTATTATTTTGTTTTACTATTATGTTTTTTATTCATTTATTTTATTATTTTTATTTATATTATTTTGATTTTGGATATGACATGGGGTTTCCCTTTAGGGCCATATCCATACAAGTCATCTCTCAGCATGGGTAACATGACCACCAGTGTTGATCACAAAATTATTGAGGGATAAGAAAGAAATTTCATTTTTCCCCTGATTTTTAGAATCAAATAAAACTTGTGACTTGCTCAGACCAGAGTCAGTCTGCTCTATAAAGCGCTCTCACAGCCAGATAATCTCTTGGTGTTTGTGATAAACCTGACGTGTGTGTGCTCTCGGTGTACCTGCTGGCTCTGGTGGAGCAGGTAGTTGTCCTGGTGGATGTGGAAGGAGGCGATTGTGGTCGAAGCATCAGAGTTCACCCTGATGGTGAGGTCAAAGTCGTGAGACCTGCCCAGAGCTGCAAACGTGGACAAAGCCTGCAAAGCCACGACTGTGTCCTGAGAGAGAGAGGAAACAAGAGTAACACGCACTGAATATCCGATTCAACCTCACACATCTGCTCTTACATATTCTGTTAGCTTTAAAACATTCTGTTAAAGTTCAGGCGCTGATTGATTTTTGCTTTGAAAGTTCCTGCTGATTTCCTGTTTATGAGTCTTTTGCCTGACAACACCTCTAAGATTTAAATGTTGCTTTACTGAATTACAATCTTCGGTTTTCTTGTTGCATCTGTACATAAAGCTTGCATGCATGTTTGTGCATGCATGCGTGCTGAGGGGTTAATTGCCCTTTAGTCACCACATACTCAGACGGCCACAGTATCCATCTGATGTGACTCAAAGCCACAGTTTACTGCTCAAGTGACACGAATGGGAATTTCTCCAGTTTCATCAGAAGTTACTTTTTTTTTTTTGATTGTCTGTAACTTTAGATAGAGGCTTCAGGGCTTTAAAGGTAAGTTTGTTTTGTTTTTTGTCTTTGTCTAAGTTGCACATGTACATTATTAAGACAAAGGTGACATGAAGTGAACATTTCTGCAGAGAAAGCAGCAGAGGGAACATTTGATGGAAGTTATGCTGCATAAAAAAAGTTGAGGTAAACAATGCAAGATTCAAAAGGCTTTGCAAATGTCTCATGCAAGGCTGGACTGCCAATTTGACAAAGTGGGGAAATGCCCAAAGGCCCCAAAAAGCCTTACTCCATATCATCTGGGGCCATATAGTTTCATTAATTGAAAATTTGTTATAAATTTGCTGCACTGAAGTACAACATGAACTCTGACTGGTTCTCTAGCCTCCATCTTGTGGTCCTGGTCTCTGTGGGGGATTTATATTGAGCTCATTTGTTGTAAAGCTGTGTTTTATGAAACTGCACACAGGCCGTATTATTCCATCATAGGAGTACTGTAAGGCAGCAACCAACTATTATTTTTATTATGAATATATCTGACAGTTATTCTTTTTAATAAGCTGTTGATGGTTCAGTGAATAAAAAGTCAGAAAACAGTGAAAATGCTGATCATTATTCATTGAAGCCCAAGTGAACATATCAACATGATTTGTTTTTTCTGACCAACAGTCAAAGATGTTGAGTTTACAATCAGGGAAAATTACTGAAATGATTAATTAATTATCAGACATGTTGCCAATTAATGTTCTGCCAATTGACTACTTGATTAATCAGCTTATTTCAGATCTACAGTACTACCATGTATAGTGGTAGTCAGTAGGGGCCCAACACCAAACTTTTGTCCTGCGGCCCCATAGAAGGTCAATCCGGCCATCGTCTTTACATGTTTGTTTGGCCTCAAGAATTTAAGACAAATGAAATTTTAAAACCCAAACATACGATAAAGTAAGTATGATTTTCTTTATAACATCCTTCTTAATGTATTCCTAACCCGAACCTTATCCTAACCCTAACCAAATTAGTTTTAAAATTGACTAAAGTAGTTGACTTTTGTAGTTTAAAGGACCCGTGTGTAGGGTTTAGTGACATCTAGTGGTGAGATTGCAGATTGCAACCAATTGAATACCCCTCCTCTCACCCTCCCCCCATGTAGATATAAAAGCTTCATTCTAAGGTAACAAAAATACAACAATTCTTATTTTAAGGTGATTATACAATAATTAAAACATACTTATGAATGTTATATTCCATTTCTGCCAACTAACCCCCCTAAATCTTCTAGAGTTTTTAAGATGTGACCTGAGTGCTTCCGAATCCTCCGTTGTAGTTCCGCTGTTGGCTGAGCCACTTCATTAGGCTGAGACCCTCTGCGACGTGGCCCAGCTGGTGCTGAGAGAGCAGCAGGTAGGACACCATCTCGATGTCTGCAGAGCGAGGCTGCCACGACGCAGAGATGCCGCCATCCTGGGACGACCACATCGGCACGCCATCTGCTCACAGAGGAGAGTCAGAGAAGAGACGCACATTGTTAAAAATATTAATCATTTGGCATATTACAAAAGAAAGAGACATGTGGCTTTTAGTGATTCAGTGTCTTCAGTAAACCCTGCACACAAACAGGAATGCAAAAACGACAAAATGTGGTTATAGAGGAAGTTTTATGTTGGAACTATTTCTTGATGACGAACAGTTAATCTATCCGATTGCCTGGAAATCTAATAGTGACAACAAAACCCCAGGAAATCTCTGCTCCTGGCTGATCTTAAGTAACAAATAGTTCCTACATATAACTCCCCATTAAACCAGAAACCAGAAGAGATGTTGGCAGGTATATTTACAGAGCTTTGTAAGCTTGTTGTGCTAGTAACAGAACCTCTCGACTTTGTGCTGAGGTTCTTTGAGAAATTTACAGTGTAATACAAAGTTAAGAGGTTGTGATATGTAGCACAACAAGCTACTGAAGCTGTAAACAGAACCGCGTTCCTGCACATGCTCAGTGGCGTCTGCCTTACACAGAACTACTCTCCGGAGACTGAAAATGTGATCGCTGTTATTTGTCTTTGAAGCTGTTTCTAAACAAACTAACGTGACCAAACTCTTCGTAATGAAGGAACATGTCACCAAGTGCAGCGTTGTGGCTCACTGATATGTTTTTAATAGTTTTTGGACAATAACGGAGGCCTATGGCACAGAAGAATAAGATATATCAGGCTTTGGATACACACACAATACTTGTTAGTAGATCAGTTTATTATCGGTTTGGCGCTACACATGAGATTTGTTGACAATAAGACAAATATAGAAAATTGTCAGCCATATCCCATTAGGTAGACTAATTGCTTCTTGGCTGTTGCTCTGTACTTAACACACAGACATCAGACAGATCCATCTCACTTTTGGAAAGAAAGCATATTTCCTAACATTTAGAAGTATTCCTTTAATCTTTCGAACTCTGGGGTGTTTTTGCTCATTTCTTCATTTTTATTCTTCCAGCAGAGTCACTATATATGTAACCCAGGCCTGCTATTTATTATGTTTTTCAGGACAAGTTGGGCTATTTAGAAATGCCATAATTTTGCATGTGAGTAGTAATATACATACATACATAGAAAAGAAAAATGTTGTAATTTTTTGTTTTCTTTATGTCCAGAAGATTTCAATACACAACAAATATCCACATATGAATGGATACAGGAGATTGTCAGTGTTCCAGGGGTATAAAAATCATGTTTTTGGGACATTCTTGTGTATTGATAGAGCCAAACAAACAAACAGAAACCCCAGTTTTCATTGATTTGATCACTCTGATTGTTTTACTGATTGTAATTGTTCTGTAACAGCAAGGATCAATATGTTTAGGGACATCATTGTGATTGATATCAAGTTGTGATGAACATGAACATGTTGTAATACACAGACATCAGACATTTTTATCTCACTTTTGGAAAGAAAGTGTATTTCCCAAAAATGTTGAACAACTCTTTTAAACTACAGAGACAAAAATAAAGTTGTTCACCTGTTTCACACACACGAACACACACACACACACACACACAGCTGTTATCGTACCTCTCATGTCAGCTCGTCCGATCAGCTCGCTGAGTGCCGTGTTGGCGCTGGAGCTGCCGGACAGAGCCAGAGCGTAGGTGAGCAGGCTGAGGCTGTAGTTGCTGGAGATGCCCAGAGCCAGGCGGGTCTCCAGGAACATCAGGGCTGCAGACACCTGGCTCCCATACACAGCCTGACAGACAGAGAAGAGGGCAGCAACGTTTCAGACATCAGTTCAGCTCGATGGCATTTATGAGATCAGATTATAAAGACACAGCGCGATGAGGCAAGATCTTTGGACACATTAGTTTCTCCAGATTTTCCTATTTATATTTTTACAGACTGCTCATTAAAACGAAAGTTTATTGATCCCTGTGGGGGAAACAGATATCCAAGAGACAGAGAGCCAATATCAAGTTAGATAACTCCATTCTGGCTCTCGGGAAGGAAATATCGGTCAGTCGGTCCACCACTTTGGTCCAGACTGAAATATACAACAACTATTTGATGGATTACAATAACATTTTGTCCCAACATTCATGTTCCCCACACAATGAATTAAACAAATTCTGGTCATCCTCTAACTTTTCCTCCAGAACCATCATCTGGTCCAACATGTCCAATACTTTGGTTTATGACCAAATACGTGCAGAACTAATGACATTTCCATCAACCTCAGCTGTACTTTGTGTTTAGTGCTAATTAGCAAATGTTAACATGCTAACAGTAAGTATTACGACAGTTGCACATGTTTTTTCTTCAGGCTCCTTGCTTCAGCACATTCAATTGAGATAAAGTAATAGATCCTACATTAAAGCACCAAGTCTCAGCTTTAATTTGAGTAGGTTTACATCAGTATAGACAGAACTGTGTGGGAGATGAAGCCCTTTTAACACATAGAGCCCAAAGTTTAGGGGTTCAAACAAGACTTGGCACTTTAATGTAGTATCCATTACTTTTTTTTAAATTGAATGTGCTGAAGCACAGAGCCTGTCTGGACTGTATTTGCAGCCAGAGGTATACAGTGTAAATCAGCTATGGACTAAAGATACTGTAAGAATCACCCATATTAATATATAGATAAATGCAAACAGCTGTACCAACATTCCTGCTTTAACCACATTAAAGGTCTTTCTATGCAGATTTAAATGCATCTAATGGTTGTAGAGTCTTTCATTTAAATTGTTTATGTACATTTTAAGCATTATTACATTATTGCTTTGCGCCAAGTATTTAGTTTGCTCTTGTTTCCAAAATCACCAAACCGGTGAAATACTGTGTTATGCTTATCACACAGAGGGCAAAGAAAGAATTTCAATGTCAGAAAATACCAAACTGTCAGAGTTTTGCTTGCACAATAGTGATTGTGCTATTTATCATCCTTCACCATCCTGCTGCCAGAAATACTCACTGGAACACCAAATCTGTATTAATCCGCAGATGAAAATTGTCCCCAACAGCTTTTTCCTCCTTTTTGAATAACATTTTTCCGCAAACTCCAGCGTCCAGCTGTTGTAGGAAATTGCTGAGCCTTTTTTTTTTTTTTTTTTTTAAATGAAACTATATTTTTGTGAGCTGTTTTAAAAGATTGTCAGTAGGAACCAATGGGCTTTGAGCAGAGAGCCACAGACAGAGGAGGGAAGTCAGAAAGTAAAGTGTTAGTTTTGGTCTTTTATACTATTTATATGTCATAAGTAAAAACAGAATATTGACTTTAAGGTGAATTTTTCTTCCCATCTGTGTTTATTGCCTCTCACCCTGATGTCATTGTCCTCCAGCAGAGCGATGAGGACATATGCTGTGAGGGAAACGGGGCCGTCCAGGCCTCCTTGGAGCTCTGTGTGGATGACGCGGCCGGGCTCCTCGAACCTACCGTCGGCCCCCTGCTGGGCTCCTAACCAGGCTGCCGCTCTGTGCAGCACATGGGCGTCGATGCTGATGAAAGGCTGCGCCTGCAGGAAACACCTCAGCACAAAGGCAGAGAGCCTGCAGAGAGGAGAGACAGACACATAGACATCCTGAGATAATTAGAAATAAAGTAGCTGCTCTTAAAAATCTGATGTAAGATAGTTTAATTTTAAAATGAGTAATCTCCACAAAATATTACTTCATCTGCACGTGGCTGCAAAAAAGTTTGCATTTTAAGTCACCTGCATACATGACGCATCATTATCTAACAGCCATTAGACACTTGATATCAACAAGTAATGTTTCAGAAGAGCTTGGGAAAAACAAAACAAAATGTGGGAAAACTTAAACCAGAAACACAAAAAACAGATTTATTATCCTCGGTGAAAACAAACCAGGTGCTTCCAGATGAGTCCTGGTCTCCGAACGCACTGAAGGATCCGTCGACTCGCTGGTAGGACAGCTCTCTCTCATAACCTGACGAGCAGAGGTTACACACCATGCATGTCATCTCCTGAGTTAATGTTTGTATTTGTACAGATATTTTTAACATGAGTAATGAAGTCAAAACAAAACCATCAACACAGAGAAAAATAACATTTTGTCCACCTCAGTGCAACAGTCAGCACAGAGAAGGTCAAACATCAGGGTCAAGTAACAATAAGCAAAACACATTTTTGAGTGAAGATTTAACTAATCTTGAGCCACACAGATATTTTTAACATGAATAATGATATCATAACAAAACCATAAACACACAGAAAAATAATATTTTTTCCACCTCATTGCACATCAGTCTGCACAGACAAGCTCAAACATCCAAGTAACAATAAGCAAAACACATTTTTGAGTGATGATTTAACTAATCATGAGTCTCTTTCCTTCCCGTCAGAGATGATTCAGAGTTATTAATAACACCTCATGAACATTATCTGATATATTTGAATGATGTAAGCTACCTTTCATCATGTAAGCTGTGGCTGTTTCCGTGGTGTCCTGGTTGGCCTGTCCGGTAGCGCTCAGATACCGGAGGACGTAGATGTTTGGTGCAAAATTGATCATGTTCTGTTCCCCACAGCCATGAGGCATCTGGATGAGAGAATCCAGGCCGCTGATGGATGGACCGAGGATGTCCCCTTCATCGCCGTGGAAACCAGACAAATAAGACGTGATGAGTAATGTTTACTGTTAACCGAGCCAACCTAAACAGACACATCGCATCAGTCTGGGTGGAGAAGCTGCGAATTAAAAGACGATTCACTGTTTTCGCAGCAGATTAATAATGAGGTCATGTTTCCGCCGATCACATGACGAAGTACAACCAGCTGCTTCATCACAACTTTCCCCCTCACTGCTGACACAACACTTAACCTTTCACTTCAGTAAAACACTGAATCTTCTTGTTATGAATATTTTTCCATGTTCGACACCTGAACGTACAGGAAAGTATGACCTCAGCGTGCTGCTGGATGTTGTTCCGTGTTGAACTCTTCACAGCACCTTGTTACATGGAAAAGTACCACTTTAACTTAACTTTAACTGCACCGCTCGCTGTTTGCACATATGTTTTCCATAGACCCTAAAACATAAAGAACTACCTCTGGTTATTATAATCCATGTTGTATAGCACATGTTTCTGACATACTGGAGTCCATATGTGTGATATACGGTCTGTCCAGTTTTGTACCCATTACAACTTCTAAGTCTACATCTATTATTATGATTGTTTACATCCACAGCTAACAGTTTTGTTTTATTTTTGTCATTTCCTCTCTACGGCTGACATCTCTACAAACCACATATTTGTCAAAATAATCTTTCATTTACATGAATCTATTCAAACTACCTTAAAATTAGCTCAAAATTATGTTGTGAGATTGTGATAGAAAACCTTAATTGTTTAATTGCTTTAATGCTAAAATAATGAGACAGAAACTTGCAAGTACGACAGACCACACCTGACGACATCTACCTGTGATGTTGGGTAATTTTTTAAGTTCAACAGACTTAAACCTTTCAACAGATAGAAGAGAGATATAAAGATTTTCCTCCAATGAAAATCTAATGTGGACTTGTTTTTAGGCTCAAGAGTCCCCAAATAAGAAAATATGGACCCATAAAGACATGTTAACAAGGGCGTCCACATACTTTTGGCTATATAAAGGACTTTAAATAAATTAAATTAAAAGTATTCTATCAGTAATGCACTTTATTGGAAAGGAAATGAGCCTTTTAATAGATTTAGAAATAATTTACCATGCATGAAGTAATCTTGAACTGCCAAATTGGGTACAAACTGAAGGTAATTAGTTAGTATTTCACTTGATATTGATTATCTGTAATTTCATTGACAGATATTGTACAGAAACTTTAAACAGGCTGATGTATAATCCATTTTTTCTTCTGAAAAATCTAAATTAAAGTTGTACATATCAGATAAGTCCCTTGAAGGAACAGTTGTAATTTTGTAAATACGTTTTGGCCAAATTAAAGAAGTTATTGTGCGAAACATGAAAATGAAAAAAAGATTATTTGTTTTTTATGTTGTTACAACCAATTAAACTCAAATTAGAAACTAAATTGAAACATTCAGTGGTCTTATCATCAGGCTGGTGGCAAAGGAGTTGAATTTTGCTTCTTTTCTTTTTTTTTGCATTCATTGTACATACAGTCAGTCCTAATTCAGCTTTAATAGATTTCCACAGAACTCTGCTGTTCTGTTGTTTTACAGGAATAAGACCTTAGGTAATGCCCTCGGGCTGAATCTGTTTTCTGGTAGGTCATGACTCAAGGTTTTCCTTGTTGTATTTACATACCGACAGTTTTCACTGAAACCCTCTCGCTGCCCACCACAACATCTGCTGGGAAGGTGAATGTGACGTTTCTGGAAAGGCTCAACTGCGAGGATGAAACCTCAAACAGCAGCGAGGTGGAGAAAGACTGTTCAAGGCCTTCAGCCTGCACAATCAGCCGTGAAGAATGGAAACACAACACACAAACAAACCTGGTGACTAATATTTCTGGGAAAGGCAGAGCTGTAAATCAGGATCAACATTTCTTGGGTTACAGTGGAGCAGCAGATGAGAGTCGGTTGCATTAGAAGAGTTTCCTTTCTGACATGCTTTGTGTTTGTTTTGGAGAAGCAGTAGATTGACAGATGCTACGATAAACAGAAGATGACAGATTCAGACCTCACAGTCGATTAGGTTTTGTTTAGCAAGACGTTGAAACTCTGACATGTCACCTCACAAGCTCTTTCACTTTCAATTAAAAGCATGGGAGTTGGACTCTGCTGCAAGTGAGAGTGGTTCAAAGTATGTTTATCTGAACTGCTCTATCACCTTTACTAGTGCATCCTTGCATATCTCCGGACCAACTTCAGACCTCATTGCATTCGTTGCCATGGACACTACACTGCTGTTACATGATTGGACATTTCGCATCACTCTGGAAACCTTCTTTTTTTTTTGCAACAAGTCCTCCAAATTAAACAACCAAATACATTGTTTGACCATGTGACTCCAGAACGACACATAGGAGCATTTTCTACTCTGGCGCCCCTATCGGCAGTAATTGGCAGGACAACATCATTTGTCTGTGCTTTCCAAATCTGTTACTCATCACTGTTAAGAAATAATTATGTTTTATGATGTGACAACGCTGTGGTTAAGGTCTGGTTAGGTTTTGGCATAAAAACCACTTCTTTAGTTCAGAGAAAGCTCATGGTTTGGGATAAAATAATCACTTCGTTAAGGTTGGAGAAACATGTGGTGTGGTTTAAAGATACTAACCATAGGTTATTATAGGTTAGTCATAAAGTTAGGGGACGATCATAATTCCGCGTTTTATAAAACTGTCCTGACTTGCAGATGGAAACAGGAAACGGACAGCGGTCTCCTGTGACAAAGTCCACTGTTGGGTTAATGGCTCCATCCAGCCCTCCTCTGAATGACGAAATCTGTCCACATATATATATATACATCATCCGAACCGCACCACTGCTGCAGGTCACAATTACTACGCCCGTTGGATGGATGTAACTATATGTAACTATATGTTGTTTTAGGGCGACTGATATTACAACCTATTGTGTCATTTTTCTTGGGACGAAAATTCTCTTTTTGTGTGTGTAGGTGTATTTATTTCATTTTATTTCTGTCTTGTTTTGTCTTGACTGTATGTATGTTGGTAGTGAGGAATGGGGTGGTGGATGGGTTGTGCCTCATGCTATTTATGTTTTTGTATGTACTTGTTCGAAACAAAATTATTTAAAAAAAGAGGGAAAAAAAGCAGAAAAAGCATGGGAGTTAATGGAAATCAACATTTCAACATAAAACACTAATGCATTCTCATACGTGCTCAGGACCACCTCTATGAAATCAAAGGGGTCACAAGATGATTAACATGACTATAATTTGTTCATCATTTAGTCCAATTTTTCAACTCCTCCATTGTAACCTCATTATCTAAAGCTCCCTGATAACAACCCTCTCTGTGTGATTTTCTCACAGCACCTTGACGAGCACCGTCGTGCGGACCAAGTCAGACGCCACCGTCGACATGGCTTTCACAGATATGGGGATCTCTCCGAGGACCAGCGGCTTGATGGGAATGAGGACGGACGCTCCGCTCTGGCTCCTCACAGACACATGACGAACACTGGGCATGGAGAGCTCCTCATTGTCCGGAAAGACAAACTCGAAGGTCTCGCTCTCTGCAACAATCAGCATGACCTGACAACAAAGACAACAGAATGAATCCGCCCAGATCACGTTATACAGACACAAAGAGTGTGGAAGGAAACAAAAGGAGCATGTTGTTGTAACCAAATATGAAATTAAAACACAACAGCTCTCTGAGAGTTTGATGAGATCTTTTATGAAACTTTTATGTGTTGAAGGACTTAAAGATTAAAGAGGACCAGGGCCATGTCTTTATCGTGTGACAGTTGTACAAAATGTTACAACCGCTGATGCCACATTGGGTTATTGCAACTTGACACCTAAAATAAACCCACTAACCCTGTGAACCACTTTCATTCCACAACCTGCACCTGTAATCCAACACCTGTTATATTCTGCTGTTGGTACACAGTGACATATGTCACACTCTCAGATTCAACTGACCGATTTAAGGAGATATTTCCTGGAACATCACTTTTATCCTTCTTTTATATTCTGTTTTCATGAGCTACATTATGACACATGGATTAACAGCAACCAAAGAACTGCTGCAGTCCACCTTTTTCCATTTTTAATAAGGAAAAATACGAATATAGAAATCACTAAAGTGTTTGCCTGAATTGGTAACACTACAGCAACAGAATCAGGAAGTGACACAAGCACAGGGTGCTGAAATAAAACACCTGATGTTTTGAATTTTGCTCAAGTAGGTTCCTGGGTGCTCTAAGTGCTCAATCACGCAAGCATTTAACCAATATTTTGCCTTATTAACACCATTAAATCCAGGAGAAAATTAAGCTTTCTTGGCACACTCGGTCCATCCATCCCTGCTGTGTAAAGAGAAGAAGAAAGGTGCTCACGTCCAGGTCCTGTGGGAGGTAGTTGAACAGAATGACCTCCAGCAAAAGCTCCTCTCCTCGGATGATGAAGGCCGGCAGATTCAAGGAAAGGAAGAAATCCTGGAACACTGTGAGCTGCAGGAAGGTCACATGGAAACTGCTAAAAAAAAAAAACACTCTACACACATCCTAACCAAACGACATGCAATGCCAATAACAAGGCTAATACCAACAACAGAAAACAATAATGCAAAGAATTTAAAGGGTTAAAAACACTTGAAATAGAGGGAGAAGGGAGTAAAATAATACTGAAACAACACTAAATATAGATATGAAAATTCATGTAAAAAAGCATGGACAAAATGGGGAAAAGGGAGGTTTGTCAAAGTATTGAGTATTATTCTGTCTTTGAAGGAAGTCATTGAAGTGATGTAGATACCTCTACAGGTTGCTCTACGATGCCCAGACCAAGGTTCTCAGACATGACAAAGGCAGTGGCTGACCAAGTGGTGATGCTGTCTGGTACAGTCAGTTTTATCTCTTGTGTGTCTGAATTACTGCAAAAAAGTAATATTATAAAAAAAGAAGAAGAAAACCACAATGTGTCCAAAATGATGTGATGATTGATGTGTTTACACAAGAAAAATGTCAGTTTTATGATCAAATGATTGCAGAGAACAAACAGTTCCCCACAGCTTAATTAACCGCCCCAAATATATTATTGTCTGCAACTGGTCAAATGTGGTACAAGATTTAATGCAAACTGCCTGTTTTTGGTTTACTGACATAGAGGTTTTTAGTATAACTTTGTTTTTATGTTCTTCTTCTGGATCTGGACGTCACAGCAGTATAAACACAAGCAAACCGCAAATTATGTGCCATAGCACACAAACTGAAAAGCACAAATTGGGGCAAGGCAGGAGGGCAAACTTCCCAATGAAAGCTTGATTCAGCCACAATCTTTTATCCCTGTTGTTCCTTCAGGAGCCACTGATCTGAAAATATGTCTGGCTCGAATATAATGTAATATCTTGGATCCCCTCTTTATATTGTATAATGCCAGTTTTGGAAATTGTTGTGTTACCTGTTTTTAAATTGATTTGTATATATATGTATATGAAGCAAAATTGAAACCTTTAATTGTTTTGAGGTGAAGAAGTATTAGAATAAATATCAGTATTATCAGCGTACAGTGTGATTTTGCAGTTAATACAGTGTAATTAAAGTACCAACCAGTGGTTTTACCTGTTTTACTCCACTGATTTGATTTGAAGTGTTATAAACTTGACGAGCTACTGACTCCATAAAAAGTAAAACAAAGTCAATACATTTTTCCATGTGGCTAATTTCACTAATTACTCCCATTTTAAAAGTTATGTTCCATTTCCAAATGCATAGATTTATAATGGAAATTGTGGCGATGTCTTTGCTTGAATCAAGTTGTGGTTGTATGCTAGCACATCATTTCCACTCAGACTTCTCTCTCTTTACCAAAGTATGCATTTTCTGGCTCCAGTGGTAAATTCCCGGCTCCAAAAAAATGTCCCCTCAGAAAACCTTGGGTGATGTCACAGACCCTTTGATGTCTTTATATAGACTATGTGGGCAGCACATCATCCTCCATTATACTGAAACATATGTGCTACTGTGCTTCCCCCTAAATCTCTAACAATGAATTACACCCTGGACTTCACCAAGACAGTATATCCTGTCTTAAAGAGTAACTTAATGCTTCCTGAAAATCTTGTTTTGTTGATGTACAGATGTACTTCAGGACATAGTGACATCACTGTTGGGTGTTTTTACAGGTACAACAAAGCACACATCTAATCACTGATGTCGGCTGTGGTCAGAGGTGAAACAAGCTAGAAACTTTCAACCAGAGAGGGCAATAAAACACTGGGTTTCTGTCTGCTGTTTAGCTACTCTTTAAGTTGACTTTTAAAACAAAATGGTCCAGAGTGAATCTTCAAAAACCAGCAATATGGTAATTATTGTATGGGTTGGTGTTTTTATGCTGTTTCACCCTGTGTTGGTATCCATCCAAATCCACGTCTCTGGAAAGTTCCAGCGCTCTCGTGGCTCCTGTTCTTGCTCCATATGTAGACTATCTGTCAGGGAGAAGGCATGAATTCCCTCCCCTGCTGTGGAGAAGATGAGTGTCAGTTATGTTAGCATCGCATAGTCAGAATATTCAAAACAGTTAAATAACTTTTGATTAATTTTTAAAACTTACGAAATTCAGGCCTCAGCCGATGCTCCGACATGTGCAAACTGGCATCAGTCAGCGCCACGAGATTACACATCTGGGCAAAAACATGGAGGATAGAAAACACATTTCACTCAACATTTGGCTGGAACACTTATAACCCAAACAGCCCAAACAGTATAAATACTACTGAAATTAAATGAGGACAAAACACAAGTCATTGTAATTGGTGCAGAATCAAAGCAAGACAGAGTTCTATTTGGTCTTAAAACTCTGGAAAAAATAGGTTCACTCAGAAGCAAAATGTCAGGGTGTCACCATAGATCATGACTAAAGTTTTAGAGAGCACTTTGACGATAGCAAGACGGTATTTTTCCACCTAAAAAATATTGCTAAAGCCAGACCTGAAATTTCTTCATGCACTTGTTTTCTCTCGTCTTGACTATTAAGTGCTCTTTAACTGGACTTAAGAAATCATTGAACAGACTTCAGCTCGTACAAAATGCAGCTGCCAGGTTCAACTAAAACATGCAAAAAAAGAGCACATCACACCCATATTAGCATCTTTACTCTGGCTCCCTGTCACTTTTAGAATGAATTTAAAAATTGTATTGCTAGTTTACAAGGCCCTGAATGGTTTCGCACCTCCATACATGTAGCCACTGCCTAAAGTCACTGAACACGACAGCACTAAAAGAACCAGCAGTTAAGACAAATAAGTGTGGAGAGGCAGCTTTTTCTTATTATAGACCAAAACTGTGGAACAACTCATAAATATCTGACATGCAACTTCCTTTCAGAAACATCTCAAGACCTCCCTTTTTAATCTTGCTTAGTAGCCTGTTTAAACTTTTATTTCCTTACCTATTTTATTGAATCTTACTGAAATATCTGTTTTATTTCTGTTATTATGAATTCATCTACTCATATTTACTCACCTTTTATTTATTTTTATTTATGTCTTGTCTTTTTTCTATTTTTTTTCAGCTTCTTTTTCTTTGTCTTCTTTTGTTTGTTTTGTCTCATATCAGCGTTTCATGTATATCATTTCATGCAAAGATCATTTTTGCAAACTGTTATGAGCAAATTAAAACATTTCATGAAATTACTGATAGAAATGATGGATAAACCTACAAAAAGAAGACCAAGTTATAATAAATCCGAGCATCCTGCTGCTTTTACCACTTACCACAATAATTTCTGTGAATGCTTTCCTCAGCATGCAGCAGAAGGAATTTATTATCATCATTTCTACGCTGTATTTAAGGGAATATACTGTTTAAGTTCTCAGTCATAGAGAAAATGGAGTAGCAAGTGGTCACAACTTTAAGAGGTTTCTGACACAACTATACAGTTGACATACAGTAATGAAGGACATGGGGTATCTGTCATTTAATACTTGAATAAAATGTTAAATGGAGTCTGGAAAAGGAATATTCTGTGCATGTAACATCCTCATTGTGTCTATGAAGAAAACAAATATTTATGTACCAGCAATGACCCTGTATGATGAAAATACACTACAAATTACAGTTAAAATATCCAAAAACAGAAAAAAAGTAAAAGCAAGACAGAGAGTTCAAAAAGAGTTTAAAATGCTTGAGTAAAAAGGAACTTCATACAGCATTTTAGAGACAGAAAAAACAGATATCTCTCTGGGGAGGCTGACCATGAAGATGGAGTATGGATCTCCCATTGTCAACGAGTCAGAGTAGGCGTCCGCCTTGGAAACGCTGTACTCCTCCATCTCCTTCAGTACCTGTGAAAGCAACACCAACATCCTCAGATCTGCTAGTGTCACATCACACAAAGACCAACAAAGCAGCCTGGGACACAAAAAGAACACTTATTGTTTAAAACCTGTTTGACTGAGCTGGGACAAAACAGTTCATGGTGCCTCAGTTCATAATGAACTGATACTGGGGTGTGGGCGGCTGATAGGGTTTCATAGGTGTACCTGGAGGGGATGTTGTTTCGGGAAAAATGTGAAGGTGGCAGACATATAGCAGGAAAACTGTCACTAACGGAAAATATTAAACTGGAGAGGACCGCAGGGAGTTATGGAAGCTTCTTCTTCACAGCTCATAGGATGGACTGTTGTAAATGGCAAAGCGCATTATATGACCATCAAGTAGCTTTACAAAACAGTGTGACTGTTTAAACATGTGGGCTCCTAGATTTATCTCTTTGACTGAGGGTCAGATTGAAGTCACAGCGAGCTGCTTCACTTTCAGTGTGAAACAAAATAGTAGCGAGTTAATTTAAAAAATAATAAGCATAATTAAAAAGTTATTTCTCTATTCTACGAAAGCAAAGAGGAAGCTCTTGAAAACTTTGGGTTTTGACAAAATTTAACAGTTCAGGCTTTGCCTCAGCAATTGTTCTCACCGTCTCCTTGGTGATGTCATTGTGTGACCCCGCCCACTGTGTTGCCTTGTCGACCACCAGGATCCCGACCAGAGAGCTGGGCTCCGCCACCTTGACCTTCAGTGTGACCTCTTCAGCCGGCCTCCTCGTGAGCTCACTCCAGCTCAGAGACACCTGTCGATCGCAGATCAGTCAGTCGTTTATCATCATGACATCACACAGAGGCAAAACCACTGTTACATCAGGCAAAGAGGCCATCAGGGGTTCCTCTTGAAGACTGGTTTGCAGATGTGGTACATGTTGACATCCTTGTATTTTTGGCTAAAACACTGTCAAACTGTTCAAAATTAAGCCATCAAAACAACAGCATGACAAAGGAAAAGCTTCAAAAGACGAGTATGTGTTTACCTTCCAATTGATCCCCTAATTAGCGATGTTGTCCATGAAAACAGAGTTGTATTGCCAACATTCTCTCCACAATGTAATTAGATCCTGACTGTGTTGTCTTTTGTGATATTTTTAGTCACTACTTAATGGTTAATGGTCATTTATATACTGTTATGATGTCGGTTGTTAAACAGGGTCAAATTATTTTTTTAATTAAGCAAAAATCAAAACCACTCAAGACAATAAATCACCTGGTTTTGTAAAGTTTGGGTGATGGGCAGCTGGATCACATCGTTGATGATCTCTCCATTTGGATGCACACAGTAGACGATGATGCAGGCGAGAGGAGCCCAGGTGATTTCTGGGACCAGAGTTAGATCACCAGAGCTTTTTCCAGCAGAAACTATCTGACCTCTGGACTTCACCTTCACACACAGAAAACAGGCGTAAGGCCTCACTGAAATTTATGTTTAAAATGGTAGATTAAGGAGGGTCACCTTACATCACTGTATCATATCCTATCTTTCCAGCTTACTAATTGTTCTATAAGCTTATCTCTTTTATAGTTTTATACTGCTGCATTAATTGATTTGTAGCTACTAGGGGGGCAGAAAACTCCAAGATAACCTAACAGACATAATAACACCACAAGTTAGTTAAAACACAGTATTTTTCCAAATGTAATATGTAATTTGTTATACAAGTTGTAAATTAGACAACATAAAACAGTTTGAAACAGTACGAACAGCAGTGTAAAAATAAATCATGCAAATCTAGTCTAACTAATATAGAAATATCTTATTCATTCCACACTATAAGTAACTGTAAATGAACAAAAGGGTAAATTAATTAAATGCAATATATTGTTAATAAATGAAGGCACTTACCATGTAGTGAATCTCAGTCATTGGAAAATTCCTCTCAATGTGCAGCAGGAAGGATGAACCAACCTGAAGGAAGAGAAAATAGGATATTGTGAAGTGAGTATTTCAGTTTATGTAGATCATTGATTTCCACAAAGCTCATGGACAGGACTTTCTGGCACACATTGTACTTTGTTTCTTATGTTCCACGTGATTACCTCTGGAGGTCTAGAGGGTTTCTGGATCTGCAGGTAGGAGTGACTAGGTGATGTGTAGCTTCTATAGAGCTGTAGAGTGTTTTGGCTATCCTCAAAAGAAGCCTGAAAACAACATAACAAAACAGATAAATATGTGAAAGAGAAATTTTTTTCTTCTGGCAGATGCCAAACTTTCTTTGACATCTGCAGGTAATTTAAGGTTGTCTTTTTTTCTTTTTCCACCTCCCACCTACACTGATCAGTTACAGATCGCTGAATAGTTCAAAATTACCAATTACCTAACATAGTAACATTACCCATTAGGATGTCCTGATCATGCTTTTTTGCACTAGTAGTTATATTTTCCAAATAATAAGCTTATATTAATCAATTAAAAAATAGCCTTGATTGGTCCTGATATCTATTGGCTCAGGACATCCAGAAATCTGTAAACATGGTTTTTACTTTTTGTTTACTTCTATGCAGACGATACACTGCTTTACGTTATAATGTATATCGTCAAGATGAAGACTCAAGAATCAAGAAATTCCGCATCGAATGTAATCACTGTTTTGGGATGTACTGTTATGGCGGTTAGTATACAACACAATAAAGTATTTTGCTGTTTTTGCAATTAGAAATAATGTGGAAAGTGTACCAAAAAGCTGCTGCCAGTTTTCCACATTATGAGTACAATACTTTCCTGGGGATTGACTACTTTAATATTTCCGTCTGTTCTATCAAGAATTGCATTGTGGGAGAGACATTAAGTCCACCTCATTTGTCATTTTTGTAGTACAAAAGTACTTGTCTTAAAGTGTTTCTTACATCAATAGTGAGTGTAGCAGTTTCATTCATGAGCTGGATGTAGAGGGGTATGACTCCATCTGGAGCAAGAGGAAACTCCATGTCTTGGGCTGCTGTCTCCTCTGGACTGGGATGCACAATTTCCGAAGGATCTGACATGTTCTGTCGACGTGGGACCATTTCTTCCATCTTGTCCATTTTCCAACTCCATGGACTTTGCTTTTGCTGCATCACTGACACTTTAACGGTCTTCCGTTGATCCTCCAGTGACAACGGCTGATTGTTGTATGTGGATATTTTTAGCTACAAAATGAGGAAACATTTCATAAATTGCTTTCAGATTGAATTTTTGTGAAGAAATATAGAGCACTGTGTGAAATCTACTGTGTATCTACTGGCTCTGGTCTTTATGTAGCACTCTATTTGATAAGTTAAGTCATTCTGAATGTGAAACTGAGTGGTGAACCTTTTCTACTTTGCACTGAGAACTAGTCTTGGTGGCAAAGATGGAATGAAGTTTTATGATATCGAAAAGGTATCCATCTTAAGGAGGCATTTTTCTTTCTGTAATCATTCCTCCTGTTCATACTGAACATTAGAAGATCCCTTCATGATGCACTTACAATGTAAGTGATGGGGGACAAAATCCACAGTCCTCCTTCTGTGTAAAAATGTATTTAAAAGTTTATTTGAAGATAACATGAAGCTTCACCCATCCAAATGAGTCAAATCGAGTAGATATTTTTCAGAGTTACAGTCTTTTTAGTGCTAAATTCCATCTTTTTGTTATAATCCCTCCACTGCAGCTCAACAGGAAATACTGTGAGACACAAAGAGAAAAGTTTTTACCAAAAAGACTGTAACATATCCACTTTATTTGACTAACTCAGACTGCTGAAGCCTCATACTATCTTAAGATCAACTTTTAAAGACATTTTTGCTCAAAATGAGGACTGTGGATTTTGGCCTCATTCATTTACATGGTAAGCGCATTTGGAGAGGATCTGCTAATGGTCAGTATGAACAGGAGGAATGAATACAGCCAGCAAAACCTGTTTCATTGTTTATTTGGGCACCTGACTGTTGTTTTAAGACATTCCTGCAAAAATGTGAACCTGTCCTTTAATGTATGACTTGCATGGAATTAGTTGTATAGAGCCCTCATCATGAGTATATAGCACTCTGTACATTTGAGGTATTCTGGTTCTGATACCATCTACTTGCTGATATATACTACATGTATATTTTGCCCTTGCAATTTCTTCTTGTAGTTTTTTTTTCTCATATTTCCCTTGCATTGTTGTCTTGTACATGTGAATAAGTTTGGAATATTGTGATTACAAACTGCTTGGCCCATTTTTAAATTGCCTGTAGTGCCTTTTTCTACCTTAAACAGCTACATTGTGCCATATGTGATTTTGGGAAAATGTTCTTATCTAACATCCCTAGAGGGCCCTATTGTATGATGTGAACCAATTGTCTATAATATTGGTAGATTTATTATGTATGTTTACGATTGTAAGAGCTCAGTATTCCATTTGTTTTTATATTGGATGAGCTCATTGACCTTAATTTATATGCATATTTTCCCGAGTGAAAGCAGATAGTCTTTATATGTGCAGTGTTGTTTGCATGATGCTTTTTGTCTGTATTTCGCCTGATGAAGGTCTGAGGACCGAAAGTCATGTTATTAGTGAGTTCAAGTGATGAACAGTATGTGGGATTCTTTGGTTTTCTTTTCATGGCAAAGAGAGAAGCAAAGTGTTGCTCATTATAGCATTTTGTCTGAAATTACCTTTTGTTTGCTTGTTTGATTGATTATTTATAGAGGGCAATGCACTGACATTTTGAAAACATCAATGAAATATGCCAGGGTCAGCGAATATTACTTCTGACGTACCAACACAACCAAAACAGACAAAAGAAATAAAAAAAAACCATACTAAATATAGTAAATAAGTTTTAATAAGAGAGGAGCGTGTACGATGTGCATCAGAATACTTTGTTCTGACAATAAAATCAAACAATGAAAAACATCATGAACAAATTAGGGCAAATCTATAAAAGATGTTGCTTGCCTTACCCTGGCAGCGAAGTTCAAAGAAGGCCTTAGTACTTTGGGATAGCCATCAAAGGAAAGTTTATATCTATGTTTTGCCAAAGAAACCGTTGCTGTACTGTTATATGTGAGACCTGAAAGATGAGAAGCATTCACAGTGAAGTCAAGAACACACATATCTTATTAATATTCGACCTCCACTGCACTGCAAGCATCATTAATACTTTGATTTAAATAGCTATATGACTAATGATATTGACAGTAACTGAACAAATTAAATAACAATTAAATAACAGAGCAAAACTTAAAGTCTAATGGACGACTTGCGTCCCCCAGAGGCTGCAGTGTTCATTACACTCCGCAGTAAGAAAGAATTGGACAGAAACAATATACTGATGTTTTAACTATTCTTACAGCCTCAACAGTAGTGCTAAAATTATAAAGTTTGTCCAGATTGTGGCGTTGGACAAAGGTCATAGTGTCATTAAAATCAGAAGGGTTCATCCTCCTGGAGGCAGGAATGTGAGCAGCAGCTTTAAGTGCAATCTGCCTGATAGATTTTGAAATTTCCTGTGCACACATGGAAATCAGGGCCTAGAGGAAAAATCAAGATGCTAACAAAATTAGTGCGATTTATTATCTGGAAACCATGAATATCTGCAATAAATTTCATGGCAGTCTGGAAAATAGTTGTCCAGACATCACTGTCTTTAAGCTCTTAAATTATTTGGATTTTCTATTCTCTGTAAATTGCATTTTCCACCATGAAGGTCTAAATGTTGTTTCCAAGCTTTCTCCATCCTGCCAGGAATATAGTTCAGTTTGCAAAATAATGAATCCTTGTTCATTAAATTTATGACCCAAAAGAAGTCAAATGTGAAAATACTGAAGCTTAAAAAATCCACCAACAATTTGTTTTTGTACTGTAGAATGTAAACAGTGTCTTCTATGGCAGTTACAGCCTTGGATAAAGCAGACCCATAATGTGAATTACAATGGTTAATAAACTCTAATTGTCACCAATAAATAAACTTTATTATGGAACACACAATGTACTGGACTGATTACTGTTATATTTATCAATACAAAGGCCAATACATAAGTGTAGCCAGGAGGTGATGTTATCAAGATAAAAACCGATTACCTGTGAGATGTTCAGTCACATGAACCACAATCATTAGAAATTCATCATCCATGAATCCATCATTGAAGACCATTTCTAGAGCTCTTCTGCTCATTGGATGGTAGTCGGGAATGTCAAACATGAAGTCTGCGGTGCCGTCAATCTAAAGCAAAGCAACACTAATGTCATTAAGGATATTTTTCATTGTTAATCTGTTGATTATATTTTTTCAGATTTCAGAAATTATGATAAATGTCCATCGCAAGTTACCGGATGCCATTATAAACTTCAAAATTCTTATCTTGTCTCACCAACAGTACAAAAAGTAATTGATTTGTACTGACATAGAATGTTAAAAATAGTAAATTCTCAAATTTGAGAAGCTATAACCAGCAAATGTTTTGTACTTTTACTTGAAAAATTACTTAAATACTTGATTTACTAATCTTACACATATTCATAATATATATTTGGACAAAAACTTAAACAAAACATATTTACATAGGAAACATGATAACACAAATACAGTTGTTATTTAGTTTATTTAGTGACTTTTAAGCTCAAGATAATGTGTAAACACCATGTTGCCTGAATGAATTCTGGTGTTAACCAATAATCAGATAATAATCAATATATGTGTCTGTTTGCTTCCAAATCAGGAGCTTTAAGTGGGTCTACACACCTCTTTGTTTTCATCGTAAGCCTCTTCAATACCATGAAAATGATGCAGAAACGTTATATTCATGAGTCCCTGAACAGGTTTCCCGTACATGTACCTGAGGTTGAAAACACAATAATCCTAAATAATCCTCAAATTTAATTCACAAGATTATTAATACACAAACATGTAAAAGAAAGAATTTGAATTGCATTGTATATGTAATAAAGTATGTGTGAAAAGCAGAATATTACTGAGAAAAGAGGTTCTCACTTTGCTTTGACGGAGCCCCACAAAGTGTCCTGATGATAAATGACATTCGGAGCTTCAATCATAACCTCAAACTTTGGCAGAACTGCAAACAAACACACAAAGCATCGATTTTAGAGCTGCTGTACTTAAGTTCTTTGAGAAACTTACAACGTAGTACAAAGTCAAGAGGTTGTAATATGTAGCACAACAAGCTAGTGAAGCTGAAAACAGAACTGCATTCTTGCACATGCTCAGTGGCGTCTGCCTTACACAGAACTACTCTCCAGAGACTGAAACATGACCACTGTTATTAGTCTTTGGAGCCGTTTCTAAACAAAATAACGTGACCAAACTCTTCATAATGAAGGATCATGTCACACAGTGCAGCGGTGTGGCTCACTGACATGTTTTTAATGTGTTTTTGGACAACAACGGAGGTCTATGGCACAGAGGAATAAGATATATCAGGCTTTGGATGCACACACAATACTTGTCAGTAGGATCAGTTCATTGTTGGTTTGGCCCTGCACATGAGATTTTTTGACAATAAGAAAAATATGGAAAATCGCCACACTTATCCTTTAGAAGTTGGTGTTTTTACAGTGTTCAAAGAATGTTTACATGCAAGATAGAAAAGTTTATTTCTACATACAATCATCCGGCTTTCATTACACAAATAAAAGAAGACGTTCAGTGAAGGTCAGAGAAAACATACGTACCATAATGTGCCACGTTGAAATGTTTCTTGCTGGAAACGCCCTGTAAAACAACAACAAAGCCTCTTAATTTAGGTAAGGAAATGGTCAGTCCCACTAGTGGTAAATATCTAAAACAAAAAAGTTGTCTCTTCATTTTTAATGCATGCAACAATTTTGTTTTCTGGTTTATTATAAGTATTACAGCAGTAAAAAGATTTACTCATGTAACTCATGTCAAAATTATTGAGGTGGGGAGGACGGCTGAATCTTATATTTTGTTTTATAAAAAAACAACACCCTCCTAAACATTATTAATGTTTTCTTTGGACCTGCCCTTTGATTTTCCCCCTAATATTTAAAAATATTATATTCAAGGCAAACATAACAAAAACTGACACTCTATTTCTATAATATTTATAATATGTCGTTATGACATCCAAAAACTGGCTCAGGAGCCAGGCTACCCAATTTCAAATAATAAAAATTAAATAAAAAATAATAAATTATTAGATGTGATGATGCTATAGCCTTATAGTATGAGATCAGATGGCTATTAAATGCCATCAATAAATTGAAGAAAGCTGTGTACAGCATGCGTTCTCACTGGTATCCTTCATGGCAAGTGGAATAATAAATCAATGCCAGCTCTAGTAGATTCCAGTGGACTCCCAGGTCAAGTTGAGTCTTACAAATAACAAACTGAGTTGGAAATCATAAATTTCATGTCTGACTTGTGGCCAAGTTTCAAGCCTGCAGCTCTGGTAGAGAAAAAGTCATCTGTTTTCCTTGGATGAACTCCTTTTAAAACAAAGTGTGTAGTGTGTAATTTATTTCAAAGGCACTGAAAATATCTTTATCTCAACAAGGAAGTGAATTTGATACTCAGTCGTCACAAATTAAATTAAAGAATCTGGCAATAACACAAGACAGTTACAGTATATCCCTTACTGTGATGACCCCTGGGTGTTCCCAGGTTGTTTAAGTCCTGGCTGCAGCATAGCTCTCTCTGCCCTCCCCTCCGGTTGTTCATATTCGGTTTGGTTGCTTTAGTTATTTTGCTTTCATGCACTTGTTAACACCAACACACATACCCTCACCATTCATGCATCACACACCTCGCACTGTTCTTACTGATCTCCACACTCCAAACATTAGATATTTGTTAATTTGTTTATTTGATTTAATAACGTATCTTTTGTTTGAGCCAGGCCATAACACTTACACATTGTAATGATTGGTTATCCACTTTGTATCCCAGTTCCATCCAAGAAATTCCCAGTTTAGTTCATACAGTCCTCATAAAAGCCCGGTAAGATGCATTTGGTGGACTGAGTGAGACGTCACAGACTTACATTGACTGTAGTGACGATGGTCCATTCACCCAGAGGAGGGTTTTCAGACAGCTGAAAATCTTTGGACACGACCCCGAGGACACCGTCCAGAGACAGCCACTGTCTGAGCAGGTTTCCCCTTGGATCCTGGATCAGGGAGAACATGGATAGAGAAAAATTAAATGATTATCCAGTGAAATAGAGAAGTATGAAGGAAGTGTTTTCCCCATTCTGTACTCTCATTTCAAATGTTTCTTTAAATTATATTCTTAATATTACTTAACACAGGACACTCCCAGGTAATGTAGCAACCCTATAGGTCATCTTTTGTTCTAAATACTACAATACCCATGAGCCTCAACCACTGTAACTATGGAGAAGAAGTGTGAATCAGAGCAGTATTTTGAAACACTCCGTCATTGGAACAAAACACAGCGTCATAGTAGAGGAACAAAAGGTGATGCAAACCAGACTATAATTAATGTCTACACCAAAGTTTTTATGTACACCGACTCATACCCTCAACAATTTTAATCAAAGAACCAGATATTTTCTAACGTAGTAGTTCATCTTGTGGACTGATGATTCTAGTGGGAGAGTTTCATGCTGATCCAAGCCATAGAAATGCTCAATCTGTGACACCTGACATTGTCTGTCAGACACCTTACTTTAAGTCCCTCTAATTAGCATTTGTAAGCAGTATATGAACACTTAATAGATGGTTTATAACACACTATAGTGTAGTTTTGAGCAGATATGAGTGTTTATTAATGTTTTTGTCACAACTATAACTGCTGCTGTATAAACAGATAATGACTGAGATGAATGAATCTTATATTAAGGTACAAACTTAACCATGTTTCCATGGACACAAGGGTGATGGGATAATGAAGAGACATTTATATTTTTAGGTGAACTGTTCCTTTAAATGGATAGTCTTCTGGCAACAATCAACACCTTCCCAAATTCTGTCAATAGTTGACTGACTTACTGCTGATGATTATTGATACACTGAAATATAAGGAAGCAATTTATCTAAATAATGTGTTTGAAACATTATGGTGTAAAAGATTTCATATATGTAGTCTGATGTCAGACTCACGTTGATGACGATGTCCACTGGGCTGACGAAGGGTTTCCCGTCGGGGTGAATGGACACCGCTCTGATCTTCACCACCTGCCCAGGCAGATAGTTCATCTTGTCTGTCTGGATGAAGGTGGAGACGCCTTTGGGATCAAAACGCAGCTGCGTTGAGTTGGAGAAAACCTCGATGCTACCTACGTGACCTTTGACCTCCAGGCTGTAGGGGTGCCAGTAGCTTGACTCACTGTAGTGGATCTTCAGGGGAAGGACATGGAGATCAATGAGAAAGGAATTCAAACTGTAGAAACTTTATAATTTGATAATGTGATAATATGTCAAAGATTTGTGTTTTTCTGCCCCCTAGTGGGGAAAAACAAATTACTGCAGCTTTAACTACATTATTAACAGTAAATTTACCCTTTACACCTTTTAATAGTGTCATTTTCTCTCTATAGTTCCCTCTAAAAGATGTTTCTGTAATGTTTCATTGCTGCCAAAGAGGATGAGTTTTACAGGGACAGAAAAGGAACAAAAACTCAAACAAATACAAGAATTCAAAAGGGTTCTCAGGAACAAAATGAATGATGGAGACAGTGTGGTAAAAATGGCTGAACATTTGCATACTTTTTGGGTGAGCCCTTTCATTTTTTTTGCGTGTTGGCAAGAGATTGCTAAAGAAATATCAAACATTTTTGGAATATAAGTTGATTGGTCTTTTGTCACATTATCCCTATAAGCAAAATCCTGGATAAACTCATGGCTCAGGATGAGTATCTCTTTAAATACTTTTGGCTGCAAGCAAGAAAGATGACACAAAACTTTCAAAGCCAAAAAAATGATTTGTGATACTCACAGGTGGCAAGGTCAGCAGCTTAGTCGAACCTTTAAACAGAGAATTTGTCAAATCGGTGTTGAATCGTTTTACGGTGCAAGCATTTGAATCAGAAGACAATCTTTTGTTGATGCAAAACAAAATACAAAAGGTTTACCTCCTTCCACTGTAGCTGAGTTTGAGGACACGGTCTGGTTGCCATGAACGATGTGAGCAGACACGGTGACCTGTGACGCTGTCAGGATGGTGACTGATACTGATGCTGGGACTCCAGGTCGCAGAGCTCTGGGAGCCAGCAGCAGGTAGGACGGCTGAGGGTCAGGACTGAAAAACCAAACCAGCATGGAGAGTTAAACATGTGACTGTAAAAAGTTTGAACTACTTTCTACCCAATAATTAGTCTCTATGATGTTTAATGTGTTTTGTAACAGGGACATTCTTTCTGGAAACATATGCTGATATTAGGTGTCATTTTTCATACATTTCATTTGTCTTTGTGCAGCTGTACTTATTAAAATTCATGTAGATATATGTGTAAGTGTGATTTTGCTTCTTGTGTTTGATGCTGGACTTGTGCTCTGTGGTTTTCGCAGACAGTATTGATATATATATTGCTGTAAAAGTAATGAAAACTCATTTTTCAACACTGTGAGCGTCACAGACTCAATTCCATTCACCTCCATTGTATTGTGGTGGAGGCAGAAATCTTAAGAGACAGATATATGAAAGAGGTAAGTGAGAACACATGCTTTTGTAAGTTGAGTGAACTGACCCTTTAAGAAAAATGGCACCAAGAGGTGTAAAGCAAAAAAGACAAAAAAGAGAGAAAAGACAGAAATAGAACTGCTGCTTCTATAGCACTGAAAAGCTCGGATGAGTTTGCTGATATTCTATATTTTTCTTATTGTCAACAAATCCAATGAAAAGACCAAAACCAACAATGAGTTGATCTACTAACAAGTATGTATGTGATAGATCTTCTTCCTCTTTGCTGTCGAGCTTTATTGTTGTCCAGAAACTTTTAAAGGACAAGTTCACAATTTTTCAAGTCTGTCTTAAAACAACAGTCAGGCGCCCAAATGAACACTGAAATATGAAGCTTATATGAGGCTTCAGCAGTCTGAGTTAGTCATATCAAGTGGATATCTGACACATTTACAGTCTTTTTAGCATCAAATTCCCTCTTTGTGTTTCCTCAGACAGTGTTTCCCTGTTATAACAAAAAGAGGGACTTCGGCACTAAAAAGACTGTAACATTGAAAGATATCTACTTGATTTGATTCATTTGGACGCTGAAGCTTCATATTAGCTTCAGATAAACTTTTAAATACATTTTTGCACAGGAGGACTGTGGATTTTGTCCCCCATCACTTCCATTGTACGTGCATTATGAACTGATCTTCTAATGGTCAGTATGAACAGGAGGAATGATTACAGCAAGAAAAACATGTTTCAATGTTTCTGTAGGTGTCTCACTGTTGTTTTAGGACAGACTTAAAAAATTGTGAACCTTTCCTTTAAAAACACATCAGTGAGCCACGTCGCTGCACTGGGTGACATGTTCCTTCATCACCATGAACACAAGCTGTGACTTGATTTAGAGTCAATCACAGACACATCATCCTGCTGTCACAAATACTCATTAGATCAGTGGCTCTCAAACTTTTTCACATCAAGGACCACTAAACTTTCAGAAATGAGACCACAGACCCCCATCTGAAGATGGGAAGATTTTTGCTTTTAGATGTTTTATTAGAGAAAATGGATGAAACCCAGTCATTGTGTTAATTGGATGGAATTATAGTGAAAATAAATGATTCTCCTTTTTGCCAGACCACACTTAGAGAACCGCTGCACGAGAGCTCCAAATGTGGATTTGTCCGCCGCTAAAAATAGTCCCCAACATATACACTATTTCCTGCTGTTTGTTTGCTAAGAACTACAGTGACCAGCCGGTTTAGGAAATTACTGAAACTTTTTTAATCATGAAACTATCAATTTGTGAGCTGTTTTTAAAGATTTATGTCTCCAGTAGGAACCAGTTGGCTTGGAGCTGAGAGCCAGAGGACTGACACATTGTTGGTTTTGGTCTTTACATGGAATTTGTTGATATAAATGATATCACCAGCCTTATCTTTTAATATGCAATCATACCCAAATAATCATTATGATAAACAAAATTAAGATACATTGAAAACTCCAAAAGACTCCAAAGATTAAAGCTCATACAAAAAGGTGTAACGTGTGTTATGTGATAAATTCAGTTTTAGATGTTATTGTTTTTATTTTGTTTTTCTTTTTTGGCAAGATGTCTTTAATGCACAATGCATTTTTTGTGTCTTGTTATGTGTGCAAATAAAACAATAATAATAATTTTCCAACTAAAAGATGCAATAATGGATTTAAAATAATAATTTAAAATATATATATGAATAATTAATGTTGACATAATTCAGTTCAGAGATCTTGAGCATTAAAAGTTAAGACTTCACATCAGGCAAAACTTTTCTTTCACCCTTGGTTCGGTAAGTTTATGTGTAAAGCACATTTCCCACAAAAGGGGATTCAAAGTGCTTTATATTGAGCATTAAAACATCAAATATGCATGAAAAATATTGAATTATAGTATTAATTTTATATTTAATCCCTAATTTGTATGTTTAACATATACCACAAAGACATTAAAGGATGTTAAGATCATAAATGAGTCCCAGTTTTGATAATTAATGATTCTCAGACAGACTGTTAAATTGTCCAGATGATTTTCCCGGCTCTACCTGCACCTGTGCGGTTACCTGTGCGTGGTGGTCTGGGCGGCGGTGAAAACAATCAGGCTGAAGAATCCCCACACCTGGAGACGCTCCATTTGCGTGACTGAACCTCACTGAACAGGTCTCCGCTCAGTGCTGGAGGCAGGTGATGTCAGCGGCGGTCTTCATACCTGCAGACAGTGACCACACCTCCTCATACAGTATCACCTGATCAACCGAACCAGTGTCAGTTTCCCCCCCTCAGGGAGGCTTCATTGAGGAGCTGAGATGGGTTTTTCCATACTGAGGATAATTACACTGTTTTTACTGATGTTCCTCTAAAAGAAAAAAAGATTTATGATGTCTGGATGGTATCTTTATTAGTCAAGTCTCACTGACAGCCATCAAGATGGTTCACATCACATCACAATGGTGGGAAATAACTTAATACATTTACTCAAGTACTGTGCTTAAGTACAGTTTTGAAGTACTTTAGTATTTCCATTTGATGCTACTTTATACTTCCACTGCGCTACATTTCATTTTCATTGTTTTTTGAGGTTTTATCTCATTTGCTGTAAATCCTGTAAATGCTAAATTACATTACTGCCTATCATTTTCCAAAACATGCCATACATTTCTGGATTAATTACCTACACTCAGTTGCAACCTCTGATGTCACTTATTTTCTATTAGAGTGAAATAATAATGGTCCTTTGTTTAAAAAAAAAAACAAACAAACCTTAAAATGTTCATGTCCAAATTCTGTTTTCAACCTTCATTTGAACTAAAAATTTAAATCTCAACACATTTTCAGAAGAAAGGAGGTGCTGTTCATTACTTCAACAGCAGATGGTGATGATAAACAGCATGTCAAGTCAAACTTTAATGGTATATTATTAAATTCACTGGACTGTGGATTAAAGGCAAAGAGGAAAATACATTCTGATCTACTGAAAACAGATCATAGAAATATAAATATGTACACATGACAGACAGTATTTGTCTACTGTACTGCCTGTATGTAGGTTGTCTCCGCGTCAGCAGGGGGCGATACTCTTTGGTTTTTTAATCTTTTAAAAATAACCCGATTGGTTTTTTCGTCTCTGAGGTGAAAGGACACACAGCAGCAAGACAAGATGACAACGTTAAGACCGTTTACCTGCGATGATCTGTTTAAATTCAACAATATGTGAGTGAAATCTTGTTAGTTTTATCGCCCAATGTGTATTTAACGTGATTACCCGGATGTCTGGTGTTTATGTGGTAAATATATGTGTAGATTCAGTGTTTTGGTGCAACAGCAGCAGCGTTAGCTTCCAGCCTCCAGCCTTGTTCCCTGCGGATGGAAGCAACGCTGCGCCAAACTACGTTCAATAATCTGATAATTTAATAGCACCGATGTTAACGGAACGGATATAGACACTTGTTAGGATTTTATTTTAACTATTATGGATCGATAACCTTTCATGGAAAAATCGGCATTAATTCAATCAGTCAAACTAACTGTAGTTTCAGCACAATTAGGAATCTGTTCACTATTTTCACGTTAGCTAACCAGGTTGTAACCGCAGTGGCTGTGAGCTAGGAATGTTAATGAACTGTTAATGTATAATTTTATATAAATATAATTATGTTTGGTGGGATATGAATGTGCCGAATTCACTGTTTGACCTTAGCAAAGTAAATACATATGAGTTTGTCAGTTTACTACCGACGTTAATGTTAGAAAATAACGTCAAACAATGAAACTTATAATTATTTGATGGAGTTTGGTTCGTCTGTCTAAATAAAATATGACTTTTCGTAGGTTTGTTTTTGACCAGATATGATACAGATAAATAACAATTTAGGACTAACTGTCTTTTTTTTTTCTTTGCTCAACAGCAACTTGGACCCTTTGACAGAAACTGTATCCTTCATTTACACCTGAATTTACAGTTGCTCACATTAACTAAATCTGTCATTACACCTGCCTGCTGCTGTCATGTTGTAAATCAGCATGTTTATCATGATGACATTTAACATACACTCAGTTAGGGCTGGACAGTATATCGATATTATATCAATATTGTGATATAAGAGTAGATATCGTCTTAGATTTTGGATATTTTCCTGGTTTTAAAGGCTGCGTTACAGTAAACTGATGTAATATTCTGAATTTACCAGACTGTTCTAGCTGTTCTGTTATTTGCCTTTATCTATTTGGTCATTATATCTACATTACTGATGACTGTTTGTCAAAAATCTCATGTAAATATTTTGTGAAAGCACCAATAATCCCTACAATATTGTTGCAATATTGATATTTTGTCCATATCGCCCAGCCCTAAACTCAGTTATTTATTAGGTCTCATACAAAAGCCCTGAAATAAATCCTGGCCTCATGAAGTTTATATAACTTGTAGTGTCTTATACAGAGAGGTGTTTCTAATATTTTGTTTACCCTCACTGATATAACTTAGGGGGACAAATCATCTGTGTGTTTCATGTGTATCAGAAGTCTGTAGTTGTCTTTAACCTTTGACCTCCAGTATGGGATCCCGTTTTACCTCCAGTACCTGGCTCACTGGCCGGAGTATTTCATCGTTGCTGAGGCTCCTGGAGGTGAACTGATGGGCTACAGTAAGTTCTTCTGCTCGCTCATGTTTTAATATGTTGTTGATGAGGACTAGACTCTAGCACAGATGTACTTTACATAATTAGCATTTTCCTCAAGCATAAAATACTAAATTTGAGAATGTTTTAATTCATTTTTTACTATACAAAAATAAACTTTGAAGAGACTTGAAGTGTGCTATTTTCATCAGTTTTATTACATCATGTAGGTAGGCTGTGAACAAACTACTTTTTTTTAGCAATAGGATTGTCATAACTGCTCTCCTTTTTAAAAAAATCCCTTTATTTATTAAATTTTAATATAATAGGGCAGTAGAAAGATGTAGTCATGGCAACAAAAGAAGCTGTGACTATAAAAGTCTTGAGTATCCATACAATTTTTTGTTAAATAATACAAAAATAACTAAATAAAGCAAAGTTTTAAAAAAAACCTTTGAAACTTGTAGATAAGTGTTGGATAAACATAACAAATTCAATGATAAGAGTTTGACTAAAGTATTATTACACTGACAGGTAGAGTGACAAGAGTTCAGACCAGCTGAGTCACCAGTAAAATGAGTAAAATACACCAACAGTTACATTAAATGTTGTATTAGCAACACATTAGCTTCAGACAGCTAGCATAACGGCTAGCTTGGTTGGCAGCAAACTGATAGCAGGAAATGAACAAATAAACATCTCAAATTACAAACACTAATCACACAGTAACTACAGTAAATGGAGTAATAACAGATTGGTGGATAGTTAAAGGATGCTCTTGAATTTTAAAAAAAACTTTATTAACAAACTAAAATACAAAAATTCATACGTCTCAGCCTCAAAATAAAAATTTAAAAAATGTATCAAACTTTCAAAAATGTCTATTTCTATGTGTTTCAAACACTCTAGATTTCTTCTCACTACTAATATGTTTCAATGTTTCTCTGTAGTGAGATTATTTTTTAAAAAATCAATTTTTTTGTAGATTTTTTGGTCAAAGATCTAACAGAAGTAAAAATGTCAGTTAAGCTGCTGTTGCTATGGAACTGTGGCAGCAGCGGTTGCTACTAGCAACATAATGTTCAACTGAAACTCTGCTGATGGCCGAATACTCTTGACTTTACTGTATGTTTGATATCATTCATCTCTTTAATGTTTCACAGCTGACATGAAGACAAAATAACAACAACTTTTAATATTTATTTAAGCACAATTCTCACTGTGAAGGATCAATAAGTAGAATGCACGTCGGAAAATTGACAGGAGTGAAATAAAAAACTGGCATTTCCTTTTAGCTGTGAGAAAAGTTGAGTTTGACTTTGGTCTCTTTAGCACCATCTAGTGGTTTGCTGATATAAAGACGTTTGATCAGTCTCTGAAACACTTGAGTACATCTGTGTCTTTAAACATCTAATGTGTGTTGTAATTTGTGTTTATTTCATTCAGTTAATTAGGCCCATGAAATATATGAATCTGTTCTTATCAAATTGCTCATTAAAAGCTCTGTGATAGTTGTATATAACATGATTAAAGATCCCCTCCAGACATATAAATACTCAATTTTTCCCTTTTAAAAAAGTTCATTTACCTAGTTAAAATCCTTGAAACTACATCTACCTCGTCTCCTTCACTGAAAAATCCAGAATTTGTTGAAATCTTGTTGGACTCTCTGAGCTCATGTGTGACTCGTGGTTCTCTTGCAGTCATGGGGAAGGCGGAGGGATCCGTGGCTCGGGAGGAGTGGCACGGTCACGTCACCGCTCTGTCCGTCGCCCCGGAGTTCAGAAGACTCGGACTCGCTGCCAAACTCATGGAGATGTTGGAGGAGATCTCAGAGAGGTCTGTACCGTCACGCCCTGCAGCTGTAGTCAATCAATTATCAATTAATTTACAGATTACGTTATAATGCTGAAAAAAAAGTGAAAAAAATGTCTTTCACAGTTACTGAAAGCTTACAGTGATGTCTTCAGTTTACTTGTTTTGTCTTGACTGACAGTCTAAAACCATAAAATATTCAATTTACTGTCATATAAGACAAAGAAAAACAGGAAATTGTTGCATTTGAGAAGCTGGAACCATAAAATATTTGCTTTTGCTTGAAACTGTTTTAATCGATTATCACAATAAGTGCTGATTAATTTTCTTTCGATCGACTAATTGTCTACTCACAACCCATAATAGACAGGAAACGTGAATTTTAGTGCTGCCTTGACAAAGTAAATTTTGTGATAGAAATTAGACAAATGTAATATTGTTAGTGTAAGAGAAGTTGCACAAGATATTCTCAACTTGATTTATATTTGAGGAAAATATTCAACATTCAAAATCTGAAGGCAAATACTGCATCAAAAATGTATTAATTAAGCTTTTAAGCAGAAGTTTCCTGTGTTTATATTTATGTGTACACGCATTTTTGAAATTTCTGTCAGTTTTCATTGAGGTATGATTTATGAAAATATGCAAGATCTTTAAATTCTGATGATTTTATTCTGAAAATCTAAATTATTCTTGTTACAGTCGTCCTTGTACACATCTTTTATTTTCTACATTTGTACATATGAGGCTTCAATTCAAATTACCAAGATGTTGTTGATGTTGCCTGATTGATACCCAGCAAACATGTTAATTTCACTCAAGAAATGTGCATGTTTTCAGATTTTAATACATATTTTTCACTTTTCGTCCCCAGTTCTAAGACACTTAAGTGGTTTTCTGAGGCTTAAAATGAACTAAGCCCACAGATACTCTTTGTTTTGATGTTTTTATTGTTATCAGACGTGTGTAGCTGCAGTTTTTAATGCCGTGCTGTCTGTCTTGTCCCGTAGGAAGGGAGGTTTCTTCGTGGATCTCTTCGTACGAGTCTCTAACCAGGTGGCGGTGAACATGTACAAACGTCTGGGCTACAGCGTCTACAGGACGGTGATAGAATATTACTCCGCCAGCAACGGAGAGCCAGATGAAGACGCCTACGGTAAGACGAGTTCCCAAAACTGAAACCAGATTCTCAGAGGAAAAAAAATGAGTACTGGTAGATTAGAGAATTTTCAATATGAAATTGTTTGATTTTTATGGACAATACTCAAACGTTTTAGTAGATTTCTGACTGCAGTTTCAGGTTTTATGTTTCCTTCCTCGGAGGCAGCAACTAAAACTTGCTCGAGTTTGGCAGGAACATCATTCTCAGTTGTACTTTTAATCTTATGTTGCCTTTTTTAAATGAAACAGATTTTTCAGATTGTTTTGACAGCTCAGACAGTGTACTGTATCCACCAGGTGTACGACTACTTTCTACTGATAAAACACTTCCTGTCAGATCTGTTCAGTATTGTTTCTGGAAAGTGACGTTACAGTTGTTTTTGTTCAATTTCAAAGCTCAAAGCTTTGAAAACAGAACTCAGATTACTTATCTGTTGTGAAAATCATCAGTCGATCTGTGAGCAGTGTCTTACTAGACTAGACTTCCTGAAATAGTTTGAAATCCAGCTCATGTTCTTCACTGTAAGCTCCAACTTTTACCTTCTGGCCACAAATGTAGATTAAAAGTCTATAAGTCCTCATTTGTACCTAATATTTTGGCATTTTAAACTTAAGGCAGTAAGTTTGTCTTGGGTTTGTGCAAGTGTTTAGTTTATGTCTGTGAATTATATATTTATTGTACTTGAAATATTGTATGCTAGTTTACTTTACAATTGAAAATACATTGTCTTCCAGTGTATTGGGGTTGGAGACAAATGTGAAGAGACAGTTGACAGGAACAAAACAGAAAACAATGAAAGCTTGTTGCCTTTCACTGTATTTATTAGCGATCCCACATATTGTTTCTCTTTAAGTTTATAGCCTATTATTTTTAGTTTCGTGATATTTTTAATGTCTTTCCTATCAACTGTGTTTAGAAGATATCTCATAACCTGGAAACAATAAAACCCCAAATACCTGCATGGATAGATATCACTCAAAATAAATGAGGGTTTTATTTGTATTTTACTTAAATCTACCTTTTTATGACATTATATCTGGAGGAGCGTAATAAACAAAACCTCTGTGCTTCGACACTAAACACGGGACGCTGTTCCTCCAGAGCAAACAGAGCTGATGTTCAAACAACTGATAATATTTCTCTTTTTCCTCCTGCAGACATGAGGAAAGCTCTGTCCAGAGACACAGAGAAGAAGTCCATCATCCCGCTGCCGCATCCTGTCAGACCAGAAGACATCGAATAACAGTAGACTGTGGCTCTCTGACGCTCTGCTCCCCTTTATCCTGATAATCAGATGTGAAATATGTGTAATTATTTCAGGACCTGCTCGGTTAAGTGTACATAGTTCAACTGCTTCCCCGTTTCTCAACGCTTCATAGTCAGAGAGCCACTGAGTGTACAAATTTTAATTTCCTAAAATCACCGATTCAGTTTCTGTCAATATTCAAAATAAACATTTGCTTATGAAACGACACGACGAGTGAGATTGAATTGATGTGTAATGACATAAAAAAAACACACACAAACAGTAGAAAATCTATCCGGGATGAATGTCCTTGTGTCCCTGAGCGGGGAAACTTCTAATCTTTCTCCTCATCACTGCCCTTGCTCTTCTTTTTCTTCTCTCCATCATCATCATCACTGTCACTCTCGCTGCTGCTGCTGGAGCTGCTGTTGTTGTCGTCGTCTCGGTCGTCGTACGTGTTCTGCGGTTCTGTTTCAGCGGCGTCGTTTCTGTCGGAGTCGTTCTCCAGCGGCGCCGCGGGTTCGGCAGAGGACGGCGATGATGATGTCGTCGTCGCTTCGGGTGTTTGATCGTTTTCCTGACCGTTGTTGTCCTCGATCTCCACCTGCTGCCTCTTCCACATCTTGGCCATGGCCAGCAGCTTGAGGTTGGGTTGGTTGGCGGCGTCTTCGGGGAAGATGTAGTCGTAGTACTCCTCCCAGCCTGCGTCCGACTGCGGAGACGGAGAGAAAGATTGTGATTAAAACCTGTGACTGGCTGCCATTAATGAGCCCAAGGTAGCGTTTTCAAATTGCTTCTTTTGTCTTATCAACAGTCCAAACCAAAAGTGATTTAATTTACAATGATATAAAACAGAAAATAATATATTTTAATTACACTTTTGGTTGGAAAAATGGAAAAAAGACCAAGAAAAAAGGTCAGAAGAAGAACGAGACCTCCACTGCAACTATAATTCTGCAGCGGTACACAGATAGACTACTTTATTAATCCCAACAAACTGGTTATACTCCAGTTCGCTGGCTGATGTCCAGTTCTTACCCCGTCCTCGGCCGTCAGCTTCCTCCTCTTCTTCACCTTCTCAGGCAGCAGCTTCCTGACTCTCTCTCTGGTGCTGTCGGAGCCAAACTCGATCTCGAAGTCCCTCCAGGACTCGAGCAGCATCAGCCTCTCCTCCTTCTCCTCGCAGCTCCTCATGCCCTTGTTGGCCTCCTCGTAGATCTGTCGGCACTTCTGCAGCCTGTCGGGACCTTCGATCGACAGCTCGAACTTGGCGTAGCTGATCCAAACCTGCGAGAAAAGACGGATGAGATGAGCTAGCAAAAAAAGCTTCTAAAGAGATGCTAATGCTGGTCAAATTCCATCCATAAGAAATACTGGTTGAAAAATGTTTTTATTTGTTTGGAGCGCTCTTTTTACCAGATAAATCCGCCAAGTTGGATTGATTTTTTTAAGTTGTTTAATTTAAGAAACTTGCAGAAACGCTGAATTATTACTGGATACACTAATAATCAGGAAATTCATTCTTCATTTGATTAATTCCTCACAATGACGGTTTTGTTGGTTGATTAAGAAAATAAGGATCAGATTTTCACACTGATGGCAAAGCTCCTTCTGCAGCGTTCACCGAGTTAAATTAAAGACTTTTTAATATCACATAGAGCACAATTTCAATAGGATCATACCGGCCAAACATATAAAAGTATTAAAAACCAGGAGGGACAATATGGCCTCGCATTATTCATTGTTATAATCACTTTTACTACCTTTAGTAAAACCTTTATATCACTTTTACTACCCTACAGTATATAACAATAATTCCCAATAATAAAATCAATTTAATAGTGTAACCTGGACCTGGATAGTGGAATAACATGGATGGATGAACCAATTTAAAAATGATTATTTGTTCAGTTCATCCAGGGTTCTGCTGAGACGACGGTGCCGACTGAAACTCCACATAAAAGAGTTCAACAGCTTCCAGCAACAAAATCCACCGTTGAAAACGAATCTGCTATAATTTATAGTTGTATGAAATCTCCCTGGAACTTTAAGACTTTTTGAGGAAACTGAATTTAATGATTGACGGACAGGTATCATGTTTTAGCTTTTGAAAACATTGGTTCAGTCTCAGGACTCTTCCAGGTATTTCAGAAAGCTGCAGCGTGCAGTTCTCACCTTGACATGCTGGGTGCGCTGCAGCAGCCTCTTGTAAAGGTTCCTCGTGTTTCCAAACTCCTCCTGCTCAATCTCAAAGTCGATGTAGGACTTCCACAGCACCTGGAATCATCAACATCATCAACATGCATGCAACTGCAACTGCATTTCAGCCATGAGGCGAAGAGATTTTATTTGTAGCCAATACTCCCCTGCCAGAAAAAAAAACTGTTGGATGAACAGAACAGTATTCGATACCTCTGGCATGTCCAGCCGCGGCTGTCCGATGGCGAGTTCGAAGATGGCACGAGATCTTTCGACGTCTCCCAGGATGGTCTCCAGCTCTGCGAACTTGATCCAGGTGGTGCAGTTCTCCGGAGTGAACTCCAGGTATTTCTCGTACAGCTTCCTGCAGCGGTCGAACTCACGGAGCTGCAGCTCCAGCTCGATGTAGCCCTTCAGCAGTTTGTTCTTCGGGCATTTACCGATCGCTGTTCCCTGAGAGGAGAGACGTTGATGAGCGGAAATCACTGATGCAAACAGGAAGTGTTGAGAGACGTTCTTTGCTCAGGTTTATGCATCTTAACTGGATATTGTTTATACTGTTATATAGCGTGAGACTTGTCTTAGTCTGCTTATGTTGTTTGTATTATGTTTACTGTGGTAAAAATGAGACTTTTCCCTGGTTAAATATAGGAAAATTAAAATAAACACTTCATAAAGTATCACAGCTGATATTGGATCTTTAAATTGACTAAATAACGTAGTTTTCCATGTTCTGATGTCTCCCGCTGGGATAGATGTCACTGTGGTTGAATCTTACCATGACCTTTCTGGCTCCCTGCAGGTTCTTCTGTCGGATCTCAAACTGAGCATAAAGCAGCCAAATCTTAGCAAAAGTGAACTGAAAGAGAAACAAGACGTGATTATTTTCATTTGGTGATAACAGCGAGACCACTTTTTTCCCTGTAATAACAACTGTATTAATGTATAATTACCTTTTTGTGAGGGATGAGATCCAGACAGGCTTGATACACCTGCCTTGTTCTCTCAGGATCCTGCCGAGAAGCAAATAAAAATGGATTAAACATAATTAGCATATTGATTGATTTGTGACATCACCGATACATATGAGGATTCCCTCCTCGTTAGTCTCTGAGACTGAGATGAGAAGTGAGTCAACTGACCTTGACCTCCAGCTCTTCATACAGAGCGTAGTTAATCCACAGGTAGATGTATCGTCTCCAGTGTCTCTTCTCTTGGATGGGGGGCATGTTGGCGATGGCTCTCTCATAAACCTCTCTGACCGTGTCGGGATCGGCGTCGCTCTCCACCAGGCGCAGATAATCGAACCAAGCGTCGTAGTTGTGTGGGTTTGCCTGGATACATACGGGGAAGCACCAATGATGAGGACAGGAAGTAACCAACTTAACAACCATTTAATGATTATTGTCAAATTCATTTACATGCTTTCTTGTATGAATTCTGTACTGTCTCAACACTTTGATTCATTCACTCGTTTCTGATAGTCATAAAGTCATAAAAACACACTTGTTAAAATATATTTCTTCTTAAAACAAGACTGTTGAAATAATTGTTTATAGCCTTAATGTTCACTCAACATCTCAACTTTTTAGCAGATTTTTAAGACTTAAGGACTCAATAAATAGATAGATGACTGGTTAAGTTTTGTTTTTTTCCTGGTGTACTGACAATGTAATATAAACCAAAAGAAACCTATGCCACTCAATAGATTATTACTGGTGACGTAGCATGTATTCATGTGAATCAAAGATGAAGAGCAGGCTTTTATTCTACACATCAGTAGACCTGCATCAACTCTTTCAGGCTACTGATGGTGGTTCAGGCGATAGTTTCAAAGATTAAATACCTTGACTTCCTCCTCATACTGGAACCTTCGTTTGCTGACGATGACGTCCTCGATCCCTCTCCGGTCTCCAAACTTCTTCTCGAACATCGTGTAGTTCTTGAAGAGCTCCTGCGCCTGGTGTTTAGGGATTCTGTCCAAAGCGTACTTATAGATCACGCGAACACGTTCAAACTGTAAAGCAAAGGACATTTTAGTCAACAACAGTCAGTCAACAAGTTTGGTTCTTTGGTAAGAAGAAACAACACTTCAACAGATTCCTACAAAACACAGATCTAAGGACAAAGATATCAATAATCTTAATAACTCTCCAGCATAACAAGAAACAAGACTATAATTTACATTTATTCAAGGAAAATGGTTTGGTTTTGTTCTATATTTAGCTTGACTCACCTCTTTCTGAGTCTCTTCAAACCTGGCGAAGGCCACAAAGAGGTTTTCATCCACATGTTCCTCCCCAAAGAACTCCACCGCCCTCTCGTACACCTTCCTGCCATGAGCGATGTAACCGTGCTTCTCTTCGAAACGAGCGTACTTGATCCAGTTCTTCACTTCCGGGTGGACGATGACGAGTGCAGCGGAGTTAAAGAGTTTTTAGATCACAGAGAAACATCATCCAGAGGTTTCAAAATAAAAAGACTGTTATAAAATGTTCCTGTTGCATCTGTTCAGAAATGAAACATGAACAAGCTGGAGGTGGAAAAAATCATCATCATGAAAATCATTAAACTCTTACTGGAGAAGATATTAATCTGAATGATTCATTTTACATAATCATTCATAATTTGTGTCATTTTGTTTAGCTTATACCACCATGTGTTTGTCTCCTTTGATACACATGAAGTCACGGAGTTTGAATTTGAACTAACACCATATTAAACAGCTCCATCACATCATGTATGTTGGTAAATATCGCTCCTCTCAGTGAATTACCACTCAGAACACAACAAATAAAAACATCAACAAAAGGATATATCGCTCATAAATAGTGCGGGCTTTGTCCACTTCCTTGTAGCGCAGCTCAAAGTTGATGTAGGAGTGCCAGGCCTGTTCTTCAGGCTCCCACTCCATCCAGCGCTCAAACACCTGCCTGCAGCCGGCGACGTTCCCCAGCATTTCCTCCATGTAGGTGTACTTGTACCTGGTGAAGGACAAAGAATCATATGTGAATAAAGCAGATGTTTCCTCAAAGAAAAGTACAAGTAGGCTAGAAAGGCTAGAAATGTGAAAGTTTCCCACCTAAACCTGCCATCACCAACAAGGCAAACATTGCATTATAATCTATCAGCAAGTAATTAAATGTAAGTCGTACCAGAACTGGTTGACTCGTGGCAGGATGGTGATGCCTCTGTCCCAGATGTTGCGAGCGTGGTTCACCTGGCGGCTCTTCATCTCCATCTCGGCGTACTTCAGCCACAGAGTGATGTTGCGGTGGTCGACGTCCAGCGCTCGCTCGTAAATGGAACGAGCCCTTTAAATCAGAGGAGGAAGGGATGAAGGAAAACAGTGCAGCAGAGACATGAGTGGGACACGCAGGGATTCTGTACAATCTCTGTGTAAATTAGGATAAATTACCCTGAATTTGAAAATTGGAAAGACTGATCAGATTTCTTCAAAAAAGTTTTTTTTGGAATCACAGCATCTTTACTACAAAAAAAGCTAATTACGATATGAAGCAATGCTACAAAAAGTTACAGAGGAGGACAAATATGACATACATGAGCAAGATATTTAAACCACTGGAGTCACTGAAACTAACCTTTTGGGTGTTTTTCTATTAAATTATTGAGAATTGCTCAAACTGATCATGAAATAAGTCTGATTTACCGCTAGTTTCTAAAGAAATATGTCCTGACATTATCTAAGGTAGTAAATACAGACACAATACCTCTGGATCTCCTTCAGGCTTTCCTCCCATTGTGCGTATTTAATCCAGTTACTGATGACGGTGCGATTCTTTCTAATGTTGTCCTCAAACCCCTGCAAGAAAACAAAGACAACAGTGTCATAAAAAGTAAAATATGATTGTTTGCTGAAGACGATGCCTTTGTTCCTCTTAAACAAAGGAAATACACCTAGCACATGATCTCATATCTCACACTTTTAAATCAATTATATGTCGGTGTTGAACAACTGATACTCATTTCACTGCTTGTAAGCGCTTACCTTCCTCTTCCTTAGCTTGTAATCGTTCAGCTCTTCCTCATCGGTGATCTTCTGTTTCGGGGGTGGCGGCAGAAGTTCAAGCTCCCTCTCTTTGGCTTCTCTTAGCAGCTGCTCAGCGGTGATCTGAACCTCTGCGGGAGCTTTATTCTTCACCTGAAACACAACAGAAAAAGTCTTTTTAACATGATGGGAACATTGTGTCTTTATGTTCTATGTATCCTATTGCTAACTATGCTTAACTTTTACCACATTCAAGTTCATTTACTCCCTTTATGTGGAACATAAACTGTAATATTGAGTAACATACAACCCAAATCAAACTTGTATTTTAAAAGGAAACATTTCACTATGTACAACAATCAACAAAGTGCTAAAAGGTCAAATGAAAGGTTCCCAATTTCAGACGGACTTTGGCACTAAAAAGACTGTAACACTGAAAGATATCTACTTGATTTGACTCATTTGGACGCTGAAGCTTCATATTAGCTTCAGATAAACTTTTAAATACATTTTTGCCCAGAAGGAAGACTATGGACTTTGTCCTCCATCATTTACATTGAAAGTGCATTATGAAGGGATCTTCTAATGGTCAGTATGAACAGGAGGAATGATTACAACCAGAAAAACGTGTTTCAATGTTTATTTGGGTTTGAAGAAATAAAACAGTTCTCTTTCAGCTCTGATCGGTAAAGCAACTTAATCAGCCTGTTTTACGCGCTAATGTTGTTTACGTTTGTCGACGCAAACTTAAATGCTCACCTTACCACCCTTAATCACATTTTGATACATTCTAACGCACAAGGTGTCCCATATTTAAGATCTAAACTTGGTTAAAAGCAAACCAAGGCGTTATCTCGACAAGTTTTCTGATTTAAACTTTAGCGCTGCTTCTTAGCATTAGCTTAGCATCAGTCAGCTCATGGCTGCACACGACTGTTTGGGTTTTTCTTACCTTCGCCACCTTCGGTATCCGCTGTTTACCCGCCGCCGTCGAAGCCATTTTGCTGGCAGGTTTAACCGAAAACTACACAGTAAACTTTTGATTTACAAATATTAACAGAAACAACAAAAACTGTCGGAGAGGAAGAAACGTTTCTCTCAGATCCAGCCAGCGCGAGCCACCATGACAGTACCCAGCATGCCTCGCGAGTTGACGTTCAGTGCACGCAGCGTTCTGTTGCTATGGTTACAGAATTTGTTGTATAGTTAGCTCATGGAGCTAGCTTTAGCACAAACTAACAAAATATTGATACTGTAATCAGCACAAGAGGTTTCTTTTTCACGGAGCTACGTATGAATTTATTTAGAACTTCCATCCACAACATTAACCCGTAAGTCTAACGTATGTTGTAATTTATGAGGAGAAAAATGAGTAAAAAGTAAGTTTTATTGAGATTTTTATTAACGTCGTTGTTGAACTATTGTTGTGGCTGACATTAGGGCTGCAAGTGACGATTATTTTCATTATTGATGAATCTGTCGATTACTTTCTCGATTCATCGATCGTCTGTAAAATGTCAGAAAACGGTGAAAAATGTCGATAATTGTTTCCCAAAGCCTTTAAAGTCTTTAAATGTCTTGTTTTATCCCGACCAACAATCCACAATCGAAAAATATTCAGTTTACTATCGTAGAGGACTAAAGAATCCAGAATATATTCACATTAAAGAAGAATCATTTGGACTTGTTTTTCTTTAAAAATGACTCCAAACAATTAATCGATTATCAAAATAGTTGGCGATTAATTTAATAGTTGGTTCTATAATTGTTACAGCTTGTAGCTGAAATCATACTTTTTTCTTCTATAATCCAGTGAAGATGAGGACTATAACTTCAACCAGTGGCCAAGTGGAAACTGTGGCTGTCAGAAGAAGCGAATCAGCGGATGCTGAGGGGATTGACAGCCTCATCAGCCCCTCAGCTCTGGAGGTGTTTGGAAAGGTCAATGTAATTCATCTTCTGTAAGAAAAAATACTTCTTTTTTGGTATCTTAAGTATGGAGAATAGACAGGCTTTCTTTAAAGAAGCACACTGAAAAACTAACCGATACCTGTCTAATCTAAGTCACTGATCTGTCAAACTACCCAGCATTAGGGCAACGTTTATTTAAGCTGTCCATTAATCTATCAGTGATTTTTGTTAATCATCTTGTCTATAAATAGTCAAAAAATAATGACAAATGCCCACGGTCACATACTTAACTCGGAAAAATACATTTGAAAGTGGTGAAAAATGTCGATCAGTGTTTCCCAAAGCTCAAAGTGACGTCCTCAAATGTCTTGTTTTGTCCACAACCCAAAGATATTCTGCTAGCTAACTATAAATTATTAAAACACAGGGAACACAAACAAGACAGCATGGACGAGAAATAAAACAGTTCTCTTTCAGCTCTTTCTTTTCAAGCCGAGCATACAGTAGCTGCTATGTTTAGGTAGTAAACAACAAGCTTTTATAAACTTTAAAGTTCACAGAGAATGAGTGTTTCTTTACGTCAATGTAGAATATGACTACAATTCTTTATTCCTTATTTGGATTTCCATTGATCCCCACATTGATCAGTAAGGTCAGAAAATAAGCAGAATAACTCTGAAAAGGTAGACAATATAAAACTTACAATAAAAACAATAAAGGTTGTTGAGATAGAAGCAAAAAGGAAATAAAAATAATCAAAAGGTTCCAAAATAACAACAACTAAAAGCAACATCTGTGTAAGACTGATCAGATCAGATTTTGTTTTAGTGATTTGTTTGAAAGAAAATCTACTGCTGTCAATCATAATAATAATAATAATAATAATGTAATTATCATATTCTTCAACCATAATTTTGTAAAGAGTCACTGAGAACTTGTGATGTTATATAAACATGATTTTCCTCTGCTCTCCTGGAACTTCGAGGGAGAAAGCCAACCTGGCAGTGACGCTGGCCAATGAGAAGGACGACATCTTGGCTCACGCTTCCTTCTTCGATCACCCTGTTGGAGACTTGGTGGATCAGGCTCACTGGGAACCTTTCATGCAGAAACACTTCAGAGCTGAAAAATGCACAGTCTGTATCGATTTGTTGATGAATTCTGTTGATGGATGCGGGTTGGGGGGGGGTCAGTTCTTTCAGTTGGTTAGTTGAAAACATAAGCAAACACTTCAGATCATTGATTTGTTATAGATCTGTCATTTGTAATTGTTCATATGCTCATGCCAAGACTTTTTCACAACATGAAGTTTGAAGAAAATATCTCCATTTTTTTTCCCCTCTGCAGCCTTTCAACACACTCTTCACCCACCTGTTCGTTGCAGAGCCGAGCTTCGCCGCAGCAAGTCTAAAGGAAATAATGAGGTATGAAAAAATAAGGGTGTATGCTCTCTTTCTGCAGTTGAGTAAAACTTGTGTTATTTGTTTTGAATTTCTGTTGTTTTACTTGTTGTTTTATTTCATCTAAAGAATCATATACAGCCTTACATGTCAATACATTTAATATCTGTGTGATTAATCCGTATATTGATAATGAAACAGTCTTTTTTTAACCAAAAAGGCCCCAAATCTGCTGTTTTCAACCTCTCTAATGTAATGATTGCTTTTCTTTGTCATACCTCATAGTAAACTGAATAATTTATTTTTAACTGTTGTTTGGCCAAAACAAGATGGTGACTAATTGAGAAAATAATCGTCAGATTAACAGATAATGAAAATAATCATTAGTTGCAGCCCTAGTAAGGTGCTTTGTTAGATGCAACTACAGAATGTAGGTTGATAAAGGTTAATTCAGTGTCTATTAAAGCATAATTCCCTTGTTGTTACTGTGTACATCTCTTTACAGAGCTGTCTTTAACGCCGTCGCAGAGCTTGAATACGTCTGCCTGATCAGCCCAAATGCCGACGGTTCAGGTGAAGAACTGCTTCAAATTCATTGCTAACTTTGTCATTTATTCAGAATTTTATTCATTAATTCGTTCAGAAATTAAGAGACTTGGTCTTGCGACTTCTGTGTCCAGAGCTGGGACTGGATGAGGTGTTTGAGCCACTACAGCGCCTGACTGAGCCGGGGCCTCAGTGCTTAGCATTAATCTGCCACAGACAAGATCACTGTCCAAGACTTCATGTCCGCCCTGCCAGGTGATTCCAGATGATTCCTCTCGGCTAACATGCTGGAAAACAATGAAACATGTATAGTGCATAAATAGTGCATGCTCATGTAGTGAAAAGTACGAGAGTGGAGATGAAGGTGGCGGATGAGCATGTACACATTTGCCTTAAACACCAGCGTGTCATCTGCAAACTAGAATGCTCATACTCAAAAATCAAACAGCTCATCAGTCTAATATTGAGCCCACATTTCATTAGTAGCACAGAGTTGACAGTGAGTTTGTTACCAGAATTCAATGGATATGGATCTTTGTGACTGTTGTGCTGTAGGTGGGTAAAGTTAAAGGTGCGTTAATTGATTTTTTTGGCCACTTGGGGGCAGAAGAACTCCTTCATATAATTCTGACATACAGTATTATCACCTTATAAAGTCTGTAGACACAGAGCAGGATGATTCTGGAAGCACTGAGACTAAAACCAACCAATACTATGATTTAAATGAGGCTAAAAAGATATTTAGAGTTGCAGAGTTCAAATCATTTGTGGGTTTGGGGCATGCAACAGCATGTAATTTGATTCATTGTAATATAAAAAAAATGCTGATTGTTGGATCTATAAGATGTGGGCTTACTACTTCTCTCTTTGTATCTCACAGGGTTGAAGATCATGATGACATCGTGAGGATATTTGCAGAGCGGACAAAACTACTGTCAGTCATCGATCAGCCGTACGTCCTGGCAGAGCTCATTGAGGCTCAGAATGAAGAAAACCACGCAGCTGTTTGTGAGGTTTGTTCCAACTTATAGCCGTCTCCTTATTAAAACACATAGAATTACATGTTTTTATTTAAGGTTTTTCGCCCATTTCTTTTGAAAAAGTCACTCACAGTAGATATTAAACTCCATTTCTGGTCTTATGTGAGTTAAATAATTTGTTACCACTCATTTCTGCTCCGCTGTTGTGCGCTCTAATAGCAGCTCGCTGATGATGCTTTGACTGATTGTCAGAAACCCCGCTGGGGTCTGTTCCCTCGGGGACCTGGGAGACGACAGATCTTCTCTCCCCTCCCCGCCAGTCAGGCTGACATGTGTTTGTGGCAGCATATGGCAGATACAAGCTGATACTTGGCCAAGACATGCTCTCACTGAACATATTGTGTCCAGACATCTGAAGCATTTTGGGCTTTTTGTCTGAATATGTTCAGTACTTGGAGTACAAACAGTCCAACATTGCCCCTGAGGGTTGTGCTGCTCAGCCCGCTGAACTATTTATGACGCCGTGTGATTTCATTTGTTTATTTTCTTAAAGATGATTTAAGTCCAAACTCAAACCAGCCTGAGAATGAATATGTTTTTTTTAAGATTAATGACGGATAATTAATTATCACTTTTTAAAACAGCATGTATAGATGACAAAGGTTCATGTAATAGCTGTTTTGAAGCTTTTGATCACATCACATGATCTTCATCAGCACATAGAGTTTGCTCAGTATAAGCCAACATGAAACAAAATGTTTACTTTCTATGCGGAAGGAGTGTTTAAAAAGGAAAATAGAAAAAGATAGACATATAGATAAACACATATCATGGGGTAATATGAGTATGACTGTAGAGTTGATGGCTGTGTGTTTTCTTTTTCTTTACAGAGTGACGGAGTCGCCGTCGGCTTCATCAGTGTCACTGCTGATGTTGATGTGAAACAGCTGTGCGACAGCTTTGAGCTGAGCGAGTTCGACGGTTTGTACAAACCGCAGGAAATGAGATGCGATGAATCCGACGCTCGTTCTGACACGAGAGAAGACGAAGAAGCGCCGAGACAAACATCAGATTCACAGCAGGTAACTCACACCTCTGTAAACACCTACCTGATGGATTTTGGTCAGATAGATTAAGATAATGATGCAATTTACAGTCACAGTGAGGAAGCATTTCAGTGATAAAATTTGTTAATTAATACAAAAAAAGGGAAACTATATTTTAAAAGCCTTTAAACAGCCTTTAATTGTGACAGAGAATTCAGTCCTTGCTGATAAAGTCAAATAAAAATATTAAATTGTTGATGGATATTTTAGAAGACAATGAGAACAGACTGAGAAACCTCATTGCAGGAAGTGTTTGGACTGAGTGACTGTTGCTCTGTGCTCCAGAAATTTTATTAGAAATGAAACAACCAACACTGTCTTATCCGTTTGAGATGATTTAATATAATTGAAACTGAAGTTTATGAGGTGCAGAGTGTTCATGTAACAATAGTCCAATAGTGCAGCAGTTAGAAACCATTAATCTTAAGTATTCATTGTCTCCTTTTTGGTCTGTTTGTAGTTACAGTCATCTCAGCAGGAGACACAGTCGACCGGAGCAGGAGAGCTTTTGGAGAAACCCAATGTTTTCTGTATTCAGTTCTTTGTTATTGACATGAGTCATGAAATGAGGTAAGATCAGGGTGAAGGTCAGAACAGTTTTTTTTTAAAGCTTCATTGTGGCCATACACCGTCCTGCTGCCAGCAATACTCACCAGAGCAAGAAATATGTATTCATCCACTGCTGAAAATAGTCCCCAACAACAAACCTTTCACAAATGGAACTACATATTTGTGAGGTGTTTTTTAAGGATTAATTTCTTCAGTAGGAACCAATGGGCTCAGAGCTGAGAGCCACAGGCAGAGGAGGGAAGTCAGGAAGTATTGAGAGACATCTCTTTTCATGGGATTTGTTGACAATAAAAAGGCAAAATAAAAATATAGAATATCATCAGCCTTATCCTTTAAATTCATAATTAGTTTTGAGCTGGTGAAACGTTTTTGTCAGGTTGGATGTTTTATGCTGTGATGAACTTCAAGAACATACAGTATTTATATTTTTTAATCAAAGATGATACAGGATACTTAGGAAATTAAACCTTTCAATTTAAACAAAAGTTCTTAGTAAGATTTACATTATTTTAACATGCAACATGATGTTTAAACCATGGTCAATACACAGTAAACAATACTGCAGTATAATTCAGTACAATTCACAGAAAGTCAGATACCAGAAGTCCGTTTTTTTTTTTTTTTAATTGACCTATGTTTTTAAAAATTATTCCATATTTTTACCGTAAATTGCTTCCACCAGTGCTGCAGAAGCAGTTGTGGCAGCCGTCCAGACTTACATCAGTCATGTGCTGTGTTAAAGCAGGGAGAGTGACTGTTAGTTGGCTCCCGCTGAGCTCCTCTCACCACCGCCTTACCTCCCAGCCGTTACTGAATATGGAGTCGAGTCGCTTCCCGCCGAGAGTGAGCATGTTATTAATGAGAGCCGCGCTTAAAGTGACAGCAAGTTGAGGGGCGAGAAGTTGAGCTGGAAGCAGCGGGCAGATTGGTCGGCCAGTTGTTCCGCCACAGTGATCACCGACTTGGCTTTGATTCTGATGTTGGCACATTTTCACTTAACTTCTTTTTCTTCTTCTGCTGCTTCTCTTCCAGATCAGTGGACTTTATTCCATATGTATTTGAACGTTTCCCAGTGAGTATCATCTTTGCAAGATTTTTGACTGATTCTCTATCAGAAAATATGTTTTTGTTTATCAGTTGTACAAACATTCTATATGAATTTATAGGCAAGAGATAAAATAAATACTCCTGTGTCCCTGGAATGATGATATGTTTCAGTATGTAATTGTAAAAACTGGATTCCTTTACACATCTTGAGGGATTTTAAAGATATTAAATAGATATTACAATGTTGGAATACTTGGATTTGTTTTGCATGACTGAAGCCTTGACAGCTTTGCTAATAGAACTGTAGAAAAGTGAGAAGTCTTTCAGAAAATAAACCTTTTTCTGATATATTGAACATATCTGCTCTGTGTGGTTCAATGTGTTGTTCTTGTGTCTGTCAGGACCGGGACTTCTGCATCATCACAGTTTCCACGTTGTCCCCTGAGTTCCCGTTACTGCAGAGCTTCCTCAGGGTGCCGCCGCGCCCCGGCAGCACGCTGACCCGTGAACTTTACATCCTCCCCCGCGTCGGGCTCAGGTGGGCCATCTCTCAGAGAAACCAGGTTTTCCTGACAGGTTAATCTCACCTGCTTCTTAAAGACAGTGTCGCTACTGTCAGATCAGTGTTGTTGTCTTGGTATGCTTGCCATGATAACACATGTACAACTCTGATATTGTTAGTGCATATTGAAAGACAATGAATACAAAAACACCACAAAATCTGACTACTGAGGTGCAGGCTGTTTAAAGATACACCTCTTGTGAAACTTCTGTGTCTTGAGGAATGAATGTTAGACATATTAAATGCCCTTTTAAATTGAATAATGATACTTTTAATGGGGGAAAAAATCAGCAAAAATCTACATTTATACATTATTAGTTCAAAAATCGTCCACAGACATATTGCAATACTGCCACTGACCACTAGGGGTGCACAGACTCCAATTTAGAAACAGTGAGAAGCAAATTTTCTTTCAAATCTGACTCCATTGATCCGTGTGGGGTGTAAAATACAGTGCAGGATGCTGGAAACTGATGGTCTGCTCATGGATTATCCAGTTTAGTTATTGTAATTAAACTAATAATTCTAAAATCATCTGATTATGATTTATTATTCATGTTGAAACTCTACTCATTGCAGTTTACGTAGCAGTGTTCCTCTCAGTTTGTGGTCACAGTGTGGTTCTTACAGGAGTGTGAAGGTGAGACCGGCTCTGGCTACAGACTGGCCTGCTGTCTCTGACCTGGTGAAGGGTCTGAGACTGAACAAGTCCCTGCTGCAGGACATGGCCCTCTTCTACGAGACCCGCAATGACCGGGTCAGTCAACACACACTGATACCAACACATCAGCTACTCTACACACTGTCGTCTTCAGACTGTAGACCAGTGATAGGCAAATAGCGGCCAGCAGGCCAATACTGGCCCTCAAGCAAAAACATTTGGTCCCTCAATAATGTAAACATGTGTCATACATAATGAAACATTCTCTGTCTCTTTATAACTTTATTCCTGCTTGAGGACGCCATTTCAAAATCCTGTTTGATTGACTCACTACAGTCTCTCATAACAGTGTCCTGCCAGACACCAAAATCCAGATGAGTTTAAAATGTTGATACTGTACATCTGAGTCACTTTTAATTATTACTGTGATTGCCACTCAGGCAATAAGCTGCCCTGTGGTGGAGCTTAAAGGGAAATGTCGGAATTTTTCAACCTGGACTCTATTTTCTCATCATTTTGTGTCTAAATAACCAACCAATAACAATCTGAGCCTGTCAGTGACAAAAACAAGCACTTTTAGTGGACATACATTGAAGGGACGCTATTACCCTAAATGATTACATTGCAGCCTGTTTCACGGCTCTCGCTCAATATTGGACCAATTTCAAAAATTGTTCTCCCCATTAGTCACTTATACACAAAATTAAAATAGAGTCCAGGTTGAATAATCCCAAAATGTCCCATCTTTTGCAGCCAGAGAAGAATACTGACACTACTCAGGGCTGAAAAAAAGACTCCTCTGCATCTTTTTGGGTACAAAATGTTGACTCTGCTAAACATCAGTGTACATCAATAAAAGATTAGGCAGTAGGCAGAGCTCTTTTTAGTAAATATGCAAGTACAATCACTGCTACTACTACCACTGCTAACATATGTAAAAGTACAAAAGGTGTATCAAATATTAACCAGTGTTCTCCTACTTGACAGTAACTGGCCTGTAATATGATCAGTTTTTAATTAGCATAAACAGTAAATAGAGAAAATATCATGGCTGAAATTTTAACTGGGCTCCCTTCAACTTTTAAAATGAAATGATGATCGTTTTGGACCATCAAGTGTGACTCAAGCTGGTATGATGATTGTCTTGGAATAACGAGGAATATCGCACGTACGCCAGGGAACAGATTGGTGACAATTCAGTTGAACGGATTTTCCTCTCTGACTGACACCCCAGCTGTCACTGCTGCAGCTCCCAAACTGATAATTACTTCTCAAATGAGAATGCAGCCACTTCATGTGTATTCATGGCACTGGACTCGGCTCGTACAAGACACAGCACATATTCAAATCAGTACACGTGTGTAAATTTCCATGTTTTGTCTTGTTGTCTTGTTTCTTCAGGATGGGGTGCCGCTGCAGGCCTTTGTAGCCCAGGTGGACAGTCAGGTTGTAGGGATGCTGATCATCAGAGATGAGCGGGTAGGTGCAGTTCACTAGTCCTCAGACCAACCTGCAGGTGTCAGGTCAGGGTTGGTGGTTGTTTATGGTATGATCTTAGGTCTGAAGTGCTGAACTTCATTAAAAACAGGTAATGACACTACAACACTTCATCACTGCAGGAAATAAAGATATTTTTATGAAATATATTTTCAGGCAGGTGTTGAGTTTTAACTATTTATATTCAGAATTCCCTCATAGATTTATTCTTAGGTAGCTTAAATTCTACAATTTCTATCATTTCTTGACAGTGTCATATTCACATATGAACTGTTTATACATGTTTATATGATAATAATCTTTATTTATGGAGCACTTTTCAAAGTCAACGTTACAAAGTGCTTCACAAGGGCAGCAAAATAAAACAGACAGTACAGTATACAGCAGTATATACTGTGCATATACAGTATAGTATAACATTCATTGACAAAAATTTTGATAATCGATCAATTATTTAAGTTATCAAGTAAAAATGCCAAAATGTATCATGTTTTCCTTGTTGATTTTGGCTTTACATAACTTAATATATTTGGGTTTTGGATTGTTGCTCAGACAAAACAAGCAATTTGTAGATTTCCTCTTGGGTTGATTTCCTCATATTATAGATTTATCAGTTCATTGAAAAATGAAAATGCTGTATATAATATTCTTTACAGTCTACACTCAACTAATCTTCAGTGAGGCTACAGTATATCACACTTAAACTAAATAAAGTTATTCAAATAGAAATCTCTACATGTTTTGTGTATAATCCTACACATACTGTGTTATTCAGTCTGACATATTTAGTGTTTTTAAAAACTTTTGGATTTCGTCAAGAATTTAAAATACAATGCTGGCTGCTTGAAAAATACTTAGCAGCTCAACATGAATGAGTCTACAGATGTATATTTTAAAGTCTGTTAGTGAGTCAGTTTTTTTTGTCAAAATAGTTTAATTTATTTAGCTTGACACCACTGGCCCTGTTAATAGACTGTACTAATAAATAACACTGATTTTATTCAAGAAAAAAAGTTGAAAAAACTTGTTATTACAACAATTTGATGCTACAATCATCAGCAGCTTTTGTTTCTTATTATTTGAATGAAACACTGACAGGAGAACTGTCTAAACTAAAATTAGAAAATATAAAACAGAAATATTTGTCCTGGAGATGTTCCTCTGTCACGGAAACATGACGTGTATCGTACTGAATCTTTCCTCCTCAGGACATCGAGTACATCCGTGCCCACTACAACATCGAGAACTTCATCTATTTCAGCCATCATTGCTACGAGGAGCACGCTCAGATACGCCACTTTGTCCTCAAACCCTCCTTCCAACACTTCACCAAACACTTGTTTAAGGAGGTCCTTAGGCTGGCTCACAAATCCTGCCTGTACCACAGAATCTACCCCCCAAACCAGAGCCAGGAGGTGAGTGCACAGGGACCTTCAGGCCCTCATGGGCCCCTCATCACTGGGCCCCCAGCCTGCGTGCATGTCTGGTCAGATACACATTGTCATTAGTGTAATGAGCCTCAGTTAACACACTGCAAAAAATATACTTCATATACTTCAATATACTTGATCGTACCAGAAACTTTACATTTCTTTTAAACCTTTTCTCACCATCTCAGTAGACAAGAGAAGCCAAGAGGAGCCACTGTGTAGACAACAGTATGAAAACCTGGTTTGAAAACATATAAAATCTTATTAACTAAAAGTCCATTAACTGCAAAACATGACAAGGGATGTGTTTGCTGTTTTTCAACCCAGATCTTATTACGTTTTTTCCTGGTTATGTAAATTTGTGAGAACAATTTAACCACTAAGTTTAGTTTTCTGCTGCAGCTTCTTGTTGGACTTTTTTTCTCATTGGTCGTTTCTGTGTTCAAAAACCATGATAAACCTCATCTTCTTCTACTTCAACTGGACATGTTCTTTCAGGTTTTGTTGACTCTTTCTCTCGGCTATATCTGCGGAAACCTGGAATTTAAAACATGTTTTGTGAGTGACCGTTTGTGGTCAAACGTTTAAAGACATTTCTGAATCAGCTCTTAAGTTTCTGTATTCGAAAAAGCGATTTACTACGGAGATCTTCATTCGGTGGATCAGTTAGAAGTAATGCAGGGAGGAATAGCACAAGCAGAAACAGCCATAGTGATGATTTGAAGAAGAGCTGCAGATGACCAGCACACCTCCAACAGGTAAACTGCTTATTCAACTTTGACCTGCTGTGTGATGGAGCGATGGCCCGGCGTGACTTCTCCCAAAACAATGGAAAAATGCCATAAGCGGAAGTAGAAATCCGTCATGAGCCGATGTCGGAATGATGGAAACCGAGCATTCAGAGCAGTCTGAAGCTGGTGCTTCTTGCTCACAGGGATTATTTCTACATACGTTTACCTCATTATCTGACACTTTGGCCACGTTTAATATGAACATCCAACATTGTAACATTATATATATGACAGAAAATAAAGAAAAGCATAATAGGTCCCCTTTAATCCTCAAAATACTGCACACATTTAATACTTTAGAGTTGTAGAGTTGCATTTTATTTTACATGACAAATCCTCTTTCTTTAACACCTTGGTGATTATAATGAGCAACTTACAGTAGGCGTCGCCACAGCTTCACAACAGAGTGGAGGGAACATTACGACACGAGATATCAGACCCGATATTTTTAAACCATTTTATCTGGAAAGTAAGATGAAGGTAAGCATCCTCATTACCTGCTAAACTACACGCAGATATAACTATGGTTCAAGTTCAAGTGATGCACCAATGACAACCAGAGATCCAAGTTTTGTTCATGGTCAGAGAACGAATCTACAGCATCCCACATACTGCAGTTAAACCTCTGTTCTGTAGCTGTTTAGGCTGATCAGACAGAAAGATGTTTTTATGTAAGAGTTGATCATTTTTTGCAGAGTTGTGCCCTCAGCAGACTGCTGTCCCTGTGGTCGGGGCAGCAGGTGCCGACACCGCTGCCAGCTCCACCTCTCCACACCATAATAAGACATTTCCTCAACGTGTAGAGGCCTCCACTTCCTCTGCTAATTACCTCACACAAACAAGCACCAGATTGGGAGATGATGATGTGCAAATGGAATAATGGCAGAAGATAGCCAGAGAATTATCTCTGTTCGGGCAGTGGGTGAAGCACCGGGTAATGTTTTCCATTCATAATCAGCGGTGTAAACCTTGCATCATCTAACCTCTTCAACCTGAGCTCATTATCACTTTGCAGTGGTCCACTCACCTCCTGAGGCCACCGCACTGAAAATGTTTAACCTCAGAGGAGGATTTTTCTCTCTCTGAGCTCAATGACACTGTGCCCTCTTCTTCTGTACTCAGAATTCCTGCGTTCTTCAACTGGATCTCATCCTCAACTGCACAGTCCCCGTCCGCCCGCGACGCCAGATCATCTACCCACTGGAGGAGCTTGGCATCAATGCCCCTTCCAGGCGGATCACCGAGGACCAGGTGGGCAGAGCGGCAGCTGGCTGACGGGGGAGCAGCCTGCCAGGGAATGTAGATTAGCTGACGGCTGCTGGGAGAGAGAGAGAGAGAGAGAGAGAGAAGGAGGGAGCACAGCAGGGTGTTAATGTGACCACTAGACGGTGCTGTTTCAAAAGGGAAAAGCTTATAGTGTCACGCTCAAAGGTATGAAGGGGAAACTCCAGCACAAACACAGTATGATGGAATGAACATGATGAAATTTTAGTACATTTTGTCATAAAATGTATCAACAAACATGCAAGCAAGCATTTCCAAATAGTTTTTTTTGAGTCCTCTGAGCAGCTTTTTTCAAACTTAACATTAACATTTAAAATCTGTGTAAAACAGTGTCTGACTTGTCTGCACAAAATTGTTCAGTTTGCTTATTTTAGCTGAAATACATCTATCATTCCTTACACATGACTACAAATATTTTCTTGTTTCTTGTTAAGCTTCACATATCTGATATCTGTTGAAACTTTTACGAGTTTGAACAAACCATTTGTAGCTAGAAAAGGCTCCATAAAAATGTGTGTGCTCAGGCATCTGCTGAGGAATTACAGTGGAAATATTTGCCTAAATGTCATGAAATGTTGAATCTTTGGAGCTTTAGAAGTTATTTGTACGGGAGTAATCGAAGACGTTGAGGCACTTAGGAAAGAAAGGAAGGAACTTATTATAATCTTACAGGACACCACATCAACAAACAACATTTAAAATACACAAATGCAGTAGAACATAGTTAAAATGCAAAAATATACAGTGGTAAAACAAAATGGAATTTTTAATTGATCTGGAAAATAGTACTCTTGATGCTTTAAAATGTATCGTTCTTACTTTATTTGACATAGTTTTGGAAATTCATACGTATTTATCATCTGACCTGGATTTTGTTTATTGCATCTTAACTGGATGTTGTTGTGTTTACCCGTTTCTAGTGTGTGACAGCTGTCGTAGTCTGTTTATGTTGTTTGTATTTATTGTTGTTTAAAGATTTAAATCTCAATGAGACTAAAAGAAGTTTAACATCCAAGCACTGACAAGTGTTGACATAAAAGTGATGAAATGAGCTGATTTGCAAGCATGGAAAAGGAGTTAAAGTGCCAGTTACAGTCAAAGCGCTAGAATGAGTTGTAACATCAGTTGAGCTGTAAGCGCTGACAGTTTAATCATAGAAAGGAGTTGAAACGTCAGTTTAAGTGCAAACACTGAAAGGAGTTGCAGCGTCAGTGATGCGGCCGAGATAGTTGATAGAAGATTTTGGATAGAAGTTTGACATTGCAGCTGTTTAAGGTACAAACTTTCACATCAGTCCTGAATCTCATAAAGTTTCTGTTTGGTTTTGGTTTTATTCTGTCATAAACAACCTACAAATAACACACTTGTCCAAATATTCACAAAACAGCACGAAACCAGAACAAAAGACACATTCAATCCGACATGGCTTCTTGTCATTTAGAAACAAAAAATATAAAATGAAATAAAATAAAACAAACTATAAATAGCAGATAATTTCTGTTTGAGAAATTTAAAAGCAGCAGGTGAATAATGATAAGACCCTGTACTGTTTCTTCTTCTTTTGTTTCACCGTGAGTCATGCGTTCTGGTCTTAAATCCTCCGAGCCTGGCTGATCTTAATGTGGCTGTGATTTATTTAAATGTCATGCACTTCAAATATTTACTGCACGTCCAGCGGTGCTCTTTAGACCCGAGGCGTCACCGTGTACACTCACATGTTCATTTCACTCCATCAAACCCAGTCCACCCCCCCGCCCCCACCACCACCACCACCACCACCACCCTTCGCCACAGCAACACAACAGTCATGATTTCCAGGCTACCGTGCAGATAAGAGCTTCGCCTCTGAGCTTTGTCTCTTTGCCTCCCGATGTCGGCCTTCCGGATGATGAATCAAATTTAAAGCACCTGTTCCCTCTCTGTCAATACAGGATCATATTACACAGAGCCGTGGTCATTGTGTTCGGGAAAGGTGAGGCATCTCCAGCGTGATAAGAGCCGCTGCACCTGCTCCGCTGCACATGCAGATGAGACAGGAGCTTTTGTTCATCTGATTACCTCATCTGCTTAATTCCTGCAGTATTCAGATGGATGCATGCAGGCATTTCATTTGCCTGCATGCAATAAAACATACAGTAATACTCGTTTTTCAATAAACGTCACAAACAACGGCGTAAAAATCATTGTTTATCTGATGTGTGGTTTTGTGTGACAAATGCTTTATTAGCAATTCAATTTCAATAACTTCCTAAAAGTAGCTGCTGTGTAACTGCTCATTCTTAGGACATTTCTTTGAAAGGGTTATGTGATTTGGTAATATACAGGAAGAGTGCTCGTTATAGAGTTGACCTAATATGCTAATATGTAGTTTGACACAAAATTACACATGAAGCCAAATATAATGAGTGAGCACTTACCAACTAAACCAACATAGCACTTTATTTTTTCATTTTTTCTTATAATTTGTACCAAATTGTGCCGCCTTCTCTGTAAAATGTCCTAAAAATTACTGTTAAATACCTGCAAATTACGCAGAAAATTAGTATACAGTTAAGGGAGCTGTAAAATAAAGCATTACCGAAATAATACCCATCAAAATCGTCAACGACGCCCTGGTGTATGAAGGCGTTTATCTTTCCTTGTCCACTCTGTCGACAGGCCTCAATATCTCCCAAAACTCTTGAAACTCACATATGGCTTACACTTGGCTTACATTTGACCCAGATAACAATAGAAACATTGATTGAAATATCAAAAAAAAAAAAAAAAGAAACGTTTTAAAGTCCCTCTCCACTCCAAAATATGTTTTTTCTTCTTGTTCCAGTTGAATGTTTGTGCAGAGTTTGACACTTGAAGGCTGTTTTCACATTCATCTGCTGAAGGAGGAAGGTTTTCTCTGTGCTCATTGAAAATCTGTACCTACGACCATGATCACAAATAGTTTGGAGCCAATTCTGGTCCAGAATTCAACTATAGTGTGATGTGGAAACTTTGAACCTCCAATGCACAAACACTGAGGATGGACTTCACAGTGAAGGAGGAAACATCTTGTGTCCAGCTGGAAAACATCTGAAATTGCAAATATTTGCAGATTTATAGACGATATAGTTCTGGGATTTCTGATTAGGGAGAAGGAGTAGATGTAATTGTAAGTACAGCATTTTAACAAGATGATTAAACCTTTTTTCACCGTCAGACACAAATTATCATTCAAAGTGGAGTATTTTATATACGTCTGATAATATGTCTGGGAGGGTCTTTAAATTTTAATTGAATACTGGCGAATGTGTACTGAGGCTGTTAGTAAAGACATTATGTGTGTATAAGTACTTTGGTTTCATCACTAGAATAAAAACTATACATAAGATGATTAGTTTTTCTGACGCCTGCAGCCATGCATTCATTATATAACAACCACAGGCTCCTTTATTTTCCTGCCATTGTCAAACCCTGAGCCAGAGCATCTCTCAGTATGCGACAGATGTCGGGCACGCACATCCTCGTGGAAATTATTTGAATATTACACAAAGGTTAATTAATTCTACCCTCGGGTTTCCCCTCTCTTTCTGCTTGATGCTGTTTTCATCCAACAAGGTGCATTGTGGGGGCAAATCTGCCTAATTATAGATGATGAAGGAGCCATTAGCTGCCTCAGATCTGAGGGAGTGGACCAGAGAGACGGTAGGCGGCGGAGGAATTAGGAAATTAGAGCGCTGTATTCTGTTAATTCCTGAGGGACTCTTTTGTAATTATTAAGGAAAACTGTTCCTTAACTGTCAGGTCACATGTTTGATCCCTGCAGCAGCCTCTGTGTTTCCATCTCATTGTGAAGCTGCAGTTCTCATATTTTTAGTTCATTTGTTTTTGAATTTATGAATACGAAACAAACACCTGACTAAGGCTGCAAATAATGATCATTTTAATTGTCAATTAAAGCGCAAATTAGTTTCTGAATTGGGCTATTAAAGTTAGAAAACAGTGAAAAATCCTCCTGACAGTTTGCTAGAATGTAAGATGAAGTATTAAAATGTCTCCTTTTATCTGACCAACAGTTCAAAACGTAAAGTCATCCAGTTTACAAAGATATAAAACAGAGAAAAGCAGCAAATCCTCACATTTGAAAAGCTGGAACTAAAATATTTATTGGTGTTTTTACTTACTTTACTACTTTGAAATTTCAAAATCATTGCAGATTTTCTTTAATCAACTAATTGACAATTAATTGTAGAATGTAACACTTTGGAGACACTGGAACCAGAGAAGGACTGGGTGATTTTAAACCATGAATCACTTCTACTTACTTACATACTTTGCTTTTTTCAACTGATTGAATAATCGTCTCAGTTCTACATTTGACTAATAAACAAACAGAGGTGTTTAATGTCCTGTTGAAAAGATTTTGTTTTTCCTCTGTATTTACTTGACTGTTAATCCCATGAGAGGAGCTGGTTTGTTTGTTATGTTTATGTGGTTATAGTGTGTATGTATAAGTGTATGTATGACTGGATGTAAGACTAATTACCAAAAAACAGAACAGCTACAGATGACAGCTTAAAGTTAACCATTTCCATCTCATTTTCATTGGACAACATTAAGAGCTTAGTACTGGACTGTCATGTTTTCTTGAATTATTATCACCTTGCTCAACCACAGAGTGTGACAAGAGCTGGTGGGATTTTCCAGTTAAATAAAAATGAATCTACATGCTAGTAGTTACAAAGGTTGTAATCATACATTTATATCCTGTTATCACTCTAGACACCATTTATTACAATCAGGGGACCTCAGCTGTTCAAATATAGAACTAAAAGAACAAGAACAATGCTAAAACATACGAGCCAGTGGGGAGGGGAGCAAACTACACCGGATGAGGATAAATCAGTGAGTTTTACTTTAGAAAAATACAGTCGATAAAGCACCTTAAACTGCATCAGGCTGTGTCTACAACTCTCATGTATTTATGAACAAAAAAGGGGAAGATGTCAGACCTTCAGTTGAAGTTTGAAGGCTAATCAGAAGCAGAGCTGTGCACAAAAGAAAATAACATAATAATAACTCAACTTCTACTGTCATTTCTGCTGAAGAAAACAAGATATTGTTCTGTTGGGGATAGAAAACAATACCTGGTGGTACGCAAATGTCACATTTAATGTGGAACAAAACCTCCACAAAAGGTCTATCAATCAGCTAAATATCTGTTTTGAAATACTTCAAGATGTATCTGTTCTCTCAATTCAAGTGTTTCTTGGAATTTGTGTCCAAGCTGTAAAAGGAAAGTTGTTGGTATTAAGTAAGTTTCACTCATTGCAGATTATAGAAGTGTTAGATTTTGCTCAAACTGTTCATAAATGTTAAAGACTGTTTTTTCTGAAAGCTCGGACCGTCTCATCAGCAGGCAGATTAAGTGCCTTGATGAAAGCTGCTTCCTGCTCCATCCTGTAAAATTCAAATGGGCAAATTGGACACATCATTATGTAATGCTTTTAGTGGTTTGATAATTAAGGTACATGCATTTGATGGATTATTTAATTTTCCCCGAAAATGGCACCAGTCATTTTGGGTTTGACTAATGCCCTCCGATTTGTTTTTATCCATATAAAACCAGTGAATCTGACAGATTGTGTCCTTCCCCCCTCCTCCTCCTCCTCCTCCTCCTCCTCCAGGCACCGTTTGCTCTCAGCCTCATCAGCAGAAAGTTAACCATGGAGCCAAAGGTCACCGTTAATGCCAGGATTGTGGTGGTGGGGGCGTCGGACACAGGTTTATCTTTCCTCGAGGTGCTTTGTTTCTGGTGAGTCTGCCTCACAATAAGCTCCTCAGTGTTATTTTTCTCCTAGATGTGCAGTAGATTGTGTATTTATTGACTTTTTTTTTTTTTTTTTTGATAGTTGCAGCAGTGACCAAAAATTGTTTTCTCTGTAACCACGGGCAGATTAATCTGTTAAGGGATACTGGGGCAAAAATTTGTTTTGGGGCCCCCTATTAACTCCCCTGACACACACACACCTCTCACCATCTGTGCATTGTGTATGTACCGTGATGTTTCCAAGTTCCCAAGGACAGCACGCACAGCAGATTATACAAACAGTACTCTGCTGGAATACTACTTCCTGGATCCAGATTGTCTTTGTCAGTGAAACTGAGGTCATTTGATTGAAGGATAAGTCTGGTGATTTTATATATTTACCCAAAACCAACAATGAATATACAGTATCTATATAATATACAGCATCTCCAATTCAAAGGGCCTTATTGGCACTAACACTAACAAGTGTGTGTATTCAAAGCCTGATATCTTATTCCTCTGTGTTGTAGACTTCCGTTGTTGTCCAGAAACTATTAAAAACACATCAGTGAGCCACGCTGACATGTTCCTTCATCACCATGAACACACACACTGTAGTGTATTTAGATTCAATCCCACACACACTGTCCTGCTGCCAGAAATACTCACTACAGCACCAAATGTGGATTCATCCACCGCTGAAAATAGTCCCAGCCCAAAATGCACTTTTTCCTCCCATTTGTCTTTTAAAAACTACCATGTCCAGCTGTTTTAGGAAATTACCACACACTATGTGAGTACTATAAAAAACTAACACAATAAAGTTCTTAAGACTAAATTTTGACGCAGGAGCTCGTCAATGAGAGAGGGCTATAAAATTAGGAATATTGTACTTTAGAAGTGCAGTTTCTTAAACAAATTTGCAATTAATCAAATTACAAAAAAAAACTGAGGTGCAGTGAGTCAGGAGGGTCTGAGGCCTCGCGCTGATGGCTGAGTACTCACTGCAACACGGTAGAGGAAATGAAAATGAAGAAAACTTCAATTGAACTGTATGCACCTAACTTTGATGAAAGACGTTCTTTCTGTAAATGACAGAATTAGGAACCATTTTGCTGCAGTAGAACCAAAACAGGGCCAGACACCAAACCAGAATCAAACATTACATTCAACTAGAACTTGTACAGGCAGAGGAGACACTGTCTGTACGTCTAACACAGAGGGAGAATCACTTTTATCTCCAAAATCCAGTAAACACAGAGGACTAGTTTCACACTTTATGTGGTAAAAGCACATATGAATCTCCCATAAAGTGCTCAGGTAACAGCTTATTGTTGTTATAATGAAAAGTATTCACATCAGTATTCACTGATGCATCTGTATATAAATTCCCCAAATGTCCCTTAAGACCCTGAACCCAAGTAGAGCAGCTCCACACTCTTCTCTTTCATTTCTTTATTGTCTTTTATTCCAGGAATCCAATCTCTGGAAATGTCACTTGACTCCGGGTCGGACGTTTTACATGTTTGCCTCCGTTCTCGCTTTGTGAGATTAACTGCTCCAGTAAATAATAAGAAGCACAGGGCTGCTGATTCAGAACCAGGTGATAGCTGCCAGGCAACCGGGGTCAGTGTTTTGTGCGAACGAGAGCTCACAGCTCGCAGAACTGGCGAGGCTGGCACGGCTGCAGCGCCGGGGCGGGCGCACGCAGCTGTCTGACGCCTGGCATTCAGCAGGGCCAGCGCTGGCCCCCTTTAATTAGCCACTCCACTGTTTCCCCCTGTCAGGGATCTGCTGCAGCGATCTGTGTTTGCTGTCACTAATGAGTTGACTAATGAGGCAGTTAGTGTCCGCTGAACTAATGGTGAGGCGGCGACGCATTGAGAGGGTGAATGATGGGTCAGTTTCGGCCTGCTGGGGCCCCCCTTATCAGCCCTGCCCAAACGTCCAACCCCTCCTTTGCCTCCTCCACCCCTACACAGCTTTCCATGTGCTCATTGAATCCAGCCCAGCAGCACCAGCACCACCCCCCCAACTCCATTACTGGCTGGGACGGGGTCAGACAGATAAAGAGCTCTGCGGCGGCTCGGCCCTCTGCTCGCCGCGGTCAGGCTGCAGGGTCACCATGGCCGTCTGTCACCGGCTGATAACACAGCAAATCCAGAGCCACTGATTCAGCCACATCCAGACACCAATAATGGGCCTTAATGCCTCAGTGCTGCGGCATAAATCCACCTTCTGGCACAGATTAACAAGGAAAGTTTGACTGCAGTCATTGTCTGATGGTTGCTGTGATTATTATTGTTATTTGCATGTTGACGTCAAAACCAAAGATCAAACCATTGATGTCACAAAGCTTAGATATGACAACTAATGATTTTTTTATTGTATACATTTGTTTAATCTATAAATCAGCAGATGTTATTGGATAAAAACATTTACAATGTCTTACATGTTCTTTTTGCTGCTCCCTATTAGAGAGTAGAGTGAAGAAACAAGTAGTCAGTCCATAAGCAGAAAATGTATCAACAACAATTTTGATAATCAATTAATCTAATTTATTTATCAAGTAAAAAAGTTGCTGGTTCCAGCTTCTCAAATGTGAGAATTTGCTTTTTTCTGTTTTATATCATTATTAATTTAATATCTTCGGGTTTTGGACTGTTGGTCCAAATCAAGAAATCTGAAGATGTCAGCTTGGCCTCTGGCTCTGAGAAATGGGCATTTTTCATTATTTTCTGGCATTTGCAAAATTGAAACATCATATAGTATATTTTCTGGAAATTTAATTGTGAAACCTTCTATCTAACTATAAAGGAAGGAGTCTCTGTATGTTGGTATGTATGTATGTCTGTCCTTTGCTTTTCTCGACAACCGTTCATCTGATCGACTTCACATTTGGCGGGTGTATAGCTGACGACCCAAGGTAGTGCAGCATCAAGTGTGAAGTTGTTTGGATGAAAAAAGTTAAAGATATCATTAAGAGAAAACATTTAGCCGATCTTGAACTCTCCAATATGGTGGCCACGCAGACGCATAGCTGCAACATACAGCAGCCAATCAGGTGTTGTTTCTGTATCTATACACAAACAGCAACATCATAATGTTTTACATGTTATAATACTGTTTGTTTTATTTATTCAGACATTAACTTACTGCAAAAACTCAATGATATATTTGAACTCTGAGTACCTGCTTTCCGACTACACATGGACTAAGCTACTTCCGCCATTTACTAAAATAAAATAACATGTGAGGCAACAGCAGACTTTCAAAATAAATGACAAAGACGGATTTGTAACATTAAGATATGTTAATGACACTCTTATCAGCTAAACTTTTCATGATTGAATATTTTGAATCTATCCAACTTTTAAACACTAAGATATGTGCATACAGTTAGTATACTCAAGGAATCGTTCATCCGATCAACCTCACACTTGGCGGGTGTATTGCTGAGGACCTAAGAAAGTTCAGTGGTTCAGCGGTTCTCAAGAAAGCTGCAGCAGCAACACTGGAGGCCAAGCAATCGGCCTGCTCCGAACAGGCTCGTTTTGAACGGGCATTGCATTAATAGATAACATAACTAGATGGGGATGTCTGTGTTTGGTTAATCTGGGGAGTTTTATACCTGACAAATCATGGTACATCATCACATTAATGCAAAAATCCTGTAAATCCAGTATTACCATGAAGCAATCTAGCTAATTGATTTGCAAGATTGACCACAGTGGTGTACAACCAGAAATATTACAATCAGATACCTGCAGTAGAAATGGTAAATATCCACATATCCACATAATGCCCAGTCTTATTGGTGTGTAACATAACACAACAGTCCTCCTACAGTATATTAGTAGTCAGTCTACCAACATTTTGGTGTCTGGTGTTGTAGATCTGTGCTGGTGGGCGTTAATTTAGCAGGAAGCTGAGATAAGAACAGAGCAGGAGGTGATCAGAGGCTTCAGTGTGATAAGGCTGGGCACTGTGCGAGGTACACACTCTGCTATTCACTGAACGTAGGAGCTGGAGCTGCTGTTATCAGCAGTGTTATGTCCCGTTGGCCACAACAAAAGAGGTAATTTGCATCACAAGAGATGGTTTATAACGTGGACAGTAAACACACAAGAGTTAGGAGGGCTGTTCAGGATTGTTCATGCTGAAATGCTTCAGTAGGCTGGAGAAGTACCTCCTGAGAAGATTTCAACCATGGATTCAACATCTGAGATTTTGATATGTTTAATGTCTTTTAGGATTTTATCATTTATACTTCTAAGCAGGGAGACTTAGCGTCATATATCAGCAGTGTTTTAAGAAGCACAGTTGAGTTTTATTGAAGCAAATTTTCAAGCTAAATTGTGAATTCACCAGATCAAATCTATGCTCTGCACAAAACAATCTCCTGCACTCTATTCCGTTCTCATCAGAGTATCGGCTTCAACAACACACTTCAGCTTAGTTAATTTATTTCATATTAAAAGAAGAGAAACATAGACTCACATCTACAAAACTCAAGGATAACACAATAAACTTATTTTTCTTTTTCTACATATTCTACTTTTTGTGATTTTCTGTCATGTACATACTATTATGATGTCAGATATCTATACTAAACAAAGTCAAAGTTCCAAAACTTGAGGTTAATATATGTAGAAATGCTGCCTGCAAGTCAAAAACCAGTGCTTCAGCCTGCTCTGAATGTTTCGTTCCCAACCTTTTTACTACCTTGCCTACGAGTTGACGTCTTTGCATTGTCTACTCTCATATTAAGAATCAGATTTCGGCTTGTATGGCTTGTAATACAATATGTACAGATGTATTTGAGAAGTTGACATTTAGAGTGAAGAACAAGAAACAGTAGTGAAATCCTACTACTATAGTTTGTTGCATGGTTTGTTTACATAGCCTCCAGAGCCTGCCAAAAGCTGACCAATCAGAACTGAGTGGGCTCATCAGGAGGCGAGCCTTAAAGAGACAGGAGTTAAAACAGCCTGTGTCAGACAGAGGCTGAACTGAATGGCTGCATAAAGGGCCAGTAGAAGATAACTAAGGAGTTTTTTAATTGTAAATCATGCAAAGATATTCCAGTAGAGTCCCAGAATATAAATATAGACCCGGAAATGTGTTGAATAACTACTGTATCAGTATGACTACTGTAAAATCAAACTAAATTAAACAGCAAAACAACTATGCTGTAATAATTTAAAAATTACATAAATTATACACAAAAGATAATAACAGTGATAAACATCATCTCCAATGTTTCTCATAATTCGAACATCATTTTAATATTACTCGTGTTTTTAATGAGCAAAGGTAACTTATTCATTTAGGTTCTGTGGTGCCAGTAATTTGAATAAATGTTGGTGTTAAAACTCTTCAAGCACAAGTCAGCGACTGTAATTCTAGTCTGGTGGGCATGAGCTCCCTCAACCCCATGAAATTGATCTTTTAGATACTCAGGGTCCCTCCTTTGTTCTTGTAAATAGTATGTATATGAATGAGTTGTATGGCTTAAACCTGCAATAGTAACAACTCAGCTGTTAACTGCTGTTCATCACCATGTGTCCTTGGGTTCAACCCCAACCAGCTTATTCTGGGAGATCTGTAATTGGTCTTTGAATGGTTTTCCCAAACCTTCGAACCATGAACAAACAATCACAGTTTGAGAGAAAAGGTAATTATGGTAGCATTTCTCTCTCTCAAAAAAAGTTCTGTTATCCTTTTTGCTCAGGGTCTTTAAAGCTGCTAGTTTCAAATCAATTCCTGACTAAATGAACAATAACCAAAGTTTAAGTTCTGAAAAAATCATATAGAGTCATTATTTATGAAGATTTTAACAGTTAAAAACAGTTAAAGTGATTCATCAGGTCAGTGTGGATGTGGTTTCACTGTGTTTGACTGACAGAGGCCACTATGTAGTCCCGTCCACTTCAATCCAGTGAGATGATAACAGAATTTTTTTCATGTGAAATAACAAAATCTGTTCTAACTTTGGCAGAAAATTGTGTTTATGTAAAGCCTGATAGAGGCTGGTGGAGAAAATATTTTTTCCCTCTCCATCCGGACTACCGTCTAGCAAACACCGTAATGCAGATAATTAAATAACAAAGATAACAGAGGGTTAAGCAGAAAAATAATCTGACCAATAAGGACAACACTGGTTGAACTCACTAAGCCTTGATCCAAATAAAATAAATCCTGTTTTGGCCATATAAAGACAAAATGTGCTGTGTTTGAGCCAAGAGATAGTCTTTAACTGAGCTCATATTCTTTATATTTCACACTAGAAGCAGCTGATATTTTTACCACAAGTGTCAAACACTCTCTCAGAGGTATCACTGTGTTCATATATGGTTCAAAGCTTCCTTGTACACAAAGCAAAGTCAAGAGTTTTATTTCATGTTCTTTATTTTCTTCCTAACACGGCTGACATCAGCCAGACTTTCTAAATACCGTGACACATCACAGGATGAAGAACGCAGAAATTAAAGTTATTCTTTCCCCAGAAAAAACATTCCTCTCACACTGTGCCCTGCATGTATTCACTAGATTCTGTGGAAAAGCACTCATGTCTGTTGTTTGTTCTCTCGTAGCCCTCACCTCAGGTTCAACAAGCTGACCCTCATCTCAACACACGGTTACCGCGGCGACTACAACGACGAGGACGTCGGATTTCTGTCCACAAGGTTAGTGGATGTAACAGCATTGCATAAAGACAGAATAATATGTTGTGGCATTTTATATAGAGCAACTTAATTTGATGTATCTCAGCATATTATTTCTAATTTACACCCGGAGCTGACAGTAATGTGATTAGTTTTGCAGGTTTGCATGTACTGTATGGTGTAAGATGAAAAGTCACGGGATCACCAAAGTCAGTAGAGTTCATCCTCTGGGGACAATGATTGTTTGATCAAAATTTAATTGTAATTCATCTAATAGTTGTTGAGATATTTCAGTCTGGACCAAAGTGCAGCACAGCCTGACAGGCGTTTGCCATCCGTCGAGCCGCTATTGTGGCAAAAACGTTTTACTGCAGACCCCAACTGTGACCAAAATCTGTTGAAACCCATGGTGCAGCACTGCTGGGACTCCAATGGGGTGGGGCTACAAGTTCTTAAAAAATAAGTAAATTAAACACATATATAATCTTTAAAGGGGACACATTATGCTTTTTGTGATTTTCTGTTATTTCTATACTGCTATGATGTCGGATATCTATGCGAAACATGGTCAAAGTTCCCAAACTTGAAGTGATTGTATGTAGAAATGCTCCCTGCAAGTCAGAAGCCAGGGCTTCAGTCTGCCCTGAATGCTTCGTTTGCAACGTTTTGGGTTTTTTTTGCATTGTCCACTCTCATATTTTTGATTGGATTTTAGCTCAAACACGCACAGATGTATTTGAGAGGTTGACATTTTGAGTAAAGAATGAGAAAAAGTAGTGAAATCCTGCTATTATAGTTTGTTGCTGGTTTTGTTGACGTAGCCTCCCGAGCCAGAGGAGCAGCCTGAGGGGCAGCTTCCAAGAACTGGCCAATCAGAGCACAGCGGGCTCATTGGGAGGGGGGCCTTAAAGAAACAAGTGCTAAATCAGCCTGTTTCCCACAGACGCTGAACTGTGGTCGAAGAGCCAGTATAAGTAATAATAAATACGATTTTTTGTTTTTTTTACTGTAAATCATGCAAAGTCATTCCTTTGGAGCCCTAGATTAAAAATATAGACCTGGAAATGAAAAGCTTATTGCAGTTAGCTTGAAGAAGAACTGAACAGAATCTTAGTTTCTCAAGTTAATTCTCTTCTTCTCTGTTTCCTGCAGTCATGCGTACAGCAGCAGAGACTTGGCCCAGCTCCCTCTACATTCCTGCGTCAATGTGGTCACTGGGAAGATGGTGGGCATCAACAGGGAGTCCAAACTTGTTCTGGTGTCTGGTGGTAGGAAGGTGCCCTACGATCACCTCATCCTCTGTACAGGCCTGCAGTACCAGGTGAGACACGCATTTGCATTAACATACACAAGCATTTTGTAAATATAGCATAACACAAGAATTATATCATATATGTTCATCTGTAGTTTCAATATTCCACTCATTTTCGTTTGTGATTCATCGTCTGACCCTGAACTGCTTTAACTGTTTGTATAGTACTTTTGATGATACTGATGTATGAAATGTGCAGTTTAAATCAAATTAGATGTAATTACATTATTATGTGATGCTGTAGGTGCCCTGTCCCACCGGTGTGGATCTGAGCCAGTCCATCACAAACAGCCAGCTTCAGACTCCGTCCGCTCACCGCAGATACACTGGGCCCATACCGTCAAACCTCTTCACCCTCAACGACCTCTCCGACTGCATGGCTGCTCGCCGCTGGCTGTGCGCCAACTTTGTGGAGCTGGAGGGTAAGTGAACAGGCCGCCCCCCCCCTACACACACACACACTCACACACACACATACACACAGAGCACCTAAAATTAATCTGTAGTAGTATGTCATTACTCAGCCAGTCAGCACTGAAGTGCCCCGGTATAATTAGCAGCTAATTAGCTGCAGAGAAATCTTTCATCTCTGTGAATCAGGTCGGCCTCTTCCATCCATTTTCCATTATCATATCAGTTTCTGAGAGCCAGGCTGTTCAGAGCAGGAAAAAATACACAGTGTCATTAAGCAAAATTAATCTGCTCTCTGAAGGAATTGTGCAGTGATCTAGAGTGAGGTTTTTATACATACTAATTAGTTGATCCCAGTCATAAAGGAAAACCATTAATAAATGCAAATTGCAGTGGCAGACTCAAGCAGATACCATGTTTATTTCCATAATTTTAATAATAAAAGCAAAAGGAAATAGAAAATGACTGTATATTTTAGCATTCACAGACTTAAGCAGTCATCTAGCTTTTTGATGATAAGGCCGCTGTTATTATATGTTTTCTTATACACAACAAATGCCATGAAAACACTAAAACCACAAATGTGTTGGTGCATCTCTCAATACTTTCTGACTTCTCTACTATGTCTGCGGCTCTCAGCTCAAAGCTCATTGGTTCCTACTGAAGAAATACATCTTTAAAAACAGCTCATAAATAATATAGTTTCATTTTTAAAAAAAGACTCAGTAATTTCCTAAAACAGCTGGTCGCTGTAGTTTTTGGTGAGTCTTTCTGGCAGCAGGACAGTATGTGTGGGAGTGAGTCAAAATAAACTATAGTAAGTGTAATCATAGTAATGAAGGAACATGTCACCCAGTGCAGCGGTGTGGCTCACTGACATGTTTTTAATAGTTTTTGGACAACAACAGAGGTCTACGGCACAGAGGAATAAGATACATCAGGCTTTAGATACACACATGATACTTGTTAGTAGATCAGTTCATTATTGGTTTTGGTCTTTTCATGGGATTTGTTGACAATAAGAAAAATATCTGTTAATGTAACAATAATAAAAACAGTCATAGCAAATGGAACTAAATAGAAAGTTAAACAATTGATAAAAAACAAATGAGGATGTGCTTCTCAGATCTAACAGCAACGTGACAGACAGGCATTCAATACCTACAGATAAAGGACATATATAACATGTTTCCTTGGGTAGTTCTTGTAACAGAAGCAGTAAACTGATTAAGTGAGCAGTGGAATATAGATTTATTGATGACAGCGGAGAAGCTTTATGTTCTGCTGGCCTTGATGGTTCAGTGGTAGCAGCGCTCTTTTCATTCAGCACCATGGACAGAGACCACGTACAACAGCTGTTGAAAGCTGTGTTCATCACCAACACCAACTCTACTCTACTATATGAATAGATGAATTAACAGATAATGTAGGTTTATTTTTACTCAATCTGAAAAAGGAGCTTTAGTCACTAGAAGTATTTCCGATCTTTGCAGCTTAAATAAAGGTATTTTGTGTTGAGCTTACTTGAAAACATTGCTGTATTTGATTGTTTTTCCCTGCAGATGAAACATTCTTTGTGGGGCAGCTAGCTTCCCCCATCCACAGAAGCCAGTAGCTTTTAATTTACAGTCTAATTTTAGTGTTTTTGGCTCTTTTGTTCGATTGTCTCAGACTGAGCTCACACATATCAGCATTTCTTTGAGCTCTGTTTACAGTGACAAATCTTTCCATTGTTTAACCAACTGTCACCACGTTTCTATATGGTTATTTTGATGTTTATTGCTTATTTCTTCCATTTTCATGTTTGAAAACATAATATAAAAATGTACTGTAGTTATTGTAAATGTTTATCAAAAATAGACAGTAAAAAGGGAAATGGAGACACGATAATACAATCACCAATACACTCATCTTTGTTGGTCTAGAAAACCACAGTCCCACTCTTCTTCACAGCTAGGTTTGGTTCCATTAGCTTCCATTCCACAATGTATTTTCACACAGAAGCTTTCCATCATCAATCTTTCTGAAAAGATAAAACATGATACTGTCCACATTATAAAGTTAATTAGCTGTATCTACTTCAAGTAAGATTTGAACAACACTTCATTTTTGTAACGTCTTGTTAACATATTTCCCCTAAATCCCTTTAATATTCAATACATTTGAGTCCTATACAGTATTTATTTTAACTATGTTTTGTTATTTTCTTTCTTTCTTCTTACATAATACAGCTTACAGTAAATACATAGCCCACAGCGAGACTACACTAAAATTAGTTTAGATGTTTGACAGCTGAATAACCTGCCTTTAATATTTTCTAAAGTACAAACAGCTAAAGGAAAACGATTGTGCTTTATATAGCTGATGCCCGATCCAGGGATGTCCTGATCCTGATCCTGATCTTGATCCTGGGGATCAGCTTGCAAAATTTCTACTTTATTTTAGGGAAACAAATATTTTGCAGGCAATCAACTACTTCATGCCCGTCTTTGACATTATCCTGCAACCCAACAATGACTGCGGAGGCAACACTCTTTTTCTCACATAATTTAAGTACATTAAGGTGTTTGTAAGAATTTGTTTATGAGGGACACCCTGTAGCCCACTAGTTAAGATTCATAAAATGATCTGTTTTGTAACTATTATATGAACTCCAGCACTCACAAAAACATAAAAATGAATGAATGCACCTATTAAATCTTGGTTTATCTCTGGAAGATCCTTTGAAATGGGCCCATTGATGGCCCTGCTGCTCCAGGCATTGTTCCTTTAAATGAAACATTATCAGTGAAAGATGAGGACCACATAGTCCAACTCATTGTATAGAAACTTGTATGTTCTGCAAAATGTCAAGAGGACTCTAAAGAGCGTGCATCAAATTATGGATTTACTTGGGAAGAACTCATTCAGATGTTCAGATTTACATTGTTTATTTTTTCATTTCTCTCGGTGCATCTGTGGTTCATTGTTCAGGAATCTGAGGGCCTCTTGTGAAACGTGTAGCTTTTGCTGTCCTTTTCCAAGGCTGTCTGGAACACCTGAGCACAAACTATTGTTGACAGGAAAACCGTGGATTGAAAACGGGAAATCATTTGTATCATGCCTCCGCAGTGCAAATGAAGAGTTCCTTTGCAAAATACACTCGTCTTTTAGAAATCAGTGCTTCGTGGTCAGCATTCAGTCTCACTAAATTGTAGAGCGTCTTGTATTTGGAATGTTATAATTTTTTAAGATAAACATCTACTGTGTCTACAATCAGAAGTAACGACAGGAGCACTGAAACTGAAAAAATGAATCCAAAATGATCTTCTTTTTCAGCACAAGTGTTATTACTGTAGTGTGTAGTTTGCTTCTATATTATTTTTTAGTGCGTAACAAAGTCTAAAAGCTAGTACTGGTTTACATTTGTTATTCATAAACATAAATAGCAGTTGCTGCTATTTCAGCAGTGTCATTTAAAATTATGAGGTGTTACTTTAATTGGATGTCCAATGTTGAGGCTCATCCATCAGTTTTAGATATTGCATGGAACTTTTTTGTGAAAACAGGACTGAATGGGGAAAATATCTACTTAATAGGGATTTTTAGCCACAGTAGCGATGTGGCTCAAGGGATGGTCCACCACTTTGGTCCAGGCTGAAATATCTCAACAATTATTGGATGGATTGTTGTTTGGTACAGATATTCATAGTCCCCAGATGATGAATCCTACTGACTTTGGTGACTTTCTGACTTTTAGTGCCAACAGCAGGTCAAAGTTTTCTCTTATCCAGTGAAACTGGGACAAAATTTGGTCCAGACAGTCATGGTTTCCAGATGATGTATCATAATGACTTTGGTGATGCCCTGACTTATGAGGTTACATTTGTGGTTTGTGGAGAAACATGTCATCAACTATTAGATGGATTGCCATGAAATTTGGTACAAACTTTCATGTTCTTCTCAGGATGAATTCTAAGAACTTTGGTAATCTTTTTCTTTAGTGCCATCATCAGGTCTTTTTTAAAATCTAATACTTTGGTTTATGACCATACTTGCAAAACTAATAACATTCCCATAAGCCTCAGCTGTACTTTGTGTTTAGTGCTAATTAGCAAATGTTATCATGTTGAACTAAGGTGGTGAACATGGTAAACATTAAACCTGCTTAGCATCAGCATGTTAGAATTTTCATTGAGAGCATGTTGCTTTTAGCTTAAGTACAGCCTCACAGAGCTGCTAGCATGGCTGCAGACTCCTCATGTTGTTCTGATCATTATTAGCATTAAAATTAAAATTATTTTCAATCAAGTACACTCCAGGGATGAATTGATGGCCTAGAGAGTATTACTGTGAATATCTACCTACCAGGTGTAATTACAAATTCAGCTCTTTCCTACATGCGGAACAATGATTCAAATAAAAGTATACAGTTCTTTGTTTTCCTGAAAGGTTTCCTCACGGGCTTTTTTTCCAAACCAGTCAGCCAGAGAAAAGCCAACTTCAATGTAAACTTAGTTTGTCTTCAGAAAATACATTTATGAAACATAGTTTTCAGGCAGAGCACTTAAGTCATGCCTGCATTATTGTTGTCAAAGAGCTGAGCCTTTTTTTGCCAAATCTAACTATATAAGTAAATCCCCTAACCCCAAAAATGAACAAAAATCACCCTGAAAACACTATATTAACTGTCTCTTCCTCGTGTCTCTTCAGATAATGCCGTCGTCTATGGAAACAGCATTGATGTCTACACCACCGTGGAGACTTTGCTCAGTCTCGGCATCGAGGGATCTCGTATCCATCTGGTACTTCCACCATGCGAACCCCGCAGCTCCTGCTTCAGCGACCCAGAAGTGGAGAAGGCTGTGACGACGAGCATGGAGAAGGCCAAAGTCCAGGTCCACCATAACTGCCTGCTGGCTCAGATGAACAATGGCGAACACCCCGACCCTCTCTCATCGGTGTCATTCACCACAGACACAGAGCCCCTCCATCTGCAGTGTGGAGTAAGTCAAATTTTCTGGTGACTTTCAAAATCCATTGGGTGATTTAACAGCTTATCCAGCCAGTTATTAGTTTTTACAAAAGAACATGATATCCAAACAATAGTGGGTTACCAGCCAAGGTGTCTGGTAGAGCTGAAAAGCTCACAAGGAACAGGCTGAATTCACCAGATTGTCGCTGTTGTTTGGATGTTAATTTCCCTCCTGGAAGCAGACTGTGTTTGTCAAGCACAAAGTAATTTTGGTGTTTTTCCCATATTCATTGTTTTAGACAGAAGAGGATATTGAAGTCTGCTTTTTTCCATTTTAGTCTAAAATAGAAACATACCGTAGATGGGGTCCTGTTGTCCTTGTACGTGTATGCACCATGAGACAATGCAGGTTGCAAAATATCCAAGTTATTTGTATTGCAAATGTTTTATGAGGAAGGAAATACATTCATCATATTTGTAAGGCCTCAAGGATATACACAAGAGAGACGCTGAATTTAAACATAACTGTTGTTTACAAGAAAACTTCACAGTGAACTTAAATCTTGCAAATAATCTACCACTTTATTCCTACTTCACTAGTCTAACCAGAGCTTCAGTTTGCTCAAAGAGCATGTTCACTGTTTTCAAGCTGTGATTCAGATTCTCATCTTTCTTCTGGCTCTTCAAAACAAATGCCAGCAATCCGGCTGACAAAACAATCTCAAATCAAGGTCCACTTAATTGATTGTTCTAGAGCTTTTGACCGTATCACACTGTCTTCATGATTCTGAGCATGTCTTGTTATTCCAAGCTAAAAGTTGAATCATGCAAAATCTTAACACATTCATTTCCATGACAACTGAGCAACTGCATCTGGTGATCAAGACCATGTGAAAAGTTTGAAAGCACCAGAAGAGTCCTTTTGTATTTTTAATCTTCAAATAAACCAAATCAGTCACTCAAACAACGAGTAAGTGGACCTTGAATTGAAATTGTTTTGTCAGCTGCTGTTTCTAAGGTCAAGAATGAGCAGTCCAAACATTCAAGAGAACTATCAGCTTCATCCTCAGTTTAATTTCAACTGATGAAAATTGAAGATGTAACTGGTTGGTCAAAATTTTAAACAGGCTCTGAAAGTGCTGCATTGTGCACATTTGCTTAATTGGACTAATTACTACATTGCATTTTTTTGTTTAGTCTGTACATAAAGTCTCCACTGGTTGCCTGCCGATGTCACGGTGATGACACTCCGGGAATCAAACTTGTCGTTTTTACACTTGGATTTTTGCACAGATTAAACAAACAAGTTAACATGTTTATTAGTGATCTTGAGTGATGCTGGTAGGTGTATTTATAACCTTCAGACAGAGCCAGGGTAGCTGTTTCCCTCTGTTTCCACTCTTTATGCTCAGCTAAGCTAGCCATCTTCTGGCTGTAGCTTCACATTTAACAGACAGATACAACTGTTGCCGATCTTGTCATTGAATTCTTGGCAAGGCAAGAAAGCTAATAAGCACATTTTCCAAACTATTCCTTTCACAAAGAGAAACCCTGCCTTACTTAGACAAAACACCAGGGAAGTTACAGAGGGACGAGCAGAAAAATTGAAATGTGGTCTTGATGTTTAGAATTCCCCACATTGTACCTTTTACACCAAATCTGATCATGAAATCACAAGAAAACATACATATTTTTTTCTCCTCTCAGGTGTTCATCAACTTCTTCAATAAAGGAGTCGACTACGACGCCTTCAAGAGCATCATAAACTCCTTCCTGGTCTTTGATAGCAGACTTGTCATAAAGGCCGCTTTCCATACCAGCGATCCAGCCATTTGCGGTGCCGGGCCTCTCACCAAATTCTCTCGCTGCTACTACACAGACGAGTGGTCACACGCCCACTTCAACTCCAAGGAGGTGGGCCAGGACCTGGCGGCCATGTTGCTGCCCCTCTTCGACCTGACGCTAGAGCCTGCTGATGAATCTCCACCTGAAATGGATCATCTTATACCGCTTTACAAACAGGCTAAGATTCAAGGTCTGACTTCAAGTCATGATTTAGTCAGTCTTGGAAGAAAATATATTTAATGTTGTATTTGGAAGACCAGCTGACATTCATATTCCACAATATAAAAAAAAGATTCACATAGATTTAAATTTCTATGATTTGGTTGGTTCTGGAGGTAGTTTTCCAAATGTAAATTCCCATGTGAAAGTGCTCTTCTAATGATATCCTCAATGTTCCTAAAAACAGGATTCTGCTGGGTAATTTCATGAGTTTATGTCATGGTGCTCACTTTCAATTATTTGAGCTTTGTTTCTGAAAAATCATGTTTTTTGTTATGGCAGATACGACAGTAATGATGACAGAGAATAGATATCTTATATATGGACATTTTCGTCTCAGTCTCTGGCTAACTAACAAACTAACTAATATGACACATATTACAGCGAGAAACGGCAGCTAGCAGCAGTGATAACGCTTACACAGATTACACAAAGTTAGCTCTACAGGTAGTGAGAAATTAACTGAATGTGTCCCAACATCAACCAGCAGCACATGTTAAAACGTTAACATAAAAAATAAAAAAATTAATGTTAGCGTGAAAACAAAAAAGTAACATTAGTATGAAAACAATAAAGTAACGTTAGTATAAAAAATAAAGTAACAGTAGTATGAAAACAATAAAGTAATGTTAGCATGAAAACAATAAAGTAACGTTAGCATAAAAAATAAAGTAACAGTAGCATGAAAACAATAAAGTAACATTAGTATGAAAACAATAAAGTAATGTTAGTATATAATTCCTGCTGTTTGCTGCACAGGACAGACACACTCATTCTGGTTATATTTGTAATGTTAACTCTCTAAAAAATCCTGCTGTTTCTTCATAATATACTAGACACTGGACTGTGGTGTATACAGGCAATAAAGGATTTAATCAGTATGACAAAAGACTCTGGACACCTGTAAACACACAGTAACAGAGCGAGTATAAAATATATAAAATCCAGGATTCTGACCAGAAGCTAACAGTTAATTCTGCACTCTGAGCTAACTGGGAAGCTTCCTTCTTGGGATGATGAGAATATTCCCAATTTAATTTTTTTCATCCTTTTTTATTGTTAAGTATGTTTATCACAAACACAAAATTCCTTCACATCCATCAGCAGATCTCATGTTTCCATATGTTTTCAGGGTCTATCAGCATATCACCACAATACTCCCCTCTCTGTGTCCTTCTCCCTGTCCGTCAAAATGTCCGTCTGCTTTTATCTGAGAGAATGCGCACTGCCAATATATTTTCATTATGCTTTAGTAAAACATTTTCCAATCTTTCACCCGCCCACCCACTGCCCATGTTATTGTGACGGACACTCAAACCATAACAGAGTGTAACAATGCCGTATTCTGCTGCCGTGTATTCACAGACTAACCAAGGCCACTCCACAGGTTACATAACCATAACAGCCACTCTGCGTCACCCCTCTCAGAGAGATGAAACACACATGAACTTTTCAGGGAGAGCAGAGATGTCATATCATCGCCTGCTATCTGAGTTCATTGCCTCAGCTCTGTTTTCCTCTCTGTGGGTGGATGCTAACAGAGAATTGCATGTTATGTTGTATCTTCTTTTGTCCCAGTATCGGTTTGAGTGCATGTTTCCACACTGAAACTAATCTTATTTCAATATTGTCTTCTGATAAAAAACATCTTTTATTGATGTTGATCCCATGATTGGGCTTTTTAATAACAATATTTTCAGGCTTTTAGATTTTCTGTAGCATTGTTCATGTCTTTTATTATTCTCAAGTGTGGCTGCAGCTAACAACTATTTTTCGGATTATTCATTTATTCTACAAAATATCAGAAAATAATGAAAAACGCACGAAAAAAAGTACACAGTGATGTCTTCAGACGGCTTGTTTTGTCCAACCAACTGTCAAAAACCCAAAGATATTCAATGTGGAATGATATGAAACGGAGAAAGTAAGAAAATCCTCACATTTGAAAAGCTGGAACCAGAGAATAATTCACATTTTTGCTTAATGAATTACGTAAACAATTGATCGCATTGTTTTCAATACATTTTGTGTCGCTTGACTAAATGGTAAATTGGCAAATCATTGTCAGTTGACTAAAATACAGGAACCGATCAGCCAAATAACATCTGTTTTCACTATTTTTGAATTATCTAACTGTCTAACTGTCCATCCACCTATTATTCACTTACTGATGGATTTATTCTGTTACACCATGATGTATATAAACCACCTTAACCTACAGTATGTCATGTGTTTTCCTTCTGTCCTCAGGTGGGAAGCTGCCTGGAGGATACAACTACCTGCACGTTACCAAACCGTTCACTACAGACCTGACAGGTCCTCCTGTTAAACACGTAGGTTTTTATTACCCAACATCTCGGTCAGTGTTTGTTTTATTTGCTCTGCTTCACAGGAGTGGTTTACTTTTATTTATTTTCATACCAGCAGGACATCACACTTAATTAAACAAATAAAAACACAGGAGACTTTACAAATGACTCATGAATAACATTACACACAACAGCAAATTAATTTCAAGATGATGAATAAATAAATATAACAAGGAGAAAAAAAAATAGAGCCAGATTTTAATTGGAGCTGTTGTCCTTCCTTCCATCTCATTTTAATGCTGCACGCCATCATGGAATCATGACCACGGGCGAAGTGCCTGGGGCCCCCAACTGACAGAGGCCCCACACAGCTATAGATTTATTATGATGTTTAGATATGAAACATATGAAATTATGTTACTATTCTTATTCATTATAACCCCAAATTACTTACAAAAGGCCCCCAAAGCCTTTTCAAATCATTGTCAATGTGCGACCCTCCTCGTGCACTACAGACTACTCTTCCATCACTGGACAAACGTGCAATTTAACACAACAGCAAACAGTGAAACAGAGTTGTCACAGTGTGCATTTCAATCATTGCAATCATTGTTAAACTCCGGATGGTATTCTGCTTTTCTGTTGCTCCCCCTGAAACAACTAGCAGGACCACGGTTACTAATGTTTTCCTGTTGCGTCGACTCATTTGTTAGATGATAGGAGCACCGACCACCCCCCCCCCCCAAAACCCTCATTAAAACAGACAAAGAGAATGATGATGATAACATAAGAAAAACTGCATTCAAGGAAGAGAGAGAGTCAACTAGTGGCTTATAATAAAAGAGAGGAAGACTGTGAAGAAACCTGCTGCTCCCAGTGATGGAAGAAGAATTCAGATCCTTAAAGCAGCAATACTACAATATAGAAATATTCTATTACAAGTCAAAGTCCTGCAGTTAAAGTTTTACTTGTTTTATATTATGTTACATGTTACTTGTGTTATTATCACAGAGATATTGCCAAAGGAACATTTGACTGTTCATTTGAATGCTCATTTTAACATCATTTTAACTACTGCTGGGTAGTTTAATCTATACTGATGCATCATATTTTATGCAAATTATACATTCTGTATCAAAAATTGTAATCTGCAAATGTAGGGTAGTAGAAATATAAAGTAGCATAAGGAGTATAGTATTCAAGTACAAATACTTCACTTGAGTAAATGAGTTGAGTTTTCACTGGCTGCTTCAGTGAGCAGTTCATGTCAGAGAAGCAGAGAAAAAACCTGGTAAATGATTAAACTTGTGGAAATCATCAACCTAATACCATATGTTGAAAAGTAAACAAGTACATATTATAACATATTATATTTTTATTATAAAAGTACCCAACACTGGTACTGGAAAGGTATTATGTGAAGGATAAGTCTGGTGATATTCTGTTTTTTTTTCTTATAGTCAACAAATCTCATGAAAAGACCAATAATGAACTGATCTACTACCAAGTATTGTGTTTGTATCCAGAGCCTTATATATCTTACTCCTTTGTGCCGTAGACCTCCGTTGTTGTCCAAAAACTATTAAAAACACATCAATGAGCCACACTGCTGCACTGGGTGACATGTTCATCTGAGAATAGTCCTCAACAAATGCATTATTTCCTCCTGTTTGTTTGCCACTACAGTGGCCAGCTGTTTAAGGAAATTACTGAATTTTTTAAACATCCAACTATATATAGCCTTATCCTTTAATCCATCTTTAACAGGCACTGACGTAGTGTCACATTAATAAATTATTCTGAAAACCAGACCAGTATGTTCTCTCACTAACTCCTTTGTTCATCCATATAAAGTTACAGGACAGCGGCATCGTGACCGGACGAGTGGAGACGGGGAACTACTTCAGTTTACATCTCGACTGCAACGAGCTGGTGGACACGCTCACCTGCCTGTCCCTGAAGCCCCTCCCTGTCTCTAATTACCTGAGTTTGTACGGGAAACACCAGCAGCTGCTGGGACAGCTGTTGTCCCGCTACCACCAGGGCCTGATCCAAGATCTGTACAGGTGGGGGAGAAACTGTTACTGCACCACTAATCTCTAGATAAACATACTGAGAGGGTAAAACTACACATACATAATGCACTACACAAGATCCACAGTCCTTCTTCTGTGCAGAAATGTATTTAAAAGTTTATCTGAATGATCTAATGATCTAATATGAAGCTTCAGCGTCCAAATGAGTCAAATCAAGTAGATATCTTTCAACATTACAGTCTTTTTAGTGCCAAAGTTCCTCTTTTTGTTACTATTCTTCCACTGCAGCTCAACAGAGAAACACAAAGAGGGAATCTGATGCTAAAAAGACTGTAAATGTCGCAGATATCCACTTGATAAGACTAAGTCAGACTGCTGAAGCCTCAACTTTGGAATAATGGTCAGTATGAACAGGAGGAATGATTACAGAGAGCAAAATCTGTTTCAATGTTCATTTTGGCGCCTGACTATTGTTGTAAGAGATAAGACGATCAGAAGTACTAATTACAGTCAGACAGGTTGTAAACAAACCTTGCATCTGCAGTGTCTGTAATAATCTCTTATTTAACAGGAACAGTACAGTAGGTCAGTGGGGTCTAAACTTTTCTAGTCCTTTTAGAGCCACAGAACCTACAATGTATAACAATTTTCTATTATATTACATCATATTATAGCCTATTATATTAACATTAAGTTAAATACTATGGGCTCATTCGTAATCACTTAGAATTAAAGCTAACAGGTGCTGTGCAGATTTACAGATAAATATTTAACTTGAAATAAACAGTAAACGCAATGAAATACACCAATTAAAATGATCTCACATTTAAGGACAAACAAGCAAACAAACAAAAATGTTGCAGATATTCTAATGGGACATGTGAGCTGCTGTTGATGTGGAGAGAGAGAGAGAACAACTTGCGAGTCTGATTCTGACAAGATGTTTCTTGTCTTCATGTGTATGAGCGATGAGACACAAATATGATGTCAGGAACGTGTATGCCTAATAGTGAATGTGGCTATCAAACAGCCAAAACTTGCCCGTTCAGCCGTTAGCCGAGTCGTGTAATAATAATACATTGAATTTTAAGCACTTTTCTGAAAATTGAAGCAGGAAGTGGGTCTATAAACTGTGACGGCTGCTTCCAACAGACAGTTTGGGTTATAATTTTAACCTGGAGGTTTGTTTTACAACCTGTTATCAATAGCAACGATGGAAAAAAACTGCAAAAATTAATTGTGAGAAACTGTAATTATCCTTTAATTGTCATAACTAAACTTTTATTTCTCCCTCTGTGAAGGCTGTTAAATCTACAGCAGAAGTAGAAGCACAGTCATATAACAGTGTACAAAGAGACATTTTCCTTTAATATCATCTTTCTCTGAAGTTCCTTATTACCTTCAGTGACTCATGAAGTAAACAAAACAGCACAACAGACGATTTACAGCACAATAGACCTGCAGAAACGAGCGGTTTGGCGAATCACGCGATGCCTGGTTTTAGTTTGTTGTCAACAAAACAACAAAACAAGCTTCACCAAACTGATATTTTCTGCACGTCGTGTTGTACAGTGTTTCTGTTATTTTGTCCAGTCATCCCATATGAGTACATGTTGCTGTGTTGCAGTTGTCTGATTTCAGTACCAAAATGTGACAGACAGCAGGTGGTCAAGCTTTTTTTAAAAATGACTGTTTTCATAAGCAGATTCTGCATAGAAAGGAGCGAGTTTGAGTCTCAGAAAGCTGCAGGTAGCGAGACTCGTCTTGTGTCTGATGACTGATGACCTCGTGTGTCAAAATAACATGAGAGGAGTGACGGGATTTAGGCCTTTAGTGTCTTTTGTTCTCCTGCTGTCTGTGTGTTTGCTGGTGTGACTTTGCAAAGTGTGTGTGTGTGTGTGTGTGTTTGTCAAACAGCGGGTGACCTGCTTCTGAGGTTTCAACACAAATGACCCCCAGACATGGACAGCTATTGTCCTCCGCCTCCTAATCTGTTTATGCAGCTCCCCAATCTGTCTTTGTGCCCGGTCCTGGACGAGACAAAGCCGGAGCCTCCCTGCAGCAGAGACCGATTCCTCGTCACGCCGCTCAGTCAGCTGACTCGTAAAGTCATTGTGGAGGCTGACGGGGCATCAGCAGCCGTTAAAATAATTGATTGACCGAGCGGCGGCTGGGGGTTATTCAGCCAACACGGTTAGAGTGTTTGGTTCCTTCAAGGGTTCACAAGATTTTATTTAAAGGGTCATTTCTCAAAATCACAAAGATTACCTGCAGATGCAGATCGTTTTATTTGAGATATCTGTGCCTTAGATTTCTGCCTCCATCCCAAATACAATAACTGTGAGTGAAATTTAGTTTGTAGTGCTCACAGCTTGCTAAAAATGTGTATTTAAAGATGAAAAAGTAGCCTATCTTTCCAGAGAAGGTGTCCACGTTACTCTGGATAATCCACAGACCTCACTGTCAACAGTTTCAGAGGGATTAGTTTCTACTGAAGAAATATTCTCTATGAAAACTCTTGACACTGAGGTCTGTGGGTCGTCAGGCACGCTGCTCCTGAAAATATTTTAAATGTTCTGTTTTGTCAAATATCTCAAAACCTGAACTAATAAAACACGACTCTCTGTGAGGCTCAATGCTCCATAGAAACTGTCAATAGTGACTTGACACAGGGTTCACTCACTTGGTGTTTGTGATGTTTAAAAGCGTCAAACCTCCAGAAACGAGTGTAGCATGAGGATCAACTCGTGGCTCGTGGCCTTCATCAGGGTCAGTGAAGCTATCAGCCACATCTCTTCCTCAGTTGTCGTGGAGATGGTTTGGTTCGTTTTCATGTGTCAGAAATTAGATTTTCTTTGGACATTTGTCTTAATTGAATTGTTTAATAATGTTTTTGTGTCAATTATTTTTCCTTTTAAAGGATTTTATCTCAGAGTTTACTTCATTGTGAATAAATGTCGTCATTTACTGTAGAGTTTTAGTGTCACTTGATGTTTCAGAGGAAAACTCAAGAGAGGAAAACTGAATTGTTGCTTTTTCATATGAAAGACTAAAAACTGCTTAACACTGTCTAAGACAAAAGTTGTCAGTAGTGAGACAAAGAAGTGGTTGAATCTTTGGTTGTCAGTCCAAAATGGTGCTGACCAAAGACAGCAGGCAGCAAATATCTGACAAGTGTCAGAAATTTAGGACCAGTTTCCAAACATCTGACTGCTGTGAAACCATGGAGCAGAAACAAAAAAGGAGTTTGTGTGATGTACTTTTTTCTGTTTACATCATAGCGCTACGATTGACCACACATCCATCACACAATCTGACAGCTTCAAACTGATATCATACAGTCTGACACATAACGTAATTATGGTGTCGCTAATACGGGCTGTCAGACCACTGAAGACATGTATGCACATCATCTGTGTGTGTGTGTGTGTTTATGTGTGTGGTTGTGCTGCAGTTTCCTCAGGCAGAGCTGGTGTTTGGCCGTTTATCACGACAGATTTTCCGACTTTGAGCAGGAGCTTCAGCAGATCACCTCAACTCACCTGAAGGTTCGAGGTTTCATTTTCATCCTGAAAAATCAACCAAATTTAGTTTGTTCTGAATCTGAACTTTTTTTCTTTAGCTTGCACACTGGGAAATTTGAAACATGTATATAAAATACTAAACAACATATAAAATGCCAGGACTTCCTTGATAAATAGGAGGAAACAGGTGTAAAGTTGAAAACAGCACATAAGAATGATTATTTTCAACGCATTAAAGTTGAGACAAAGTGCAGTTCAGCATATAATCTGTCACTGGAAAAGTCACTCAGTTTGTTGCAGATTGTGTTTTAATCTCTGCGTCTCTGCAGGACGATGAGTCGAGGCATCAGGTGATGTCGGAGGACGGCGAGGAGCCAAACGTCCTCCATCAGGACGAGTTACAGGAAGAGAGTCGAGCAGCTGTGAGGAGCAGCGCTGTGAGATATCTGACCTACAACCGTAACCTGCTGCCCATGTTCGCCTACCCGGGACAGCTGTGACATCACAAGTGACATCAGAAAGTTTTTATTTAAACATAGTGTCATTAAAATTGTGAGGAAATGCTGATGTGTGTTTTCAAACTTTTCCAAATTCCAGCATTTAAAATCAGTTTTAGTAAACCTAAGATGAGCGTTTAATTGGTTTCTGTTTTGGTCTTTCAGCAGCAAAACTTGATATGATTCAGCAAAGTAAAAAGAGACATTTGAAAATTGAAAATCATTGCATCATGATATAAACAACACCTGTGTGAATGTACCTTGGTGACATCTGAAGTAATCTAGCAGGAAACAAAACTTTGAGCAGTTGTGGAATTTAGGAACGTGAGTCTTTGAAAAGTTTCAGCTGATTACTCTCAAAGGTATCGCTCACATTCAGCACCACAGTTTATCAGTGGAACATCAGAATATCTCTCCACCTTATAAAACGAGGATTCTTTCTAACCATCTCAACCTTTTCTCAGCGTATTGGGTTACTGAATCCCCCCTGTAGTTAAATTGTGTTCTAATTAAGTTTTTGAAAAGGCCCTTGATTTGAAAAGTGGCTTTAGTTTGTTCCTTAATAAATGTCTTCAACTGTGTAATTTAACATCACATTAAGGGACTTTAGTCAAACAACGTATTTGGTTAACAAGAAAAACGACAATATAGGTTTAAAAGTAAGGCCAGCAAAAACAACCCTACGTTTACACAATCTAGCAGCCGTAGTAATTATGACCCTGCAAAGTGACCCAGTTCAGATGATGTCAATATGCTAACATTGCTAGTGAAAAACAGGCTTAAAACCATCAATACAAAATGTACTTACTGGAAAAAATTGAACATCCAACTCTTCAGAGGGTCTTTTAGTACAACCAAACACTGAACAAGACTTTTTTAAGCGACCAAAATGTTACAATTAACATTCATGAACTGAAAACACACTGTGAAGTAGCAACGGCTACGGCTATATGCAGGAAACAGCAAAGTGGACATTCTAGGAACTGCAGTTTTTGACATTTCCATGCTGGCTTCATTTTTTAGCCCCAGAGGTTGCTGCTTGTATACTACATTCCTATATAGCATGGCTGCTACAGGTCGGGTTTTGCCGGCTGAATTTTAGACCTATACTGTAGTTTAATTATGAGGATGTGTTGATTTGGTTGTTTAATTTGAAGGACTTGTTTTAAACTTTGGGAAGAGCCAGACTAGCTGTCTAAAAGCTAGCTAGCTAAACTATGCTAACCACACGTTGAGCTTCTCATCTCGCTCTCAAGAGAGTAAAAGTTTAACTATTTCTTGAAGACAAGTCACTTTAATTTGTTCTTTAAATCAGAAAAGTCCTGTAATTTATTCCAATACATATTGAATTTTGAAGGACTTTTCAATAACTGAAAAGATGTTATTCGTGTTAAATGAGTGGAAACACTTATGTAACTAATATTAACATCTGCAAAATGTTCAGTAAACATTGCAAATGAATATCAGATCTTAAAAGTAGCACTTTGTATTATATTCCCTGTTAACTGGAACATTTTAAGGGATTTCCAATAAATTAAAACACAGAAAAGTTCTTTAATTTGATGAAATTAAGAGACTTTTCCAGGATTTAAGCCCCACTTCTCCTACAATAACAGTCAAAACTTGTACAGACATTTACAGAACATTTTACTCCTTTAAAAATCAAATTAATTTGCTTTTTAATCATTGAAAAATCCTTTATTTGATGTTATTTGATGTGTGGAGGCTGCCTAATTATTCCTTACTTACTATATGATGTATAGTGAATTCTTTAATACAAGTAAAAATGAGTATTTCTGACATTCTTTAACGTTTCTGTGCAGACGACTACAATGTGCCAACTGTAACTCTCCCCTCAGTGACTCTGCAGCAGCGTGACCAATCAGGCGGCTGTATAGTGGCTGTAGATGAAAGTGGATGTGTGGCTTTTTGGAGGAGAAGGAGGGAGGAGGAGGAGGAGGAGGAGGAGGAGGGTGTCACTCTACAGCTGTATGCTAATGAGGCTTAGCTGAAGCCTGTCATGGAAAATAACCGCACACCACAGCATATGTCCGCATCTACAAACAACACACCAACTGCTGGTGTCAAAATATAAAGTCACATATTTTAGGATTCGTATATGATCAGCCATGTTTGAAGTATAATTACCTAAGAAAACAAGCGAACCAACAGACTGTCTTCAAATCTGCAGTTACAGGAACTTTTGACGTATTTCAATTTAAACTACTTTATATTTTTATATATATGATATTTCTATGACATCATTTTCTCTGTAGTACTAAATATTATACAGTATTTATGACTTTAATGGCGACTTTACTGCACTTAATGACATTCTAATAACTAATAACCTCAGTTCTTATATTCTAAAAGTGCTGCTTTTTACAATAACATCACTATTAAGAATATAGTTTTTATGGCATTTAATGATTTTTAATTTTCTGTTGTATTACAGTATTTATATAATATTCTACACAGAGACTCGTATCCTTGCAAGGACCTTTGTGGTTCATTATAACATCACATCACATCACATGATGTTGCTGAATTAGTTTATTTTATGTGTTTTACCGGTTGTTGCAGCATAAAATGTAATAAAACCTTTTAGTTATAGATGTATTTTTTGAAACCAAATGTAAAACAAAACTGTTCCACTGCAAAAACAAAGTAATTTCTGTGTATCATTAATTCCTACAACTTTCCTAAAATAATTAACATAATCTTCTAATACAATGACTCTTTTTTTCCAACCTGGTTCCACTAGAGATCAACTTGTTTCAGGTGTCAGCATCTTAAAACCAGACAGATTAAAGCAGGTTGCTGCAGCAGAATCAATAAAAAAAGACACTTGATTTGAGAAAAGTCTTGAAGCAAGTTGATTCATATTGGAAACAGGTTTGGAATAATCTCAGCTAACAGGCAGATTTTCAGTTGTTTTATGATAAAAATCCACAAATTAGTTGATAAAATGGAGTGTAAACTGATTTTAGCTCAGATTACGCAACATTTTAAAACACTAATTTATGGGAAAAAAATGAAAACAAATATTTTTAGGCGGTTATGATGAGATCATGATGGATCATATTCAGCTTTCAGTCAGAAATGTGACCAAATGATCAATCTGATCCTGAGCTCAACGAGACATCAACTAAAACCTGCTGCTTCTCAAACACCTTTAACCTCCACATCTCCTCTTAATTTAAACATTTCATATGTCTCCTCACATGTGACATCCCGTCATCCCTCACGGTGTCTCATATCCGACTGACCGGGTCAGGTCTGACCAGCAGGAATTGGGTTTGATGTGTTTTAACTCGCAGATAATCTCGGTTTGCCCCATTTGGAGACACAGAAAGAGCGCAGTGATTACGCACAGCACGCGCCGACGGTATCTAGGGGCCAGATTGCTTTTGAGGGCCCCCGCTTCTTCTTCTCCCTTTTTTTTTTTTTTTTTTTTTTTTTTTTTTGCCCCTCTTCTCTACTGTGCAATTTCCTTTTCAATCACGGCGGGTCTACAGCTTGCACAAGCGCAGCCATTGTGATGCAAAGCAGGAAACCCTCCTCTCGCTATTAATTATGTATGCCTAAAATGACGGATTCATATGTCCGGAGTTAACTGTCACGCCAGCACACATGCTGCAGGGCCGTGGTGGTTTGAAATGTTTATTTCTTCGCTGTTTGTCTATTTGTGTAATGCAGCAGGCTGTATTTAACCTCATTGTTCTGTGCGTAAAACCGCTCTGCAAGCCAGTTTTGGGGGATGTTTAATTGTCCTAGAAAGTGTTTGAATATCTTAAATGATTTCATGTGAAACAAGGTCTTCAGAGTGAGTTTTTATTTAGGTTAGGAGCGCTTGTTGCAGTTGTTTTTTCCGGACTTTATTTTCACTTTTATCTCATTTCTGAAATTTGCTTCTAAACTGGAATTTTAAATCTCTAAAAGTTCTCCTGCGTTTTTCCTCACCGGAGTTTCATTTACAGCCTGCGATTCTTTATTGTTGTTATTTGTTATCACCTCGACTTGACGCCGTTATACTGGAAGGATGTCTCCCTTTTTTTTGGACAAATCAGAGCCCCCACCCAAAGGAGACACATAAAGCCGAGGCACGTGTAGATTTCTATACAAACTCATCAGACCGTAAAAGCAGGAGGCTCCTGGCGTGTGCCCGGGTCGAGACGAGGAGGAGGAGGAGGAGTGTGTGTGTGTGTGTGTGTGTAGAGGGGGGGTGAAATACAATAAAACCCTCAGGTACATCTGCTTTGCAATCTGCAAATCCTCCCTCCATCACCCCCCCCCCCCCCCCCCCCCCCCCCACCCCCCTCCCTCCCTTCTCCTCTCCTCCATCAGCCTCTCCATCCTCCCACACCCACTCCCCAAATCCACAGGGGACTTCGGCTCCTTCTGATTGGTCAGGGATGAGGCAACAAGGGGGGACGGAAACAATGTCATCATGTCGCCTTAAAAAGAGTGCAGCTATGTTGTGGTGAAAGCACCTCGGGAGGAGAACAGAGGATCAATAGCAGGAGGAAACAACACAAAAAGACGCATCAGATGTTTCTATCCGCGAGCGGCTGAAAGTGGATTTCTTCTCCCCGCAGCAGCGTCCAAAGTGCCTTCAGCTCTCCGAACAGCGCGAACATGCCGAGAGGATTTTTAGTGAAAAGGAACAAGAAACCCAACCCGGTGTCCTACCGGGTTCGCTCCGATGAGGAGGAAGCTGAGCAAACAGCGGCTGATGCGCTGCTGCCGTCCTCTTCCGCAGCTCTCGCCTCCTTCCCGGTGCGCGCACATACGCCGACGCCCACCTGCGGGGAGGCAGCAGCAGCACCGGAGCAGAACGCTAAACCGGTCCAGTTCGGGAACCCGGAGGCGGTGTACCAGGCGCTCTACAGCCCCACCCGGCCCGTCAGCCAGGACCACGACCGCTCCTACTTTGAGAGACGCTTCAACCTCGGCTCACCGGTTTCTGCGGAGTCTTTCCCAACACCAGCAGCACTAACGGCTCTAGACCACCTCTTCGCCCCGGTGGATCTGAAAACCGTCTCCAGCAACAGCAGCCGCACCGACACCAGCGCCACATCCACCGCGACGCTCCCTAACCCCGGAGCCAAGCGACCCTCCAGCGACACCGAGCGCAAAAGCAAACCGCCGTCCAAGAAAACCAAAGCTATCCGGAAACTGCACTTTGAGGATGATGTCACCACATCTCCGGTCCTCGGGCTCAAAATTAAAGAAGCGCCGGTGGACCAGAAGCCTCCCAGACCGCAGACGGCCGGAGGTGACAACAACCCGCTGGGCGAGTTCGTGTGCCAGCTGTGCCGGGAGGCGTACGCAGACCCGTTCGCTCTGGCGCAGCACAAGTGCTCCAGAATAGTCCGGGTTGAGTACAGGTGTCCCGAGTGTGACAAGGTGTTCAGCTGCCCGGCTAACCTCGCTTCGCACCGGCGGTGGCACAAACCCAAGCCGCAGAGCGGAGCCTCCGGTGCGCAAAATTTGGAGAGCGACAAAGCTGCCGCGTCCGGGAAGGCTGCTCCGGATGAAGCGAAGGATTCTAGTGACAGAGACACACCCAGCCCAGGACCGTCCGAGTCGGGCTCAGAGGAAGGGCTGTATGATTGTAATCACTGTGGGAAAAAGTTTAAGCGCCAAGCGTACCTGCGGAAGCACCTGGCGTCACAACACGGCTCCCCGAAACCGGCGGAGGAGGAGGACGCGCCGGCCTGCGAGCAGAGCGCGGCGCCGCTCAACCTGAGCTCCTCCACCTGCCACCTGTGTCCGGTCTGCGGGGAGAACTTTTCCAACAGGGACAGCCAGGAGCGGCACATCCGCCTGCTGCACTCCTCGCAGGTCTACCCGTGCAAATACTGCCCCGCCATCTTCTACAGCTCTCCGGGACTCACGAGGCACATCAACAAATGCCACCCGTCCGAGAACCGGCAGGTGATCCTGCTGCAGATGCCGCTCCGCCCCGCCTGCTGATCCGGGACTTTAGGCTGCCTTCACACTGTCAGACAACAAGATACACAGTCCAGACGTGTTTTCTGAGTGGATGTTAGGATGCACTGCAAAAATATCCGCCTTAAAAGGTTTATTTTTAAACGTTTGAGCGCCTAAAATCTGACTTTTTTTTTAAAATCAAGTGAAAATATAGGCCTATGGCACTGTAACTGTTTGACTTGTTTCAATTATTTGGTGCAAAATTTTTAAAACTGATAATTTTCCTCAAAACTGCTAGAGTGATTTGCCTATTTTTGTCTTATTTTTTGGGATATCAATTCAAGAAAAAAGCACAAATCACATAATAATCATAAATTCTGGCACATTTTGACAATAACTGAGGTAAAACAGGAAATTAAAGGATATTTCTTGCAGTGTAACTCCTACCTACTACATGATGATGATGTACACTTCTTTCAGCACCCATATTATACCCATATTAAGAGGTCAGAGGTCAGCCGCTCACCTGCAGCTGGCAGGGATTCAGTGCCTTGCTCGAGGACACTTCAGCAGGTTCTGGGTGTGTGTTTGAACCCCCCCCCCCCGGCCTATCTAACAACCCCCCTCCTCCTCCTCCCTCCTTAAAGGATCTTTTACATCACTGTTTCAAACATTTCTTAAAATAAAAAAAAAACGTTAGACTGTTGATTTATTTTTCTAGCATCTCTGCACAAGTGCTATTAGCTTCTAGACCTAAGAGAGGGGACGACCTGTAGCCGAAAAACCAGAATTCACAGGCCTGAGAAGACCTTATCTCATCACTCTGATTAGCTTTAACATAGCTTGTGGATCTGTGGATCAGTAGCTGTTGCCTGAAAACAAAAAAGAGTAAAAACTAGTGTAGCCAGTAATGCCTTCGGATTAGAAACTCCTGCTGTAAAACTGCCTTAAACTGAACTGATCTGATTGTTTGTTGATCACTTATTTATCACTGGCTGGGTATCCTATGATTATTATTTTTTACAAAGCCTTCTGTATTACCACTATACAGTATATCTAACTGCTTTTTTTGTTGTTTTTTTTGCTATTTATTTATGTATTTATTAAATTATTTGTGTAAATTATTGCTCTGTGTGGTCAAACCTGTGATCTGTTGCTGTGTTTTTTTCATGACGTAGCCAAATTGTTTTTATTTCTTTAACTTAATATATCAAAAAAAAGAAGAAAAAAAAAAAAGGCGCTGTGAGGACGGTGCGTTCGAGTGACATTTATAGCAATCAATGAGTTTTTATCAGCCGCTCTCCATTTATAACTGAATGCAATCATGATTTTTAATTTATGTTTTTTTTGTTCTGGTTTCTTTGTAACCGTTAGCTCATATACTGCTTTGGATGTTTCTGCAGTAATTTGCTAAATGTCCAAAAACAATAAAAACCAAACTGAGAAACATGTTTTTTTTTGCTGCTTTTATTTGCTTCCAGGAAACACAAACACTACAAATATACATACAGATGGATTCAAACCCAAGATCGACTTCAATTTGGTGTTTTTTGTGGTTTTTGTAGTTTAGGATCTTTTTAATGTTGTGTAAAGCTTCTTTGAGTATCTTGAAATGCACTCAATAAATAAATTGTATTATTATGATAAATATCCAGGCTTGTAGCCAGGATTTTAGAAACACTGAAACACTATTTTTATTAGTGTAATTTTTTTTTTTTTTTTGGCCTAAAACTGTCCGATTTTAAAATATTTAGTCTATAAATATCAGAATCAGCCTTAAAAACCTCAACATGTGCAGGGCGTGTTGAATGTAAACTTCTCCTCAGGTCATGAAATCCACCAAATTCCCGTAAAAATCACTGAATCACCTTGAAAGCAGCTACATGTGAAGTTATTTGCATGAATGACGTCACATCCAGCCGCTCCAGGTGGGTTTAAAATTTAAAAAAAATATATTTCATTGAATGAAAATGTCAACAGGAAAAAGCAGGTTTCTGTGATCAAAGATACCAGTGGAGCAATGGTTTCCAACCTAGTGGTCGGGACCCACCATGGAGTCCAGAGATGAATAAAAAAACATGTTGCTGTTACAGAAAATTATTTTATATTGTATTTTTCTACAAATATTCTCTGGATTTTGGACACTTTTTCCTACTTCAGGCCTGTTTCCCCGCACAAAGTTTACTTTTCAGACCAGTTGTTGCTTCTCTTGTGTGAGAAACATTTACAACTTGATCTCTTCAGGCCTCTAAAAGTCATTCGACTGCAACAATCTGAGTAGAAATCACTCTTCAACCCCATTTAACAACTGCTGTTAACATGTAATCTGTATCTGGATACATGATCTAGATAATGACGTCAATGGCTCTTTGCATTTACACCTGCTATTAAAATCTGATCTTGTTTTCCCAGTTGTACCTGCATTGTGATCAGATCTCAATATGCAAATTAGCCAGGTGAAGTTGGCCGGACTCAACAAACATGGAGCATCCCAGGTCAAGAAACCGCTGCCGCAAACGGACGTCATTCGTTTCGAAATCATGTTTTGCGAGGGAAGACTTCTAGCTGCTGCTGCTGCTGCTACTTGTAGTTTTTGCAGGACTTGTTTTAGCTGGCGGGAAAAGGCGGAGCTAGATGACCTTTAACCTTCTTCATGAATGTGGTCAAGCTGTACAGATGTCATTTACAGCTGGCTGAGATCTGATCACACTGTGAGCTTTCAGATGTGGTCTGGCTGATCCGATCGCTGTGTTCTGAGTGTATTTATACCTGTTTTAACATGTTTTTTTTTGCATTTACATATTCAGATACAGATCACATTTTAATGTCAGGTGTAAACAAGGTATTTGACTGTTAGAGTCACAGCTCTGATCTGAATCAGTGCATGACTTTGTAGACTTGATTCAGTTTCATTTCACCCCGAAAAAACCTTCAAGTGAACCAAAAACGCACCAGTGAACGCCAGGTGAGAGCGTTCTCTCCTCTGATTGGTTGGGTGTGTCAGGCTGAGGCGGGGAGCGAGCGAAGGAAGAAATCGCTGTGATCAGATCTGCGGAAAGCCAAGCAACAGAGATCAATCAGCGCAGGTTCGGAAAACTCCCGTAGAGCGAGCGGTGTGTACAGTGTATAACAGAGGTCAGAGGTCAGGTCAGAGGTCACCAGCAGGTCAATGCGCACAAAACATTTCTGCATGTGAAAGACATTCCTGCAGTTTCCTTTCTTTTCTTTCTCTTGTTCGGCTTTTTCTAAAACACCGGCAGCACTCCAGCCTCCGTAAGAGCTGCATGTCGACAGAAATGAACAAAAGTTTGGATCGTTTTTAAGATTTTAAGCAGTTATGAAATTCAAGAATTTGCCAAAATTTAGGGGAAATTGCTGAGAATTTTCATTTGAATATCTGGATGGAAACCTTTTGTCTCACCTCATTTTAACCCTTCCATCACACACACACACACACACACACTTTGTCTTTCTTTCTCCCTTTTACCACACACACACACACACACACACACACACACACACACACACACACACACACAGGCCATCAGTCTGTGCCTCCCTCCTTGTTTGGCTCTGACAGGTGTAAGCCAGCTGGGGAGCAGACTGCAGATAAGAGCTACAGATAACACACACATTACAGTAACAAACACACACACACACACACATACAGGCACGCAAGCACACACACACACACGCACACACACACATGGTCTCTATAATGGAGCACCACAGCAGCGTTTCCAGAGAAATAAAGACAACAGAGTCTGAACAGAAAGCAGCAGCTGTCAGATCTGCCGCAGGACTTAAACTGTACGTCTGAAACTGAATATGAAAATAGTTCCTGTTATTTAAGAATATAGGTTATCATGTCTGTGTCTTCTGATTGTTATTGTATTTTTTAACATTCACTCATTAAAACCCAAACTTTACAGTGTCAGACATGTCTTGAAACCTTTAAACTCTCATGTTTCCCTTGAATTTACCTATAAGTAGAGTCAAATTTATACAAATAACTTCCTGCTTCCACGTTATATAATGTCACAAACTGTATACAGTGTTTAAAGCGGCCACAATCAATATTTTTTATAATAACACTGAGCTGTCAGTGAGTAATGTGTTGGTCGTGGCTCATAGTGACGAACCTACAGCGACTCAGCAGCTCCCCTCGACTTTACGGAGCTTTGGATGAATGAAGATGAGACTAAATGAATGAATCAGTGGGTTATGGATGGATGAATGGAAGGATAAATGGATGGATGAATGGATGTATAGATTTGTGGATGATGGATGGAGGTATGTTGGACAGATGAATGGATGGATGAATGGATGGATGGTTAGAACGTTGGTTGGTTGAATAAATGAATTAATGGATGATGGATGGATAAATGGTTTGATAGATGGGTCATGTGTCATGGATGGATGGATGGATGGATATTAGCATCAATGGATGATTGATAGATGATACATGGATGTTCTGGAGGTGATGGGGCAGATGGGAAATGTAGTCTTAATGAACACTAACACACAACTTACTTGATTTATTAACTTTTTCATCTGAGTATCAATAAAAGACAAAAATAGGAGCTTTAAAGTCAACAGATTAGGCTGTTAATCCTTCATATTGTTATGGATTTTTCCATCTTTAGGGGTTACAAATTGAGTGTCAAATTGGGTCAAAACTGTAATTCTTAATCTCTCCGCGAGACTTCAGCTGTCTGTGATGTTTTGGTGAAAGCAGAAACCTCTCTGATAAAGAGTATATCAGCATCTCCAGCCAAAGTGTGTCAAAGGCTCAATGCAACGTGACTTCAGATGTCACGAGTCCTTTGTTTAGAAACTAGTGAACCAATTAGACTCATTATTCATATTGTAGGCTGATCTGCTCGGGTTAAAGACTAAAGACTCAGACTTTCAGAGGACAGAACGGGAAGAGACAGCATCCCAGTTACACCAACTTGGATGTTCACTGTTTACGATTCTCCTCGATCAAGTAACTTCAATAAACGTTAAGACACTGAAGCCTCCTGTGTGCTTCCATCGCTCAAAAATATCCACAACACATATGCACGTCGACACGCTGCAGGTAAACACACACACACACATACACACACAGGGTGTAACATTACTCCCTGTCCTGAGCTAACAGCATTAGAGAGCAGTGGATGTCTGATTAAACCGGACAAATTGAATCACACCGTGTCGCTTTCATGTCTGATAACAAGCCGTCCGACGTCGAAGGAAACACAGAACAGCAGCAGATCCGAGGAGGACGCACAGACCGACTGACAGCAGAGCGTCTGTCATACGAGGAGACACATGATGTGTTTACAGAAAAAAAAACCCATATTCTGTTCCATCCGTGATCTGTTTTGCATAAATAACACTTTAATGTTTTACTCCTCTCTATCTCAGCGATGATTCAATGAAGCCGTAGAAAGATACACAGACTCTCAGCACACCTGGTTATCTCTTCAATAACAGCATTGACATATTGTTCTCCTTTTTAAGTTTATATGTTGAACTTGTTGGCAAACGGTTGTTTATTTCCACATCCAGCGGTTACGGAGCAACATTATCATTCATGTGGAGTCGTGTTTCTGTGTTTCTGTCCACCTGGTGAATGTAAGTCCAGTATTCACTCTCTTTTAGCTCTGGTTTCACTCTCTACCAACTTACCAACTGTGTCTGATTGGTGAGCAGGTAGTGTACAGTGAGTTTTTAGAGTTTTTTCTCTGAAAACAGCTGCCTGCTGTGGGCGAAATCCAATCAATCCAAATTTAGCGCACATTTCAACTGAATTTCCAGGATATCAGCGTAAGAAAAATTCAAATGAATGCATGTTTCCACCCAATATTTGGAGTTGTTTCTTCAACTCTCAACTCTCTTGTTGGTGCTATTTTTCCATTAAACCATCTCAGGAGAAGTGAACGCAACAAGATGACGTCATTAAAAGAGCGGCTGTCAAACCGAAAACAGTGAAACATAACATAGAAAACATGGAAATATGACATTTCTGTTTGTTTCATGTATTAGTTTGGGGAATGTTACACAGTCTCCTCATCGCTCCGCACAGATCTGATGTTTTTGTCTCTTCAGCGGTGCAGAAATGTAAGTGGTCAATTAAATCACACGCATGTATGTCACCGTTTAATCTCAAAATCTGTTCAATCAGGATCCTTGTGAACGAACCTAATGAATCGTTCGCAAACGACACAAAACTAATTTGAAAGGCTTCTCTTGCCTCACCTGGCATCTTTCCACCTCCTCCTCCTCCTCCTCATCCTCCTCCTACTCCTACTCCACTCTGCCCTCTATCACGGCTGCACGTGCCTCCTCTTATCTCCGACATGCTCAAAGAGAAGAAAAAGAGGAAAAAAAAGAAAAAAAAGAAAAAGCAAGAGCAGACAGAGTAAACATGGCCTTGCTGCCTCGCTGCCTCGCTGCGTAGGCCGAGGCAAGTCAAACAAACCTCGGGGGCATTTTCCAGGCAGGCAGGTGTTGGTGTCAGAGGCAGGCGAGCGTGGCGTCGAGAGTCAACAAGTGGAGAGGAACAAGCAGCGAGAGGTGAACACAAACACAGAAACATTGTGGTTTAAGTACCACAGCAGTGTGGTTTAGGGCTATCGTATGTTGGGATTGTGATATGAGTCACTATTTTAGTTTGAATGGTAATCTTTGAGTTTCATTTTCACTGAAAAAATATAAAAATCACGTGTTTTTTTTACTGGGGTTTGTATCAAGCAATGCTTCATTTATAAAGGTATGTTGTGACACATTTTACCTTAATCAAAAAATTGCAGCTCCTGCAAGACTTGACCATATTTCACTAACTGTTCAGCCCCGGCGCACGTTAAACTTGAGCTTCTCCTACTTATAGAGTGACTTTTGTTCACCCGACATGTGGGTGTTAACGTCAAAGTGGTAAATCCCCATATTTGTCATTCGTTACATTTACTCTCCATCTTTTGTTTCTTTCCGCCGACCTCCTGTCAATCACAACAGAGTGGGTGGGACTGTGATGTCGTCTCCCTTTCATCTCGCTTACGAGGGCGCTTTCCGCTCAGTTCCAGCCCATAAATCAGTCGAGGTTCAATCATCATCTGGGCTGTTAATCCCTTAAATGCATCTCGGAGGAGACAAGGAGAGGTGGGATCACTTTCATTTTGAAGATTTGTAGTCACCGACTATTAAGTTTGTTTGCTTTTTTCTTAAACTAAGCCGTCGCATCACGGCTCAAATGCACGTCAGTAGGTATAACACGCACTTACGCCACCTAAAAGCACTTGTTCTGTCTAAACTGACGCAGCGTCAGTACATCCAACCTCTCTGACATGCGATGATTTCCAAGGTCAGGGTCTGCAGATGACTGCTGATCAGCTTTACAGACCAGGATACAGCTGGCTGTGATACCCATCTCCCCTCTGATTAGCTGGGCTCAAGTAAAACCTTAATCGCCTTGTTGATGTGAAAGGCTCTCAAAGTGGGAAAGCTAATTAACTCAACCCAGCAGCGCAGAGACAGAGAGGAATTTTACCCTTAGACGCTGCTCCTTTTTTTTTTATCAGTAGCTGAGTTGTAGTTGACAGAATCTACTGTTTGGTTTATAGTGTAAGAAACTTAAGTGAATAAATAAAAAATTCTGCAAGATTTACAGAAATGTGTCCAATTATGACCCAAATGGAGAGTAAAATATAATCAGAGGAACAAAAAGTGCAGGACAGCAGCTTCAATCCTTTGTCAGATTTTAAGGTGAAGACATGTTTTCATCCTCAGCGCACACGAGATAGAACAAGTTGAAACTTACATATCAATATCTACATATTTATCTATCTCTAAGCACTCCCTGCCTACAAATATACTTGACCCATTTTCCTTCACATCATCATTGAAAATCTTGAATTACATACACGTTTCTTATAAGAAAATATTTTTAAAATGCTTGGTGATGAGAGCATCACCGCTACTAGTTAGCTAACTTAGGTTAGCCAGCCCACCTCGTTAGCTCGTCACCTTCTGTCTTCTAAATGACTAATTAGCAACATTAAGCGGGAACAGTCTTTTCTTTACTACCTAATTTATTTATTTTGTGTTAATTTAACACAGGTTTCCTTTGTTTCTTTAGTAGATGACCAAATGCTCAGCTGTCTTGATGATGCACCTCATATCTTGATTACATGTTTACATGTTGGAGGCAGGCTGGTGAAACATTCATAAGACCTCCTGAGTCCACATACAAACAAAATCTACAAACTCTGGACAAAAAGCCGATGCACTTCCATCACTGTAGGGTACCAGAGAAATACAATTTACTGAGCTTTGAGAATTTTTAGATTATTTTCAAATTATAAATATGTATATATATTTATAACAGAACATCTACTCTTTCTGACATTTAGCATTTTTCTAAATTCGAGATAATCTGGGGATTTTTCTTTAGAAAACTTGCACATCCTGACTGGTGTGAGATAGTATGAATGAATTTGGAATTAGCTTCTTTAATTTTGTTGCTAGTAAATGTGGTGGGGATTTTAACATTGCTTTGAAATCCATTGGTAGACACATCAAACTCAATCATTCAATAAGTACTCCACAGATCTGCTGCACAACCACAGATATCGTCTTCTTTATTCCTTACACTCTTCTTCCTTGTCAACACCTGGTGCCCACGATGCAACTCCACCATCTACAAGTCAGTCAGAGGTTGGGGTGTGTTATGCTAGTAGCAGCTAATGTATCCTGGAGCTGCTAGCTTCCAACAGAAATGAGGAACGGGCTACAGAGGTCCGGTAACCTTTCTAACTCCACACCCCCAGATTTTTTTTAAATCTTCAAACTTGAAGTCCATACTACTTTCACATATGCAGTAGTACATCCCAACACCTGGAAACACACTTTGATGTGGGAAATCGGAGGAGTTCTTTAAATTCTGACTTAAATCATAAAATATCTGATCAGAGAAAAAGCTAACAATAAAAACCTGCCCAAACATTCACTCCCAACTTTCAGTACTCAACAGTTTTTAATATTTGGCTCCTTGGGCACAGTTCAGACAGTATTCACACAGTATTTAAGCTCGTTACCCAGCGAGCAGAACACTGATTATACAGAATCCTGCACAACAGCTTCAAAACAGCTTTGACGTCTTGTGGTTATCTTTTCTTTAGTGCAAACCCTAAAACTATTCACTGTATATATCAGTCAGAATCACTTAAATTTGTGGTTTTTATTAACAGGTTTCAGTCACAGGGGATGTGTGCACTCTGGCACACAATTACACGAGGTTGTTGTGGAAATTGGGGAACAGCTTTTTGCATCTGCTGTGGTTGAAAGCACACATCTGTTCTGTAATTCCTAAAATCCTGCAAAACATCAGTGTGTTTCTGTAAGCTTTTGTTCAGAGGGTTGAGGTAATGGGTGGGGCAGTGGGATGCTGTGTGTGTGTGTGTGTGTGTGTGTGTGTGTGTGTGTGTTTGGAGGGGTGGGGGGCAGCTGATTTGAGGGCCCTGGTGAACACAAAGGGGCCAGGACCTCCTCCACACTTGCCCCACACAATGCCCCGGCCCTAATGCTTGTAAATCTATTCACACATCCAGAGGCCAAAGATAATAACAAGCTGTTCAGAATGAATTTCTAATGAGCACACTGAAGCCTCTCTCCACTGGAAACCCGATTCTGGTTCAGCAGAAAATCCTGCTTTACAGTCAGCCGTGAAATAAACCCGCCTGTTTAGTGTTTAATGTCGATGCAGAGATGTATACTGTATGTCCTCCGACGGACAAATAGCGTTGGATAAACAGGATGCAGACAACCTGCCTATAAAGGAATCTGAGCAACGTTCAGAAATCAGATTATTTTACATTTTTGATCCTCTGTGCTAAAGACGTGGAAGTTTAAATTCCTCACTATAAGCAATGTTATGTCGCTGTACTTTGAGTGAAGTCAATTTGTAGCCATTCCTAGAAAGGCTATAAAATATGAGCTTTATCATCATCATCATTATTATTATTATTATTATTATTATTATTATTATTATTATTATTAGCTCTTCACTTAATTTCACATTTGACATTTGGTAAGTTGCACCTAACTGCACAACTTCTCAACATTAACACTTTAGCTAAGACCAACAGCACTCTGATTTACTGCGATGCACCTGTTAAAATAAAGGTTTATCTGGAGTACTGACAGTTTTAAGAGAGATGGATAACTGATTCTTTTTCGTGGAGTTTATTAAAGGGGACATATCATGCTCACTTCAAGGTCTATATTTTTATTCTGGGGCTCTACTGGAATATGTTTGAATGATTTACAGTTCAAATACTCTTTATTTATCTTCTACTGGTCCTTTACGCAGCCCCTCAGTTCAGCCTCTGTCTGAAACAGGCCGTTTTAGCTCCTGTCTCTTTAAGGCCCCGCCTCCTGGTGAGCCCGCTCTGTTGCTTCAGGAAACTTCCCCCGGATCTAGAGGCTACGTAAACAAACTATAGTAGCAGGATTTCACTTCTTCTCTTTCTTTAGTCGAAGTGTCAACTTCTCAAATACATCAGTACATGTTCGAGCCAAAATCAAATCCAAAATATGCGAGTGGAAAACGTGAACAACTCGTGTTCAACAGACGGCTGTTTGTGGGCATGTGTGAACAATCATCATGAGGAGGAAGTAGAGGTAACTTTGCAAATGAAGCATTCAGAGCAGGCTGAAGCCCTGACGCTTGTCTTTCAGGCAGCATGTTTACATACATTCACGTCATATTGGGGTTTTTGACCATGTTTAACATCTGACATTATAACAAACAAATAAATCACAAAAACGTGATACGTGTTCTTTAAGATTTGTGTCATCTGAAAGCAGAAAGCTCTCATGGCATACAATCTCAAGTGGCAATATTCTACTAAACGTGAAGAGGTATGTGGGTGCGAGGACGAGGTTGGCTCAGAATGTTCATAGTGGAAATTAATTTATGATGGTGGAAGGTCGGCAGCAGATTCAATGAGGACGTCTCTTTTAAACTAAGGAGACGAAGGCGAAGGCAGCAGCAGCGTTCAGTTACATAACATGCAAAACTCAATAAAGTTTCAAACCATCGGACACAGTTGAGCTGGAAGATCAGTTGGGAGGTTTTTGGGGGACACTGTTGGGTGTTCGGGTCGTTGAGTTTTTGGCTGTGAAGGTGTTTGAATCCCAGAGCAGCTTCAAAAAAAAAGGTCATAGGAGGTCACAGCAGCTCCTCTCCTCACTGCTGCAGGAAGCAGGGGCATAATTATGTAAATGAGTCTGGATCCCCTCTGCTGCTGCCAGTCTGCTGGACACACACACACAAACACACACACACACACACACACACACACACTTTTTACTTCACCAAGGATAAATGGAAACTAAAGTGATATTGTAATATTAACGCTGATTACTACAATGTGAAATGGTTACATAAGAGTAAATCTGTAATAAAAGCATAATGATAAAGCTAATGATTAAAATACAATAGAGTTAAACATTAAATAGTTATTGTAAAATAATCTAGGTTATTTAATATTGCTAGTAGTACTTTGTCAGAATAAAAACAACAACATACTCTATGTATATGTTTAAAAATGACTTAAATACTTGACTTTATATGAAGCAGTAGGTAAGAATGATGCTTCATGAGGTAATATATGCACGTCCCAGCAGGATATCAGGTTTGTAGGCAAAAAAGACAAAAACAATATGAAGAGAAAAAGGTGCCTGCACACTGAATAGATGCTCCCAAAAAGAGGATTTATTAAAAACTATTTTAACATAATGTCAACAATGTTGTAATCATACAAAAAGATCCCCTACAGACATTTTTTAAGAATATAAAAATTTGCAGCTTGGAATAATAATATGTGTCTGATTAGTTTCCTTAAAATAACATCTACTGCTTCTCACTCTAAATACAATCTATGAATATGTCGCCCTGCTGGACACATGATGTCTCCTCCTTCACTGTGAAGTCCGTCCTCAGTGTTTGTGCACTGAAGGCTTCAAGTTTCCACGACCGGCTCCAAACTAGTTGTGATGTCACAAATCATGCTCGTAGGTAAACATGTCAAACTAAGATTTAAAAGAGTAATGTGTAACAGTAAAATATCTATAAACAACTAGACCTACAGTATGTTTTATATTTTGTTGAGTTGTGTACTTACATTATCTGGTCATAACGGTCCGTTTCATTTGGTCAGCAGTCAACTGCATCATATCCCCTTGAATGCATGAATCAGCGTTGTGTTTGCTAGAATCTGTCATAAATTGACTTTTTATCCAGTTTAAAGCCACATTTTTATGATACGCTTTTCAAATCTTTTTTTAACTATTATATCTTTTAACCGGATGAAGGATTTTAGTCATCGGACGTCTGGATCTGAAGTTATAAGAGAAGCTGAGCAAACACTAGCGGTAGCTCAGCTCGCAGCCCATTTCCTGTAACCGCCGAACAGCGGTCTCTTCAGTGAGGTTTAAGTCACACGCTTCATGTACGTCATGATTAAATCAATAAATCTGTCTCCATTGCCCTTTGTTGCATTTTGCTTCTATCGATACATTAACACTAAGGCCCAGCCAAATTTTTTTTATACGCAAAATGAAAATGCGAATATAAGCAGGTGGATGGAAACACACCAACAGATTACATTAAAGGAATAAGGCTAGAATTAGTCCACAGTGTGCATAATCTCTATAAACAGATAATCTGCATCAGAATGCAGAATCTGTAGGCAAGGGGACAAGATTTTGGTACCAGAAGTGTTCTGGATTCTGTTTGTATTCCGTTTATAGTCCGAGTAGTATTGACCAATCACATTTCAGCGGGCTTTGGTTCCATGCAGGTAAACAGTCCCTACGAAACGCCAAAGAGGCGGAACACGTTGGCCGAAATGCAATCTCGAAACCCATTGGTTATCGTCTGACAACGATCTAGCTTTTTATTAGCTTTTTTAAAAAACTTAACTGCATTCATGTGCATATATCTATTTATAGAGAACAGCAGAAATGTCGTCTGGACCATCTCAAGTTGGTAATCGGCTTGTAAACATTGACCGGCGCACGGAAGAGGAAGTCTTGGCCTGCATATCCGTTATCTGGATATCCGCTTGCTACACCAGAACCACCAAAATATTGGCTGTTGACCCCAGAGGCTAAATCGTCATAAGCTGGATAGCCAATGGGTTCCCGACATTGCAGTGTGCTTATCTGATGTAATCACATCAGCAGACAATCGAGATGTAGATTGATCAACTAAAAGGACAATGAAGCTAATAGAGAATAAGGTTAAAAGCATAATGGGGACATAAGTACGCAATTAAAATTCTTTCTGAGCTGTAACAGTGAGGGTTCTGCTCGTTTCCATGTCGATGCGGCGGTGACCTTCACAACATGACTTGACTTTAACTGGTCAATACAGTTAAACACTCGCTCTGATGCAGCTGAGTGTGTGTGTGTTAGTGTGTGTGTGTGTGTGTGTGTGTGTGTGTGCAAACCCCTCCACTTGTCTCATTCAGCCCTAACCTCCTGATGACTGCAGCTAATGAAAAGCCTGCAGAGAGGAAGGAGGCAGGGGGAGGAGGGGGAGTTTGCTGCCTATTCTTGTCTCTGGGTGGGGCGGGGCCAGGGACCGGTTGCCAGGGCCGACAGTGACACCCGGGCCCCTGGCTGACAGCGGCAGGCTGTCGGGCCGAGTGGCCGTCTGGCGAGCAGGCCCGGCCCTCCTCGGTGAGCTGGCACGCGCTGGCGCAGCAGCCTGGCTGAGCCATGACGAATCACTGAAAGAAACCTCCGCAAGGCTGCGCACAGGAACACCTGAGCCACCGAGCCGAGGGAGGGGTCCAACGGTCTGGTGGCACAGACACACGGATGCACTGATGAAGGCGTTTCATCCCAAAATGGTTTTAATTTAGACAAAAACAGACAGGAAAAGCTTAAACACTAAAGTTTAACCTTTTTTTAAGTCACTTCCTGATACTTTTATTGTAGAGTCTTTCCTGATTTTATATTTTCTTTGAACTGTCTTTTATTTCTGTTTTTATTTCTTTTAAATTTTCTTGTTTTATCATACACATTGTTTTTAAAATCTAATGACTTTATGATTTGTTGAGAAGCACTTTGTAACATGGACTCTTTAAATAAAGATTATTATCATTATTATTATTAAAGGTCCCAATATTTTCCTTAGATTTTCCCTTACAGTATAATTCAGGGTTATTACAAGTTTGATATAATTTTCCTCCTGTTGGCCATCAATCAGTTGTGATACACTAATATTATTGCAGCGTCCAATGGAGCAAAAACACAAGCCAGCGGTTTATCCAGATTATCCCAAACATTATATTTGGAGGTAAAATTTAAATTGTGACAATAATCCCTCACTGCACAACTACACGGTGTTTTTCTTGTCCAGTCTCACTTCATTTTAGCGATCTATCCGTCTATTCTCCGCCTCTTATCTGGGTCTTGGTCACAGTGGAAGCAGGATAGCCGAGGTAGCCGAGGAATCCTTCCTCACAGCCACGTCGACGAGCTCTTCCAGGGGGACATCCCGAGATGTTCCCGGGTCAGATGGGGTATGTAATCCCTTCAGTATGTTCTGAGTCTGCCCTGGTGTCTCCTCCCTGTTGGATGTACCTGGAATACCTCCAAAGGGAGGCATCTTGATATGATGGCCAAACCACCTTGGCTGATTCCTTTCAGCATGAAGGAGCAGCGTTTCCATTCCAAACTCCTTCTGGGTGCACTTTTTTTTGAAAAAAAAAAAAACTTGCTAAAGGGGTCTTAAAAGATGCCAAATGTAGCGCGAAAGCTGCAAAATTGGGAAAATTTGCCCCCTACAGACACGAATCATAATTACTATGGTCTCTAGAGGAGTTTGTCACTTGAACTGTCATTTATGGGAATTTTCTGAAATGACTGAATGATCATTTTTGGGAGGACAGTCTTGAAAAAAACCTGATTATCTCATTTATTGGACTTTGCCCAGAATCATTCTTTTGAATATCAAATCTTGAAAGGCAGCTGTGAAACATTTGTAGTTTTGTCCTTCACAGAAAACAGCTGATGGCGGTCAATGTGAATTTATATCAGTTACAAAGGATTGTTGACTGACAAATTTTCACATTTGGAAAATTTCAAAGCACTCCTGCAGCCTAATCCACTCCTCCACTGACAGTTCAGCCAAAATCTGGCTAAAAACACCAGAACCAATGTTAGCAACTGTAGCTACAAGTGATGAGCATAAACAGTCACCATGCAGGCTACAACAGAAGCATTGTTAAGGTCTCAGTGTGCTTTAAATGAAACGTTCTACTTTTAACAATAATTTTGGTCGATGGATTTAGAAAATCACCTGCAAAAACTTGGCCTAATAATATAAAGATCTTCTCAGTTACGAAGATGTTTTCATGTCAAAGTTTAGCTCAATAAAAATCTGATGTGACTTTTAGTTTGTCATTACTGTCCTGTTGAGTTTGGTCCTTGGCAGCTTCATGTGTCATTGCAGTGGATGCTTCAGGATGAACTGGGGGTCATAACAGTTCAGCTGCTATAGCAATCAAACCTCATGACAAAATCACACTCACACTGTGCAGTATCACGACAATTTATAAAAAAATTGCATAAAAAGCCTAAATGAGGACTTCACAAACTGCCATTTCAGAAAATTGACACCCACTCCAGAACAAAATGATTGCTCGCATTAAACTGAAATAGATGATGGCATTGCTTTTATGTTATGAGTCATTGTAAGAGCTTTGTTAAAAAAAAAAAAAAACCCAATATGCTCAATTTTCAGTATTCAACCATCTGTGTTTTGAAAATAACAACAGATAAACTTCAATTAGTGGAACAATTTTCCCAAATGCCTGCATGTAACCACAGTAATTCATTTATAAAACGAACCCAGGTCCTTGATCTCCATAGGAACGGAGCTTTTCAGATTCGGTTTCACAGAAATGAGCCACTGATGGACGAGCAGCCGGTCACTTTCATGGACTCAGGAGGAGCGTGGGGACCTGCCGCGCTCCCTTGAGCGAGTATTGATCCAAGACCGAGGCATTCAAGTCACGTACATCTGTTTGGGCCTCGTTCTGTACAAAGAGCGGTTGAGGAAACGGTTAAAGTAATGACCTTGTGAGGGTTTGTTCATATTTTATCGGGATATGTCAGAAGCTCCCACAATGCCACAGAACATCCTTCTCTGTGATAATCTATGCTCAAGTGTCCTCGAGCAGGACACATACCCTCCAACTGCTCAGATGGCTGTTCATGACCTTTGACTTCTCTCTCGCAATGTTTGTCTCAGATGGATGGCTAGAGAAGCTAATTCACAGCTTCCATTACAGTGACAGACACATGAGACACTTCCATGTGAACTCACAAACACGTGTGCTCTCTAGAAACATGCTGGTTCTCATATATGAACATGTGAAGTTAATTACAATCACGTCAAAATAAAAATTTCGTATGTGAATTATTTGAAATTTAGTTTTCCCAATTGAAGCAAATATGGTTTATGTATGGTGTTATCAAAAAGTAAAAATGAAGTGAGAAGATGTTAGTAGAGCCGATAAGATTAGTTAACTGGTTGATCATTGATCATTGATTCATTTTTAAAGTAAAAACACCAAACAGCTCGTTTAGACTCTTTTGTCTAAACTAGCTAATTTTATGTCATTGTATTTTTGTATTTGTATTTTGAACTGTTGGTTGGACAAAACAGGACATTTGACAAGAACTCGTTGTGTGTTATGAACTTGTGACGGACATTTTTCTCTATTTCCTGACATTTAGTAGACCAAATGATTAATCAAGAAAATCCACAGGTTATTCAATAATAGAAATAATTGTTAGTTGCAGCCCTAAACGTTAGCTTACTGAAATCAGCCCACGGAACTTCTCAATGTGGTGAAAAAAAAGTAAACAGATGGTTTGCATTGCAACTTGGGATCAAAATGACGGCACAAAGACAGAGCTGGAGTTCCTGTTGGGGCCAGTTGGTGTTTGAAGCATAGACTGTATATAAAGATGGACGCAGCGAAGTGTGATGTCACACGTTGGTTTCATTGGAGTGCGTGCCCCACTACCTCAGACCCAAGCTAACACTAGCTTATTGGGAACACAAGTGCTGTTAGCTCCTTTAGCTAAATTGTACTAACAGGGCATGTATCGTAATCAAGTAACATTAAATTTAGTGAAATATTGTGGCAATAGTCTGACTCAATGTGAGTCCCCAAGCTGAGGAGAGCAGCATGTGAGCCAACTGTCAATCACAGCTGTCAATCAACACCCACACGGCAGACATCAAAGCTACTATTAGTCTTCAAATCTTATTAACAGAGCAATGACTTCCAAAATGACCACCAGCACACTGAATTTAGAGACTGAGACCATAATGACTCACTGAAAAGAATGATCGACTTAGTATTTCTGGAAAGAAGTTGAAGCTTTTTGAATGGGAGTCAGTTGGAGCTTCTAGCGGCCTACTGTCACACTTTACTTCAGCCTCAAGCTGTGGTGGTTGCCTCTTGGCTTAAAGTTGAAAGATAGGAAGTTTTCAAACCTATATTTTGTTTGCTGTGGTCCAAATCAGTGGAGGAGTTGGCGAACTTGTGTTTTCCTTTTGGTTTGGTTTCTTTTCACAGAGAAAAAGTTCAAGCCAACCAAAATGCATCACTAACAGCCAGGTGAGAACGTTCACTCTGCTTATCTACACCAGTATTTACTCTCCTTTTAGCTCTAGTTTGGTCTTCCCCAACTCCTGAGAAAAATATCTGACTCTTTAGCTGCTAGATGATCCACTTTCTTCACCAGTTCGTCTCTTATTTTGTCTCTGCTGTCTGGTATTGAGCAGGTCATCAGTTCGTTGCTGGAAACAAGGTCGATACTGAACCAAAACAGTATGTGTCATAAAACCAGAACTAAAAGAGGCTCTGTGAGGTACATTTTTCACATTTCACTCATTTGATTCAATATCAACAGCAAAATACTGATTCATGCAGGCTAAATATCACATGTTAAACAGAAAAAAGGATTCAGATGATTTCTAAAACCTATAATGTGTGAAGCCAGACCGGTCAGTTAGAAATAGATCTCTCCTGCTACGCCCAGACAATGACAGGCATCAGTAATTGAAACATTACGGCACCCCAGTGTTGTAGCTCGAGGGCTTGGGCTCTTTGGAGACAGCTTGTGTGTATGTGTGTGTGGGTGGTTGGGGAGTTGAAGAGGGTGCGGTGCAGACCTGAATCAATAAGGGTCAGGGACAAGGGGTCGTCTGAAGTCCCCATAAACTGACAGAGGTTTCAAAAGGTTTGGACGGTGGCAGCTGAGGCCTTTCACAGAGGAGCTGCTGCCGGATTAACCCCCTCCAACCCCACAGTTGGACAACTTGTTTCATTGCCTAATGGAGCTGCAGGCAAGAGGATTATTGCAATGGCAGACCATGACGAGAAGTCTCTCACCTCAAAGATGATACAAGAACAAAAAGTCTCCTGGCCTTTGGCAGGTCGTTATCTTTCACCAGCTTTTTGAGACAATCACTCGCTGATGGAGGCAGCAGTCCTTGTATTTTCTTTGACCTTGAATTATCCTCTACTCCTTCCAGCGTACTTTTAACTGTAAACATAAATAAAAAGAAGTGATCCCCCAAAAAAGGAGAAGATTCCACTGGGGGCATTTTGAAGTGTTTGTGAAGCGGCTCGAGCACGCTCGAGAAGCAGATATGTCCTTGAATTCAAGAACTGAGACATTCCTCTGATGGGTAAAGTACTGGGTGACTCACACTCGACTGCCTCTTGAGCGCCGGTTGCTTAATTAGCCCCCATCAACGGCGCTGACCTTCCTGTAACATGCTCGAGAGGCCTGCGGTCACGCCAGCCCTCCCTCAGAGAGATATCTGGCCTGTAAATATGAAGATATTCACAGGGGGCTCAGTATGGTGCAGCTACAGGCATGCGACTACAGACAGGAAAAGCTCATATTACTACCTGCCTGAGTCACTTGATTCAATCTGAAAAATATAAACATAATAATGAAAGTCAGGACAGTAAACATGCAACATTTTGGGAAATCCAGTTATTTGATTTCTTTCCAAAAGTGAGAATAATATTGATCTCATATCTGTGTGTTAGATATGGAGATATTGGAGGATTTGGTTAGCCTAGCTTAGCATAATGACTGCAAACAGTGGGAAACAGCTGGTCTGGTTCTGTTCAAAGTTCAAAAATGACCCTACCAACACCTCTAAAGCTCACTAATTAACATGTTATATCTCGTTTGTTTAATCTGTACACAAACAGAAATGTAAAAAGAAACCTCCATCTCCAAATCTTTTCCTTTACTGCAAGTGAATTAAAACTGAATTGGATACTATTATTGGTTTTCATAGAAAACAACTAAAAAAGAAGGCAATGTCAGTCTGAAAAATGATAATTCAGTATGAATAAAGCTGGAAAATTGAAACTATAGTGGAGATTTATGTCAGGTTACAAGCAGATTCACACCAGCTCTCTCACCGAGCTCTAGAAGACTCTGCGGTGTGAAAACTGATGTGCTGAAAGTTACAATCATCCGTCTTGTCCCAGATGGCTCGGCGCTGAGATACGGCATAATCTAATTTCCGTCTCCATTACCCAAATAAGTGAGCAGATTAAATTTTCATCTGCATCTAGGGTTTAGGAAATTAAGACGGTGCTGTAACAGAGATGAGGCTTGATTGCTGCTAAATGTGATTGTCAGGAACGCGTTTCCCATGGATGATATTCAGTGATGGTGAAAATTAGGATTTTTTTTTTTTGTCATCCGCAAAGTGCTTCGTTATACATATTGTGGATGAGTTAAAAACAAGATTAAACTATCTTTGAAAGTTGCAAGTGAGAAAAATGATTGATTTTTAGGTTTTAGGAGCTCTGTGGTTGTTATTGTATATTGAAAGATATGAAGAATAACAGTTTTATTTTATGTGTTTTTCATCCTTTGTCGTTTGGCAGCAAGATAGTGTCTTCAAATACATGCTGGAGATGTAAGATAACAACCTGCTTCTTTTATATGTTTTTTCAGGGAACATATATAGAATGGAGGATGTGGTGTGAAGCAATACTGGAAGAAGTACTCAGATCCTTTCTTTATATCACAATTCAAAATTAATGCAAGTAAAACTTCAGTGTACTGAACTTGATGTTTCAAAAGTAAGAGTACTCATGCAGAATGGCTCCTTTCCTGGGATTATACTTGTATTATTATTTATGCATCTATATAGTCTGCTTACATTTGAGTCACGTTTTTGCAAGTTGGACACTATGACTGTGTAGTTTGTGCACTGCAGTAGCTAGGTAAGCTAACAGTCAATAACAGATTAAAGCTACAGTATGTGAGTTTTTTCTAATATTATTTTAGTTGAAATATGCTCCAAAACATACAAATGTGAAGACGTGTTGTCAAAGGCTTCTGTGACTCAGTGCAGAGATATTTCCTTCTCAAGGTTTTTAAACGAGCCTCGTCCTTCCAACCAATCAATGGAGATCAAAGTCAGGGGTGGGAGCTCACAGCTGTCAATCAATACGTAAACGCACTTCTGGCCTACAGCTCCTCTCGTTCCGAGGCTCCATGCTAGCATTAGCAGCTGGAAAACATCGCTATGGTTTACTCACGGGCAAGCAAGCTCCAGATACCTGCAGTCTAAGAGCTCCTTTACCACCACTTCCCAGGGAGAAATCAATAAATCGGGTTCGCACAATCACACTGATACAGGTTAAGGGCTGGGCGGAGCACTACGCTAGCACTAGCTTATTTATAGAACTTACATATTGTAGCTTTAAATAAACATGAAGATGAGCAGATCTAAAAATCGTCAATGATTCAGGAAAGGCTTATTTATTGTGACTCTATTATGACCTTGTGTGATCCCTTAATGTTGATTTACAGTTATGTATTTAGTGTATAAACATAGTACAGCTATATTTTTTGCCATTAAAAGATAAACCTGCTTATGAATCAAGTCAAGAATTCCTTTTTTATTCTTTTGTCCATGTCGCTCTTGAATTCTCAGTAGTGTGTTGTGAGTAAATTCATATAATTTCCAGTCAAGTTAAAGTCTCCCTCCACTCGTTGTGTTCTGCTTTTTGATACTTCACTCGGATGTTCGACCTTTTCTGTGCAGAAAGACGTATGTGCAGAGTTTGTTTCCACATTCATCTGTTGAAGGGGGAAATTTCTCTTTCTGTGTTTAAGGGGTGTACATACGAGCATGATTTGTGACATCACATCTAGTTTGGAGCCAATCATGGTCCAGTATGCATCTTACACAAGTGTGATGTGGAAACTTGAACACTGAGATGGACTTTTCAGTGAAGTAGGAGACATTTTGTGTCCAACAGATAAACTTTTGAAATGGAAAACATTCGCATATTCATAGATTCTGGATTTTTGGAGTATAAGCTAGAAGGAGCAGATGTCACTTTAATAATTTCTAACCAGGTAATTGAACTTTTTTAAATATATACTAGTATTTTTATGTCTTAAATCATGCTTGGGTGGGCTTTTTAATGATGATACAGATGTTGAATTGAATGTAGCAGACTTTCAGGCCACAAGGGGGAGTTGCAAAATCACTTCCAAAAGCAATGGTAGCATTTCTGGCATACACAGTTCTGAATTTGATGATATACTCACTCTTAAAAAACAAAAACTGAAGCCGAGAGCTAAAGTGTGTTTGACCCTCTCCTCCCAGCTAAGCACTGATCAGCCTCCACCCTGTCTGGGCATGCCAACACCCGGGCGTCTAGTTAACCGTTCTGGTGGGAACGGCATGAACACTGTGTGCCGAGGCGGCAGGAAGACGCAGAGGTGGCTGACGAGAGCCTCCCTGCTGTATTAACAGACCACATAACAGCACACAGCAGCGCCTCCGAGTTCTGAGAAAGCTTTTCGTGTGATCATTAGAGAACGGAGAGAAAGGCATCTCCCCGAGGTTCGACACAATACAACAACCACATCAAGTCTCTGGAAGGAGTGTCTGCTCCAGCAGGCAGCTAATGAAGGCTGAGAGGACCTGTGGCGGCTCGGTAATTGAACCTTGGGGACATTCTCTCACTCTACATCAGCATTCTGCTCTCCTGAACTTACATGCGGCATCATACTGTACTGCTGCTGCTGAGGGGCTGTTTAATGTACAGGGAAAAAGGACTCGTGTTGTTTTTGGGAGGGGATGTGTATGTAGGGTGTGTTCAGTAAAGTGGTCATGTGCTTACGGATTACTTCTCATTTGCTGGCAAATCTTCACTAATGATGAGTAAAGTTTATAGAATTATAAAAAGCTATTCAAATGCAATGGCATGAAATAAGATGCTTCATAAAAAGCAAAAGCAAGATTTTCATACAGATGAAGCACAAATTTTAACCAAATTTCCAGAAAATCTGCAAAAGGAAATGTGAATTAATGCACATTTTTATCCACTATTGTTATGCTGGTGGTGCTAATTCTCCAGTCTGGTGCCATTAAACCATTGCAGAAGAAGAAGGTACAAAGGGATGACATTAATTAAAGGGGGGCCTATTATACTTTTTGTGATTTTTTTGTCATTTTTATATTATAATGTCGGCTGTTAAACATGGTCAAAGTTCCTAAACTTGAGGTGAACGTACAGTATAGACAAAAGCTCAGAGCTTCAGCCTGCTCTGAACACTTTGTTTGCAAAGTTACCTCTACTTCCTCCTTGTGATGTCATCGGGTTGTTCGCACATGCCCACAAACGGATGTCCGTTCCGTAGCCTTAATTATGGCTCGAACATGTACAGATGTATTTGAGAAGTTTATATTTTGAATAAAGAAGGAGAAAAAGAAGTGAATTCCTGCAACTATTGTTTATGTCATAGCCTCTGGAGCCAGAGAAAGCTGGCCAATCAGAACAGAGCGCGCTTATCAGACAATGTTTCAGACAGAGGCTGAACTGAAGGGGCTGCATAAAGGACCAGTAGAAGATAAATAAGGAGTTTTTTGAACTGTAAATCATGCAAAGATATTCCAGTAGAGCCCTAGAATATAAATATAGAGCTGGAAATGTGCTGAATACGTCCTCTTTAAAAGAGTGCCAGTCAAACCTCAGTGACAATGAAGAAAACCTGTTTGAAATATGACATTTGTGTTTGTTTCATGTATTAATTAGAGGAACGTTACAGTCTCCTCATCGCTCCGCACAGATCTGATGTTTTCATCTCATCAGTGGAAGCTTGAGTGACGTTTAGGTCACATCTTCACGTACGTCATTATTTATTTACAAAGTCTGCTTCCATTTTCCTTTTATCCACACCTCAGCCGAGCGTAAAAAGTGTTTCCGCTCAGGTTTTTTTTTTTAATGTGCAAATTGAAATTGCAAATAAAAACAGGTTGGAACAGGATGGAAACACACATAGTGATATGTGAGCAGTGCATCTTTATCTTTACTTCCTTAGACTGAGATACAGCAGACAATATTATCAAAATAATTTGTGTTAATCAAATTTTAACACTTTAACCACATTTTATTGAGACTAAAACAAACAAAAAGAAGTTCTTCCTGGTGCAAATCAGTATGTCTGAAGTATTTCCTTTGCTGTACTTCTTTTTGTTAAAGGATGTTCACATTTCCTGGATATTTCAAATTCTTTGCATTGCTTGAAAATTCCTGAAAAAGGAGAAAAAAGGACTTAAAAGGACATAAAAGCTGCCTGTCTGCACAGGCGTGAAATAAAAGAGGATCCCACAGAATCCAATCAGATCCCAGCAAGGACCTTCATCAGGCAGATCTGACCTTCTTAAGATCTTTATCATCTAACCTTATGTCAAACCATTCCCTCATTATTTCTGTCTATGGCAGCTGGATTCATATGTTCTAATTGATTCAGCTTCTCTAATACGACTACTGACACTGATAAATGTGTCTATAATGTTTTACTCTACTCCACCCACAAACTGAGCAGAACAAATCACCTTATAAGTCAAATTCAGGGACGTCGACTATCCTAATGATCATATCTCAGGGACGTTCACCTCCTCATGAACAGGTGAAAACCAGAGATTTATCAGATATTTACTACAAGTTTCTGCAGTTTGTTTAATCTGATTTGGAAGACTTGTACAAACAGACCTCAAAGAAAAAAAAAGTTTGGCTCATCATCGCTTCGAACAGTGTGAGAGATTTTTTTTCTGATCTTTGGATCCAACTTAAAACATTAAAATTAAATCGAGACTTGTTATGATTAACTTTTTTCTCGATGAGTAGGTGTGAACAAACGTGTGACTAAACGCGGATCCGGTTGAGATGAAAATCACTTTCTGGCACCATTTGAGACAGAAACAGACAAGCTGGAGGGACGTCTACCATGTCTGTCCCACAGATGGTCCGGCCCCGCTCTCCCTCTGTCCTCTGGCTGGACCGGCTCTCTGCTGGGCGCCACGTCGCTGCCAAATCATCTCGTAAAAAAAAAAAAAAAAAAGAGGAAAAAAAAAAAAACCCTCCTTTCCTTCGGCGAGTCCCTGGCTGCTCCTGGCACCCGCAGCAAAGCTCTCCCATCGCTCGTCTCATCTGACTGCTTCTGTAAATAAATAACAACAACAAAATAGCAACAAGAGGGTGACACCCGGTGGACCCCGGTCGGCCATATGGGACCTGCTAGTTGTCAGCGTTCGGTGAGGCGCAGGGGTCACAGATGGCTGCGCAACCCCCGCGCCGTCCCACATTTTTCCGGGCTGCTGTGCTTTTAGGTCGTCCCCGATCGCTACACGCCCTTCTCCCCAACTCGTTTTTTGATTGTTGACACAGCCTCAGATGGGTAAAACACAATAGCAACTAAATAACCAAAGGGGGCTGAATTAAAGGGGGACTTATTATGAGACGGGTGGTGGATGACTCACTTTGCATTAGGCTTTGAAGACGGTCCCTCGCGGCCTGCGTCGGGTGCTCCAGCATTAGAAGCCTGCGCATCTTGGCACCTTGCTCAATAGAAAAGCAGGCGGTTGATCTGCGCTGCATTAGTGCTGAGCCTTTGTTCTCCCGAAGGGCTGTCAAATGGAGAGATGGCTCCCTGAGACATTTTATAGATACATTCCCCTCAAAGGCAGCTGAGCACTAGCAGGATGAAGCAGGCTCAGAGAGTATTAGAGCTGCAAGTATTCCATTCATCCTTTAGTAAACACGGACAGATATGACTGAGGTCGTATGAGAGGATCTGAAGTTCAACTTCGTCGTACTTTGTTGTTGTTTCTTTATCCCTTTTCTCTCCCGCGCTCTCAGATTAAATGCTTTCACGTCCGTCGTACGAGGGTACAGCGGACGAGGAGATGAATTCCTTATTACGCTTTGCTTAACATGACAGAAGTGCTTTGGAGAGCACTTACAATTTCAGCAGATTGGAATGTCAGTTCTACAAATGTTTCTGAGACAGGAAGCTGCTCTGAAAGGAACCGCATTAAACCTTGAAGTTTATTTCAAACAGCATATCAGAGGGAAACGTGTCAGGGTCAGATGTTTTCATCTTCTGTTGCTCTGCTCCATCAAAGCTCATGAGAAGTTTCCATTGGTATTTACTTATGTTTCACTTAATATTTAGTAGGCGTGTGCCTGAATACAAATACGTTATTCGGCAAAGCACAAATAGTGGGTTTTTTTATGTATGTATGTCAAATACCAGCATGCAGGTCGGTTACATCACTATCTCAGTCTCTCTTCTGCTCCGCTGTGACGTCTATCAGCAGGTCTCAACGAGGGGAGTCACATCCACCTGCTACATGACGCAAATTTCCTAATTTATGACATCACTCCCGGAGTTGGGGGTGTTCCCCAGAGATAAAGCTGAGCTACTGACACACATGAAGTGTTCCCAAGGGACTCTCCATAACCTGTTGTTCCCCTTTTCATTTTCACAAAGTTAGGTTGTAAAAAATAGGCAATAAATGCAAAATGCAAAGAAATAATCGCCTTTGAAATTCTTCTCTAAACATTACACGCTGTGCTGTTTCTGTGTGATGGGTGTATAAATAGGTAGAGGTCTGTCTGCAGTGAGGAAATGAGTAAAGTTTTAGTTCAGTAGTCAACACAGTCGTCTATGATCTGGGAGACTCCAGTTCGAGACCTGGTGTGGGGACCTCCTTTGTAAGGTAGTTTATTCATTAACACTTATTGTAACACTGTAATTTTCCAAAATTAAAAGCGTAATAAAAACAAAAACAGGATTTTTAAGCCTCTTTCCACTTTTATTCGAATACAAATACAAATACAAATAATTTTGCTGCCTCAACAAATACAGATACAAATACAAATACTGGGATCTCTGCACATCCCTATATATATATTCAGGGGAAGAAGGTGTATTAAGTTGTTCATGATTGACATAAATATTCCTCAAATAGAAGGAAATGTCAGGTGAAACTACAAACGAAGCTCTCAGATCCTAATTACACCTGTATTAACATTCAATAAATATAAATATATAATATATATAATATTTAATATATAATTATAAAAACTCATGTTAATGCTGGTGTAAATATATGCATAGTATTTAGTTTAGTTTGCAGTGTAGCGTGTTTCCTATAAGAGATCAGAGTTCACGTACTGTTACATATTTATAATTAATGTTAACTTTGTTTAAAAAGTGTTTTAGTTGCCAAACATTAGCCATCATTTATTTGCCACAACCACAATCTTTCCCTAACTTTAACCCGACCATGATGTTGATATTGTAGAAAGAAAGAATCGTCACTGATTGTTAAAAAAACATTCATTTTCATTTGGTGCATTTCCATCCACCTGTTTTTATTCACATTTTCAATTTGTGAATAAAAAATCCTGAACGGAAACACAGAAAATTTGAAAAAATCTTGCTTGGCTGAGATGGAAAATCTGGTGTACGTACATGTAGCATGTGATTTAAACATCCATTTAAGCTTCACATATATAAAGGTTTCCATCCACCTGTTTTTGTGCACATTTTCAATTTGCACATTAAAAAAAACCTGAGTGGATATCCATCAAATTTTAAACAATCTCAAAAAAAAAGTTTTGGCTGAGGTGTAAAACTTGGTGTCTGGATAAAAAAATAAAAAAAAGAATAAATGATGACATCTATGAAGCATGTGAAACGTCACTGAAGAGATAAAAACATCAGATCTGTGTGGAGCGATGAGGAGACTGAAACGTTCCTCTAATTAATACATGAAAGAAGCAGCAATGTCATATTTCCATCACGTTTTCTATTTTATTTTACAGTTTGAACTTTGACTGCTGCTCTCTCCATGATGTAAGCTAGTTGTGTCTTCTTCTGAAATATCTTAATTGCACTGACAGGAAAAATAGCGCCACCAACAGTTTATCTTGAAAAAACCAACACAAAATATCTTTAAAACTGCAGAGGATGAAAATGTGCATTAATTCAAATTTTCTTTTGCTGATATTCTGGAAATTCGGTTAAAATTTGCAGTACATTTGGATGGAAACCTGGCTATCGAGTGTAATCTAGGGATTTGCAAAATTGTCCAATATCAGTGTTGTTGACTGGTTTATTGACAAGTCCACCAGCTCTGCATACATGAATTTCATATTTGATTACTAAGAATCAGAAGCAGAATCAAAACAACGTGGTGTAAATGCAAAGGCTTGTGAACAGCCATCACTGTTCAGATAACGTCTCCAGATACAGATCACATGTAAACACTGGGTGCAAACGAGGTCTTGATGATTACTTTGGATAAAATTTTTAACATGGTTACTGTGAAAAGACCAATATGGCAGACTGAATGAGGTCATTGGTGAACATGTTTTGTGGTTGTTGATATTTTCTTTTAGCTTAGAATTGAACTGAGATGAAAAATCTTCCCACAACAGCTGGCAAAACTACAAACTACTGGATTGTAGTCGTGTACATTTTTCATGAAAAAGGTGAAATAGTGCAGAAAAGATTAGTAATTTTATTAAACTCAGATGTATACACTCTCTTCCAGCTTCTTAATGTCTCAATATTTATGTTGTTAGTTGAATGTTTTGGGGTTTTGGAGTGTTGGTCGAACAAAATTAATTTTGATGGCATCACCATGAGCTCTTTTTTTTCGCACCACTCCTCTGCAGTACACCACACTTTATACACCAAACACTGGTGCACTGGTCTGTGTGTGTGTTCTCAAAGCAGAAAACTTTTTTTTTTTAACATTTTCTATAGAAAAACAATGAACTGATAAAACATTTCTGTGCCTTCAAGTGAAAACTGAGTTACAAGAATAGTGATTACTTTCAACTCTTGGAGTAAATTCAGTGTTTTTCCCTTTAACATTTTAGGTTCAGGATCATATGTTTGCACTGTTGTTTGTCTTTGAGTAGAATAATCCTGCTGCTGCTGCTTCAGTCCCAGTCGGGCCCCTCCCGGTCCCGGGTCCCGCAGGAGATCAGGCGGTCAGACCCTGTGGACGGTTACCTGGCAGCCGGTGCAGCGGGGAGGCTGGAGGTCCCCGAGCACAGCAGCACTCAGCCTCTTCCCACTGATCCTCCTCACTGCTCCAGCTGCATCTGTGGCCTCATTCACACTCACACACAGATTATGTTACAGTCCATCTTCTGTCTGTCTGAGCGGCTGAATCTGTACTGAAAGAGGAGATTTACTGTATAATAGAACTGCATCCGTTCACTTTCACTTGAGGATTAAACTAATACAGGAAGATTGTGAGTGATGCAGCTTTGAACCTAAACGTGTGATATGCAGGAGTGGACAGAATAACAGAAACACATGGAAAAGGGACATAAAAGCACTTGACAGTTAAGACTTAAGGCTTAGTTATCGAATTCAGGAAGTGCCCAGGTGTTATTAAAGCTGACGTTTGTGATGGTTTTACCTCTGGCAAGGAGGTTTTTTATTTTAATTTGTGAATATAATTTATCATTTAATTGACAGCGGATTTTGACCATGATTTTAAGACTTAGAGGAAGGCTGCTGATGCAGGTTTTGTACATACTTCATCGGGTGTTTTCTAACAACCTGTAACACAAAATGTACATATCATCACTATATTAAGCTGATATTCATATCCAGCACCCAGCAGATACAGAGCTCACTCATCTGACATCATGTTTGTGTCCACCTGATGAATACAAGTCCGATATCCACTTTCTTTTTAACTCTGGTTGAGTCTGAAAATAAAATATCTGTCTCTTTAGCTGCTAAATGCTCCACTATTTTTCACGAGGAAGTCGCTAATTGTGTCTGTTTTCTCTTTACCGAAATATAAACTACAATTTGTGACAACATAATACACGTCCGATGATTAAAGGAGCAGTCAGAAGAAAAGAATCTTGTATAATCTGCCCCCTTCTCAAAATAATAGCATAAATAGTCTAGATGGTCAACCACTGCTTTTCATCTGAGACACGTGTGTGTTTTCATAATTTCAACATCAAGAAAGCAACTTTTTTTTCAGTTTTACTTTCTGGAGTTACGATACAAAGGATAACACAAAACATATTTAAATTTCTGCTACTACAAAGCCGATCCTGTTCTTCAATACCAGTATAACTTCCAATTTATTAAAATTAGATGATTGGATTCATTATTAGAGCAACACATTCAGAGGATCATGTAGTCTTGGCAGATATTTGTGCTCTCTAGCCGAGGGAGTCCAGAGATTGACTTGTGCACTCTTCTGGCTGAGTTTCCAACCTCAGTGACATTCAGCCTCCCGGGGGTTCAGAGCTGCAAGCTCCACAGAGGCTGATTTGCTGAAGGCTGATATATTCTTCTCCGTCCTGCAGCTTTCAAGCCTTGTTGTCATCCAGCAGCAGATAGAGACGCATCCAAACCCCCGGACACGACGGCTGTTCACCTCAGATAGCCTCCTCGAGCCACGTAACCAAATAAAAACAGCACTCCTGCCTCCTTTCATCCCCTCCTCCCTGATTCCCTTTTTTTTTCTTTCATTACAACTGAAGGAGTGTGTGTCTGTGTGTGTTGCAGTGGGAGGGTTACGAGGAGGGGTGGAGGGAGGAAGGGAAGGGAAGGGGGGGGGCAGGGGTGTGCAGTGAAAGAAAATGGACTTCTGTGTGCTTGCTAGCAGCAACAGCTTTTTTTAATCCTAGCCCCAAGCCGTACTGTGCACTGAAGCAAGCTATTACATGGCAACAATTAAGAGGCTGGAGCGCAGCACCTGGTCCTCCCCATTTGCTGGCCTTCAGTGGCAGCTGACTATACAGTTCGCCCTGCCAGGTGGTTCCACTTCAATCACATTAGCTAGTCACTGTAGGGTTAATAAAGAGCTGGCTAACCCTCCCTCAACCGTCTCTGCCTCCTTTTCTCGCAGCGAATCTGAGGACGGAGCATTTTAAGACTCGTTAAAAATAAGATCCCTCTGCCGGCGCTGGATAATTAAAGCAGGGGCACGACGAGCTCCTTGGAATCCGTGGCTAGTGTTTCAGGGAAGGGGGTGCCGATGGGGAGGGGGGGGTGGGTAGGGGGTCCCTATCCGCTTAGTAGTCCATTTGTACAAAGAGCAGAGGATCATAATAGACCTTTTCATGGATAGACAAAACAGATGGAGGCCAATTGAAATGAGACAGGCAGGGAGACTGTACATATCTGCCCGGATACTGGCGAATGTGGAGGGATTCACAAAAAAAAAAAACAAGTGGCGGCTCCGCTCGGCTTTTGTTTGTCCCCGCCGCTCAGAGCGTTATCACACTAAAAACAGCTTGAAAACCAAAACCTGTAAATAAAGGAGTTCGGGGGCCGAATGTGTCAGTCTCACAATCAATAGTCATTTGCGAGCACAAAAAGCAGATGTATGCGGTGACATTTAATGCAGCCAGGCCTCCTTTCAGCAGGATGTTAATGGTACATTTCTCACATTACCTCCTGTTGCTTTGTTGTTGTCGTTGTTGTTGTTGATTTTCTTCGTTTTGTTCTTTTAAATTTGATTCCTTTTATTGAGTCTGAGAAGATTCATTAGTTTGTCCACTTGAAAAATTTTTTTTTTTAGATTTATGTTAAGCAGGAAATGTATCTTTCACACAAATACGCTTTGTGTTGAAGTTTCCTGATGGAGAATTTAATGGTGAGGCATCAAAAGAAACTGGGATTTAGGGGATTTTAGCCTTTTAACATCCCATTTTCCCCCCATTCAATTCCTGTGAAGTCACATTACGATCGGAAAAATGATCTCTTTTATATGTTAGTTAGTATAACTTAGGCTATTCCATGCTGTCTGACTGTATTGCAGACATTGTCATCAGCTTGTTTCATTTAGTGAAATATTCTTGATGTTTTCTGCCTCATTTTATACCTTTATCTACTCAAAAATGACATGTTTGGTATGTTTGGAAACTTTGGGATCCCCACTAATGATCGAAACAATCTTTAATTGCACAGCATGAGTTTGAACTGACTAATTTAGTAATGGATCAGTCGAGTTTAAGAAGCAACCTTTCCTTTTTTTAGTGTTTTGAATGTAAGAAGTGAAGGCAAATATACAATTAAAAGTTGAAATAAGAATTACTTTTTAATTATCTGTTCTCTTTAACTCTTATCCAGGTTAAATTGATGACCTACAGTTAAATTCCTACAGTATAAAGGACAAGACATTGAGTAAAATAGCAAAATAAGGAATTATTGAACATGTTCTGTGTTTCTGCATCAGTCTTCTGTTTTTTTTCCCTTTTCATCAGCGGAATAAAACCCTCTTCACAAACCCCCGATACGACATGTTGAGTCTTTTCTCTGGATGAAACTCGACTGTATTTCATGTCTGCCTTCCTCAGAAGCATCACGAAAACACATCAAAGCCCCGAAGCCGAGCTGGAGATGGAAGGAGAGAGGAGGCAGGAGGGGTGAGGAGGGAGGGAGGGAGGCAACGCAGGATGCCCGCACTTTAATCTTCTTTATCCGCTGATGTGAGGACAGACCGTCCCAAATTCCATTTATAAGAGAAATACTGATGCAAAAAGGCTGAGCGTGTCTTTATACCAGAGTGAACAAATTGGGATGCTAATGCGCAGCCTTTGAACTGTGTAAAGTGGCATAATGGGATGATCCATAAATTATTAATCAGTGCTGGTTTAGAGCTGAACCCAGAGGATGGCTGACATCACCGCTGCACGAGAAACATGACGAAGAAATGATTTTCTCTTCTGGTGTAAGAGCTGAATAACACATTACTGCTTATAAAACAAACAATACAAATGTTCAGCTTTGTATCTTTTTTTTAAAATCCAGAATCCAGTGTTAACAATGTTAAGTAACATGTTTCCTCAAAAATAATTATTTCAGTGCAACTTTTTTTTTTTCTTCAAGAATTGAGTTATTTATTAAGATTTGGTCAGGAGTTTATGCATTTATAGGCATTTAGTAAAATTAAAAACACAGACTATTGGTCCTTGTGCCTTTCAAATAATGGTATGAATGACTGAATTAAAAATATAGTGTTAATAAGTGTATTATTAATGGATAAACTGTGCTGAAAAGATTCTGAAAACAATAACGTATTTGCATTTCTAACAATTATTCTGTCCTTTACTGCCTCGTCTTTGATTGATTATCTATTTTGGCATCTTTTTTTAAGAGAATATAATAAGTTCACCAGCACCAAATAGAAGTCAAACAAAGTTAGCAACTAGCTGGTGAACACAGTGGAGCATTTAGCAGCTAAATAGCCACATATCCCCCTCAGAAGTTGGTAGAAAAAATCAGTTATTGTAGGTTTAAATAATCCTAAAGCATAGAAAGGTGTTTTTTTTTCAGTCCTACCGAGTCTCTAGAGAGTTTCCTGTCAGGCTGCATCCAATGAGCTCTACCAATCAGACAATCAGACGGTCAGGGCAGCCTGACAGGCGACACCCAGGGCTACAAAAAGTCCCCTAAGCGTTTGATGCTGTTTGGGAAGTAACAAAGTGGACCAGATGACTGTACCAACATTTTTATCAGCTCCTCTCTTCTCTCATCTGGATTTTGGCAGCTGGACGATCCAACGACACAGTTTAGACAGAAAAACATGTCCCGTTCTCAGTTTTTCAAGTTTTTCAGTCAATTTTGTGTATCTTACTTGACCAAACAAAACACTTCTTGAACATGTGTCACTGTCACAGTGCAGCAGAAAAACATTATGATGTGTAAGTTATAGATAAGTTTAGATAGGTTGAATGTATACTTTCTTTACATTTGTATTATTTGTATTGTGCTTTGCTGACTGATAGCTCTGATGGAAAACTAGAAATTTAACTTCATTTCATCAAACTGTCAGTTCCTCTCGCTTGTCTTCAGAGTGAAATGGTTCATTAAAACTGACTTCTTTCCTGCTTGTTTGTCACGTTGAACACAAAAGAAACGTCTCCAGGTTTGCACTAATCTGTGCTACCTGCCTTCAGACCTCGCGGTGCCTCTCACATTGTTTTGGGAATCTGGATTAGCGACGCTCCGAGTGACTCGGCATTATTGTGTTGCATTGTGGAACTCCAACGTAGTCTTTCCAAGGAGATCCACGCCACATGCTGCCCGGGCTAGCGTGCTAGCTAGCAGACAGCGGAGCCAGTGTCCAGGATGATAGGCTGGCAGACTGCTGGGCCTCCATGCCAGAGCACGCTGAAAAAAATTAACCACTGAGAAAGAATCAGGTTTGTATAACAAGAAGTGAACAAACAACAAGAAAATAATGAGTTTTGATAGATGGATTACAGATTACATTCAGCAGGTCATTTTTCCTATAGAGGGAATGTAACTCTTATCCTGTTTGCTAAAAAAATTATGTTTTGTATGAAAGGTGTTTGGATTTGACAGATTGAAATTAATTATGCTTATTGATAAGTATGTGTATGCATATGTACTTGTGGCCCACACCCAACTAGTTCATGAGTTCAACCCTCCTCCTGTTTTGCCTTTACTGTTTGACAGCCTGGTTAAAGTCTCTTGAGTGACTCGGTATGTAAATTGTGCTGATAATCAGCCTATGAACGAAACATTCACCTTTGGATATGCATTTTTTCAATTTCTTTTAATAAAAACACTAAAAATTATTCATGTTGAGATCACAAAATATTAATACAAACCTTTTTTATTATCATCATCATCTACCAAGTGCATTATATTCTGCATCAGGATCCCTCAGGGTGCATTATCATATTTATAGCATGGCCACTTACCACAGGAAAAAAAAAACACTGAAAGGTTGCATTGAAATCATCATCTGACGTTTTAAAGTGTGTTTTCCATCAGTTTAACCCATGTTTACCTTAGTTTCAATAATGGGAATTGACTGGTAATGTATCCTGAAGCATCAGTACTGTTGTCATGGTTACCTGCCAGTATATATTGCATAAACCACCAAACTGTTAGGAAACTGCTTGTTATCTCATGATTACAAGTTTACAACTAATAATCACATAAAAACAAACTTTTTTCTTCTTCGGTCTCACAGAAAAGTGTCAACAAACATTTTCCAATTTGACAGTAAAATCGACTGTACTGCTGTTATTTGTAGTTCTTCTTACTTCATGCAGTTTTACGACTGAAGACGTTATTTTAGAGGACTTGTTCAGACTGACGTTTTTTGCAGTGGGTGTGTGGTGGCCAGACTCGGAGCAGCTGGTCAGTTAGCAGGCCACATCAGCGTCAGGCCGCCTCACTGATAATGGGATTAGTTTAAGCCAGGCAGCAGGGAAAGCAGAGAGGGTAGTAGGAGTAAGGGAGGGGGGTGGGTGGGGTGGGGGTGAGTGGGCAGAAGTATGGGGTGGAGGGGGGGCAATCGCCATCATACACCCACGTCCTTAAACCCCCAAAACCCATAACTACACACTGCAGGGCCTTACTGCAGGTATGTCAGTCAGGTTTCAGACTCTGGTTCTTCATATCAGCGTTCAACAGATGAATGAAAGGGGATTGGTCACACTGAGAACATAATGCTGCTTTCAGTTTGTGTTGTTTAAAATATAAATGTTTTGGTCCAAATCTTGGCTGACCAGGCATCCTGGCAATGTTTTGTAAGTAAATGCTGCAAAAAAATATATTTATTCCCTTCCTGTTTGTCTGTTTGCACCAAAAATTTTGGTAGAAATTTTTTTAGTGGAGCTCTGGACTCAACGGCGCCCCCATGTGGCCATTGATGAAACCCTTTTTATTTTGACTCCCGAACCGCAAGGCGTAATTTTATCCTCACAGAGGTCATACACATTTAAATTAGTGTTTTTTTAAAAATAAAATGTAACTTTAATAATAGTTGAACATGTGCTATCAAATTCAGAATTTGTAGATGTTCAAATTTCTATTTTTTCTCAGTGCTTTTAACGACTTTTCATCCATGTTGGCATAAAAAAATTGATATTTTGTAACATTTGGTGGAAATTTTAATAGACTAAATTTTTTTTCTCTTTTAAATAAATGTGAAATCTGTTGAGGCGGAAATGGACGTGACCTTCACAGATTGTTGATCCACAAGATCCTCAGTTTGTTATGCACCAAAATGTAAGATGTTGCATAAATTCTCACATGACGCCGTTATCTGCAAAAACATTAGAGTTGTTCCTTGGCTTGTGGCTGAGCCTGAAGTCTGCATACAATTTTATAATATTCTAGTAACTAAGAAAACAATGAACAGGACCAAAAAACATAAATTACCAAGAAGAAAAAGAAGGAAAAATGCTAATCCATATTTTCCGCAGTTTCCTAATAGCCAGGTGATATTCTCCTGAAGAAAGTGAAGTGATGCTGCTTATTTCAACCTTTCATTTGTCGCTCTAAGAAATCTTTCACTGATCCTTTCAGTGAAACTTCTGCACAGTCAGCACAAACAAATGCAATCAGTAAAGCTTTTCACAACCAAATGTTACTTAAACCATTTTTTTAAATATAAAACAGCAGGTTTTCTGTTGATACAAGCCTACATTCATTCTGAGGTGGATATTTTTTGCAGCGTATGCTCTCCACCCCTGAGCTCACCTGCAGTGGAGGCGGTTGAACCACACTGGGCTCTAATAAGCTCACAGCAGCTCTATTATCATAGCCAATCTTACTTGCTAGCAGCCCCATCTTGTGCTGCGCCGACCGCAGGCTTTAATGGCTGAAGTCTTTGCAGAGGGGAGCGCTAATAGCGGCATCAATACGAACACCAATTTTGGCGTGATGAGAAAGCCCTGAAGTCAACATATTACTTCCTCTAAACCACCACCAGCAGCAGAAGCACTACCACATAATTTCACCCTAAAAGCCCCCGGAGCTCCTGCTGAGGGCTAGAGAGGATTGTAGGGGGATTGATCTGTGAGAGTAGATGGATGTGTGAAATCCTACAGAGCCGTCTATTGATTTCAGACGGTGTGGAGGATGAATCCATGATAATAAAAGGTCAGCGCTCCTTAATCCTGGTCTTTAATCAGAACAGAGATCTGTCCAGCAGCCTCTTCAAAAGAATATGGAGCCACCTGAAATCTCAAAATAAGCCACGTTTCAGAGGTGTGATCAGAGATTTGTCTTGGTTACTGTTGCAATTGCTGCACTAACAAAAAGACGAAAAAAGCTGGAAGGAGGCAGTAAAGTAAGAAAACTGTTCCTAAACAGGTGAAAAGTTACTTTACAAGCTTTCAAACCCACAGTGATGTCCCGGTGTGTCTAAATGCTGCTTTCTGTTCACATTACTGCTTGTGCCACAACAAACATAATGAAATACTGACTTTCAAAATGTCCATGCTTTCAAAAATGCCGTAATTTTCCAAAAATGTCCTCTTCCCCAAAATATCACCACTTGCTAAAAAAAACACTCTAACTTTCCCAAAAATATCATCACCTGTTAAAATGTCGTCACTTTACATAAAATGTTCTCACTTTCTCAAGCAATGACGTCAATTTCCAAAAATGACCTCTCTTTCCAAAACTGTCCTCACTGTCTAAAAAAGTCATTAATTTTCACAAAAAATGTCCACATTTTCAAAAGATGCAACCACCTTTCAAAAATGTTCCCACTTTCTCAAAAGATTTTCTCAATTTTTAAACATTTCCTCTCTTTCCTAAAATGTCCAAACTTTTCAAAAAATGTTGTTCCTTTTTGCAAAAATGTCCTCAGTGTCTAAAAGTTACTTTACACAAAAATGTCACCATTTTCCAAAAATGTCTACACTGTCTTCAATGTCCTCTCTTTCCTAAAATGTCCCCAAAAATGTTACTTTTCACAAAAATGTCCCCACTTTTTAAAAGTGTTCTTACTTTCTCAATGACCTCACTTTCCTAAAATATCCCTATTCGAGAATGTCATCACATCCCATGTCTTAATTTCCCAAAATTTTCACACATGCATATATATATGCACACATGCATTACATTGATTTCCTGGAGACTTACCGTAACCATAGCCACTACTTGTCAAACCCTAACATTAAACCCCCCACAACATACAAATATACACAAACACACACAGTCAACCTCAAGAGTACAAGTACGCCACACACATATTCATCTATAGACTCACACATAAACACTTATAGGCTACATTCAAAAATTCATACACACACAGATACACATACTGCTGCACACTCGTCCTAATTGCTTCACATATATAGACACACACACACGTTTCCCATGAGGCACCTGACACATGCAGCTGCCTGTGGCTCTGACATGTTCATACATGTCATTCCAACATGCTGCTGAGTGTTGTCTTGGACAAAACATCCAAAACACACACATACACACACATACACACACACACACTGCTGCGTGTAGAAGCATCTCAGATCAACGATGGTCTACCGATGCTGCTTTTAATGATTTAATATGTTTCCATTCATCTATTTTAAAGATAATTTTGAATTTGACCTCACAATAATATGAACAAACATCAGAAATCACAAAAATCCTACAAAGCTCCTTTGTCTGTAGGTTTTTGTCTGTAACTTGTTGTATTATGTTTAAAATTGTCGTATCTAGACAGTAATATTCTGACCCTGCAGTGATGTGACAGCAGAGCAGCGTTTGATGATGTGATGTTGACCTTGAAATAAACAAATTGTTCCTTTCAATTAGATCATTTAGATTTAATTCCACATCATGATAAAAAAGTTAACAACTGAGGATAAACTGTGCCAGTACGAGCTGAATTAACAGGAAGCAGCAGGGGGACAAATTCTGGTCGAAAGCACTAATGAGCTTGTTGAGTAAACTCCAACATAATTAAGGACATTGTGTGTGCATGCGTGCTTGTGTGCGTGTGTGCCTGGCATGTTTTTGGTTTATTTTGGAGGGGAAACGTGTTTTCATGACCATCGAGGCTTTGCACATTTTCAAATTCATTATTTTAATAATTTCTACAAGTGGAAATGAATGATTGTACTTTTAAATGTGCCACATTTTATAGCCGTGGCAATACCCAGACACACCAAACCAAAACCAAACCGACCAGTTAGTCTTCATCCTTAAAGGATGGATTCTCAGTTTTTCAAGTGTGTCTTAAAACAGCAGTCAGGTGTCCATATGAACAGTTAAAGAGGTTTTCCTTGCTGTAATCATTCCTCCAGTTTATACTGGCTATTAAAAGATCCCCTTCAAATGTGCTTTCAATGTAAGTGATGGAGGCCACAATCCACAGTGTGCTCATACTGTCATTTAGTGCAAAAATACATTTAAAAGTCGATGTGAAGCTTATATGAGGCTAAGTGGATATCTGCCACATTTACAGTCTTTTTAGCATCAAATTCCCTCTTTGTGTTTCCTCGGACAGTGTTTCCCTGTTGAGCTGCAGTGGAAGTATAGTAACAAAAAGAGGGATTTTGGCACTAAAAAGACTGTAACACTGAAAGATATCTACTTAATTTGACTCATTTGGACGACTGAAGCTTCATATTAGCTTCAGATAAACTTTTAAATACATTTTTGCACATCCCCATCACTTACATTGTAAGTGCATTATGAGGGGATCTTCTAATGGTCAGTATGAACAGGAGGTTACAGCAAGATAAACAGGTTTCAGTGTTCTGTTGTTTTAGGACAGACTTCAAAAATTGTGAACCAGCCCTTTAAAACCAAAAAGTATTGTTTAAAAACACTTTTGATAAAACATAAATCTTTGTGTCACTTGTCCCTGTCACCAAAAATACATAATTCATACACAAATACATGAAACCTGCAACCTGCCTCCTTGATATTGTCCCCAATGCTCTCCTGAAGGATGTCTTTTTAACCTTTTTAACCTGTTTCAAGCATGCAGTGGTCCAGCTCCTCCTGAAAAAAAAAACAACTTGGACCCTTCCTTGCCTAGCACCTATTTGTAAACTTCCATTCCTATCAAAAGTTCTTGAAAAGGTTATTCTCAGTCAATTGTTGCCTTACCTACATCAAAAGAACATCTTAGAAAGATTTCAGTCAGGGTTTACGGTTTATCATAGCAGTCTTGCTGAAAGTGTTCCTCTCTATCGACTGCGGTAACTGTGCCATCCTAATTCTTCTTGACCTCAGCATGGCGTTCCATACTGTGGATCATGAGATTTTAATAGACCGTTTCCAGTACAGGGTTGGTGTTGATGGAACTGCCCTGAAATGGTTCACACATGGTTCACATTTTAATATGACATTTTCCTTCCACTGATATGCTGATGACACTCAGCTTTATCTCCCCCTGAAACCACATGACAAGTCCAATCTAATGAGCCTCTTGAACTGCCTTGAGGACATTACGTTTTGAATAGCACAAAACGTCCTTATGCTGAATGACAGCAAGTCTGAAGTTGTCCTATTTGCCCCCCTTGACTCTGTCAAACTAATCACCAACCAAACCTCATGTCAAAAACCTTGGTGTGATATTTGATTCTGCCTTTAAGTTTGACGAGCAAATTAATGCAGTAGTGAAAGCCAGTTTTTTCTAGCTTCATGCTATTGCCAAAATCAAGCCGTTCCTCTCTTTCAAAGATCTTGAGAAAGTCATCCACAACTTTATATCCTCCCGCTTGGACAACTTCAACTCTCTATATCCTGAGATTAGTCAGTTGTCCCTGTCCTGCCTGCAAATGGTCCAGAACACCGCAGCCAGGCTCCTGACAGGTACCCAGAAGACAGACCACATTACCCCTATCCTGGCCTCTCTCCACTGGCCGCCTGTATGGTTCAGAGTTGATTTTAAGGTTCTTCTGTTTGTTTATAAAGCCCTAAATGGGTTGACCCCCTCCTATATTGCAGATTTTCTAACCCCTTATTCTACCTTCAGGTCCCTCAGGTTGGCTGACTTGGGGCTTTAATCTTAAACTCAGGGGTGACTGCGTCTTTACAGCATTCCCCTCCCTATCAGATCTGCCCCCCCTCCATTGACTCTTTTAGGTCCAGGCTCAAAGCTTACTTTTATTCACTTTGAATCCTCCTAATGTGGCTGATTTTTGGCCGACCCACTGATACTTGACGGTTGTAGTGGATGTTTTTCTCCACAAGGGGCAAAAATGAGCCAATTTCACACACAAAATACTTACTTTTCGGTTTTACTGTAAGAGATAAAAGACTTTAAGGATGAGAACTGATTGGTCTGGCAAATGTACGTCTGGTTGACCGCCCCATCTCTTTTACAGAGCAGCACACAGCTGCTGCCCGAGACTGTCTCCCATGCAGTGAATGAGACAGTCCTGAACAGGGCTACACAGGCACATTTTACAGACAGAGGAAGACAAAGAAGAAGTAGTTAAAGTAGCCAGGATATGCCAATCCAAGCATCAAATGCAATAAATTCGCTGCTTTCTGGAGCACTGACTCACAATGATGAGTGAGAAAACATGTTTTGTGTCTCTGGTGGCTGTCACCCATCAGTTCTCTTACCCTTGTCAACACATGTGGAGTCAAACACTGGAGGGGGCGCAAAACAGAAGGCCATTCATTGTGAATTGAACCCTCCCTTCCATTGAAAACTTCCCAAAAGAGAAGTTTTTGTACATTTAGGGAGATTATTAGATTGTGATTTATGTATCTGTGCCTGTGCTGTTGTAATTATTATTGTTCAAAAAGTTGTACATGTTATGTTATGTCACCCACCCCCTCTTTGTGACTGATTAATGTGGATTGGATATTTGACTAAGACTATTTATTGTTCTGTGTGTAACATTATTGTAAAGCAAACCTGTTCACACAGTTGTGAATAAATACTTGTTACTTAGTTATGAGGAAGACAAAAGCCAATCTGTGTCTTACTATTGTAAGATGTTTGCTGTTTTGTAAAACTGATTTTGTTGATATTATTACTCTATTTTATTTTATATTTCATAAATATAAATCTTTAATGCTTGATATTTGATGCTTACGGAAGATGTTTAGGGCCACATGTGAAAATTTTATTTGAGTTCTGAGTTTAAAGGCAGAATTCTGTGGCCCTAATCCTCTTCTGTAGATGTCTGTGAAGCACTTTGAAACTTTTGTTTTGAAAAGTGCTGAATGAATAAATCATTACTTACGTACTTCAGAGCAGCAGCGGATCACAGTCTCATTATGCAGATGATGTTGTAATGAACAGTCGTCCCTCCATTAGCCGGCTGGACTGCAGGAGCTGCAGCAGGGGCTGCTGGGAGCTGCTGGTGTCGTGGAACGATGCCTGAGCCGCCAGCAGCGCTCCTCTACTTCTTCTGCATTGGACACAAGCTGACCACCCCCCAACCCCCCCTACCAACCAACACGCACACACACACACACTCGGCCAGCCGTGCTTTTGTCTGGAGTGTCCACATGCATCTGTCATGCATGACAGCGTTGGCACTGACAGTCTGCTATTGTTCCCCCCATCCCAAACCCACGTTCACCCCCCTCCCCTTCAGCAGGAGACGCAGCCACAGTTTGGGGTAATTGCTGGTCCTAATTAGTTCACACATAAACACACACACATATATGCCAGAAATACTGATTAAATGCCCAAATCCTATTAAAGGGAAGCTTCACTAAAACAATGTAAAATGTATTTTCTAGAGCGTCTTTGTTCTTTTTTTTTAAATTGGAAGGTTTATCTCTTAATTCTGTATTTAAAACCACAGTTATGTTGATGGTGGTTGCATCCACTTAACCTCCTGTGGAAAGTTGTTTTTTATTCTATAGAGGTCAGTGGATTATGGAGGTAAACAAAGCAGCAGTTTAAAGGAATTTTGTAAATATCAGTTCTGACAGGAGGTGGAGGGGAAACATTCATTTTATTTATAAAGTTCAAAATTATGGTGAAAATGACATCAGTTCATCACTTTGTAGTTTTACTAAAATTTACACCTGGTTAAAAAATGTAATCCAGCTTTAATGTTTTGGTATTTCTATATAAAAATCCTATCACTGCCAGTAAAGTGTTCATCACAATTTCAGCCAATCATACCATCACAGATTTCTGACCCCGCCCATCCCTCTTGAGACAAAAACTCAGCCTGGCCTTATTGTGATGTGCAGACTTTGCTGATGGAAAATTGATACATATATTCTGTTTTCAGGGTTTGATAGTTTTCTGAACAGGTGAGCAGGAAATTTGAAACCATCAGGATCAGCAGCATGTTGGAATGATCAATATCAGCCTTTAAAATTGCTGATGCTACATAGCCAATGTGGTTCTCAACAACTAATATAATATAAAAGTGAAAAAATCTTTTGTGAATGTAGGTGTTACGTTGTTTTATTTATACCTGCATACCTGCAGACATGTGTGTTTTACAATTTGTAGTATTCATGCAGTTTACAATGAAAGGGAAATATCCCATTATGCTAAGCTAACTGACGTTATTTGGTCATGTAATGTTATTGGTATTGGTGTAATTTGAAATATTTTGTAGTTTTTTTTCGGTGAAAGAGTCGAGTCAGATATGTCGACTATTTTCCTTGTTTTCTCTTTTATGCTTCAGTCTAAGTGGCTCAGATATTAGCAAGTTAATGTTAGCTTTGTCAGTTTGGTCATTAGCTTAGTAACAGTTCCACCTGCAGTTAGTAGCTGTAAGTATTTAGTAACAACTCATCTCTACGTAACAACCAGTTTGGGTGCAACCAGTTTTAATTTAGAGATGCATAGCCTAAATCTGCACTTAGTAAATAATAACGAGGCTGAGTTTGAACTTACGAACAGCCGCTGCACCCGACTCATGAACAGGAATTGTCCAATCAATTTAGCAATATTTACTGAACATGGCAGGCTGTTATAATTTCTTAAAGGGCAAGGATCTATTTTGTCTGATCAAGGTTTATTTTATTTGTCAATGTACAATGCAGGATTGCAGGATTGCACTATGCTACACACATAGACAACGTATTTACAACTATTAAGATATTTTAAATTAGAATAGAATAAAACAATCAATTTGGCAATAAAATAGAACAAAGTATACAAAAGTTGCACCAAATAAGAAATTAAAAAGCAAAAACTATATTATACTGCATATACAAGGAATATACAGACCAGGTAAATTAAAGGAAAAACCAACATGAAGTGTCTTAGTAAGGTGTTGGGCCACCATGTGCCACCAGAACAGCTTCAATGCGCCTTAGCATTGATTCTACAAGTCTCTGAACTCTACTTTAGGGATGAACACCATTCTTCCAAAGATATCAGGATAGAAATGTTTCATCCTAAGATAAAGGCGATCACTCTGAACAACTTTGTATAGATTTGCAGTGACCCTTCCCTCTAAGGGCACAAGTGGACTCAAACCATGCCAGCAAAATGCCCCCCACAAGCACTCAGGCCTTTTTCCTTTAATGTGTCACCCATCTGTGCAGTTACATACAAGTTTTTATAATATGTGCAAAATTAATGTAATATGTAAGTTATAGTGCAAAAAAAATGTGATGTAGTAGTGGGAGTGCAGGTGGTTCAAAGGTAATGGTAGGTAATGTACATAAGAAGACCAAAAAATATCTGAATATTTCAATGTCAGTCCAAATGACTTTTTGCCTGGGATGTGTAGCTTTAGTCTTATATCTTACATCATTATATAATGCATGTAGCCACGAAGCACATATTTAAGGTCCCCTTCCAGGGCTCTCATTTTAAAACAAGTGGGGTAAAAACAATAAAGTCAGTTGGACACAGTGTTTTCAACTAATGGACTAACATTTGCTTAATAAGCTATCTAGTTACAGCTGAAAAAAATCCCCCAGCAACAGTCATCATTTCAGATGGGAAAGAACAAAAAACATGACTGACTTTTTGTAGAAGGGGGGGTGAATATTCTGCTGTTACTTGGTAGTGGAACGTGTATAGAGACAGGAAACACAGGTAGAGAGAAGGGCATGACATGCAACAAAGATCAGGTGACATGCAAGCTGAACCGAACCACGGATGTCACGGTAAGCTACCCTGAACTGTCAGTGAGGGGAACCACAAGGCAAAATAGATTTGGTCAGTGACACTGATAATTCAGTGTAGATTCATTGTCTAAGACTTGATTTGTTCATGCAGGCTTACTGAACACCTCTACCAAAGTTGAAATAGACAAAAAAGCCTTGTCACTTCTTTTCCACTAAATGCAAAAATCACCTCAATTCTATGGTGGTCCTTAAGGACAAAACACATACAAAAGCAAAAGCACAAAACGAAGCCGTGAATCAGAGAAATAAAGCATTATTTTCTGATTGTTTCACAGCGGTTACATTCTAAAGCACAAATAAACACACCCACGCCCCCGCACAACCCTGCAGGAAGGTGCCGCGTTGCCAGATTTGCCTTTCTGCTCTGCGTGTGTGTAGCTCAGCCCCGCCCTCGGTCAAACATACACACAGACCTGCAGCTCTTTATACATCCATGACACAGAGACAGAGAGCAGAGTGGAGCAGAGGAGAGAGATAGAGACAGACATGTAACCTGGTTGCTACGCTACAAATCCCGACCTTGCACCTGTGCAGTGTTATTGGCTGGGGGGCTACACACCCACTGTCCAAAGGTTGACACCCAAAAACATCCTGAACACAGTAAAAAATGATAAAATACAGGCAGAGGGCAGAGTCTCTGCAGATAAAAACACTGCCACACACTTCTAGTCATGGTCATGGGTCATAAGTGCTGATTGAGAGGGATTACATTTGTATGACTCTAGACATTGTTTTTTAGGAAAATCCTGCATAGTATACCTTTAAACTGAAAGCTGTTGTCATGGATGCTGTAACCTGATAGTAATCATGGCTTCGCAGTGGGAATACATGCAAGCGCCTCTACTCGAAATAATCGCCGGAGCGTGCCCTCATTGGCTCCCAGGAGCCCCAACACCGCCACAACCCTGATTTAATCTGCTCATTATTACACGGAAAAATACTGACAAAATAAATCAGCAGGTTTGGGAGTTATCTGTGTGGCTGCGCGATTTGCATTCTGCCTCCCAAAGCCCCTTCAGAAAATACACGGTTCATCTGTTTGCAATTTAAAACACACAGCAACAACTTTGGTGTTTGAATAACATCAAGAAATTTATTATTTTTTTCATCATCAAAAATTCATGATATTGGATCACTGCCTCAAAAAAAAAAAACAAAATAAAACAGCAAATGGTTCTTTAAGCGGTGACATTTTTCTACATTACATACAATATAAAAACCCTAATTTTCTTTTCTAATGTCCTGTTAATTCCTTTTGCAGCATTTCTCTGGATCACTGGAGACATTACTAGCCTGCTGTGACCTCTGACCCTTATTACACTACAGGATGTCTGTGTGATATTATATAGATAGTGAAACTCACACTGGAAGTCACTCTGCAGAAATGACTAAAATCCAGTTTAACTATTTTCTATATTATTATGTCTTGTGTATTTGTGCTTATGGACTTTTGGTCCTTTTAAGGTGCCTTTAGGCTGTGCGACAACAGTGATCGTGTAAGTTTATTGCATGTCACATTGTGTAAGATGCCTGTAATAAAATCTTGGCTGCAATCTGTGTCAGACTGTATGATATCAATATGAGGCTGTCAGATTAGTGAATCGTCAAAGTCATCATTTATCTGTGCTGCTCTGATGTTTAGAAAAAGCAGCAAAGTCACACAAAGGTCTCTTTCATTTTACCTCCATTGTTTTGGTTTTTGTGTGTCATGGATGTATTAAGGAGTGTGTATTCCCCCTAATCTTTATTCAATGAAGGGAAATTTATTATCAACATTTAACTATATTTTAGACATGCCTAAGAAACAAACCTATATTTTAATAGTGTGTTTCCACTTTCCTTTGTGGGAACAGTTTGTGTTTGTGCCTTTCTTGTTTCAAGATGACCCCATACATAAATCTACTGCCTTAAAAAATGGTTTCCCCAGTTTGCTGTGGAATAACTTGACCACAACCTCTCACAACCAACAACTTTAGGTTAACTGGAAAACCTCATCACCCAACATCAGTGTTGAACCTCACTAATGCTCTTGTGACTGTATGGGAGTAAAATCCCTGCAGCCAGATTCCAAAGTCTGGTAGAAAACCTGAAACCAGAAGAGTGGAGGCTGTTACAGCAGCAGAATGACATGTTCAGCACTTACATATTGGTAGAATCTACATGTGTCTACATACTTTTGGCCATGTAATATATTTGTAGAAACCAATGAGATGTATTAAGACAATCCTGAAGATTTTTTCCACCCACTTCTTTGTTTGTTTTTTTTTAATGTGTGACATCACCGTGTCTAGAGACTGTGCATGAAAATGAGCCTTTAGGCTAAATCTGATACATTTTATGTACTATTGATGCTAATTAATGCGTGCTGTCCCTGGTAAAAAATAAAAAATAAATAAATCCATTGCAATGTCTAAATTACAGTGATGACATCCTCAGCATCCAGTACAGTATCGCATGCAAGAATGATAAAAAAAATAAGAAAGAAAGCTCTTTCCTTTCACCTCTACATGTCATTTACTTCGACATTGATCCAATAGTAGTAAAATATGTATAAAAGTGTTTTGGAGGTGCTGTATGTGGACTCCTGTAACAATAACTGTAAGTCTGTAACAAACTACATGTGGAGAAATTCAAAGGTGTCAGCTGTGTGTGCAGCAATGTTAAGCAGTGAGTGATGGCAGCTATGAGTTTGTTTCAGCTGGATTCATTTTCCAAACCACGGCGCCATCTAGGGTTCAAAACAAAGAAGTTCTTCACAGAGTTTTAGGAACTTTTACATGCATGGAGAATGAGATTGGTCCCTCTCAAGGTCCAAATGTAATCTTTATCAGAATGTTTTTATTCCCATTTTCCCCCTGAGCTGGCTGGAAATGCATCAGTTATTACATTTGCAAACCACCAGAGATCGTTTTACACGCCAAAAGAACTCTTGATGCTTGATGCAGTTTATCAACAGCATTTCTCTAAAGTAAAGCTTGCTAAGATGTTTCCTCTTATAGATTTCATCAAGTCAAGGTCGCTTCCTACCACACTGGCTCAAATGTTTCAGAACTGTCCTAATGCAATTTTTGTGGTTCCACTTGTCAGATATTTTTAGACAGCCAATACAGCTGAGTCCACTGATTGTAATATTTGGTGTCTTGAGTGATAACAGGAGATAAATGTACAGTAACAACCTTTCTAACTCTACTAGCATGTAGATCGATTTTACTGAACTAGAAAAACAGGTCTTGCCACAATCTGTGGTTGATGATAAATTTGTGGTTCCTCTTAATAATTCAAGAAAACATGACAGTCTAGCACTATGATCTAAACTCTATCCAATGAAAACGACATGATAATAGTAAATGTTAAGCTGTCATCATCTGTAGATACATCACACTGTGGTAACTGTGAATTTTTTCTTTGGTATTTGTTAATATTTTTGTGCTTGATGTGCTGCCATCCCTCTGTCTACCTCTGTTTGTGTATCCGTCAAATGTAGAGCTGAAACAAATTAGTCGATTAATCGATTAGTTGATCTAAAAAATATGATAAGTGATGAATGGTGGTTTAAAGAGGCATTCTGTCAAGTTCACACATGAAGCTCAGCTGAGAATCATCACATTTTTAAGTTTTCTTCAGTATCAAAATATTCCAGTGATAGTTGTCTGTACATCCATTTTACACTGCAAACAGGAACTCTCAATAGCTAATTCAGCAGACTTTAAATGGAAACAATTTGCAAAAGGCAAAAGAAAATGAGGCTCAAGTTGTAGCCCACAGCTAACTCACTGAATCCATGGTAGGGTAATAGCTACAAACAAACGAACAAAGAATAACGACAGACATGTCAAAATCCATGAATATTAACTTTTTTCCTTAACATCAATTTTTTATGACTGCAACACTCTCCTCTATTCATTCATATGTACAGATATTTGTCAAGTGTTGAAAACCAGTGGACATACAGGCAAAAAACTCCATCATTATAATTTTAAATTGACCAGTGGGGTGACAGTGATTCGGGGGCGCAGTTATCACAATTTTGTCTGCTTTATGGGAAATGTGGGATGTAGTTTTTGTATGTATGTTTTTGATGTAGTGAGGATTAAAAATCAGAATATCTCAGCCTCTGTTTAACCCTTCCTTTAAAAAAAATTCATGTGTCCTCCAACTTAATCAAAGTGTATTTTTTCTACTAAATGTGTTAAAATTACAAAATCGCAAAAAAAAACAAAATAATATTTGGACCAGTTTAGTTTATTGTTTTGTTGTTGTTGTTGATGATGTTTATTTGTTTGTTTGTGTTTTTATTTTTTTTTTTACATTTTCATTATTTTATCTAATATCACCTATATGTAGCCTCATTATTACACAAATCTTAGATTTTTTTTATTTATTGCTTTTTTACTTTAAAAGTAATTGAAGTACCCTGTATGCTAAATTAACATTTAATATCATCACCTTCTCATTGTTTGTTTAATGTGTTGATGTTAATAAAGTTTTTTGTTGGTCTTTTTTTCATAAATGCTCCATCTGTTGCTAAATATAAGAGTAATGAGTCATGCAAAATGTACACAACTGAAGCTTAAAAAAGGCCACAAAACTATTAGTATTTTTCTCAAAATCTTCACCCTTTTGGTTTGCAAATTTGCAGATAAATAATGATGATCTTCAGCCATGTTTTAGATATTTTAAAGTCTTTCTTAACTATTAATACTTAGAATAAAAAATAAATATGTTTTTCTCCCCACAAGTAGCTGCAGTCTAATGTAGTCATGAAATACTCAACTCTGCATTCCAGTTTCAGAGCTCTTAAATCACCAGCAGGTGACAGTAAAAGACCAGGAATACAAATCACTGAAACCCTGAATAACCTCTGGAGGAAGTGGTAAGTTGAGTCTTCTTATTTTTTTTTACTGAGCATGCTCAGTTCCACCCAAACTGCAACCGTCCCACACATGTGACTGTAAATGTTTAACTTGAGTGTTTCTGGTCAGAGTTTAGTCCCGTAGAGTCTCTGCAGAGTCACAGCAGAATGGTGAGTTTACACCTCATTACTTTTCATTTTTAAAAAGCCCCTTTATACCATCTGTTTAAAAAAGCAGATGAAGAGAAAACACATGCGGGAGGTGACTAATGTGCTCACCAGGATTGTTTCTTAGGCATATTTTGCTTTAATGTTTTGGCAGACCATAGAAAGATAAAAACTGCACATTTCCACACAACAAAAGGCCTCACTATGTAAATTAACAGAACCTATTCTTCTTTTACTGTTACTTGTCACTAATTATATCTAATTTTTAAGATTGTTTTTACAGTCATAAACCTAAATGTAATAGTCAGCTATTAAATAACCCTAACCCTAACCCATCTATTTAATAAAAAGTAAATATTTGTAAAATTATTATACATTTCCAGATGTATTTTAACGTATGTGGAAAAAACTAAAATTTCCTTTTAAAAATTGAAATTCACAGTGCACATTTTTCATGTTATTTTACATTAAACATGTAAATTCACTCTATTTTTGTAATTTTTGTTATTTAACATTTCCATGTATTTTTGAAATACAGGAAAAATCTGTAAAATAAACAAGATAATATCTGCAAAAATGCAGTGTATTTCACCCTTAGCTCCATGACATGTCTCTCTGACCTATTTAATATAGAGCTGCAATGATTAGTCAATTAAGAGATCATCAAAGATGATTAATCTGCAAATATTTTGATAATTGATTAATCTTTTTGAGTAATTTTTAAATAAAAAAAAAAAAGCCAAAATTCTCTCTTTGCAGCTTCTGAAATGTAAATAGTATTTGTGGTTTCTTCTTCTATGACGGTAAGCTGAATATCTCTGAGTTGTGGACTGTTGGTTGAGACAAAACAAAACATTTTAAATTGCATCTTGGGATTTGGGAAACAGTGATCAACATTTTTGCACAATTTTCTGACACTTTATAGACCAAACGACAATCATTAATCGATTAATTGAGAAAATAACAGCCCTAACTTAATATGAGCATAACTGACAAACCTCATATTTTCAGGGATTTGGAAAAATCCATCATTTGAACAAAAAACAACCTGCAGAGAGGAAACAAAAAAAGAACAAACTAAATGTAATTTATTAATTTTTTTTTTTTTTTTTTGTCAAAGATCTTTTCGAATAGCAGATCCTCAACACGGACTCTAAAACAAATCTCTGACAAACAACTGAAGTTGCTTATGAGCCATTTTGGTGAATAAGAGTGATAAAGGATATACATTACAGCTTGTTCACTTTCATTTTGTTCAGGACATTAATAAAAACTACAATGTAATTGATGTAAAGTCTCTTATCTCTTGTTTTTCGGTTCAACGCTGAACGTGCTGCCTCTCTACAGTCCCAAAGGTTTTAGATTTTTCCAACAGAGTCTTCTATTTCTCTGAAATTTTTTTGAGACATCCGTCACCTCTACAGTATAATATGGAGTTTTCTCATTTCTAAGTGGCTGTCCCTCACCTTTATCACAATCACTTTGGAGTTATCTTACATTCTAGAAATCTAATGTTTTATAGTGAATTCTAGATTCTAGATTCTAATTCCAGAAAGTCTTATGAGCAGGTGCGTTGGACTGTAAACTGCCAGTGAAAGGACCAAAAAATATCCTGCACACAAGATTCATGAATCTTGACTGATGAAGGTCCGAGGACCGAAACGTCGCTAATAAAGCAAACACAAGTGATCGACAGTGTGTAGGATTTTTTGGTCCTTTCACAATGGAAAACAGTAAAAACTAAATAAAATGTGACCTGCTGTAAATCATCAGATTCTGCAGGTTGTTAATGCTGAAGTGGACTGATATTTTAACTAAAACACACACTGACTGATCAGCATGCAGAGTAAATAAATGTAAAGTGATGTGATGTTTGCTCTGCCTCTCCGGCTCGTTTTCTAAAAGCTCTTTGTAAACCGGAGGATCAGTGTGAGCTTCATTAATGTCGGATCACATGACTCCCTCCTCCCGCTGCAGGGTCGGAGGTCAGGCTGCTGTTTGGTTAAGCTCACTGATCCTGTTAAAGATCTGAATGGACCACACACAAACACACACACACACACACATTGAACACACACTGAATAAAAAGAAAAATCTGGATTTACACACTTTTGTGTTTCTTTTCTAAACATTTAGAGCCCATTTTTCCACAGAGCCACTTTGTGTTTCTCGAGCTGATCGGACAGCTGTTGGACAGATAAACATCAAAGTGTAAATGCAACACAACGTGTACATTAAGCTGTCTAAATTTTTAGAATTGAGTGTGAAAATGATTTGCTTCCACCTCATTTTTGACAAGAAATATGCCCAAAGTGAAACACATTAAAAACACCCAAATCTCTTTTTCTTCATCCTCTTTTCAGTTGGCAAACACCCCCTTACCTGTGTACATACATGTGTAGAAATCAAACCCAATATGGCCTAAATACAAACATAAACAGATACACTAAAAACATATCCAATTAAATCCAGTTAAGATGCATAAACTGGAATGAGAGTTGAAAACATAGACAATGACTAAATTCTGTCTGTTTAAAATTATAATATCTGGTTAGATTTTGCCTACTTCAATATTGTTATGACCCGACTTTTTCAGGCTTCAATATAAGAAGGGAAACAGACAGAAGGTTAAGATTAAATGAAATGACTGAATTTATTTGCAATAAGAAAGAAAGAAAGAAAGAAAGAAATATAACTGTGTTCTCTGAAGCTAATAAACTAAAGTTTTGTTTTATGCAAGCTGTGGTAACTTAGCTGTCAATGTATGACATGACCAGAAAAAAGTTGGATTGGTCATGAAACTTGCCTCGGGTGACCAATAAAATAAAAAAACTTTTTGGCTATCTAACATGACATTGGGCTGGTTTAGTGTCGCTAGCCAAAGGGAGGCACAACTAAGCTATCATTGCTAACAGTTTAGCTGGCTACAGTGCAATGCAAAGTACGCTAGCTGTATATAACTTCTGCTCATATCATGTTCACCTCAGCTTCAGCTTCAGCTTCAACCACTTTACTAGTAAAAAATCTTTGTGTATCCGTTTTCTTCACACTGACTGATTGTGTGAGCTAGTATTTGACATAGTAACCACATCATTTGAAGAATTGATAAAAACCTATCAGCCAATAAGACACGAGTATTTCCACGTATTTTCCTGTAAAACCTCTCTGACTGGTCTTGCCTCTGTTCCGTTCACTGAAGATACAAAATCTTCGGGGCTACAGCCCTGAATGCCCAGGCAAGTTGACGCCCATGGTCACAGACCTCTGTTATCCAAAAAGTATTAAAAACAGGTCAATCAGTCACACCGCTGCACTGGATGACATGTTCCTTCTTTATGAAGAGTTTGGTCATGTTAGTTTGTTTTGAAACAGCTCCAAAGACTAATAACAGGTCACGTTTTCAGTCTCAGGAGAGTAGTTCTGTGTAAGGCAGACATCAGTGAGCATGTGCAGGATCATGATTCCTGCACATTGCTTGTTGAGCAACATATCACAACCTGTTGACTTTGTACTGAAATCCTTTCATAAATTTACAGTGTATTACCTAATTTAGAAAGCGTTTAAAGCTGCAGTATGCAGTGACTAACTCATAACAGACGGTGTAATACAGAGAACAAAACTAAAGCTCTTCAAGTAAATTTTTCTAAGTTTCTCAGGAAATTAAATAAATCCATTCAACAATCATCCTCATAATTATTTTTTATTTTTAGTTTCATGGTATTCATGCATGTTTTTCTGTTTGAAAAGGTTTATTTCAGAGAAACAAAAAGGTCTAAAAAAGTTACAATTCTTTAAAAAATTGTGGTAAAATGGTAAAAAAGAAAAAAATGTTTTAAAAAATCAAATACAAAGAACATTAAAATGAAAGAAAGAAAACTGTATAAACTTAATCTTGTTTTTTTTCCCCAGAGTTCAGCAGGAGGAGGATCACCCCTGCAGGTCCATGCGGTCCGGTTCGGGCCTGGTCAGGAACTGCTGGGATCTCTTCAGGCGTTCGTGGAGGAGAGGCGACTCCGAGCGCCGTTCATCATCACCTGCGTGGGCAGCGTCACCAAGGCAACACTCCGGCTGGCAAACGCCACGGCGACGAACACAAATGAGGTACTCGGCAGCAGCGTGCAGGCCTGTGATGTGTGTGTGTGTGTGCTGATGAAAGAGAGAAGATTGCTCCTGACTCATTAAGGATCTGGTTATGGAGGCTGTGGAAAAAAGCTGTTGTTTTCACATCATGGTGTCCCTCAGGTGATCCACCTCAGCGGGCGGTATGAGATCGTCTCCCTGGTCGGCACGCTGAACCGGGACGCCCACGTCCACATCTGCCTGTCTGACGTCGAAGGCAAGACAGTCGGTGGTCATGTGATGGGGGATCTGGAGGTGTTCACCACAGCTGAGGTGGTTGTCGGCGAGGCGGTCGACCTGCAGTTCACCCGGGAGCTGGATGAGCGGACGGGTTTCCCTGAGCTGGTGATTCAACCACGCATGGATGAATCAGCCTGACTGTAGCTGTTATAATGTGTGAATGAAACATTTTTCAGCATTGAATGAGTGTGAAGGAAATGAGAAAAGAGAGCGATGATAAAAGTCGAGTAGTTGAAGAACTTACAGCTGCAATCAATGTTGTCTCTTTTTATAATAAAGTTGAAATTTAATCATCTTGTAAAGAGTCATCCACTTTAATTTCAAAACACCTGTATTATAGGCTTATAATCCTTATTTGCTATACTTAAAGAGAACATATTCTGCACATTTCCAGGCCTATATGTTTATTCTGGGGCTCTACTGGAATATCTTTGCATGATTTACGGTTAAAAACTCCTTATTTATCTTATACTGGTCCTTTATGCAGCCCCTCAGTTCAGCCTCTGTCTGAAACAGGCTGTTTTAGCTCCTGTCACTTTAAGACCCCTGATGAGCATGCTCTATTCTGATTGGTTAGCTCCTGGAGGCTACGCCACAGGAGACTTCTGGTGGCTACGGAGGCTACCTCAAAAAACCTTTTTCTTGTTATTTACTCATAAAGTCAACTTCTCAAATACATCTGTACATGTTTGAACCAAAATCCAATCTGTTGTCTGAGTGGACAATGCAAACAACAAATGGAAAAACCTTAGCAACAACCTTAGCAACAAAAGCTACAGAATGGACGTCCGTTTATGGACACGTGTGACGAGCCAACGTCAGCTCATCAGCAAGGTAGAAAAAACGTCGGGTAGAAAAAAACATTACAAACAAAGCATTCAGAGCAGGTTGAAGCCCTGGCTTTTGACTAGAAGGGAGCATTTCTACATAATGTTAACCTCAAGTTTTGTAACTTTGACCAGGTTTAACATAGATATCCAACATCATAACTGTATATGAATAACAGAAAATCACATTCAGGTCTATTGATCTGCATGTAAGCTGTGCAAAAAGGACAATTAAAAGAGTGAGTTAACACATCGTTGAAGAATAATGAAAAAATGTAGTGTCTGCACCACTTTAAGCACAATGTCTTCAGCCTCCAAACAAACACAAACACACACACACACACACAGTTGCCCTGAGCCCCAGCAGCCAATAGGAGCATCTCTGTGGGAGTCGCAGCTTTCTGCTAATAGATGTTAAACTGAGCCGCGGCCTTTCAGAGCCTCTGACCCCCCTGGTTGTGACAAGACAAAGCGAGAACCCCCCCCCTAAGGATTAGCCGTGACCTCGGCTCGGTCACAGCCGCCGCGCTGAAGAAAGGAAGGCCTCTGTTACTGTGTAGCGGGCGGGTCGGAGGGAGGGGAATGCTAACAGCCTTTTGATGGAATCCAGTTAATGGAGTTTAATTGGACCTCGGACTAACAGATTCCAGCCTGCTTTCTGTTTGTCACCCTGCAGGTCTGCAAAAATGTCTGAGGTCACGTTACTCAACTCAAGGTAACACTCAAGGTGTTTTTTAATGGCATAATACAACATGATTTAAAGGTAAAGACAGGCTTTTTAACTCAAGTGGGTTAAAAAATGTGATTTTCTGAGGAGTTAAAACGGGTCAAGATGCCACAGCACAGAAAACAACAGGGATGATGTTTTGATGCGCTGTTTGCAAGAGCAGCAACGATTAGTCGATTGATAATTTGGATGGGCCTGACAAAGCTATTCGATAAGTTTAGATAGCTCACTTTGGACAAGGTAATGGTTTGCATTACAAACACAGGATCAGGCAGTGTCCTGCATTGAGATGTGTCTGATCTACATAAATCATGAGGATGCCATATGTTTAATTAAAAGTCGAATTTTGCCAAAAGGTGACAAGTGTGCAGGTACATAAAGGGCAAAAGACTTGTTTTCCCCTTGTGATTATTGAAACCCACATTCAACTCTAATTTTGTAGCTGTATATTAAATAAATTTCTTCCCCAACATCCTGATTTGGCCTCATGTTAAAGGAATGAAGCTGATGATAATTCAGATTGTTCTTGTTGTGTGTATGTAAAGCCTGATACATCTTATTCCTCTGTGCCATAGAACTGTAGACTGTAGTTTATTATGACTCCCACACACACCGTCCTGCGACCAGACTCACTAGAGCATGTGGATTCATCCGCTGCTGAAAATAGTCCACAACAAATACATTATTTCCTCCTGTCTGAGTGATGTTTGCCAAAAACTACAGTGCCCAGCTGTTTTAGGAAATTACTGAGACTTTTTGTAACACTACATATCTGTGATCCGTTTTTAAAAATGTACGTCTTCAGTAGGAAACAATTAGCTTCTGGCACACTCTCCTGTTTCAGTCAGTAGATCTTCATCAGCTATGATTCATTTTAAAATCATTCTGAAATAATTGCTACCTGATGAAGATCTTCACACTAAAACATTACTAAGGACTTTTTGGTCCTATGTACTTGCCGTTAAGACAACTTGTAGGTTTTGGTTTGTTCTTTCATTTTTGAGGCTTACTTATCACCTGTTTCTCCACAATTGTTTCATTCATATTAACAAAAGTGAGAACTGTTCCTCCACAAAATCCCAACATTTCCTGTTGTTGCAATGCATTTTGCTCGGTCTTTGTGCACCTTTGGGTGTAGAAATCTGTTTTTGTGTTTCCTCTTCACTGAAGGAATTTCCTTGTGTAATTTCTGAACGTTAATTTCAAACGTTTATTCATATTATAAATATATCACATTTAATTCTGAGGGAGAGACACCAAAATCTGATGTTTATTCTTGATATTTTAGCTTGGTGAAAAAGTCTCTACAAATATCAGGATGTGATGTCACATATTCTTGGCCAAATATTCACCAAAACAGAGAATAATAGAACAAAGGTCTCATATGGATGCTGGTGTCAGCAGCTCATCTGGTGCTATAATCCAAATCACATAAAAACAGACACATCAATGGTCTCCTTACCACATAGAATACAAGTATTTTATTTTATTTTTGCCACAGATGAGGTTAGTGTGTTTAATTCGTTAACCCCTGCACATTTTCTGCAGAACATGGAAACATGAGGGTGGACTTTAGTTACTAATTTCAAAATGCATTTTGAATAAAAATATCGAATAACATCTCAGCATTGGTTGGAAGAAAATAAAGGAACATACTGGTGCTTTTACATGTGTTACCTCATGAACTCCACATTGTGTGCATTTGCCAGTTTTTGAGATTAAGCTCTGGAAATGCGCTTGGGAAAATATTGAAAACTCTTTTTTTGCTGCTGTAGTTATGGAAGCTCAAATGCAGAAAACAAAAACAAATTAAGCAGCTTCTTATATCACAACGAGTCTCAAGTCATGGATGTTGGATATTTACTCCAAAAAGAACAGACAACGATGAGAACTTTACCTGTTTGCAGCTTCACTCCCATGTGACAATTAGGCAACTTTGACAAAAACATAGATTAAATTAAATATAGTTAAATGTTGACTGTCTAAACACTGAAGGGATGGTTTTAAATGCTCAGCAGAAGTTTAAAGAATGTGTGTTTTGTTGTCAATTAATAAAATGTAAAAAAACACCAACATAGCCCTGCTCAGGATGGAAGACTGAATGTTTATCCCTTAGCACAGCGATGCTTTGCAGTGTTTGTGTCGCCTCCAGGAGGACGAGGTCGCCCGTCAGCGGGGCAGGCGACCGGCCGCCACATTAAAGCAGAGCTACAAAGTGTCCCTGCTGCAGCTTTGTGCTTTTGTTTTGCTCTGTTGACGCAGCATGGTGGCTGAAAAGCGTTGGTGGTCTGCCCCAGTGCCCCCTGGGAGGCAGTTTTACGTAGTCCAACTAAAAGCGGCTCAGTTGTCGCTCCTGACAAATTGGAAGGCGACGCAGCCGCCCAAAGCAAATGTTCTGGATTAGAAATATAGCTTTTGATCTAAAGACCGTCCTCAATTGCCGTCTTTTTTTCTTTTCTTTAAATGGCTTATTTGCCAAGCAGAGGTGATTAAACATTCAGTGTAGTTTTTTCCTACGCTGACATACACTTATTAAAGGCATTTCTACAGACCAGTATGTGAGTTATCCTGATTTTGAAATGTATAGGACTGATGTTTGTTGTTTATTAATGTTTCAAGGCAGCGTTAGCATTTGATGTCCTGCTGCGAGGCACCAATTACATTTTACTGTGGGACTCTTTCTCAACAAAGAGTTTACTTTAATCTCTGCTCAGCTGTAATGTGTCAGACCGCCTCGTCTGTGTTCACACTGCAGCTCACTGATATCTTACACCAAAGATATGGACAAACATGGAAATTTAAACGCTAACAATGATAAAATCTTTCTCTCTGTGATTTTTCTCTGTAGGTGTCTTTCCATGCACTTGTTTTTATCAGAATTTTCAATGTGCACATAAAACAACAAGTCGAAATACAGAAAAAAATCTCAAAATATTGCCAAAAAAGTTTTTATGCTGAAGTGGAAAAGTTGTCATATCAGTTAAAGGAGAATGTGACAAAGTGCAATGGAAACAGATTTAGTGACAGTACATGAAGCATGTGAATTAAACACCCACTGAGGAGACGAAGACATCAGATCCGTGTGGAGCGATGAAGAGACTGTAACGTTCCTCAAATTAATAATGAAACAAACAGAAATTTTAATGATGTCATCTCATTTCATCCTCTTCTGCTGAAATGGTTAAATGGTACGGACGGGAAAAATAACACCAGCAGCTTTTTATCTTGATGAACCAACACCAAATATTTGCAAAACAGCAGTGGATGGAAACAAGTATTAATTTGAATGATCTCTTTCAGTTAAATTTTGCGCCATGTTTGGATGGAAACTTAGTTTGTTATATGAGATAAAGTTTTTTAACCTTCTCTAATCTGATTTACGTTTTACCTATATGTGACTCATTCTCCATAAAAAAAAAGACACAAACTGATACATTTTTTATATGTAAGTTATTGATACTTTCAAGACAGTGGAAGCTGTGACAACAATGCAAATACCAGTATACTCAATGCAGCTGCATGTAATCTCCTTTAAAGGCATCCATACTAGGGGTGTGCCCGAATACAAATACATTGTTCGGCAAAGCACAAATAGTAGGTTTTATACGAATATTTGTCTCATACAAATATATTAAAAATTATTTGTTGGGGGTATTCGCCAGAGATAAAGCTGAACTACTGACACAAGCACAAGCTTTAATTTTCGAAAAATTAAAAGTGTAATAAAAACAAAAACAGGATTTTTAAGCCTCTTTCCACTTTTATTCGAATACAAATACAGATACAAATAGTTTTGCTGCCTCAACAAATACAGATACAAATACAAATACTGGGATCTCTGCACATCCCTAATCCATACATGAAGAAGCTTGAAAAAAGTGGAAACAACATAGTAATAGTCACATGACATTGATGAGCAGATGCAGATGATGGACCCTCACTCTCAAACCAACCAGAGCCAAAATCAGTTCATTTTGATATTTGAGCACCTGCTGTTCTCAATGCTGTTCACAAATCAATGGAACCACAGGTGTTTAATTACAGGTGATTCTGTGTTGTCTTTGCCTCCACAGACAACCCCACCAGGATAAAATAAACCGCAGGCAACCCAGTGAAATTGCAGCCACTGAAATTTGCTTTGTCTTTTGTCTGATTAAAACCTTGAAACTCTTAAATAATCTGTGAACAACCTCACTGACGTTTTTAAAGGTGACCTGAGAGCGATTATGGTGATTTTGAACATACGGTCTCATTAGCTTTCAGATCAATGAAACAGCCCCAAAGTGAATAATGACTATTTCCAAACATGCCTCAGTGTTTCTTTTATTAATTTGAATGCAATGTTTCAGTCAGGCTATTAATTTATTAGTCAGGTTACACAAATAATACTGTTTCAACCGTGCAGGTCGCACGTTCCGATTTGAATAAAGGTGAACTAAGATTAAGCAACCTGATTATTAAACCAATCCCTCTAACTCCAGGAGGAGAAATTATAGAACAAATTTGAGAAATAATTAAAAATATGTAAATCAAACATTATGTTTTGCATTATGTTCAAAATAATATATATAATATATAATAATGTATTGAATAAGTACAAGAATATGGTTTAACATGGTACTTAGTGTTTATGGACAATATCTTGTTCAGTGAAATAGTATTATCTATTGTTTAAAGATTTTTCCAGTTATTTATTGATTTATTTTCATTAATGCTGCTCTACCTTACTCTAAGTAAAACTAATTTAAGAGGATTTGTTGACAGTTTTTGTTAAAGGTCATTTTTGGTATGTGTTCCAGTTTGAGAACATTTACATTGTTCTATATGTGCTGCAGCCTGATATACTTGGTCAGCATTAAACTACTTTTAAACTACTATTAACCCTTTATTTGCTTTTGAGGACTCAAATGTCTAAATAAATGTCCTTCGATTGGAAAAAAAGAAAGATTAAGTTGAATTCTGACCTGTAGGAGACTGCAGCAAAACTACAGACGCATGATACATTTTTCAGTTGTAAACGCTTCAGTTGAAGTTAGTGAAAGCTAATATCTGCAGGATGGTCGTGTAACATGACCGTACCTTCATCTACCAGGAATGCAGACATGCACGTATTTGATTAGCCCCTTCAGTACGTTGTCGAGTGATGCTGCAATACTTTACAGCAAAAGTTGAGTCAAGTTCAACATTTCTGCTGGATGACTGGGTGTTTTTTTGTCAGTGCCCTCTGTGATGGCACCCCCGCTTTGCCTGCACAGTGGTCTCATTGAAATGAATGAGGGAGCATGTGTTGTCTGTTTGAACAGTTGAAGCAGGTCTCTTCCTGCTCTGCTCAGGTGAATCTCCTCCTGCAGCAGTAGCATCTCTGAGTGAAAAATGAGGAGCGGAGAAGCTGGTGAGGAGGCTCATAATTCCCTCGTTTAGTATCTGCTCTTTTTCTCATTAGTTACTTCTCCTCCCTGTCGTCTTTTGTCCCCCCCCCGACTGTATTATCCGTCTGAGTAATGAGCTGTGTGAGCGCCCTGCCGATGTTAAGCCGCCCCCTCTCCGCCTCACTTCCAACTAGACCAACCCAGGTCATTTGTAAGTCGGCTGCTAAACAGCCTCCTGTTTGAGAAACAAGAGACGCAGGGGCGGCGGCCGCAGGCCTATGCATGCCCTCCGGTGCAGGGATGCGAGCAGACGGCCCCCCGGGGAGCCGCCACCACCACTGCCGCTGATCAACCGGCTTTCATGTGGCTGCCAAAGATCTCCCAGGCTAATGACACGCAGCTCTGTTTGAATGTCGCAGCATGAGGCGGAGGGCCACACGAATAACACACGCAGATCAAAACATCCGTGTCGCCGCTGTCACTGTTGAGGGAAGTTGCCACAAGTTTGGTGAGTTTTTTTTATTTTTTTGTATGAATATCGTGCTGGTTTTTACATATTAAGACACACAAAGACACTGAGGCAAGTCACACACAGAATGTATCAGAGTTGCTGTAAACACATGTTCACAGTGTGACACTGACTCTTCACACAGTTCAGTTCTGTTTCCAACAATAACAATGCATCCAACTGAAAGAGGTGGAGGAAGAACAGAAACCCTGTACCAAAGTAAGAATGTCAAGACTCAATTATAAGTCAAAGTCAAAGCAGTCAAAGATAATATCTGCAATAAAATGTACAGCAAGATTGGGAGACAACAATTAATGCAGTAATGTGTTTCATGTGTTTCACACTTAAAATGAAGCAAAACTACAGAGAGCCATGATCAAATTTGGACATTTCTTTGGCTCTAAACTGAGATGTTAATCTTCCCATTCATGACCTTATCCTGATTCTAGGATATGAAAACAAAGAGTTTGTTAACAAAGTGTTAAAAGTCTTGTCATCACAGTTTGACTTCGGCTGAGGATGTTTTTATGATGTAAGTGTGTCGGCTGCAGCTCTTTTCTCAGGGAGGCTTTAAGCAGTTTCTCAAACAGAGTCACTTTCAGGCCATTAATTGATGGTGACATTGATGAAAAAACGACAAATCCCTCTCACACAGCTCAAGATTTGGACTCGTGACCTTTTGGGACCCATCCAATTGGGCTCTAGAGCACTGGGGTCCTGGTGCAGCTGCAACTGTTCACCACCAGGGGGCAGCAGCAGTCCAAAAGTGAGTCCAGGAGGAGCTGCCTGTATAGGATTTTACATTTTTCTGTGTGTGTGCTGTGTCATGTCAGTTGTGAGAGTCAAACTTTAATACAACAGGCAACTTAGGTTCTTGGAGAATATAAGCACAACACACACTACGGTAATAAACACAGGTGTAACCTTAGGTGGGAAAACTGAGAATGAACTAGAAAGCATTTGTCTGAGGAAGAACTGGTTGCAATTGAAATTATAAACAACACAAGTTCATCACACATCAAGCAACAAAATCTTTGGATGAAAAATGGACAGACATATTTGACAAACAGACAAATTCTATCAAATTTGAAATAAATGTATGACTCCACTAATGTTTCATGTTTCTTTCCTCTTCTTGATGATAAAATTGCAGAAATGTAAGCTGGTTTGGTTGTAATGTATATAATTCCATTTCTAACAGAGTGTTGTAATCTCCTGATGTAATTGCGATGCTGTGTGGTTCAATTGATTTTTATCAGACTATTATCTGTATATCGGCTGTCCAGTGCGTGAATCTTACTTGAGCAGTAGATCCTGCACCCGCCAACTCAGACTTGGCCTTCTGAATGCAAGGTCACTTTGAAACAAATTATTCATAATTAATGATCTAATTGTTCCCATAGCTTGGACTTTCTCATTTAAAGTCCTGTTCCCTTATTGTGAATTTTAGTTTATAGACCCCCAAAGTACAATAATTTATCACAGAATTTTCTGAACTCTTGTCTATTGTATTATCCAAGTATGACAGAGTACTTATTTTGGGTGATTTTAACACGCATGTTTGTTGTCCTGCATATCCCATGTCTGGTGAGTTTCTAGATCTAGTTGAATCATTCAACCTCTTACAGTCACTTAAAGGAGCTACACAATCCAAAGGTCATATCCTTGACTTGGTACTTTCTTCTAGTCTCTGTCCAGAGAACCTACAGTTAGTGGACATCTTCGTACCTGACCACAAAGCTGTTATTTTTAAAGCACCTCTACCCTCTCCTGTTTTAAAACCTCACCCCATCACATAGTCTCCTATTTTTACTGCTGACTCTGTAGCCAATTCAGTGATGCTATTTCCAATTGGTCTTTTCCCATTACAACATCTCCACACAATCCAGATGAACTATTAACCTTTTTCAGCAGTCGCTGTCTTTCCATTCTTGACCATATTGCTCCACTGAAAATCAGAAAGCTAAGATTAAACACCCTCCCCGGGATAATTCATCAAACTCAATCATTGAAACAACAGTGCAGAAAATTGGAACACAAATAGAAGCTAAGTCTGCACAATACTCTTAAGGAATGTATGACAAACTATCAGAAAGCAGTAAAAGATGCAAGATCAGCATATCATAACCCCAAAGTCTTATTCAATGTAATCGATTCTGTTCTCAATGGTTGATCCAGTAACAGACCCTTTACCTGAAAATGACTGGACAGAGAAATGTGCTGCTCATTTTATTGGGAAGCTAGAGAGCATTCAGTCTCAAATTTCACCTGATCCACATAATCTACTCACCCTACAACAATAGTCTTGCTTCATTTTCCTTGTTTCATACCATTACCCTCCCCACACTAGATAAAATAATTTCTCAAATATAATCCTCTACCTGTGGTTTAGATATTATCCTAACTAACTAAGTTTTTTCAAGAGATATTCCCCACTGTTGGTCATTTTATTCTTTTAATTTTTAACAGTTTTCTAACTTCTGGTAATTTGTCCATTTGTTTTAAACAGCCTAATTTGGATCCCGTATTACTCAGTAATTCCGACCAATTTTTAAATTATCATTTTTATCTTAGGTGCTCGAGAAAGTCATTTCAACTCAATTCATATATTTTATGAATATTAATGATATTTTTAGTAGTCAAGTTTTAGAGGTCACCATAGTACAGATATAGCCCTGATGAAGGTTTCTAATGATCTACTTTCAACAGCCAATAGAGGTGACTGTATAGTCCTGGTGCTTTTAGGTTTGAGTGCTGCCTTCAACATAACTGATCACTCCACTCTCCTGTACCATCTAGAAACCTGGGTTGGTCCTAACGGAACTTTTCTACATCTACTACATTTATACCTCTCCAATAGAACCTTCTCTGTTGTCACAGAAAATGTCTGTTCCTCTGTTGCCCATTTTAATTGTGGTGTTCCTCAAGGCTCTATCCTTGGCCCACTGCTGTTTTCAATATACATGCTTCCTGTCAGCCAGATCATTCAGAACCATAGTATATATGTCCCTCTTCAAAGCCTTGATAATCTATTTGCCTGCCTCAGTGATGCTAAATGTTAGCTGTCCCAAAGACTTTTAAAATTCAGCAACGGTAACACAACTACATTCTTTGATCAGAAAGCTTTTATGAATGTTTGATATGTTGCTGTGTTTTATTATCCCACTATTGACAGTTTATATTTTTGTGTAACTTAATTTTATTCCCCTCTGTTTTATGATCTCTGGTTGTTTTATAAACACTTGTATATACATGAGACAGATGTGAAATATCCAAAATGTAAATGTTTATTCTTCTTATAGAAAAAGAAAAATGGAGAGACATCTTTGCTATTCTTAGATCTTTACCGCTAGTGATAGTAACAAAGGATGCAAAAATATAAAGTTTGTCCTAAATAAAGGTCATGGAGTTACCCAAATCAAAAGGGTTTATCCATTTAAGACAAGGCGTCAGGCCTAGCTCTACATACCAATTATCAGACTTGACTCAACTTTTTTCTAAAAGGTTATGGCTTGGGTGTAGAAAATAAAGGTAGGCAGTTCCATGTCGCCTGAAACAAAAGCATCTGAAGTGGTCAAAAAGGTGATTTGACTTAAAATTGAATGCCAAATACAGAATTGCTGCCCACAGAAAGTGACATGGTTCATCTCCACAAACCACAAAGGAGTCTGGACCATCACAAAGTGGTTAATATTTTTGATTTTATTGTGACGTGCTTTTGTTACAGTTCTAGATTCATGACACTTACTGAATTGAGATTATATTTTATTCATTCTTTTTTTCCTAAAGCAGATTTGTTGGATGTGCCAGATCCTTCTCCACCGGCCCGCAGATCTGCAGGGTGTAAGCGAAGATCCTGACAGATTTTTGAATGATTTTTTTTTGAGGACTATTGTTGCTTTTATAGTGTTTATCTTGATATACACATCTTCCCATTCCCTTGAACGAGAAAGTGTGTATATATTTGTCATGTTAGGTCTGCTATGGGGAGGCTAATTATATCTCATCCATCCACCATCAAAAATATTTTCAGGTAGCTACAACCTAGATAATGTGCAAACCTTTGCAGTGCAGCTCATCTCTATGTGTTTCAAATGCAAACACATAGAGACAATCACCAACAAGGTTTCAGATTTTGAGAGACATTCATTGACTGCATTGTTGCAGAGTTGGATGCTGAGAACCAGCGCACGCATCTTACACCACCTTTCAGTTTTTACCTTGCCACCTAGCTGGTTGCTGAATATGTTGCTGCACTGATTTTGAGAAATTATGTTGCCAGATGTGTCTGAAAAGACAGTAAACTCTGCAAACAAAAATGTTTGGGTCCTCCTACTGATGTTTAACTTAGCCAGTAAGATTATTTCTACCTTTGAGAAATGTTTGTGTAACTGAATCTCAGTGTAGCTCAGCCCATCTGCTGCAGATAAGAGTTTCCATTTGAAAATGTGTGGTGAACCTCCATTAACAATAATTGAGTCCCACTCCAGTGAGATGCTAACGGGGGGGGCTGTGTTGTTATTAAAATGCCTTCTCCTCTAATGTGCAGGTAAGGACCCCTCGCCGACCAGGCCTGCTGCCAGGGACGTCTCTCGCTTTTAAGTGAGCGCCTTAATTGAGACAAATTTAGCTCAATTAAACCGCTTTACCTCTGCCAAGAGTGTTTCAGAGCATCAGTGCTGCGGAACGGCCTTTTCAATTAGCCACTGTGAGCAGATTCACCACCGATCCTATTACTGTTTGGGTTTGTGAAAGCGTTGAGTGAAAACCCGCTGCTGCTGCTCTGTCAACATAACCTTCAATGTCCATAATGGAGATAGAGGATGTTTTTACTGATTTAATAACACAAGTACACAATCAACCAGACAGATTTAATTCATTAATCAGGAAATAAGCCAGAAAATGTAAATTGGTGTTTTATTGACAGGTGTCTTGATTTTAATGATACAGTCACAGATGTGACAGTGTCCAAAATGAGACAGGTTGTAAATTTTACTACAAACCACATGTCGGACTGCAGCTAACGATTATTTTCTTCATCAATTGATTGATCATTTTGTCTATAAAATGTCAGAAAACAGTGAAAAATACCTGTTATAATTTATTAGAGCTCATGGCGACATCCTAAAATGTCTTGTTTTGTCTGATCAACAGTCCAACATCCAAAGATATTCAATTTACTATCATGTATGACACAGAAAAGTTGCAAATTATTACATTTGAGAAACTGCAACCAACATTTTTTTTGCATTTTTGCCTCAAAAAAATGACTAAAATGATTATTCGATTATGAAAATAGTTGATTAACTTTCTGTTAATCGATTATCGAACAATTCAACCAATTGTTGCAGCTCTAGCCAAAAGTTTTACGGGCTTTAATTTCACCAGGCAGTACATCTTCTTTCCAAATGAGGGATTTTCACACCATCTTGGAATCTGAGTTCTCATGTCCCAACCAACTATACCATAAAGAACGTTGAAACTGGACATTTCTCCAAACTCCCAGATTGCGTTCTTTGCCAACATTATTTAAATAATTAATTTCTACAATATCTGTACATGGCAACTATGGGATGGGTAAAGATCCTCTCCTGTTTTAATGCATATAAAAATACTCCGCTTTAATAATAATTTGTGTCTGATATGGTTTTTCCACAAAAAATATCTAGTTCAAATTTCTTAAAGGGGATGTTTTCTGCACATTCCCAATTCTATATCTATATTCTGGGGCTCTACTGGAAAATATCTTTGCATGATTTACAGTTAAAAACTCCTTATTTATCTTATACTGGCTCGTTATGCAGCCCCTCAGTTCAGCCTCTGTCTGAAACAGGCCGTTTTAGCTCCTGTCTCTTTAAGGCCCCGCCTCCCCTGATTGGTTCTGATTGGTTAGCTGATTGGTTAGCTCACGAAAGTTGCATTTCAGCCAACTTCTGGCAGCTTGAGAGACTACGTCAACAAACTACAGTAGCAGGATTTCTCATTCTTCGCTTGAAATGTCAACTTCTCAAATACATCCGTACATGTTCGAGGCCAAAATGCGATCCAAAATATGAGAGTGGACAATGCAAACAACCCATGGGAAAACCTTAGCAACAACCTTAGCAACCAAGGCTACAGAATGGACGGCTGTTTATGGGCTTGCACGATGATCTCACATCAGCAAGGTAGAAAAAACTTCACAAACAAAGCATTTAGAGAAGGTTGAAGCCCTGACTTTTAACTTGCAGGGAGCATTTCTACATATGTTCACCTCAAATTTTGGAACTTTGACCATATTTAACATCCAACAACATAACAGTATATAAATAACAGAGAGCATATATGTCCCCTTTAACATTTTTAAAAGTTAACTGCTGGACGCAAGATGTCTCCTACTTCACTGTAAAGTCCATTCTCAGTGTTTGTGCACTGGAGGCTGCAAGTTTCCGCATTACACTTGTGTAACTTGCATACTGGACCCTGATTCGTTCCAAACTAGCTGTGATGTCAAAAATCATGCTCATGGTACATGTGTTAAACTGAGATTTAAGGTGAGCTCAGAGGAACTTTCCTCCTTCAGCAGATGAATGTGAAAATAAACTCTGTACATACATCATTCTGCACAGTGAAGAGAGCAACATCCAACTGAAGGAACGAGAAGAAAAACATGTTTTTGAATGGAGCAGGACTTCAAGGTTCAATCAATTACTACTTTCACTATTTTTACTGAAGTTCAAATGTAGTGCTTTTACTTGTAATCGAGTATTTTCCTGCTTAGTTAATTAGATAATTAAGGATTCAAAGTTTTTCCTCCAATGATGACTCAAACAAACAAAAACTAAATGGCACCAATCACATTGTTCCCCCGACATGGCACCGGAAAGCATTTCCACAAAGAAACATCATAGTGTTTTGTAAAATTCAGCAAAAAGGGGAACAAATGAGAAGTAAAATGCGAGTCTGTGACTGTTCACTGGAGGGATAAAAAATTGAAACCCGGCGAGTCTTTATTCCTGCAGCACAATGGGCAGAAAGCGACTCAAAGAGGCTCAGATGTGAAGACATTCTGCGAGCCACCAAGGACACATCATAACCTTGGAGACACAAATTGCTGCATTATACCATGTGAATTCCTGCTGGGCTTTTCATGTGCAGGCTAAAGGGATCAGCTAATCAAAGGCACGAAGAAGGAGCGCTAACACGTTTAGCCAGTGTCTTTGTTAGCATGAAACTACAGTACAGCTTGAATTAGGCGGAAAAAGAGATTATTTTTCCTCGACTTGTTCTTCTATTAAACCTCTATCAGTCAGATGCTTCATATCTCATGTGTAAAATACTCCCCGTGAGTGAACTGAATCAATTTAAACCATGAAATCAACCCCTGGATCTCTGAAAGCAGAGAATAAATCAGATCAAATGTTGTTTGAATACTTAAGTGAGAGCTGCAGTGCCTTTGTGCAAAATTCATCCTCAGAAACTTTTTTTTTTTCAATTTTTTTTGGCTTTGATTTAATGCCTGCAGTCAAGGAAGCTGTGGAACGAGGCACTACTGCTGTGTGTGTGTGTGTGTGTTTGAGTATTTCCATTGAATTTAAATGAGCAGTGTGTGTGTGCTGCAAATTAATGATCTGCTGTATTATATGATTTACACAGATGTGCTCTTTTTTCTTCAGTCCTGACTAGTGTAATTAAATGTATGTGTCATTGATTTATAGTCCAACTGAAATTTAACTGCTTTTTTTGCCTGCTAAAGCATAAATATCGACTCTGTAAATCACTTGTCCTATTATCTCCTTTGAGAAAAAAATCATATACTAAAAAGGGAGAATTTTATGTTTTATATTCTAGTTTACATCAAAGGACTAGTGTGTAGGATTAAGTGGCATTTTGCAGATTGCAACCGACTGAAACCCCTCCCCCTCCAAGCATGTAGGAGAATCTACGGTGGCCATGAAACTCACGAAAAACGTGAAAGGCGCTCTCTGAAGCCAGTGTTTGGATTCTCTGTTCTAGGCTACTGCAGAAACATGGCGGGCTACATGGAAGAGGACCTGCTCCCTATGTAGATGTAAAGGGCTCATGCTAAAACACAATTCTTATTTTTAGGTGATAATATACTAATTAAAACATACGTATGAATATAATATTCCATTTCTGCTAAGTTAATTTTGCTTGATATCACTAAATATTACACACCGCACCTTTAAAGGACGAGTTCAAAATTTTTCAACTCTGTCTTTAATCAATAGTCAGTTGCCAAAATGAACATTGAAACATGTTTTTCTTGCTGTAATCATTCCTCTTGTTCATACTGACCATTAGAAGATCCCTTCATAATGCATTTACAATGTAAGTGATGGAGGACAGAATCCACAGTCCTCCTTCTGTGCAAAAAAATGTATTTCAAAGCTTATCTGAAGCTAATATGAACACACATTTCTTCAACCCTCTCTGGCTTTTTACAATGAGTTGCTGTTTTACTGTAAAATAAAAATTTTACCTGTGAGGAAGCTTTGCCAGAGTGTCAAAGAAGGTGATAAGAGACAGACTACCGTATGAAATCAAGCATAATCAAACTTACCTTAACACAGCTACACTGGCATCCTCCTTTGTTTCTGCTCTTCCCTCAAACCAGCAACTCTCCCCTTAAATAGGCCCTCCAGTCTATCTAGGCAGAACCATATTTCTATCAGGGGTGGTCTAATGTCAGCAAGATCTTAAAATCAGGAAGTGGTTCCTCCTTTTGTCTCCTGGAAAGCATGGTGGTTATGTGGTAAGTTAGAACCCAAGCTAATCTATAACTCAAGACACTCAGTACTTAAATCAATAAACAATAAATAATGACCTTAAACACTTTTCTGTCTCGATTAAACCATAAATGCAGATGTGATCGTAGCAGGGATAATCTCATATTAATCCCATTTAAACCTGTCTAACTCATGCCTAGTCACTTTTACCTGGCTGGTCATGACCACATGATGTCACTTCCTCCCTTCTGCTTAGCTGTCACTTTTCATATAAGTAAAAACACCGACTATAGTGTGTATAGTAGATTGCTGAAGTTGCTGCAGTCTCCACAACGGTGTTCAGCTGGCAGAGAGGGAGTTTGAATTCCTGTTCGAGGAATGTGTCTTTATGTTAATCCTCCAGTTTTATCTTTGTATTGATAATAGCAATTGTAAATGGCAGGTGCAGATAACCCCAGCACTGAGCACCCAGAGTTGTGGAAGACGGGGTGGATCCCACTTGTAGACATAGGCACTGTTAGTTGTTTTATTGCCCGTTAGTTTTGCACTGAGCTTTATCAAAAATGACAAGTTTCTTTATGATATAAGTGTACAGTGAGGGGGGCATTTGAGCTGCTTCATATTTGGCAGGTGTGACTATAGTGGAGGGAGCATATTGAAGGTCACATCTGGACATTTGGTTTTTTTAAATGATTTTCTTTACTTTATTTTCAGGATAGTTTGCTCCTGTTTCACCCTCTGTTTCTTTATTTCTTCTTTCTTTTATTATTTAGTGCTATTTTGTCTCATGTTTTAGTTTATTTCTAACTTATTTGTGGTATTCTTTTTTAGGTCTGTTTGTGAGATGAACCCACCGCGCCTTCGTGATCCTCCTAGATGTCTTAATGCTTGTTATTTTCTTGATTCATCAATTAATTGTTTAGTCTATAAAATGTCAAAAAGTAGTTTCTGTTATACTGTTAAGAACCATAACCCACATATGATTTGGAAGGTTATCTGAGATTGTAATAAAGTTAAATCAGTCTTAAAGGACAGGTTCATAATTTTTTAGGTCTGTCTTAAAACAACAGTCAGGTGTCCATATGAACAGTGAAAGAGGTTTTCCTCGCTGTAATCATTCCTCCTGTTGATACTGACTATGAAAAGATCCTCTCCAAATGTGTTTACAATGTAAGTGATGGGGGATCTTCTAATGATCAGCATGAACAGGAGGAATGATTACAACAGGGAAAACCTACTTCAATGTTAATTTGAGAATTATAACATTTTGAGGTTTTTTTTGCAGAGGTTAAAATCAAACAAATACATACAAAAAGTGGGAGGAGCAGGGAGAGGGAAAAAGCCTAAATGGGCTTATTGATTACCTCTACTTAAATAATATAGTGTGCATAAATATAAAAGAAAAACAAAGTCACACTGTTATCTTTAAATTCAGGTAAGAATGACTGGAAATAATTTTTCAGACATGCTAAAGGAAGAACAAAGATTTGTGTGTCAGGCAGTGATTTTATGGAAGTTAATGATTAAAACAGGAAACTAACAGAAATAAATGTTTTATAAAATGTATATGGGGTTGTGATTGTCTGTATGTTTGGTATACTGTTTGATTCAATGTGTAATTGCTGAAATGTGTTTATGAAGTGGAGAGTTTTGGGATTTTTTTTGTTTTAAGTGTATGTTATCTTTCATAGAGATGGTCCGAGTAATAAATAATATAACATGATATATATGCCTGCATCAAAATGAGTTTGCAGTATAATTTAAATGCCACAGAGTGCAAAAGAAGCAGCCTGAAAAGCCAAATTCATGCAACTGTTGTGATTTCATGTCCTAAGCTGACATAAAAGACTCAGATTCAACTACTTTTCCAGTCTTTTTGTGTCAGTTGCTGCTGTTATGAAACAGCTGGAATGAGACAGATTAAAGATGACAAAGGCCAAAGAACACACACACAGACACACACAGACACAAGGCCGAAAACATACTGGTTATAATGGTGAGGATCCCCCAGGTGAGGGCGCTCTCCCTCTTTCAGTCGTCTGCACAATGGAGGCAATCTACTGAAAAATCAGTTCACACACAGACTGAGAAATGACAGAACCTGCATGTTTTTATTGATTTTCCATCCTGTTTGTAGAAAGAAAACAGTTCACTGCCTTCAAGTGTTTGCATGAAATTTGAATTTTCACTTCCTGCGATGCTCAAAATGAAAACCTGAGATGAAATTCTGCCTTAATTTGCTTTTGGTCAAATTAATTTTCCACTTTTTCATAATGGTCTTTATGGAAACCAGCCTAGAATCAGCGTGCATTTTTACATGAACTCAGTAAATGCATCACCTTCATCTGTCAAAATGTATTTTCATGTCACATTCCTGAGCTGCCGGGTGAGATTTCAGCTTGTGGGAGGTGTGTGTTTGAGCTTTCATGTCCACTATTTGCATCAGATTTCCTCCGCAAACACTGAAATGATGGTTTCATCCTATTACCTGCAACTCTAGAGGAAATGTTTATGGAAATGGCCCTTTGGAGCAGGCCAAGTGTTTTCCATCAGCAGCTCTTTGCACTAATAATACAGTAGTGCTGATGTCAGACCTGCCTTGCCTGAAGGGGGGAGGCTAATGCCCGCACCCCCCCCCCACCCTCCCTCCAATCCCCCTTCTCCTCCTCCTCCCCTCCAGCATGAGCCAGAGAGAGAAATGGAGGGAAAAAAATCTAATACACCTTAAATGTGGTGCTGCGAGGATGGAAAGCGAGAGGGCATCTGTTCAGAGAGCCCCATTAAAGGAACATTATGTAAGATCAGAATGTGGATGATGGAAATTCAACCACAATATGATTACAGGGAATATGAGTCTGCAGGGCTCATACATATGCTGGAATTTGTTGTGCTTTAAAAAAAACAAAAAAACAACTACAACAATTATTATTATTATTATTGTCAAGAGTTCAATATCATATTGGTTTTTTTTCAGTAACATTTTGCCAGTTAATTGATGCATTGCTCTGTTCATTTGGTGTCCCTTGTTTTCCCCCATTTTGCTTTTATTTATACTAATCCACATTTATTATATAATCTTTTCATTCTCAATTTGGGGGATGATCTCCTGGGCCTGTTACATCTGCTTTTTTTTATTCCTGTATTTATGCTGTTTGTATATATGTCGCTGTTTGTATGTGTATATATATCTGTGTGTGTGTGTGTGTATTAGTTACAGTTGATTAAAGAGGAGAGACCATTCTGCTGTGGTTGACTTACATTGACATTTTACTAATGAGGGACCGCGAACAGAATAATGAAGCTCTGTCATGAAAAGCTGTCAATTCATAAGCTGTCTTGTCTGAATCAGAAACAGTCTGGTAATATTAAGCTTGAGAGATAATCAGCGCAGGTATGGGAAATGCTTTCAGTAAGCTTTGAGCTCCTGTCTTGCATTGTTTTCTAGGTCCTGCTGGACACTGTCTTTAAAGCCTGGGTTGCACACACTACACTAGAAGTTACCCTTTCATGTCTCAAAACTTTAACTGTTCATGCTCAATATCTACAATAATGCAAATAGGCGATTCAGCAAAATAAAAACTGTCAGGTCTTTTCGAGTCATCTGCCTCAAGTCAAAGTCAAGTTGAGTCTTATCAGTGTTTGTCAAGTAAGTTGCAAGTCCTCAAATTTGCGACTTGCATCAAGTCATGCGACTTGAGTCCCCCACCTCTGACAAATATTGATTGAACTTTCCTTGGCCATGCAAATAGGGGCTAAATTCAAAAACAGGAACTAAATTCCTTCCAGAAACAAATCAATATTATCATACAGATGTGAATCTGCATCCTAAAAAAAAGCCTCAAGTTCATATGGCAGATTGAAAGCCACCCACTTCCTTTCAGAATTCCAACGATGGCTATGATCCTCTGCAATGAGCCTCAGCAAGCCTTGTCCTGAGAATACAAAAATAGAAAATATGTATCATGCTCTTAAAAGTGCCTGCACACCAACAGGTGGCAACGTTGTTGCCTGTATTTTTTTCAATGTACACACGATGGCAACTTTGCCTCCTACCCTCACAGCAACAGCAGAGGGGAACCATGAGGCTGCCGCTCTTAAGGAGTGCTGTTTGCTGCTTGAACAGAAATTGAGCGTGATCAAACTTTGCCTCTTTTAGTGCAGGGACATTAAGAGTCTCAAAAAGGTCTGAAATTAAGGTTGGGGCCAGATCAAGCTGTTCTTTAAATGTGATCAACAAAATCTTAAAACTGTTTGTAAAGCTGACTGGTATTAATTTAGAGTGATGTAGTAGTCTCTACATTTGGAACCAGTTAAAACTCAGTTTTTGACTTGCAATACAGTGATTGAATTATGCAGAATATACACTTTAAAATAAAAAACAAACAGCAAATATACACATTATATATAAAATAACATGATTAAATCCCTATCATCAATACAGTGAAAATTCTCAAAATTACCGATCATCTAGCTAATCAGTAGAAACTGAAATCTTCTTTCTTTAGTGTGAATATATAATTTATTTACATAGCAGTCAAAGTATGTATATCCATGCTTCACTGATGTGCAGGTTTGGGAAAAAATAGACTTGAAGCTTTTTTTTTTTTTTTTTTTTTTTACAGTGTAGGAGAATTAAAGGATCAAAATCTTCTGAGTCTATCTTAAAACAGGTGTCCATATGAACAGTGAAAGAGGTTTTCCCCGCTGTAATCATTCCTCCCTGTTCATACTGGCTATTTAAAGATCCCCTTCAAATGTGCTTTCAATGTAAGTGATGGAGGCCAAAATCCACAGTGTGTCCACACAGTCATTTAGTGTAAAAATGTATTTAAAAGTTGACGTGACGCTTATGTGAGGCTTCAGCAGTCTGAGTTAGTCATATCACATTATTGCGATGATTGTTTAGGAGTAGTACAACGATGAAATAAGTGTTATGCAGGCGTCAGATAAATGGTCTATATATTGACTGCCATTTCTCTCTCACACACACATAGCATTAAGCAACACATTAGTTAATAAAATACATGATGCTGTACATTTATCCATTATTAGTAATTTTTGTATGAACTGTATCGTTAAAGGTGGAATTTTGAAGGGAAGAAATCAAAAAATGTATATGCAAAAACAAATATGGTGTTTCTCACGTTGTTTATAATTAGCATATTTGTTTTAATTTGATGTTAAAAATGCAGCTATCTTTTTTATGTGTAAAAAGTAGCATTTGGTCTCATTTATATGCATATGGAATATGATGCAGATTCAGTGTGTACTCATGACCCGCCTGCAGTACCGCCTCTGGCCGCCGGGGGCGCTGTGTTTCCCGCGCAGCTCTACGAAACGCTCCGGAACCCGTCGACATGAACCGGAAAATGTTCTTAATGGCCGCGATGGACAGCATGTAGCCGAAGCGTTGGACCCATCAACAACAAGACTCGTGTTTTAATTGAGCTATTTTAAAGGTTTCGTACGAGTTCACATTATTTTTTATAAGCTGACTGATAAGCGCTTCTTCACCGGAGATGGGAGTCCCGGCGTTTTTCCGTTGGCTCAGCCGAAAATATCCGTCTATCATTGTGCACTGTGTCGAGGAGAAGGTAAGCTAGCGAAGCGTTAGCGCGACTGTTTTACCGGATTGTTTTCTTATAGTTAAACATACCTGGTTTATTTAACAGTTGGTAAATGTTTACTGTGCCTTTAATGCCGCGTTGCCGGTATTTTTTTGTGGTTTGAAGGTTTCGATTCTGTACAGTTTCACGGAGGGAAACAACACAAGTTTGTGGACTCGTGGCGAGATTGTAAACAAAACAGCGTGTTTGTTTATCTCCAACGTCAGACTATTAGAAAAATGAGCAAAAACGTCTAAATTTAAGACTCGTTGTAATGTAATTAACAACAATATTAAAAAAATTATCTATACAACACTTTTCAAACATAAGAACAAAGTGCTTTCCAGACCAAATGATTTACATAATAGATGATTTGCATAATAAAAATAAGTAAAATTAGGAACATTAGAGCAGATACATCAAGCAGCTCTGATACATACACATTAAAGACATGTTTTAAGATGTATATAAAATACTCTACTTTGAATAAAAACTTGTAAGATACAGTTTTTCAGTAAAGTAAAATTATCTCGTTAAAGTCCTCCTCCTTCATTAAACTTTATCAGAATATATTAACAGACAAATACATTTCATCTCAGAAGTTTTCCTGTTGGACACATGATGTCTCAGTGTTTGTGCGCTGGATGCTTCAGGTTTCCACATCACGCTTGTGTAAGTTGAATATTAGACCATGATTGGCTCAGGACTAGTTGTGATGTTACAAATCATGCTCGTAACCCTTAAAATCGGATTTTCAGTGAGCACAAAGCAACTTTCCACTTCTCCACTTTCAGCAGATGAACAGCCTAATCAAATAGTGATCAACATTTTTCACTATTTTCTGACATTTTATGGACCAATCAATTAATTGAGAAAATAATCAACAGATCAATCAATATGAAAATAATCATTAGTTGCAGCCCTAGAAATTATTGACCAAGCTTCCGGTTTTGACCTGAGATTCTTGTTCACTGAGGATGTGGATGAAATAATGTAGCTTAATAAAAATGACACAGAAGCACAAAATAGAGCTGCAACAATTAATCGATTAGTTAACAACTATTCATTTCCTACTATTTTGATTCATTTTTTTTGAAGAAAAAATGTCCAAATTCTCTGATTCCAGCTTTTAAAATGTGAATATTTTCTGGTTTCTTTAGTCCTACATGATAGTAAACTGAAAATCTTTGGGTTGTGAACTGTTGGTCCGGCTTTGGAAAACAATCAATGTTTGTCATGTAGTTGAGAACTGCTCGATCACTCAATAAACACAAAGAGAGCATTGTCATGGTTTAAAAAAGTGTAATAAAATAATACAATCAGAAGTACCATACATCATATCTCTGAGAGAGACAGAGAGAGAGAGTGAGTGAGAGAGAGGGAGAGAGTATACCACCTTTACTCTCTCTGGCGAGTTGGCACTCAGTCAGTTCTCAAGTACCCGGGCACAACTTAAAATATCCATAGCTTACTCTAAAGGTCAGTGACCAACCTTCAGATAGAAGCAAGTTCCAGAGTTCAACTAGTCTAGGAGTGTTACTTCTTCTGGACCAGATGTTCCAGAATAACAGCACAAAGCTGCTTTGTGCACCAAAGCAGCATTAATGACAACGTGACATTGTTATCACACTCACAACAAACAACACTGTCCTCTGAAGACTCGTCAGATTACACATTAAAGACACACAGAACTCTACACAACTATAATCTGTCCGACCACTGGCTCAGACAATAAGTATAATAACATAAACTAACTGTTAAACAAAGACTATAACTTAGAGTCAAATGTCTCACTTTACAAGGCGAAGAGCCAAGTTAAAAATACACCCAGCATGAAGGTATCAGAACAGGTGTTGAATGACAGACTGATACTGACCACTTAGTTTGAGAACAACATTTGTAACATATATAATATATACACACATCAAATCATAACCAGTATTTAAATCACTGTCAGTCACTGTTTTCTGACATTATATGGACCAAATAAGTCATTGATTAATCGAAAAATTAGTTGATAATAAAAATAATTGTTAGTTAACTTGCAGCCGTAAAAACATTAGAATTAAGAGAAAAATGGCGCTACTTACTACTAACTATATTGATCACAAGGCAAAGTGCGAAACAGCTTCCTGGTAAAAAGCTTGTAGTATCTTCAGATAAAGTGATTTGTTTGTGTTGTGTTTTATCTTCACAGGGGAAAGAATGTAACGGAGTCCGTATACCCGTCGACACAACCAAACCGAACCCCAACGAGGTGGAGTTCGACAACCTGTACCTGGACATGAACGGGATCATTCACCCTTGTACACATCCAGAAGACAAGTAGGAACCTCTTCTGTTTAGTTTGGATATTTAATTAAAATGTTGTTTTTTTTCCTTTTTATTTCAATCAACTATCTGTAGATTTCCTCTGCACAGTTTTTTATTTTAGTCAAAGAACCTGTTCTGTTCTCTCTGGTATGACAAAAAAACCAAATGCTTCACTTTTTATTTGCAAATTATCCTGTTAAGATTAAGACCATTTCTAATATTTTAGGAGTTTTTTGAGAAAAAGGCAGGTGACTAAACATCCAAGCAAGCGTCTGTCAGAAAAAAATAAGCAGTGTGAAGATGTCACCTTGGTCTCTGGGAACTGTGATGAAAGTTTTTCACTATTTTCTGACATTCAATGACTTGATTTAATTGGGAAAAAATATCAACAAATTAATAAATATGTGAAAGAAAGTCAGTAGTTGTAGCATCAGGTGGCACTCGACGCATGGAGTGAGATAAAGGCTCTATGATAAGTGAAGGTTATTGTAGCAACACAAGGTCAAGCTGACGCTATTTTTAACATATAACTGGTCTGAAGTGTTCTTTCTATAAACCCGTGCACATAAAAACCAGACGTGTGCACATAATGAATAATGTAACTTTAAACTGCCAGACTTTTTCCAATGGCATGAAGACAGAACAGCTTAAATGATGAAATAATGAAAACATTATCAAAACTATACAACTTCACATTATGAACTCTGCGTCCACAGACCAGCTCCCAAAAACGAAGACGAGATGATGGTCGCCATTTTTGAATACATCGACCGTCTGTTTAACATCGTGCGGCCCAGGAGGGTTCTCTACATGGCCATTGATGGAGTGGTGAGTTATTTTCACTAACAGTTGAGCAGGACATTTGTACAAGTTTTATAATGTTTGTGCAGTTTTTGAACAGTAAAACTAGTTGATGCACCTGCCACAGAGCTGGATGTACAACACATTAAATCAGCCAGGAATTGTTTTATTTAAAGGATAATAATTAATTTGGCTGGTGTGATCTGTTTTTGTTTCCTGCTCTATTTATATTTTAGTCAATATTAATATTTAGGAGAAGCTGTGTTTGTGCACAGTTGTATCCTGTTCACCAGAGTCAAGCTGGAGGTTCTAGTGTTAGAGATGGTCTGTAGAAACATTTTGATGTCTCCTGATCATCAGCTGAGCCCAGCTGTCTTGATTGAAATAATGTGATAGGTAACCGGAAATCAGCTGTTTTTCAGTAGAAATAATTCTCCGTTAAACTCTTGACCAGGCTCCTCGTGCCAAAATGAACCAGCAGCGCTCTCGGCGGTTTCGAGCCTCCAAAGAAGGAGTGGAGTTGGCGGAGGAGAAGCATCGCATGAGAGAGGAGATCATCCAGAGAGGTTTGTGGTGTTTTCAGTCCTTCCTCTTTGATGGATAACAAACACAGAGAAAGTATGTCGACTCTCATGTCCTGACTTGTTCTTTATATGCAGTGCAAACAAAACTCACACAGCATACATCACACTGACCAAAAATGAGTGTTTGGTCTGTTGAGAGCTTTTATGCAAACTTGTTCAGACAGATCCAGGCTTTAAAAACACAACTGGACTTCTGCTTTTTCACTTTGAAAGTGACATTTTTAAAAAAAACGAGCATCATTGTGTCCTTTGGATCTCTCTGTGCAGTGATAGTGATGGTGTCCGGTTGTGTTTCATGTAACTGAAGTGTAGTTTACACTCGTCTGAGAGAGGGAACACGCTCTCTCCTCTCAACACTCTCAACCCAGGTTAACAACTTTAAAACATCCACCGGCTAAAGTAGATGAAATCTGAAGTCCTGAATCTCACGTACAGTCAAACAGGGAAACTGTGTTTTTACATGAATCACTGTGTATTTTACTGATTATCCGTCTTTTAATGACCTTCCTTTCTTCCTCACAGGAGGTTATCTTCCACCCGAGGAGATTAAAGAGAGGTTTGACAGCAACTGTATCACTCCAGTAAGTGTGCTGCCTTCACGTTAAGTTGGGAGTTTCTCGCCTTTTTATGAACTCTTTGAATGAATAATTTGACTTCCTGCATCTCCAGGGAACAGAGTTCATGGACAACCTGGCACATTGTCTTCGATATTACGTTGCAGACAGACTCAGCAATGATCCGGGATGGAGGAACGTCACGGTGAGTTTATGTCTGCTGCTCAGGCTTTCAAATCACGTTTTAGACAAAACAGGTGATTCAAAATTTTAAAAAATGAAACAAGGATGAAAGGATGTTTTTTTCACTCTGGTTGTATGTTAATGTGGCATGAGCTCTGTCTTTAACTGTCTGTTTCTTTTATCCAGGTGTTCTTGTCTGATGCCAGTGTTCCAGGTGAAGGAGAACACAAGATTATGGACTTCATCAGGAGACAGAGAGGTACAGCTGCCTCACACTGATTAACTTCAGTAATTAATGCATGTTGGATGCATTTGAAATGCAGCACGCGTAGCAGGATAGAGCATAAAGAAAAAAAACAAGCAAACAAACAGATGATACTGCACAACAGTTATACTTTTACAACATTCAAAGGACAAATGACAAATAGCATTACAAGCACATACAAGATGCATCCAATACGTATTAAAACAATATCAGATCATTTGTAGCAGACGTTTGTTGACTCTCTCTTGTGATTCACTTCGACAGCTCAGCCCAACCACGACCCCAACACACACCACTGCCTGTGTGGAGCCGACGGTAAGCTTTCAATGCCCCTCCATGAGATGTGAAAGAAATATGTGCACAACACAATGCAAATGAAATTATTGCTAGCTAGAAATGACATTAATGTGTTTTTTTTTTTCTTTCCGTGTGATGACTGATCAGCTGACCTGATCATGCTGGGACTGGCCACCCACGAGCCGAACTTCACCATCATCAGAGAGGAATTTAAACCCAACAAACCCCGACCGTGCGCGCTCTGCGGACAGATGGGTCACGAAATCAAAGACTGTCAGGGGACGGCCAGAGAGAAGCAGGGAGAGGTGAGTGTAAACTTACCGTAACCTACGCGATGATGATACTTTTTAGTTTGAAATAATTTTAAAAAACGTTCTTTCATTAAGCCCTGAAATGTGCAACAAACGAGACTGTTCTCTTCTTCTCTTCCAGCACGATGAATTCGCCGACACGATGCCGGTTTCTGAACAGGAGTTCATATTCATCAGGCTCTGTGTGCTGCGGGAGGTACGACATCTACATTCAATCAATAAATAATGGCTTTTTAAACAAGTGACCGCTGGTGACACCATCCAGTCTGTTGAATGAACCAGCATCACCGTTCACCTGTCATTATTCTATGAGGACATTTTTAATTCAAAGAGGTGCTGCAGCGTTTTGATGACTGTCTGTGCATCGTGCAGAGTGTTAATGGATTTGAAGGTGTTTGGAGCAACATTTAAAATTCTACTAGTTGGTCTAAAGGGGAGAAAAATGATTTAGCTGTCAATCATTTGTACAGTTCAGTGTGTTTGCTCTTTACTGATTGTCATTTTGTTATTCGGCCTAAAACTTGATAAAGTTTGGTTTGAGACATCAGGTTTCTTGGACATTTTGGAACTTGTCTTTATTGTCTGAAAAAGTGTTTTTTCCTGGTCTAATTAGGGCCACGTTTGAACAGAAATGGCTACAGGAGCAAAGCACCTATCAAATCATCTCCTTTCATTCTGCTCTCCTCATGTTTTCAGTACCTGGCCAGAGAGCTGACGATGGCCAGCCTCCCGTTTCCCTTTGACTTTGAGAGGAGCGTCGACGACTGGGTCTTCATGTGCTTCTTTGTCGGAAATGACTTCCTGCCACACCTGCCGTCCTTAGAAATCAGGTGAGCTGCACGTTACGCCAGAAGTTTTGTTCACGCTTTAAACATTCACCAGTTTCTGTCAGTGTTGTGTTGATTGTGTTTATAGTGTCTCAGCCTGATCTTCATGTTAACACTGATGGGACTGAAAACTTATGTTGTTCTGTTTCACTACTTTATTCTATTTGTAGAAGGATTAAGTGATAGTCGGTAATGAATGATAGTTGGTAACCTGCCAGAGTGGCGAGCAGAGCAGCCAAATGTCTCTCTGTCAAAGCTAAAGTAGCACTTGGCGAGTGTTTTTTTTGGCGTCAGTTCAATGTCTCATTTAAATGAACACTGAATTACTTGTTTTTAATGGTTCACTGGTGTTTCTGTGTCTTTTTTTTAGAGAGGGAGCGATAGATCGACTGGTCAACATCTACAAAGACGTTGTGCACAAAACCGGAGTGAGTATCATCACTAATCTGAGCACAACAAGGTCACACACACACCCTCACTGGGAAGCATGCTGGGAAATGAAGTAGGAGTGGGTTCAACAAAAAAAGTAAATTATCTCCAGACCGCTCCTGCAGTCTGCTGAAGATGAGGCGTTTGTTTCCGTCGGTTTTTTTCTTGACTGTCAGTTACTGTGACCTGACCTGTCCTGTCCGTCTCTCAGGGTTACCTGACAGAGAACGGATTCGTCGAGCTGGAGCGAGTAGAGATGATCATGCAGGCGGTGGGCGTCGCCGAGGACAACATCTTCAAAAAACGCAAAGAAGATGATGTAAGTTTTCTGCAGCTTCACTCTAATTTTAGCTTATAAAAACATTAAGGCTGGGTATCGAACCTCTGCACTTTTTAAATTACCAAAGGTTTGTATCCTCTGTCTGGTGTATAATATATAGTTCCTGATTTAAATCATCATTTTGCCAACGCTAGACTATTTTGTTGAGGCAAAGTTCTTGTAAGGCTACGTGTGTTTGGACAACATCCCCTTTTTGAATCTGATCGCTGCATCTTTCTCATCTCTTTTATTATTGCCATCTACTAAAGGCACAAGATGCCCACAAAACAAATACAATTAAATGAATAAATGTTTTGTAGAAAGGCATCGTATCATGTCACCACAGGTATTGAAAAATTTCAAATGATAACCAGCCCTAAAAGACACAAACTGCTGTCCAGTTACACGGCTCGCTGCAGGTAGATAACTTACAGTTTACATTAGAACGTTAATGAAATGCTTTCAGTGGTCGCTGAGTCTTTGTTTTCTTTCTTGTAGGAAAGCTTCAAGAGAAGAATGAAAGAGAAACGGAAGAGGATGAAGGTGAGTAAAGCAGATAGATGATTATGATGATTGTGTTTTGGTTTTTACACTAGATGTCAAAACTTGACTGATGAAACTGGACAAAATGGGAATAATTCTTCAGTGATAGAAAATTAAGTAATAAGAGAAATTTGTGGTATTGGTGGTCTAATAGTAATTAAGATGAAAGAGTTAATTAGCCTGTTAATAGCAAGTGTGTTGAAGTTGCCACATCCTTAACCAGCTGTATGTTAGATAAAGCTTTATACTGTATATACACATCTCACACCTGGTGCTAATCCATAATCAATGACATTATTGACAAGTTATAAGAGTAAACGAGTTCATCACAATCACTGAACAGTAGAAAAAGTTAAGAGAACGCCTCGACACTTCATAGAGACTAAACCTTTGGAATATGTCCCTAAAATGTTCAATGTCTCATTAATCCTGCTGATTTTGTCACTAATATTATGATTATATTTCTAATTTTCAAGATATATTTTTTGTTAAATTTTCTTCAGAATTTTTGTATTTTAAAGATATTTCATGTGCATTCTTTTTTTGTGTCATTGTCACCACATATGATCAACATCAGTAATTATCTTTGATTAATTGTGCAGCCATATGCCCCGTTAGTTTTTGTTTACTCAGGTCAAGTTCCCTGTCAATCATTATGATGAGTGGTCATCTACATTTAACAGCACACACTGATTCTACTTTAAACTTTATTAAATTTGATGTGAATATTTGATTTGAGAAGGTTATATATATATATATATATATATATATATATATATACATACATACATACATACAGATTCATGATATAGTGACTGCATTGATACAAACCAGTCATCCAGTTACTGAATGTTTCACAATGAATGAGAGTTTTGTGTTTCTCTCTGTCGCTCCAGGCGGAGCAGCAAGGCCCAGCCTACCTCACCACGGGCCAGTTCGCCCCTCATGCCCTGGGGAGACGAGGCGGCCCCGAGCCCGTCCAGAACGCTCGGCACCAGGCCTTCGACATGAGAATGCAACACAACAAGGTGCGTTAGGTTGTTAAACATGTGACGTCGAGTTTCTGTCACTGAATCTGGGGAAAAAAACATTCTCACAGGTTGCAAATATGAAAAAGCTTTTGGGTTACTCATAAAATTTTGATGGTTAATGATGAAAGTTTGGTAATTCGCTGTTGGTAGAGTAACATTTCTATAAGGGTTCCTACACAATTTAAAATTAAACAAAACTAGATTGTGGTTTTACACATTTATCTCTCATGTCCTGATATTTATCATATGTAGAGTGAATGTTATGAGTGAGCTGAGTAAGTTAATGATATGTGTGTGAATTTTGGCAAAAAAAATAACATAACAGAGATGATGTAACTCTGAGGTCGCTGTCCAGTCACATATTGTGATATTTTCAGCGATGAGGTCGTTACATCACTCACCAGTCAGAAAGAGGAAGACGTGTGAGTGTGTGGTGATGAATCCTTGCAGAAGAAGAGCAGTCATGATGAAGTGTTTTTTTTTTTTTTCCCCCTCCAGGATGCTGCTCAGTCCCTGAAGGCCACGATGAGAAATGGAGGCAATGTAAGTTCTTTATAGACGTGTCAAATCTTTGTTTTCTTCTACATGCAAACACGGCGGTGGTTGAACTGAAGGGTTTAAATAGTTTTTAAAAAATTCTGAGGGTAAAGTGCAAAATTCAAACGTTTCTTGGTTCTAATTATCAGTATTTGCCAAAAAAGACTTTTTAGATAGTTTGTGTGGTATAATTGTTTAAAACCAATTATACTTAACTAAATATATAAAATGCAGTGTTTCATAGTAAATTTCAGTAACTAGATCTGTGGTCCATTTATGTAATGTCAACCGGTAAGACCTTGGTAACCTGTAAGACATTTAACATTTGATGAAATAATCCATGTAGACTGAACATTTTAGGTGACATATAGATGTTTTTAATCTTATTTGCTCATTAACCATTTAGACAAGAACAATTTAGGTAATACTGTTATGTTAAAGGGGACGTTCCACATTTTGGGAAACAGACACATTCACTTTCTTGCCACGAGTTCGATGAGAGGATCGATACCTCTCTCTCTCTCTCATATGTCTGTACGATAAATATGAGCGGCCACACATTTCTTCATTCTCCATTTCTCTGTTTAGCGTTGTCAGGTTATGCTAACCCATTGTTGCTAACTTCGGAGCTAACCCACAAGCTGCAGCATTTATTAATTGGCACACTGTAGTCTGTACTGTAAAAAAAGATGAGAGAAATAGAGAGAGAGCAGCAGTGGTCGATCGAGCTAGAGAGTGAATGAAGAGAGGGAGCGCTGGCAGCGAGAAAAAACATTATTTTCTGATTGTTTCACAGCGGTTACGTTCCAGAGGACAAATAAACACACCCACACCCCCCCACACACCTCCGCTCAACCCTGCGGCTGAACGCTGCACCACCTGATTTAGTCTGAATACGACCTTACTGCTAACCTTTTCCTCTGCTCTGCTCACATTAACCATCACTTTCCTGACGCTCACTCTCTCGCTTAACCACTCACTGGCTTACGTACTGCCCTATTCCTTAAAAAGGAGTTATGCTACCTGCAGTTTCCCAGGCAACGACACACTGTTTCGAAACAGCGCTGCTCAGAGGCTCCCAAACACTATTGATTTCCGAATGAATGGATATTTGGTGTTATTTTTGGCATTTAAATGCCATACTGAATGTTCCTGTTGTATACATTACTGGCGAATCATTGAGCGAATTTCATTTCTTCACCAAGGAAAACGTCGTTCACCGTCTATCAGTTACCTGAAAGTGTTCGATCATTACACTATATATGAATTCAAAAGCATTCATTCTCTAGCAGTAAATCTCACCTTCAGAAAACCATGAAAAGTTGATCACCATCCTTGGAAAAAACATCTCTCAATCGGTTAAATTACATGCACTCGGCCATTTTGAAACACTGAACTCTTTTCTCGTGGATATTTTGTGTCGAACTCCAGGTTGAACATGGATGCTGCCGTTTCGTTCAGTTCATGGTCGTCACTCTATTTAACGTGTCTCTTGAGCTGTTAAATTTCCTGCCTGTGTACAGCTTTAACTATATCGACCGACAATAGCCGCCCATACATTAGCACATGAATGACGAGAGCACAAAGGCTTTAGAAAATAGGAAGGCTAAGTAGCTAAGGTAGGTAGGTTTTTTTTTCTTTTCTTTTTCTCTCAGCTTCCTTCAAACATAAAACACACATACATACACAAGCTTTTCTATTTTATCTGTATGGAATAAATCAGGCTCAGTATGGATTTGAATCTGTGGCATTTTCACTGATTTTAAGAATATACAACATGTTGTATAATGCAGCATTTATATGTTAATTTCTAAACGCTTCACCTAACAATCACACACTGTTTAGAGCTCAAACAATAAGCTAATCAATTGGTTGGTCAAATCATAGAAAAATAATCTGCAACTATTTGATAATCAGTTATTTATTTGATTAACTTTACAAGCAAAAACACCAAAACATTCTCTGCTTTCAGCTTCCTAATTGTGAAGATTTGCTTCCTTTCTTTGTCTTATGTGATGATTGATTGAATATATTTGGGTTTCCAGCTGTTGGTCGAACAAAACAAGACATTTGATGACATTAACTTGCAAGAAGTTGTGATTTGCATTTTGCTCTCTATAGATTATATAACAACAGCAGATAAAAAAATCACAACAAGAAAGAAGAGATGTCAAATATAACTTTGTACAGGCGAGATTTTAAAACAAATAATAAAGATTGACAGCTGAAAACTGAAAGTACAAGAATGTGACAAATAATGAATTTAAACAAAATTACAAACAGTATCAGTTGTCTGTTCTTTGAGTGAATGCAAAACATTACAAAAACAACATGTAATTCATGAAATAAGCTCAAGAATTAGACTAAAATAGCTGAATTACACAAGTTGTATTCTCGACTTCTCTTTGACAACTATACAACTACGCATAAATCTTTGTTTCTGCTCAGTATACCGTCTTATTTTTAGTGTTCTTTATCATTTTCATACATTGCGCCGTCTTCCTCATACATTTGTATTTGGGGTCGTTCACCTGCACAAGGCACAGCTCAACTCATTCATGTCATTGTATTTTGTTGTGGACTTCAAGGAAGTTGAAAAGTCCTTCTGTATTCAGTTTTCAGTGTTGTGTTGTAAAATCCATGGTGACGTCCAACCTCACAATGCTTTGAAAAGTGAGAGGAGTAAAATTAGAAGGTTCCGTATCTGAGCGACTTGTCAGTAAAATACTGCTGCTGGTACAGGAGAGAAACCAGTCACTGTATACAGTATTTATTGTGTCTGAAAATGCAACAACTTGTAGTTTTGTCAACTCAAAATCAAATATAATGTCTACATGGGAGTCATCTTTTATCTTGCGTTCTATATACGGTTATTGCATTGATAAAAACAAATGTACAATGTTCTGATCTTACTGTTTTATGTATTATTTTCTCCTGTTTTTTATTTTTTCCCCCCATTCAGTCGTCTGCAGGTCCCAGTGAAGGCACAGACAGCAGGGGGGTGAAGAGGAAAGCCGAGGACAGTGATGACGAGCCGGAGCCTGAAGACAACGTCAGGTAAACCTTCACATGCTGTGTTGGCGGGATTGGTGTGGCAGCTCTGAAATCTTCTCACCGCAACCTGCCAATCGATCAATAATGTTTGAAGGCTTCGGTTCTATTCAGTCTTTACCTTCTCTTATATTTTGTCCTTGCTGGTCCGATCTTTTTGGATGTGGGGACCAGCAAGCAAGTTCACAGTGGTCACTCAGACCACGCAGGGACTATCTAATTCTAGGGTAATAGTCAACGAGAAGAGTCTTAGTCGACAATATTTTCATTGGTTGGTTAGTCGCAGGAAAAAAACACACAAACACACACAACTTCTCCTCCCTTATCCTGTCCTTGCAGATAGGCAACAGCGCTGTACGCCTTTTCACTAGCATTGTAGAAAACATGCAGTTTGATTGTCTGTGAGTTTGGTATCATCTCGGTATGACCACCAGGTGGAGCTTCAGCAGCTCTGCACAACACTGATCCCTTTTTTTCTGCAAAGTCTGTTGCAAGTTCAGAAGTCGTGTGATGTCATACTACACTGAAATAAATTAACAAAATGTTCAGACTCCTCACTGGTTGACACTTTCAGAATCATTACCACTTTTGCCGTTAGCATTGTTGTTAACATATTTTAAAGGCTCAATATTACGATTTTGTATTTTTCTGTAATGTAGTACAGTGTAAACAATGTTACTTATAACAACTAAAACCATTTTCTGATGCCCCCAATATATATATATTCAAATAATTAAATTAATATCATAAACATGAACTTACGACTACTAGTCGACTAGGAAAATCTTTGGTGGAGGCAGCTCTGTTAAATTCAGTCTAGTTTAATGCATCAATATATAATAACGGTTATAATAAACTGTTAATAATAAAAGTTTGTATAACACTCTTATAACAAGCTTCACCAAAGTCAAAAGAAGGTACCAAGATAAAAAAATCCATAAATTAAGGTAAAGAATTTCATTTAATTCTAGTTTAACAGGAAGCTCATTCTTCAGTTAGTTCAGTGTTTTAAAGATGAAGGACGACACCGTCATAAGAACGTTAGAGAGAGAGAGAGCACAAAATGAAGAGAAACTGAAAGCACGCTTGTGTCGACGAGACAAAGAGGAACTGAAACTGACATGTTCATGTAGATATTGTATAAAAATAAACTCCACATTTAGTGAGAAATTTGGGCATATTCACAACCAGTCTGTCCTGTTTTCTTTACATGCAGTCACGACAAACACTTCTGGAAATATGTGTTTGGGAAAGGGAAGTTTGATAACAACAGGGATACACGGTCTCTGACTTCAAACCAGTCAAATCAACCACACTCTTACTGGACTCTCACACCAAGAGATTCATGAGCAGCAGCGGGCGCTCTGCTCGCTGGCTGCTCGCTGCCGGCCCTCCTACAGTCGTCAGCAGGGGGCGGGTCGTTCAAGCAGAGCTGCAGACATCACTTCAGTTGTGGCCAATATCAAGTTTGTAGTAGAGCTATTCAGCAGGCAAACTGTACACTTAAAAAGGATGATAAAATATGCAATTTTTCATGTTTCCACTCTGTGTTATTCAGTAAGACAATGTGCCTAGTGTATATTTCTGTCATCTAAAATATCAAAATGCTGTTTTACTTTCAAAATCATGTTGTTGGCCGAGTAGCCTTTATCGGCTAGTTATAAAATACATCTAAAACAATAAGTGTAAAAATAGCCTAAAAATGCAGCAGTAAGAGATGTTTGCCAGGAACTTCAGTACAGCAGTTGCTGTGGGAAGAAAATGAAATCCTGACTGCTATTGGTTGGTGCTTCAGCAGCATCGCTGCTAATTTGCATGAAGTCAAACTCTGCTCAACTTCAACTTGTTGCTCTTGGCGTTTGCATCACGCTGCTCACCGCTGCTCGCTGCTGCTCGCTGCTGCCCGGGCGTCTGAAGCCCTTCATCTCCAGCTTTCACTGAAAACGAATGACCGCCGGCTGCTTTCGTTGCTTATGAATCTTTGGGTGTGAGCGCACAGCGAGGTCGCCTGAAACTTGCCTTAAGCTCCATTTTGACTCGTCATAGCAGGAAAAGCACAAGTTTAACTGATAACATTAACAATGCGTCAGTTCCATTCAAATGTCCAAAAAAAGCGGTACTGTCGAACCATCATGCACTATAACGCGGTCATGAATTGGGAAAAACTAAATGAGATTCAGCCGTCATTAATGTTATTAATTACACCTGTGCTTTTCCTGCTTTGACATGTCAAAACATCAGCTGTGAGATGACTGTTGATTGATCGATTTAGCTGATCAACAGACAATGAATCAGCAACTATTAAGGTCATTTCTTTAAGCAGAAACAGCACATTTTCTGGTTGCAGCTTCTAAACTGTGAAGATTAGAAGCTTTCTGTCATACATCATCATAAACTGAATATTAAAGACGTTTTTCCCTTTTTTTTCTAACATTTCATAGAAAAATGATGAATCAAGAAAATAATTGGCAGATTACTCAATAAGGAAAATAAATTAGTTAGTTGCAGCCCTGATTAATACTCCAGATCTGCTGTTATCTTTAATATAATGTTTCACTCAGTACATTAATCTACTGAGGAATTAATATTGGAAATCTACACAATGATAGAAGAGATTTCTTATAATTCTGTGCAACTTTTTTGGGGCTGGTGAAACTTATTCTGTATGTACTTTATTTTTAAATATACCAACTCACTACTCAAAATACCTTTTTTAAAAAATGAGTCCTAACAAACCAGCTTCAGTCAGAGAGCTGCTCATTAATGCCACAGAGCTGCGTTACAAGCTGTTTAACTCTCCGCCACCTCCCCAGCACACACTCACCCCTCTGCCGAGCAGCTCCCGCCTCCCTCTGCACGTGATTAATATGGAAAGCAGGAATATTCGAGTAAATTCCTCTGTGACGCACTCACCAAAGCTGCTAAATCCATTGGACTAAATTGGTATTCATGGAGGCTTTCCTCTCAGGAGTCGACGCTCCCTGCGGGCCGCTCCGAGGATCGACGACACAGATGCTGGACGGCCTTGATTATGTGTGCAGAACAGCATCGCTGCCCCAAATCTACCAAGAAGTCAAAGCCATTAAACTATTCCAGCAGCAGTGAGCAAGTGAGTGCAGTGTTTTTTTTTTTTTTTTTCAGCCTATAGATGAACAGAGCAGCATCCTGAACACGAGCGATTTTTAATGAGTAAACGCGTTGTTGAGGTACATTTACACTACCAACATTTGATCGACTCTTACACTCATGTTCAGCTGTAGACTAGATTTAAATTCAAGGTCACCGACAATGTAAGCAACCAACAGTTGTAATGTCAAAGCCACAGCATCCAGACAGTAAATCCTCAAGAGAGAGTAGATCAATATTATGATACATTATAAGCCCCGCTCCCTCCGGTCCGCATCAGTGGAAGCGACGTGGAGATCGTCAAGTCCTACAAGGAACTGGGCGTCCATCTGGACGACAAACTGGAATGGTCCACCAACACTGAGGCCATCTACAAGAATGCCTCTAGTTGCGAGCACCATCTCCTATGCTGTGGTGTGCTGGGGCGAAGGCATCAAAGCAGAGGACGCCAACAGACTGAATACACTCATAAAGAAGGCTGGGTCCGTCATTGGATCCCAGCAGGTCACACTGGAGGAGGTGGCAGAAGACAGAACGTTGGCAAAACTGCTGGCGATCCTGGAGAATCCCCTACACAGCCAAGCTAAAGAGTACCTTTAGCAACAGACTCATTCTACCCTGGTGTGTAAAGCAGCGATACAGGAAGTCATTCCTGCCGGTTGCTATCAGAATCTACAATTCTGTCTTTGCCAGGCCTGCTGACATTGAACTGCTTGTGGACTAAACTTGCCTTTATTATTTTATCTTTAACACTCTGCTCTTTGCACTTCAGGGCTACTAGAACACTTGAATATATCTGGAGTGCTATTAAAGTGGGACTTACCTTTTTATTTACTTATTATTCTAATCACTTTACATGCTGTAATGTTCCACTGAATATTTGACTATATTTGAATATTTCTGTTTATGTACCTGTTGTCATCCCAAGGCAATGCAGATTCTCAGTACTCGCAGTGTATGCGCAAGCACCTTAGACTACCGTACATGAGAGTTGTGGTTGACATATTTTTTTTTAAATGTGGTGATGATGGTGATGAGCTCAACCCCGTGGTAGGTATCACATGACCCCGGTTGTGGTCCAACACCTTATGAAGTCGGCGCTCAATGAAAATGTCATTTTCTAGATGGAAATTACAACCGAAATGGAGCCAAAGCTTCAAACCAGTGGTTCCCAACTGGTGGGTCTCATTCTGAATGGGTTGTGAGCATTTGGGTGTTCTTCATCAGAAAAATGAAATTACTCTTGGAACACCACTTTTATTCTAAAATACCATTTCTCGCCTCCTAGTTAGTCGAAGTGCTACAACATACAACTTTTCAGAGCCGGTTACAGTTATTGATGCCAGCTTTGTGGATCATGTGACCCTAGCCTTGCACTTCCCTTGACTGTAGAGGTCTTTCCAGGGACGCTGAAGCTCCTCCACAACAGGCTGAACAAAACTGTTACAGAATATATTCAGCTTGGTTTTACTGACACTGAACACAAACACAAAAGAATATAAATCATTTTATGAAGAGAAGTACTGACCTGGCTTGACCTGTTGAAAACAACTTTTCTTTTTTATCATTTTCAGCTCTGCAGCTGTTGTATTTCCCTGTTCTTTGTATCAGGCCTGTTGACATGTTGAAGTATACTGTAAAAATAGTTGTAGTTGGAAAATTTTTAATTTTAAATAAGACTAAATCAGTGAGCGTTAGAGACTGCTGTTGCAGTGCTTTAATGTGTCTTGAGACTTCATTGCTCTCTCTTGCTGCAATACTTATTTTGTTGAGTATTATTTCAGTTTTCATTAAAGTAGTGGTTAGCAATGTCTCCTTACAGCAAGGTTGTGAGTTTGAATCCACTGACGAGTGAAATGGATGGAAGGATGTGTGTTAAATGTGTGTTAAGTTGGTCAATCTGTGAGAGCCTGAGGAAAGAGTAGTTGGGAACCACTGCCTTAGGCCATAATCCTCTCATTGGTGAATTTTTGGGTTTTCTTTGTTCTATCCAAAGTGAGAAAATCACCTCTGGATCAACGAGACTCATACTGTGGTCATTAATATCTGCAACTGACGGTCTTTCTTTATCATAGTAGACTGTTTACCACTACTTGTTACAGTTGGTTTTATGAGGAAAACTAGTTCCATCGTCTAAATCGCTTCGATCAGTAAATTAAAACCAGGTCCATGTGTGCTGCAGGTTGTGGGAGGACGGCTGGAAGCAGAGATACTACAAGACCAAGTTTGACGTGGACGTGACAGATGAGGATTTCAGGCGGAAGGTGGTTCAGTCGTACGTGGAGGGTCTCTGCTGGGTGCTGCGCTACTATTACCAGGTAACGCCTCAATCACACACTCTGTCTGGCTTCACTTCACACAAAAAAACACACATACAACGCTGTCCTACCCTGAGCTGCATTTCACCACTTTACCTTCAATGACAACAACTCATGGTGTGATCGCCCTTCATCTGGAATGTTCTACCAAATACGGCCTGAAAGAAAAGATGAAGGTTTGACTTGTGACAGTGGAGAAATGTTGACAAAAACCAGTATTACAGACTTTCATGAAGTTCCCACTATGAGCAGGTCAGATCTACCAATCAGATTCATGCTCCTCAGAGGATGAACTCTTTCCATTTTGGACATTAGCTTAGAATAAACTTCACAAACTCTACGACTGATTAGGCTCTGAGAATAAGCTAAATAATCATCTCTGTTCAAAACTGGGATATAATGAATATTTGAGCTGCTGGTTAAACAGCAGAGCTTAATCTTGTTTTAATTAATACATTCTTTTTTTTATTAAATAATCAACTCTTACTGATAAATGCTTTAGAATTCAATTAATACATTTTTAATGGATACGTCTGGTGATATTCTGATGTCAACAAACCCCATGGACCAAAACCAACAATGAACTGATCCGCTAACAAGTATTGTGTCCAAAAACTATTAAAACACATCAGTGAGCCACACACTAACAGCTCTAAAGAGTAATAACAGCGATAAGATGGTAACTCTCAGGAGAGGGCTTCCTAGTGCGGCATGTGTGGGAACATGCCATGGTTACACAGCTCTTGACTTTGCACAGAATTTTTTGTCTTTGTAGTACAAAGTCAAGAGGTTGTGAGATGTAACACAACAAGCTGGTAAAGCTCTGTTCCTGCCCTGTTACCCACTAAATAAAAAAAAGGTTTGTATTCATTTTCAGTGCTGTTTGGATTAAGAGTAAATGAATCTGAGAGGAAAAGCATTGAGATTTTAAAACATAACATAAAATTAATGGAATGATAGAAAAGAGAAGATGAGCAAAATGGATTTGTCCTCTAAATCAAACAATAGTTTTCTAACAGCAGAATAATCTTCAATCCTTAAATCACCACAGTACAAACAAGTCATAATAAGAAATAAACAACTTAAAGCCATCATTACGGCAGTACACCAGTTGATAATGTAAAACAAATTGAATTAATCCAGCTGAGGCAACGGTTTCTACACTCACACTTCCTGTAATGGAAATGAATAATTGTTTGGATGCTCAGTTTAATTTAAGGAGCAAGTTTGTTGGAAAGGTTTTAGTCTCATTTATATTTTCCAGAAAATTCACTTTTTCACAATTTATCACGTCAGATCACAGCCATTCATTCTGCCAAACACAAGACCTGGAGAGAATAAACAGTTTTCTTATCAGAGCGACAGGTTTTTTTTTGTCTTTTATATTAAAAGTCAAGTACTCTTAAACCATCTCCATACAGCTGTCTTTAATATCTCCAGTTATTGTTTGCGGTGTGATTATACACTAAATCATTTCCTTGTTGTAAAATATTGATCTTTTATCTTGAAATAAAATGATCAGCTGCGGGGGCCCTCTCCAGAAGAGCCCGGGGGGATTTGTCCGGGCTGATTGTGCGCTCCGTGTATGCACGCTCTACGTTGACTCCACACGCCGCTCGCCAATCCAAAGCCCGTCTCGGGGGGGCCGTTCTGGATGAATTCATTAACAGGCCCTCGGCGGACGGTGGGACGTGTCTGCTCTCCGCTGCCACACATTCACGGTTCCGCCACCGCCGCCGCCGCCGCCGCCACAGAGTTATGATCACGCACACCTCGCCAAATGATCAGGAGAAGGGAGAGCTGGCTTTATCCAGAACACAAAAGACCAGATTCACACTTTGTCCTGTGTCTCAGTTTTGCAGATCCCTGGTGTTTTTTAGGCGTGTAACCTCGATGAAGGCAGCATTCACTGTGCCGACAGTGTATTTGGGGCTTTTTTGTGTTTATTTTTCTCTCTTTCAAAAATCAAACAGGCGTGCAGCAGGTAGACAGACCCACTTTGTCATGAATTTGGACCAGAAATGTAATGACAAAATATCTCCCATCAGTTTCACCCAGATCCAGCCTTTTCCCTGAGTATGTGAAGGATACGGCTCTTATTTTCCTTGTTTGCTTGTGTCCCTGTGGTCAGTTTATTAGGTACAACAGGCTAAAACTAATGCAGTCTAATACAACAGCACTGTAATAAATCCTGCCGTCATAAAGGTTATAATGAAACCGTTTTAGAGAAGTGTTCATTTAACTGGCTGATGTTTGTGGTGCTGTTACTTATACTGAGATGTGTTTCTAATATTTAGTCTACCTTCATTCATGCCAATGATGTGGACAAAATATTCAGACTTTTGTCAGACTGCATTAGTTCCAGCTGGGTGTATCTAATAAACTGGCAGTTGAGTATAATTTACACCTTTAAGCTATTTGATATTCAGAAGAGAACAGCAGTGTTGCTTGTTGAATAAAAAGTTAGCAGCACAGAGAAGTGCTCATATTTATGGAATATTGGTATTTATCTTTAAAGAATCTTTAAAGAATTAAAGATTAAAGAATTGAAACTAATTTAATGTACACAAATCAAATCAGGCCTTTCTGAATCTAAACTAGTAAGGGCATCAGTGCAGAAACCAAATTCAAATTGTCTTCAGTCTACAATCTAGATGTTGTATGATAATTAGTAATTCATTAATGCGTTTTGTTCAATTTATTTTGAGATATTTGGTTTTTGAAGGCCACTAGAGTTCATTTTAAACAGAGCAGACATGTCTTAAAAGTTTTTTTTTTGGTTTTTTTTTGGCAGAACTTCACATTTTTTTAATTCTCCATCTGTGGGAAACACTGGAAAGTTTGACCAATTTTTCTTTATTAATGGAGGATCAAATGATTGAAGCCAATAAGAATATTTTTTTTACAGTTTGGCAAATATCAACAAATCACAGATAAAATAGTCATACTCAGTGTAATGAACTGTGTTCCACTGTTCTAGATTACATCACAAACTTTTCATTTTGTTAATTTTTAATAATAAAATAATGTTTCCAAGCATCTCGTAGTTGGTGTCTAACTACAGTTTGATTTGAATCATTACTTTGGAATTTTGCTGAACAGTTAATGAATAGAAAAATAACATCAATTTAATAATTGATTGCTGAAGTTGTTTATCAAAAAAAACATCAATCAGTTGTTTGATCTGATTTCATTGCCCATTAATGACATACACATACACAAACTGAGTTTCTTTAAGACTCTTTCTTGGACGTCACCTTGTGCTGTAGAAAATGGTGCATTTTTAAAAAAATTTGCCAAAAACAATATAATTGAGAGATGAATTAGAAATATTTCTTAGTTGCTGCCCTAATTTTGACAAATATTCTTAAACTGAAAGACAAATGATAACATTAAATTTCCTTACGTTATATGCGTTTATTTACTGTAATAATACATTGAGGTAACAAGCCTTTTTTTCTTTGCGTTGTTGTGTAAAACAACACTAAATGTATTTTTTTGTTGTCGTGGTTTGTGGTCTTTGACCCCGCCGGACTACAGTCACAAATAAATTTCTCCATCAGACAAAACATTTCAGCATATTACCATAAATGATCTGTACAATTATGTGAATGTGGAGATCGGGGCCTCCTCTACCTTTTATTATGGTAAAGTCCCATATTATCATTTAAATGAACATCTTTAATAATAGAGTGGTGGGCTTTAAAACGAGATTGGCTAAGATGTGAGGACTGGTGGATTTATCGGAGGACCTTGTTTTCTCAGAGGTGGATTGTGGGAAGTGAAGGTCGTTCTTTGGTGTGAGACGTGTTTACTCAGGAAGGATAAGTGGTCCAAATGCTTGATCTGCAGGGTTACATGTTTTTTTTTTCTTCTATTCCTCCTCCTCCTCTTCTTCTTCTTCATGGCTCCTACATAAACATTTTGAAGAACACAGAGAAGGAAAGGAATTGATGTTGAGGTGTAAGAGACTCTCAGCAGGTGTTTAGTTCACAGCACGGTTTATCTTTCCAAGGACCGGATTGGTTTTTGCTTCGTCGTAGCTTGAAAGCGACGACAGATAGAAATTTGATTGTGGAGTGGAGAGCCGGCGGTGCGGAGCGTTTCACACATATATATAGTAGACTGGGGAGTTTTAAAACAGGCTCTGTCTGATCAGGATTCAGCCGGGCTCGTGAAGGTTTTTAAATGTCAGTGCAGCCACGTTAGTCTGATCAGATTGGATTTTAAGCTTTGTGCTGCGGTGGAAGTTTTGTAGAAAAAGGGCAAAGGAAAGCTTTTTTCTTTCCGTTTCCCAGCCGGCTCTAGTAATTTTTTTTTTTTCTCTCCCCCCTTTTGTCCTCATGTTGGCTTGTTAGTCACATTTCAAACTCAAAACACTAGCAACAAAATGTTAAATTTAGACCTGATCAGAATTAAAATACATTTGTTCACTAGATGTTTTCACTTATCTTGCTGTCATGAAAGTGGGAAGAAATATAAACCTAAACAAAAAAAAAGCGCCAAATATTCTGTTTGTAGCTTCTAAAATGTTGTTGCTGTTTCATATCGTTGTAAATCAAATCTCGTTGGGTTGCGGCTGTTGTTCAAATTGCAGGTTTTACTCACGTAGAAGGGGAGAAGAAAATAACATGAACTTCTGATCATATAATACAATTCAATGCAACATCTCCATTCATGCTATAGCTGCAAAAATGACCACATAGTTGAACCAGCGATGACACAATCTCAGCAGGAATATACATTTGAAGTGAAACGATCAGGTGGCGGTAGTTTGATTGACAGAAGATGTATCGCCAACACACAAATCATTCATATACAACAATCACATCTAACACAACCAAACAAAACCTGAGAAACACCAGAAATATAAAAAACGTGACGTTTAAAACAACTACAGAGTGCTCAGAGCAGACTGAACGTTCACCTGAAGATTCTGAACTTTGACCATGTTTAATATCCAAAATTATATTGTAGTATATAAATGACAAAAAGCTTATGTCCCCTTTAATTCAACCAATAGTAGTAGATTTCAAATGTGATGATTTGCTGTTTTGTATGGTTATTGCTGGTGGTTAAGATGCAAACTCAACCCTTTGTTGCATTTGTATATATATTTTTTGACTTGATTTGATATTAACAGTAACCATAAAGTGGATTCAGAAAGTACTTGAGTCCCTTCACTTTTTACTTACTTTATTGTGTTGTGGATTTAATAAAACTGACATTTTTGCCCATCAATCTGCACTCAATAACCCATAATGAAAGTGAAAACATGTTTTTTGAAATTTTTAGTTATTGAAAATCAAAAGCTAAAATCTTTCATTTACAGAAGTATTCAGAGCCTTCGCGATGGCACTCGAGATTGTTGTCAGACGCATCTATTAGCTTCAATTATCCTTGAGATGTGTCTAGAACATTTTTGGAGTCCACCTGCGGGAAAATTGAATGGACTGGACATAGTATATATATCTTTTATGGGTTATTGAGTGCAGATTGATGAGCAAAAATGGCAATTTTATCAATTTAAAATTAAATCCATAACAAAGTGTGCAAAAAAGGGAAAGGAATCCACTGACAGATTAATAAAGGATTCAAATAATCTGCAGCTGCCGTCAGTCTGTCTAGTATGAATGTGTGTTAATAATAAGCCTTTACTGTATGTTGGTGTTCTGTAAAGTCATATTAAAGTCAGAATATTTCCTGATTGATTTTTCAGGGCTGTGCCTCCTGGAAGTGGTACTTCCCGTTTCACTACGCCCCGTTCGCCTCTGACTTCAAAGACATCAAAGGCATGTTCACAGAGTTTGAGAAGGGAACCCAACCGGTAAGAACGGACCGAAACTTCCTTCTCTCGTCTTCCTCTGCCTCTTCTCTCCACTTTCTCTTCTCTGATCTTCTGTCTCCTCTAGTTTCCTTCCATTTGACCTCGATGTCTTTTGTGTTTTTACCATCTTCTTATCGAAACGTTGTCAAAATCCACCACAACAATCACAACACTTTTAGAATTTATAACAATGTACTTACCAATGTATTTCTTGTGTGATGTGTATCAAGTATGTAAATGACTTGTGTGGTTGTTTCATGCAGTTCAAGCCCCTGGAACAGCTGATGGGAGTGTTTCCTGCTGCTAGCGGCAACTTCCTGCCCCAGACGTGGCGGAACCTCATGAGCAGTCCGGTAAGTTTTGAATCCAAAATGAGATTCAGGAGAACAATTCAGAAGTCTCTGAACTCAAGTTAAGGTGGCTGTGATTGGCTGTGAAGTATTTCAGTGGAATAGAAACGCATAAAACCTTCTAAGATCAGTTTCTAAAGGCCTACAATTAGCTGCTGCCTCGTCTTTTTTACAAGTTGTAATATTAAAGTCTTCCTTTGACACAGGATTCTTCCATCATTGACTTCTACCCGGACGACTTTGCCATTGATCTGAACGGCAAGAAATACGCCTGGCAAGGTGAGTCACTGTCCCGTTAAATAACACAGAATGTAAAGGTGAGATTTGTTCCAGCTAGTTCATGTCATTGCCTTGACTTAACACAATCACATCAACAGTATCATAACAACCTCCAACACAAAATATGCTTTAGATGATAGATCATGGTTGGGGTTATATTGTTTATTAGAGTTCTTCATGGACATGTTGCCTGAGAGGTAAAACCCAGGGCAACAAATTCCCAAAGTGCTCAGTGCAGGTTGTGGAGCTCTTAAATTCAGTGTAACAGTTAAATAAATTATAATATTATATGTGTGTATCAGGATTTTTTATCAACTGAGCACATTCCTCAAAGTGAAATACTTTACTTATAGCTGTAATGTTTGATCGTGCCAAATTTAAGTCAGTATGGCAAGAAAATATCAATTTGTAGGTACATCCTTATCACTCAGTGGGTGTTGGTTGGTTGCAAAAATACTACAAGGGTTAGAAGTCCAATTCCCAACCAAACTCAATCAACAGTTTTGTAATTCGTATGTGAATGTCAACGTGTGGTTTGTTGATGATGTTCTGTATGTGTGCTGCTATCTGAAGGTGTGGCCTTGTTGCCGTTTGTGGACGAACGTCGGCTGAGGGCGGCTCTGGCTGACGTTTATGCGGACCTCACACCTGAGGAAGGTGAGCAGCTTTCCAACACTGACTGTTGCTGTGTGAAACTCCAGATTTCTTTTATAATGAAACGTACCTCTTGTAATAAAAAGTGGTTAGCGTGTGACATAGCTTTTATATTTCTGACTGACACTTGAATTTATTCATCAGCTTAAGTCTGTGAGGTTTGATATAAAACACAGACTGTAGTGGAAGACATTAGATGGCAAACTGGCCAGACAGGAAATGTTAAATAGTTTTGGTATCATTCTGGTTCCAGCTTCTCAAATGTGTAGATTTTCTGGTGGTTTTCATTATTCTTCTATGATAGTGAACTGAATATCTTATAAGACAAAAGAAAACATCCGGGGACGTCGCTTTGGTCTTTGGGAAATAGTCACATTTTTCACCATCTTCTGACATTTTATAGACTAATGGAGGAAATAATCAGATTAATCAATAATGAAAATAATCATTAGGTGCAGCCCATTCTCAGTATAATAATAGCAAATCTTTTCTTTTGTTTTATTTGTAATTTTGAGCCACAACTTCTATTAGTTTCTGTGTGGTGACGCGCTTTAGATTAACAAAAGTTTGATACAAATTTAAGACGCAACCTTCAGATATACTTTGATTGTACCAGCTGCTGTGACCACAGTTCAGAAAACAATTCAATTCACTGAAAACTGCCTCAAACTGTTTTTAATCATTCAGTATAATCATCATCTTAATAACATACTTTACTGTAGGCTCCTCATCTTCCCCTCTTCTTTCTTCCCTTCTTTCTTATGACTCTTCTTTCCCTTCTTCCTCTCATTCATCATCATCATCATCTTTCCTTCTTTATTCTCCTCTACCATACAGTCCAGTAAAAGGAGTGCACCAGTTTCTCCCAGTAACCACTGGTTTCCTCTCTGACCACAGCTACTCTCTGTTCTCTATTGCAGTGAAAAGAAACAGCCTTGGAAGTGACGTCATGTTTCTCGGGAAGTCTCACCCGCTGTCCGACTTCATCCATGAACTATACCGTGCAGAATCTCGCGAGGTAAAAAAAAAAACCCAAACTTTACATTAACTGAAGTCCAAATTCCCAATAAGCTGATAAATTACACAGATATGTCTGTTTAACTTAAATCAAAAGCCATAATGGGATATAATGCATAACTTAAAGGTATTATGATATAGCAGTTAGTTATTAGTTATATTTTTTTTAAATATCTTTTACTGTGGTTTAATGTAACTGACACACACACACACGCAGTCAGCTGCTTTGTCAACTTAACACGTGTCTGTAATGATAGTCTTCTTCTGTGCTTCTGCTGATAAAACTTTTAATATCCAGTAAAGATCTCTCTTTCTTTGCTGCGTCATTCTGCTGCAGATGTGTTTGTGCAGCTGTGCAGGTGTTGCCTGAGTTGAATTCAGTCCTGTTGATTTAAGCTTTTGTAAACCAGAGCAAAAGTAGTTTTGTCTCATGTTGTTTAGGCTGTACTTCGTCATGGACATGTCTCAGAAATAGAGCAGCAACTGTGAGCCTGAATAAGGTCTGATCAGGATCAGCTCAAACTAGATGCCACAGAGTGATGAAACTGTATAATTTAGAGCTGCAACTATTAGTCTATTGACAGAAAATTAATCTGCTATTTTGGTAATCGATTCATCGCTTTACATAATTCTAAAAAATGCCAAACATTTGATGGTTTCAGGTTCTCAAATTTGAGAATTTGCTGCTTTTCCTCATATTACAGTATAGTATTATTGAATATCGTTGAGTTTTGGATTGTTGGTCAGACTAAGTAAGTAAGCTTTGAGCTGTAGGAAGTTGTGATGGGCATTTTTCAGTTTCTTGATCTTTCATAGACCAAAACAATTAATAGATTACTTAAAAATAATAATTGAAAGATCAATCATTAAAAATCATCATTAGTTGCACCTCTTGTGTCGTCTTCATACAGACTTGGATCACTTGGATTATTCATTTAATTAATTTAAGCATTAATATCACTCAGTGTTCATTACTCTCAAAAATATTCGTACTACTGGTAACAAGATTAAAGGTCAGAATTGTTCATTATATACCAAAGTGATGGACAGAACAAACACATTATTGTTGGCAAAATAATCTCACCTCAAGGTCTATCAGCTGTTTTGGGGCTATCTATCACATGGTCTTGGAGACCTTCTGCATCCGGGGTATGATGGCGTTGCCCAACGATCCCGTTGTATCCCACCTGTCCTGTGTGTTGCTCTGTTTGTTCTCCTGCTTGTTTGATGGACTTGCTGCTCGGGTTTGTGATTGCCAGACTTTCTTATTTATCAGAGCATCTATGGTGGATCGTGGTGCTTCCACTCCCATGGATTAGTTTCCCCCAATCCTTGTCGCCCCGCCTTTGTGTCAATGGCCGGCGATTCGCGTAGTGGTTCGCAGCACTTTAGTACTCACAAATACAGGAAGAGGAGAAGAAGAAGGGCCGGAGTCCAGATGAAGCGAAGACAGCTCTGGAGGCGAGGTGTTGTTGGAAAACAGCTCTGATCACCTCTGCTGAGCTTCGGCTCGGTGTATCCTGTTACTCTGTGGAATGACTTCCCTTTATCCGCGGTTGGGAATGTCAGACTCCCCTTTTTCTGACCTGTCTTCCCCAACCCTCCCGGGGACTTGATTGCCCTCTCCCACCCCCGGTTAGTGGAATCTACCTACACGGTGGAGAGAGTCCCCGTCATCTGCACACCTCGCCTCAGGGTGCACCCCGGGATTCTTCTGTTGACAGCCGGGTCTCTATATCTCTGAGAATGGCGCTACTGAATGTTCGCTCCATAGCAAACAAATGCTAAATGATCTTGTCTTGTCTAAGAAATTAGACTTTCTGTTCCTGACTGAAACCTGACAGAGGGATATGAAACTTGGCCCTCTCATCGAGCTCTGCCCGAAGTATTACACTTTTATCAGCTCGCCCAGGATTTCTGGCCGCGGTAGAGGACTTACTGCGGTGTCCATGAGCTGCTTTGTATGTCATTTTGTGAGCATTGGGTCATTCTCTTCTTTCGAACTTCAAATGATTAAAGTCGGATGTTCTAATCCTTTTTACTGTATTTTAATCTACCCTCCGCCTGGCCCGAACTCATCATTTTTAATTGAATTCGCTGACTTTTTGTCCTCTGTCCTTAAGCTATCCAGTTTTATCATTTTTAACATTCATGCTGATGATGTTTCTGACAGTTTTGCCTCTAGTTTTATTAATATCACAGTGTCTTTTAATCTCATTCAACATGTATCAGGCCCTACACACAACAGAGGGCATACTTCTTGACCTTGTTTTTACTCTTGGTTTGAATATTAATTCTTTATTTTCCAAAGATCTTTTTATAACTGATCACAACTGTATTTTATTTGATTTGTTGTTTAATCTAGACTCCTTACCTTGCCGCTGTGTCATTAGCTCTCGCATTCCTGAACCACCTTTTTGCTGCAAAGTTCTCTGCCACTTTCCATTTAAACTCTGTTATACACAGTGATGTTGACTACTGGCCCTTTATGCAGCCCCTCAGTCTTAGCTCCTGTCTCTTCAAGGCCACTCTCCGAATGAGCTCACTCTGTGCTGATTGGCCAGCTTCAGGAAGCCTGCCGAGGGGCAGCTGCATCAGAGTTGTGTTAAGCTACCGCTGATGCAAACCCAACTTTTCCTGCTTCACTGCTTCATATTAAAAGCTTTAAATGACTAAATAATGGGAGACTTTTATTATGAAGAATTTACAGGGAACAAAAGGTGTTCCTCATGGAATTAGCAGAGCTTTGTTAGCGGCGCTAAAAACTGTCGACACAACAACATATGGAGCTATTCGGAGCTCTTTGTTCAGCGGATCGGTTAGAACGATGCAGGAAGGAATAGTACAAGCAGCAACGGCCACAGTGATGATGATGTTTGATGAAGAGCTGCAGACGACCAGTACACTCAACAGGTAAACTACTGGTTTTACTTTGCCGTGCTGTGTAATGGAAAAACACTCACAGCGTTCCAGCTCGACTCGAGTCATGACTTGGCGTGACTATGTCCAATCAATGGAAAACGCCGTAATGCTAGCGGAGCAGAGTAGTGAACTTGCGTTGTACGTGGGGCAGATCAATAAATCTGTCACAAACTGACATCGGCTCGGGCTGAAAGTAGAAAAAATCATTGGAAACCTGCAGAGCAGTCTGAAGCCGGTGCTTTTTGGTCACAGGGATTACTTCTACATACGTTGACCTCATTATTTGACACTTGGGCCACGTTTAATATGAACATCCGACATTGTAACATTAATTATATCAAAGCAAATAGGAAAAGCATAATAGGTTCCCTTAAATGACACCTTTGCTGCTGAATTGACACGTTTGAATCAATTCATGATTTATTTCTTGATATAAACTGCCCCTTTGTCTCCTTCAGGGCACTGAGATCCCTGCAGAGCTCTGCCACGGAATCCAAGGTACATTAAATCTTGATGACGACCCTATTCTACCAGATAAGTAAGGAACGCCTGCTTTATTCTCACTTTTGTATATTTTGTCCCATGTTTTTTAACACTAACCCCCTGAATGCGAGCTGGTCCGGTGTGACGACTCCGACCGGCTCATTTATTCATTCTTTTTGTTTTTGATGTTTATCCTTCAGGGCGGTGAAGTCGCCTATTCCGATGCTGCGTGACATTTCACAGAACAGTGCGATCGGGTAAGGACCATCTATCATCGTAACTGTCAAAAAACCAGAAGGAAAAGCATGAGAGTTGAACATTTTGAGATCTTATCTCGTAAACACCATTAACAAAATCACAACAGATAGGTCATGCTGTAGCAGCTGAACAGGCTGAATCCTCTTTAGTTAGACATAAAATTGAAAGTGGTTTGTTCTTGAGCTTTGATTTGATTGCATAAACTTCCTCTGACTGGAATAAAGGATGACTAGAGTGAAATGTTCAGATGATCAACATAAAACAAGACATAATTGATGTTAGATAGAAGAGGTTGGAAACCCAGGCAACAAATCCCTTTTTATTTCAAACTTTTACTTAATGCTGCAACTTAGGATAACCAAATACCAATATATCTGTTCATAAGTTTTGATTGTTTAATCTATAGAAATGCTCATCACAAGTTCCCAGAGACCAAAGTACACCTTCAAATGTCTTGTTTTATTGGCCAACAGTCCAAAATCCAAAGATTTGCAACAATATAGACACAAATTCTTACATTTAAGATGCTGAAACCAGAGAATATCTAGTAGTTTTGCTTGAAAAATCTAAACTGTTGTCGATAAATTTCTACTGTAATGTGCTGGTTCATTGTAGAGACAGGTGTTCATAGTTTAATTACTTCCCTCTGCATAAGGAAAGTTGCTAATTGGAATCCCAGTAAATCTCAGCTGCCTCCACATGCAGCTCAAAATAAGAGTGCAGGACTTAAAAACGATGGTAAACAACAAAATATTCCATGCACAAATAAGCGGTTTGATAGTAGGTTATTTTTAGACTGGTCCCGGTGTTCACTGTGTGTATCTGTAAACCCACCCGTCATCAGTTATCAACCTTTCTTTGAGGGTGAACCTTTTTAGAAAATGAAAGTGACATAGACGAAGCAGTCTGAGAAGAAAATGATAATGCTTGATCACAGAATAATCCTCGTATCAACCGTCGCAAACTCTCACACAGTGGCGGAGTGTTGAAGGGGAGATTTTACTATTTTAAAAATGTGAGCTAATGGATTTCTCTTTGTCCCCAATTGAAAATGATTTTCTTGTACTTTTCAGAGTGCAGTTCAAGGATCCTCAGTATGCACAAGATTTTGTGTTCAAGGCGGTCCTCCTCGCTGGAGCCAAGTGAGGATTTTTTTTTTTCTTTTCTAAGCTTTATTTATCACAAAAATTCTTTGCTAAACATTTAAGACATTTTCTTTTCAGGTGTGGGAAGCTTTTCATTTTTTCGCTCCTTATTATTACGGGACAAAGCTGGTGCTTTTCACAATGTTCTCATTGTCAGTTAATCCCATGAAAAGACCAAAACCAGACCAAAACCGATTTTTGCTACTCTGTCGGTGGCTCTCAGCCCCAAGGTCATTGATCCCTACTGAAGATACAAGTTTTTAAAAACAAGTCACAGTAACTTCCTAAAACAGCTGGACGCTTTTAGCAAATGTTACGCAAACAAGAGAATAGAAAATAGAGAAATAGTGCGTTTGTCTGGAACTATTTTCAGTGGTGAATGAATCCACATTTGGTGTTCCAGCAGCAGGACGATGTGTGAGGGACTGAGTCAAAATAAACTACTGTGTGTGTGGCGATGAAGGAACATGTCACCCAGTGCGTCGGTGTGACTTGTTTAGGTGTTTTTTTTAATAGTTTTTGGAGAACAATGGAGGTCTACGGCACAGAGGAATAAGATATATCAGACTTTATACACACACAATACTTGTTAGTAGATCAATTCATTGTTGTGTTTTCATAGGATTTGCTGACAAGAATATCATCAGAAATGTTTTTTTATACAGTCACATCAACCACCATACCACACCATACCATACCATACCATACCACACCATACCATACCATACCATACCACACCACACCACACCATACCATACCATACCATACCATACCATACCACACCATACCATACCATACCATACCATACCATACCATACCATACCATACCATACCATACCATACCATACCTTTCATTTGGGTATTTTTTCACATTTTGATATTCATTTGTTAACTTTTCACAACTTTCATGGATCTTTTAAAATAAGATAAAACACAGTGGCAGCTCCCAATGTTCAGGAGAGATAACTTCAAATTGACATTTGTAGATTTTAAAACTTCTTGCAGTACGATATTACTGCTAACATTTTTTTTAACGTTTTACACAAAAGAAAAAAATTCTCTTTAAAATGCTCACTTGATTCTGTTTTACACATATTAAAGTTTTCCTTCACTGCTTCCTTTGGACAGATTTCTCACCAGTTTTTGTACCCGACACTGTCACTTTATGTTTTAATCATTTAGAAAGGAATTATTAAGTGAATAGGATCAGGCTAATGACTTCAGATTACTTTTTTTATTCAATATTTTTAATGATATAAAACAGAAAGACACGTCAGCTCTTTGCATGGGTGAAGCAGCAAATGTTAAATGTTTCAACTTTTGTCCGTCTGTTTCTTCTTCCAGGATGCCCAATAAAGTCCTGAAACCTGGGGACTGGGAGAGGGGGAACAGGGAACCATGGAGACCTCAGCTAGGCTTCAACCCAAACAGACAGCAGGCTCACCTGGACCAGTCCGGCTTCAGGGCTCTGGGGTAAGTTTCTCTATGTAATACTGTTGACTGTAAAAACATATCTATGTATCTGTCCAACCACAGGCTCTGGTATTATTCCTGTTATTCCTGTTTGGACAGAAGGCAAAGAATTTACCGTATTGGCTCAAATTTTTAAATTTTCATGCAAGTCTGTCATGACTATAATTATATTTCTGGAAAAAGTGTTTTGAACAACGAAAAAATATCCACAAAAAGCAAAATTTTAAGACTTTTATTTGTCATTCGCAATATAAATGTCACCCTTATGAAATTATGTCGCACTCTGAAAAAACAGATCAATAAATGTTTGTATTTATCCATTTTTCACAGCTTAATAAACAGCCATAAACATATAAAACTCTACAAACACACACCTGCCTCTGACGCATCTCGCGGGGTGTGATGATATAATTTTATGGTGAGCCGTGTGAAACAATGGCCGTTGATTCTGCAGTGACTCAGTGTTCAGATTTCGTAGAGGAGTACAGTATTTTAAAATGGAAAATGTGTTTAAATGTTTGTGTGTCCCCCCCCGCTAACGGTCCCCATTAACCAGCCGTCCTTGATTATGATCTAAGCGCTCTCCTCCACACATTGATATTATCATTAAGGAAATGTGAATAATTGAACATCTGGCTCGGTCCGTAGCGTGTTTGGGAATTAATTATGCACGGATTTGAAGAAACACAATGTATTCCTTTTTTTTTTTTCTTCTTTTCCAGCTAAACTAAGTCGTTAATTCAGTAATTCAGGCAGTTATGTGCCTTGATGGGGCCAAACAGGCAGGTGCTCAGAGGATGGTGAGCAGGAAAACCTGGAGAAGAAAAAGGATCTTTTTTTCTTTGTTGTTGCTTTTCATTTTTAACCAAATGACTGCTCTGTATTAAGTGTAGTTTGGGGACGAAGCAATAATGAACTTAATACCCGATGATATCCACCACCTATGGAGACTTCTATGTGATCACAGCTACAGAAACAAAAAAAAACCTAACTGGTTCATATTTTATCATCTAACCCTCTTATGTATATAATTCATGCAAACATCAATAACTTTAGATTTTGAGACATTTTTGTGTAGTTTAATCACCAAACAGCATTAGTTTACATTACTTGTAAGAACTGATCAATCCAGGGTGTCTCCAGGTCCTAAAGAAGTCTTTAATGTCTTTAATGTCAAGACCTTTTTGATAAGTCACAGTAATAAAAGTACAGGTGTAACTGATTAATGTAATAATGGCTGAATTCCATTTAGCTGCGTTAGTTTCAGGGTTCTGGTATTGATTATGCCAGCTCATTGTCATTGTTTACTTGGACACTTAGTTTGTCTACACAGAAGTTCAAGTTTCTTTATTCTTTACATCTCATTAGACAAGTAAGTATAAGAGAGTAAAAATCTTAGGTTTCAGCTTCCCGACAATGCAGTAATGAGAAAAAAACTACATTAAAGTAAATGATAAAAACAATAGTAATGAGAGTATAAACAACAAGAAGGGTACAAAAACAACAGAAGCGTTTAAGCTGTTTTCTTCAGTCGTCCGTCTCACAAACATCTGACTGAACAGATTTGTTTTTGGGGTTTTTTTTTAAGATGAATTTTTTGGGTACTTTTTGCGTTTTATTGGACAGTTATTGGCGAAGAGGCTGACAGGAAACAGGAAGAGAGAGATGTGGATATGTGGCTTGCACTATCAGCATGTAACAATGACCCAAAGTGTATTTTTTACATGTGTAACTACAGTAGTTGTCTTGAGAATACGGGTGACCTACACTCAGCACTATTTTACTTAAATCGATCCTTGAAGGTCAATAAACCATAACTGAGTTTAGTTTCTATAATAAACTGACCTGATAAAGAAATAAAAATATTTCTCGTCATATGAGCTCACCACAGACAGGTTTAATTATAGGGGTCCAGTGCACAGGTAAGGGTCTTGGCTTACTGACCCTTGTCTATAAAAAGCTATCTCTTGGGAAGGAGCTGGAGTTGGTGCAGGAGGTGGAACGGTAGCAGCTCCACACACAGCAACATCTCTGGAGCCAAATGCCTGAGTGCTGCTGTGTCTGAGTTTCCTGACTATTGTTTTTGCCTGTGTGCAGAACAAAAGTTGAGGCCTTCTCTGAGTCTCTGGGAAGGGTCCTAAGGAGGGGTCTGGAGGAAAGCTGGAGTGGGGTGATCAGCAGGAACGTCCTGCCTGATCTTATCTTGAGTGGTGTTTTGTTACATGGGGACGTATTACACATAAATGTTAGAACATCAGGTAGTTCATAAGTGTATCTGGTACCAGAAGACTGAACATATTTACATGTACAAGTCAGGTTATGCAGTCCATTGAAAAGGACCCTGACAAATAAAGTGCAGAGTTGTCCAACAAAAAAGTTGAACCAGGTCAAGACGCATAATACAACAGACACATCCTTGGTTTGATGCCAGCCAGGGACCTTTGTTGCACGTCATCCACCTCTCTCTCCCTGCAGTTCCTCTCTGTATTTCAATTCAATTCAATTTTATTCATATAGCACCAAATCATAACAAAAGTTCTCTCAGGGCACTTTTCATATAGAGCAGGTCTAGACTGTACTATTTAATTTACAGGGACCCAACAATTCTCCCATGAGCAGCACTTGGCGACAGCGGCAAGGACAAACTCCCCTTTAATGGGAAGAAACCTCAAGCAGAACTGGGCTCTAGGTGGGCGGACATCTGCCTTGACCGGTTGGGTTGAGACAGAAAAGGGGGAGGGTGGGACAGGGAAGCATAATAACAACAATACTAACAATAACAATAAAAATAATAATAGAGATGACTAGTAATAATAGAGAAGGTGCAAGGCTGGACCACGCTGTCATCACTCAGGTTCACAAAAACTCCGGGGAAGTAGTCAAGTTAGTAACATGCATTAATGGTTGCATTATGGGAAGCAAGTCTAGGCCTATAGCAGCATAACTACGGGCTGATCCAAGGCAAGCCTGGCCAGCCCTAACTATAAGCTTTATCTTCTGTATCTTGACTGTATCTTCTTCTGTTAACCCAACCAGACATTTGTAACGTCAAGCAAACATGCACACATTATTGGTAGACTTCATTGTAACGTGAGCGCCATATTTCGACTGTTTACCTCGTCATAGTTGAGACAAAAGATAAAAAGATTACTGCTGCGGTAACTTTCCGGAGTTACAGTCTTGTCTCGTAACATTATTAACTTCTGCGCTGTGGTTTGGCTTCTGATAAGTCTTTAAATTCACTGATCTGTTACTCAAACTGGACTTCTTGGGTGGTGTTTCATGGTCGGTACCTGAAGCAACACAACCATGAACGCAGCCTCTTGCGATTCGCTCTGAACACCTGCTGTTTGAATTGACCCTTCAAGGCCTTTCTACTATGACAAGAAGAGGATTTGAGGGCAAAAACAGACCACCTGGAATTTCTGTGGAGATAAACATGTTTGTGTATAAAGATGATGAACATCTTCTCAAAATGTGGGAAGCTTGTTGAAAGGATGTGTTGTTGTGTGTTAGATTTTACAGCACAGCTTTTTTTTTGTCTTTCTTCAGTCACAATCTGAACAGGAACCAACGTGGTGGAGGTCAGTACAGCAACACCCCGCCGCCAGGCAACTACAGCCAAGGAAACTACCGTCCTTCACACAGCGGCGGCCACCAGCCCTTCCAACGTAAGAAACACACACATATATACACACACATCTGGACAGGTGTCCAGTGAACTACAGTAGATAGTACCGCAGATTAACATGGGACTCATTTTATTAGACATAAACATTTCAGTGATTTTTTTTTCTTTTATATATATATATATATTATGTAGAGATGATGATGATGCACATCTTGTTGGGTTTTGTGTGTATGTACAGTACCAGTAAAACAATTTGGACACACTTCACACATTGAAGTGAATGGGAAGTTGTGTCCAAACTTTTGACTGGTACTGTGTATAGCAGCAAAACAAAAAACATCATCTCAGCTCGACAGACTTTGAAGGTGAAATTGGATGATTTTGGCTAAAAAAATGTTAGTTTCAGGTGAAAGCTTCCGAAAAAGCAACCTTTGAGTTACAAAGGGGAAGAATAAACTTTCAGACTCATTGGATGAACTGTTGGATTCACAACTATAGTTTGGTATTGACCAAGGCAAGATGATGATCTGTGCTGCTCATCAATCCAGTCCTATTAACTCTACAGATTTATTGATAATTAAAATAATCAGTTGCAGCCCTGAGGTAGTATAATTTAAGTAATATATATATACATATAGAGTGCTACTTCTCACCATCATCTCTTGACGATCCATGAAGTGTATTGTTTTGGGACATCTTCATGTTCATTTCTCTTGTCTGAAACAAAGATCATTTGCAGTTTAAGTGCAGCTCTGAACCTTCCTCTGAACTAGTTTTATAACCTATAATAGCTGTAAAATAAATGAATGAACCCATAAACTACTCTACTAGTTTATGACCATCACAGCTTCATCAGCAGCTGGTTTAGACGATCTTTTTCCTTATAAACAGCAGAAACGTGAAGACAAAAGATGATGAAAAAAAGACAAATGGATATGTGTTGTTATTAATTCACTCAGAGGAAATTGGACACTTTTTATAACCAGCTGCCAAACCGTCCCCTTTTTAAGACACAAATAATTGTGTTATATGATTAAAAAGCTCCTTTTGTTCGTCACACGAGGGATGGTTGAGCGGCACAAATGGTCACATATGGAGGCAGAATCTCTTTCCCAGCTCCTAATCACGGTCTGTGCTCGGCCCCGGCCTCGGCCCCGCGGTCCTCTGCCAGCTCTTCTCCAGTTTGACTTTGATGTGCCAATTTGCAAGTAGATGAATAATCTCATCTGCCCACTGATAGCGTGCGGGGGAGTCGCGGCTATTCCGGTGGCACTTGATGCAAATAGGGGTTTTTGGCTCCTCCGGATTGCGGTAGCACCTCCCCTGGCCTCTGCTGCTCCTTCTTAATGTTAAACTTTCCAATTAGTGGTCCAGGACAGCCTTTTTATCTCTCTCTCTGTATTTTTTCCATCATTTGTGGGGGAAATAGTTATTTTAATAAATGGGAATTATTGTAAATGTTGAGCTTGTTTCTGGTGACGGAGGATCAACTGAAGTACCTGGAACAGAAATGTGTCATTATTGAAGGTAGCGTTTATATTCAATTTGATTTTTGCTGATTTTTCTCTTTTTAAAGTTGTGAACCTTTGACTTTTTCATCGCGTGATGACAGTTGGATGCTAAAATTTGATCTAAAATAAGATTTATCTATGAACTGACGAAATGATTCAGCTGTTTTAATACAATAAATGACTCAGGAGATTCTCTGATTCCAGCAGGAGTCCGTTTAACATTGATGTTGGAAACATGGACGAACCATAATATTGGCGTCCCTAGGAATGTGATTATCCAGACAAGTAGGCCTTATTCTGCAGCAGGAGGCCAGAAGCTTGCTTTTGTCCAGATAACACTTTCTCAGGGACAATCCTCTGCTTGGCCAGTAATCACCACAGGCTTTGCTCCACTAGGCTTTTGTGGGGGGTTTTTTGGGAGGGGGGTGAGGTTGGGGGGGGGTTGCTGATTAGCGTTGTGGGAGACCAGGGCCGGTAATGAGACTGTCGAGTGGCTCCGCTGGACACAGTGGCCCCCTGTGATAAAAGCATCCGGGAGGATCCCGTTTGATTGGGTGTATGATGCGCTCTGAAGAGGGTTGAAACCAAAGTTAACTTCCCCCTTTTAACAGCGCCGCTACCTCCTGCAGTGATGTGTCAACACGCTGCCTCTGAAACATACTGCGGGGCTTTGTGCACTGCAGCCGGACCAGCTGGTGTTTAATAACCAGCCGGGGGAGTCTCTGCTGGTGGCCATTATTGTCTTGACACACACTGACACCAAATTTTAACCAGGGCAGCAAAGTAACGGTTTCATCCAGCGGCCACAGTGGCTGATAAGCCTCCAAAACTCCCCAGCCACTTCAGAATAACAAATGCACACAATAGCTGCTCACACTGGCTGGTGGACCAACTTCAATAACAAGGAGTCACCAAATACATGTGGCCTTTGAAAGTCCTTTGAAACATTATCTTTACTATGATTTGATGCTTCTGAAGACTTAAGTTTTGTTCTGAACTCTGCGTCTTGTTGGAGTTTCTCATCAGAGTAGATTAATTTATACACACTGATACATTTGAGATGTTTTGCTTATTTTGTTAATTTTTAAAAAGGGTTTGGTAGAAAAAGATTCCTCAATGTGTCGGAAAAAAGTAGAGCTATCAATAAGTCGATCTGCAGAATGAAGAGAATCAGCAACTATTTTGATAATTGATTAATTGTTGGTCATTTTTTTAAGCAAAAATGTCCAAACTTTGCTGGTTTCAGCTTCTCAAATGTAACGATTTAATGATTTTCTTTGTCAAACATCATGGTAAACTGAATATCTGGGTTTTGGACTGAAACACATTAGTATTGACACTGATTTTTAACTATATCTCCCTCAGCCACCATTCATCCAAAGGTTTTAATCTTTTATAAAGTTGTTTCTTGGCCTGTAAACCAGTGGAGAAGAAGAAGCTGGTGAAGTCTTTGGGAGTCTGTTGGTCTGCTTTGTCCAGCAGAGAGAAAAGTTACAGTCCTGCTTCTGTTATCAGACCTGAGCCGGCTGGACTGGGAGCTGAGTCAAATAGTCGCTGAACTAATTGAAAAGAGGTGGAGAGAGACGTTTAGTTGTTTAGCGTGGTTGTAATCCCTGCATTAATACAGTGGACGCAGCGTGTTTTAAGGATTTAAAGCGTAATCCTTTGTTGGCTTTTGTCTGCTGCAGACTGGAGGTCTATACACTTTCAGATCATTGTTAATTAAGGAGATTGACAGGTGTCCACTTGTAATTCTCTCCTTTGAGTCATCGCTGGCGATGAGGAAAAGAAGACCAGTGTTGTGGAGTTTATAATTGGAGCCCAACTGGGTGGTCCACTTAAAGTTTGTTGGTGGAGGAGATAATCAAACATGAAAACTGAATGACAAAAACAAAATGATAATGCGCCGACAGCAGTCCGCCTGCTGGCTGGTAATTGTGAGCTTTACTACTTTCTGCAGCCGTCAGCAGAGAACTGGTGGAATATTTCCTACTTGACTTTTCTGTTTCTTAAACTGATTATTTTAGTTTTTACTTCTGTTTTAATGATGAGTTCCAAGATGTTAAGTCCGAGTCCCATTATAGTTTCTTGGACTCGGACTTGGATATTTGATGAATATCAGTTATCGGCTGGTCCAACATGATCAAGGCTCCTTTCAGGCCAAAGATCTTATTTCCTTATTGGGTTTTTTCCCATTTAATTGCTCAATAATAACATTTAATGTAAATTTACAGGTTTTTCTCTTTGTGTCCAATGATGGTCTCAGTGTAAAGGCTTTTATGTCCGAGGAAGCAAATTGTAGAAACTGGGTGTTTTGAGAGTTTATAAATTTAAATACAAATTTACAGAATATCAGTACAAATGTATCCATTGTGTTAGCTTTTGGGGACTTAAAAGTTCAAATTCAAACACTGAATGTCACCCGGAGCTGGACAATAAGAGAAAAACAAGACCAAAGGTGCTTCTCAATCTGCGTTCTTGTGAAACGTCATCAGTCGCAGCCCAAAAATACTGTTCCAATTCAAAGTCCACATTTAGCCAAGTACAGTCCATTTCGAAATGTATTCCAACGTTTTCGGAGACGTGAGGAGCCGCTGGCTGCTAGCAGCCCGACTCCTGAGATGATTGGCCGGTCAACGTGTCGTCATACCGGGTAGAACAGTCTGATCTCTGCAGTCCCTTTGGTAATTTACCGCTAGCTCTGATGTCTCCGTAGCATTTTGATATATGATATAATGACTTTTTGGAAGATAAATTTTGATCTTAAAGATGAAATATGATATTTGTAACTACCACATTAAGTTTGTCTGAATGTAAATATATTAAATTGTTTTATTTTATTAGGATACAGATTTGTTTTTTATTATAGCTACATTACAGACTGAAAATCTCAATTCACTGCATCTCACTGTCTATTTTGTTTTGTTTGTTTGTTTTTTGAGGAAAAACTCTGTTAGTGGAGCTTTCAGTGGACATTATTTTGTCACAGTACAGTCAGGTTGTTGTGTTGAAGTGTGATCACCAGAGTTGAGCTGATGTTGTCGGTAAAAACGCTGCTGTTCTAGTTGAAAATGATCGTACTGCGTCCTCTCGTCCTCTGGAGTTGAGTTGAACTTGCTTTACTTTGTATTGAGAAAAGCTTTAAGATTCAGCAGCCATGCTAGCAGCTCTGTGAGCTAAATGGTAACGTCGGCATGCTAATATGCTCACAGTGACAATGCTAATATGCAGATGTTTAGCAGGTATCATGTTTACTATGTGTTGGCACATCTGATGAGTAGCGCTGTAACTAATGATTGTTTTCATCATCGATTAATCTGCTGATTATTTTCTCAATAAATCTTTTTAGTCTGTCAGAAAAAAGTGAAAAATTCCATCACAATTTCTCCAAACCTACTTCAACATATTCAAAAATGTTGTTTTCTTCGACCAAAATCCAAAAATATTCAGTTTATTCACATATATGACAGACAAAAGCATCAAATAGTCACATGTAACAAAGTTTGGCTGAAAAAATGACTGAAAGGATCAATCAATTATCAAAATAGTCGATGATAAATTTTCTGACGACTGATTAATCGATCAGTTTCAGCTCTACCGACGATAAACAAACTACCAATACATTAAGCAGCCCTGATATCCACACAGTGTTGTCTACCAGCAGCTTAAAAACACAAATACCAGTTTACAGAAGCTAACGCTGCTTATCAGTCAAATCTAAAAAATTTCTTCCAGCGACTCCTTCCCAGGTTTGTAAATGTGAGCCTCTGGTCCTTTTCCCGGCACCCTTCACCCACCCTGAGCCGAGCCACTCAGCAGGCCTGCCCCTATAAACAAACAAGTCCGCGGCTCGCAGCTGGTCATCGCCTTGGCAACAGTGAATCTGGAAGAAGCCGTTCACTCCTCTTTTTTTTTTTTTTTTTTTTTTTTAAGTGTGTCTTTGTGAAGGGCTTGCAGCGATGGAACCGGGGTACTTGAGGCGTCCACAATGCTGCCGGCTGAATGCTTATTTCATTTTCTGAACAAAAAAATGCAAATGCAGCGCTCCTGCTCTCCCCCCTCGTCTATGTTCCCCCTCCACAGCCCGGCCATGATTCCACATTTTGAAAGAGCTTAATTTTATCATGACAACTGATTCGTTCTGTATCCATGACAGAAATTAAATAGTTGGTGTTATTCTACTTCTCCCCCCCCCCCACCGCTTTTTTTTTTTTTTTTTATCTCCCAGGTTAAAGCCGACATGAATTGGGTTAATTAGTGTACATGTTTAATGTCAGATCCTTCTAGTTTTGGCTTCCAAACAATCAACATGAAGGATTTTCTCAGGTTTCATCACAGTTTAACTCAGGAGAAAGTCGACTCTGTTGATGTGAGTTACTTCCTCAGGTTTTTATGATCCTGATGAGTATTTAAACTTGAAGCACGTGTTGAAGTAAAACATCAAAAACAACAACCTGCTTCTTTCTGCAGGTTTCATATTTCGTAGTTACATCGTTTTAAAACAAAGTGTTGTGTTTGCTGAGAGCTCTCTGCTTCTGTAAAACTTCAAACCTCTTCTGAACATGTTGGTCTTTTGTTCTCCGCAGATTCCAGGCAGAACAGTTTGCTGGGAGCGCCTCCTTCCTTCCACCAGCCCCAATATCCAAGGTGAGTCAGGCCGGTTTACCGGTCGTCACGGCAAGTAAAGTTCAGTTAACGTGTCGCCGTTTAACCCCTTCGGTTCAGCTGCGTCAGCGCCTATATGGAAAGGATCATTACTTTTCATGGTTTAACTCCAAAATAGTGTTTTGTTAAATATGTCAGCCAAGGACTTGATCCAGCACTCTATAGAAAGCACACAGTTGATTTCATTCTGTACCTTTTTTAATGTTAGAAAATTATTTTTTTTTCTCCCAACAAAGCTTCCTCTTTACCTTCCAACAATGACAGAACTGTGTGTGAATTAAACATGTCAAGGCCCTGCTCCGCGGTTATTGTAGCTCGACTCCATCTGAATCTAAACCTCGAGAGCTCCTCGTTCCTCTGTCGGGGTGGGGGGGGGGGGGGGGGGTCCGTTTCTGAATTAAGATTTTTTCCCCGTCGCTCTAAAACAAATTTCTCTCGAGGAGGTTTGTGCAACTTAATGAGGCATCACTAATGCTGCAGGAGGCTGCGTCGTTCCCCGCGCCGCGGCCAGCCGAGTCCACACAGACCGGCTATTGATTCTGGCTCCAGACCTCTCCAAAGTCCTAATCAACTTCTATGGTTCAACTTTTCAGGCCCATTGTGGCTCGGTGTCACGTCGGGTCAGTAGTTATTAGCGGCGACTGAAAACAGTTTCTTTAACTACTCAGGACCGGACCGAATGAAAATGCAGGAGGAACTTGGAGAGAGAGAGAGAGAGAGAGAGGGGGGGGGGGATTATGGATTCCAGCGCTCGGTTAAGTCCAGGCGTTGGTCAGAGTGTGACATGGTTCAGTAATGAGGGATGGGGCTTCTTCTTCTTCTTCTTCTTCTCTTTATTGTTGCTAAGCAGAGACTTTTTAATATCACCGCTGGACCGACACATTGTCCGCCGGCTCGTCGCACCGCGGCCGCCTCGTTTCAGGGACGAGTGTCGATCCGAGCCGTATGTGAATATGCTTCATTTCATACTCGCGCGCATCAACGCTAAGTCATCTGTGAGGAGAGGCCGTTTCATCCCTTTGAGAGCTCCATCCCCTCCGTAAACGCCAGTTGATGGGGGGTTTTAGTTGAGGTCACTTCAAAGCAGAATCAAAGGCCGTCTCTCTCTCTCTCTCTCTCTCTCTCTTTTTTTTTTTTTTTTTTTGGATCAGGAAGTCCAGAATTGAAGTGACCGTTGGCAGGGAGTTCCTCCAAAAAAAAAAAGAGAGAAAAGAACAATAAATCTGAACTTCTGAGGCGGAAAAATCAAACCTGCATTTGTTTTTTATGTTTTATTTGAGGAATAAATGCAGAAAAACTCTTAACAAGGATTAAAAGTTGGTCAGATTTTTAATCTTTAATTATTTGATTAAACTTTTTCTGATCCAAAATGTAACTTTGTCCAATTTAAAGTGTATTTTATTTACACAAAGATCTTTTAAGAGGCTTCTACTGACTCATCTTTTGATTTTTGATTAATCCTTTAATTTATGAAACATCAGAAAATGAAGAAAAGCGTCTTCAGATGTATGACTTTGTCTGACAAACAGTCCAAAACACAAAGATATTCAGTTTATAATGATGTAAAACAGAGAAAACTCTGCTATTTTATTGGCACTCGTATCAAAAAATTTGAAGTATAGTTTTATTTCTACATTTAAAGAGTAAAAAACGTTCTGGGTGACCATTAAACTAAAACCTGTGTTTGATCCGTGCACTCTTGGTCCATTAAGTCAGTTTGGACAGTCAGCACGTGTTAACTTTAGTGTAAAATCTCATATTCATCAGAAATTAATTAAAAGGTTTCAACTCACTGTAACACTTTATAACGACCTCACTCTCATGAATTAAGCAGTTTTAACCTGTGGAAAAGTATTTCTAACTAGATAATAAATTCTTATTTTATTATCGGTTGATAAGTTCAGCAACAGATGTTTCAGTTCAGATAAAAAAAGCTCAACATATAAAATATCTGTATTGATTTTTGGACTCAGGAGTTAACAGATTGTGGATGTGTTGGTGTCTCCAGGCAGCAACAGTACAGCAGAGGCGGGGGTCACGGCTGGGATCGGGCCATGCAGTCGCAGCAGTCGTCGTATCAGCACAACATGAGCCGCGGACGGGGAGGGGCGGGGCCAGGCAGCTACCAGCAGCGCTACGACCAGCGTAGAGACGACTGGCACGAGCGCAGGGACGACCGGGGACAACAACACCAGGTAAACACGTAAACAAACAAACCCTGACGGTTACTCCGAGATCTCACTGTAAAAAACAAACAAAAAAACAAACAGGGCTTTGTTCTGACGAGCTGTGGGCGGAGCTAAAGTTGATCAACTAGTCTTGTCCTCTAGCAGGTTGAATCATTTTTACACTTTGAATCACTTTGTCTGACAAAAGTTTGAAGCTTCTTGTAGCTTAAACGTCTCGTGCAGTTTGGATTTTTCTGCCTTTAGTCTTTATTAAACAAAGACCATGAACAAGAGATGATTTATGTCAGATTTAGCTATTAGCTCATATCCGTCTACAGTTCCTGAGAGGGTACACAGAGATTTCTTCTTCTTTCTTCTTAATCAAAAACCACAAAAAAAAAAAGAATCTGATGCTGAAAAGTTCACTCAACTTTGTGGGAAAATCCTTTTAAGATCGTTTCATTTGTAGTGTGAAAACATTATAAATTAACTTTATTACTTTATTGTAAACAATCTGTAAATGTTTCCTGTTGAACATCAGGATTTGTTTTCATTCAGGACTGAAGTTAACGATGTTTCTCATTATCCATTAATCTGCTGATATGATTTTCTTCAGTAATTAATGGTATGGTAAAAAAAAAATGCTCATCACAATTTCAAAGCCCCAAATAAACATCTTCAAATATCTAAACAACAGTAAAAAACCCAAACATTTACTGCAATAAAAGACAAAAGTCAATGTCAAAGATCATAAACTCATTAAAAACTGATGTAAAAAAGGTTTTAAACTGTTTTGACAGTCAAACACTTTTCACTGCTTTGATCATTTTGAACTGATGTCACAGTTTTATTCAGTTATTAAATCAGACGTTAAAACTCTTCATTAAAACTCATCCAACTGTGTTCATGTAGACGTCTTCTGATTGGTCGTCAGCTGCTTTCACATTTTGAATAAAGAGATTCAGATTATTTCATAATTTAACTTGCGGTTTTAAAAAGTTTTTAAGTGGAATCTGACTTACAAAAGTCAGTGTCAGGAAACTGATGCATCAGCAGGATTTTATTCTGAAATGAAATGAAGAGACTGAAAACTTTGATTTCAAACTCCAGCAGCTGATAAAAAGTTCAGCTGCTCCTGTTGAGTTTTGTTTGTTTTATTTAGTTTAAACTGAACAGTCTGATATTGACCAGTTAAACCAGTGAAGAGTCTGCTGATGGTTTTGGTTTTATTTGTCCAGGTTTTGATTTCAGCCAAATACAACAAAGATGAAAGAAATGTAGTTTGATGCTGCAACGATTAATTGATTAGTCGCTTAACAGAAATATTGATAATTGAATAATCATCATTTTTCAAGCAAAATGCAAAACAATCACTGATTCAAAAATTAATGACTGTAAATGTAATATTTTGGAGTTTTTGGACAAATTAAGACATTTGATGACGTTTCTGTTGACTCAGGATTTTATGTTTGTTTTATCACAGTTTTCTGATGTTTAATCGCCCAAATAATGAATCAATTTACCATAAAAGTCAGATTAATAAATAATAAAACATAATTGTTAGTTGCAATCGCAGTTCACAGCCTTGAAAGATGACATTAAATCTGACTTTCTAGAAGTGTTACTGTGAATACTCCTCTGATAATTCATCAGGACTTTTTCTTCCATAGAAAGTAGTTTTCATCATTTTTAAAATCTTGTACTTTGGGTGAACTGAACCTTTAACGAGGCTGCTCGGTGGACAAAAAAAACACATTTTCAAAATATGTTTACGAGTTTGATAAAGGTTTCAGTTCCTGTGTGTTTATTTTTAAATCCTCCACAAGCAACGAAATGTCCAAAATTTAGAGTAAAAAACATCAAAAACCACCTCTGTTTATACTGTATATTTAAATAATGTGATGATAAAATTATATTTCAATCATTTTGGCAAAACGTATGTAATTGATTTGTTTTATTTAAATGTTTCTGTTCATGTCTGTAATGATTATAAAGCTGTAATATTATTTCAAACGTGTTATTTTTGTGTGTTTTCAGGGCTACAACTCGGGCAGAGGTTACCCTCCTCCTCCTCCCTCCAGAAGATATAACTGGAACTAAAACTCACTGTCTGTTGGACTTTACTATTTCTAGAGGAAACGTCATCTTTTTTTCATTTTATTGTCGTCTTGTACAATGAAAACAATTTTTTTTCTTTTTATTCTACTTTAAAAAAAAAAGGCTTATTAGGTAACCTGTGATTTTTAAGATGATCGCCTGTAAAACTTGTAAAATACAAGTGAGTGTTGAGCTCTAATGTCCCAGTTTGTTTACTTCTGAGAGAAATGATTCATGTGTTTTAAAGAAAATGTGAAATGAAAGAAAAAAACAAAACCAAACACTGATGTTGAGATTATATTTGTTTTACAGAAATATGTCTTTTATCTTCAGGTAAAAGGAAATTATTTTTAAAATAAATTCGACTCTAAATTCAGAAGCAAAAAAACATTTTAAAATTATGTTTTAATAAATTTGCAAAAAAAAAATAAAAAAAATCAAGATTTCTTCACAAAAAGAAAAGTGAACATCTTGAGTTGTTTTTAGATTGAACTGCAGCAGGTTTTACTGCAGAATATCTGATATATGGAGCTTTTTTTTGTTTTGTTTTTTGGTGAATATTTGGGAACATTAAGCGTCACACATCCCGTCTTTATACCGGAGATTCACACCTGCTGTCAATTATTTTTTTGAAAACACAGAAAAATAGAAAATGTTTGCTTCAGGCTCCACAGAAAAAAGAAAAAAAAACGGTAAAATGTCCAAAATGAAAATATCATTTATTCAGTCGTGGAAACAAATTAAAATCAACTTTAACAAAGAAAAATTGTTTGACTTCCTTCTAATTATTTCTCGATTTGTGAAATTTTAAACGGCTGTAAATGTCTTTTTTTTTCCACACCGGTCTCTATTGCTTCACCTTGTATCACATAGAAACCTGCAATAATTTAATTAGTGGTAGAAGTTAGCGGGAAGCACAGTGAGCTTCCTCAGTCTCCACTCTCACGGTTCAGATTTTGTGTTTTTGTTTCCTGACCTTTAACGCAGCAGCGATCACATCTATCAACAACAAATATTTCGCCTTGAAGAGGGAGAAAGTAATAACATTATCAGCAACATTCAGCCCAGGTTCAAGCCTTTTAATATACAATTTATTTTTGCACTTTAATGCCCAAAAACCACTGAGCCAAGTGTTTTTTTCAGTCCCGGTGTGCGTAAAGGAACCAGAGCTTTACGCACGGAAACATATATATATATAAAAAAAAACAGTCCTCCAGCCGGTTCTCCCAAAAAATCCAACCCGGGAATGACATCCCACAGGCCCGATCCCGCCTGTCAACATGCCGGTATCCCTACCAAGTTCTCCCGTATAGTAAATTGGAGCCGATCATGCTGTTGGTGTACTCAATGAGCGCCGCGTCCGTCTGGGTCATGTTGATCTGACCGTGCAGTCCCATCGGCGGACTGGGGGACAAATCCTCCAGCTCCTCCGTGGACGACAGCTGGTTCACCTGTTGCTGCTGCTGCTGCTGCTGCTGCTGCGGGGTCGCGGTCAAGACCTCACCCGAGCTGCTCTGTCGGTTCTCGGTCTGGTTGGAGCCGCTGGAGTCGGCCCTGCAGGCCTTACCGTTCTTGGAGAGGACCGGGGAAGCGGAGGAGGAGCGGCGGCTTGTGGCGCACAGGCCTCCGCCGCCGCCGCCGCCTCCGCCTCCGCCGCTTCCGTCCTGCTGCAGCTGCTGGGTAGCTTTGTCTTTAACCTGCCGCTTCAGCTTGTAGCGGTGGTTCTGGAACCAAATCTTGACCTGGTTCGGGGTGAGGTGGATCAGCCCGGCCAGATGCTCCCTCTCCGGGGCTGACAGGTACTTCTGCTGCTTGAAGCGCCGCTCCAGCTCGTACACCTGCGCCTGAGAGAAGAGAACCCTCCGCTTCCGGCGCGGCGCGGCGTGAAGCGTCACCATGGACTTGGCGGTGGAGTCCATCCCGGCCAGGCTGCCCACCATCCCGGACATGTTCATCCCGGCGGAGGGGCCCATGAATCTGGAAACTTAGAGGAGCAATAATCAAGACGAACTCAGTGAAGAATTTAAAGTCAAGAAAACATTAAACATCATTTATCAGCAAACATCCGGTTCTTCCAGTAAAATGCTGATGAATTTAGAGCCTCTTTGAAAAAAATAATACATTTAAATTTTTGATTAAAGTACATTTAGAAATAAGTAAAAATTAACGGAAAACAAGTTCACCTCTTGCTTTTTACTATAAAAGTTTCCGGGTTATATCCAATCAGGCCTATCAGTAAAATTATGAGCTATTAATTATTAACGGCTTAAAATGAATGTTGATATTAAGACTTTACAATATAGACACTTTATAGTCAGTATATTGTGATATAAATGGCATTAATTACTGTAATTACGCACTTTAAATAACGATAAACTTTGAAAATTAAATTGCTTTAAAAGCTTAATTCTGAAAAGGCCGGATGTGATTGTTCAAACACACTTTAGAAACATTAAAAAAATTAAAATCTATCGTTCATAAAAGTGAGAGGCCGAACTATCAGGCCACATTTTCTTTTTTTTTTTTACAGAATTTAAAAACAAACTTTTAATTCAGACTCTTCTTACTTGTCGGGTATCTGGGCTCCGGGTTGCTGTACCACGCCGCCGCCGCCGCCGCTCCTCCGCTCCTCACCGTCTCCTGGTACGACGGCAGGTCTCCGACGTTCCCGATGCCGCCGTTGCAGAACCCTCCGACGGCCCCGGAGAACTGTGGCACCCCGTGGGACACATGATAGGGCCCTCCGGGGCCCAGAGCGGCGGCCGCTGCGGTGGCCGAGGCTGAGGAAGAGGAGGAGGATGAGGATGAAGAGGAGGAGGACAGGTGGTGATGGTGATGGTGGTGGTGATGATGGTGGAGATGAGGTGGCTGATGTTGTTGCGGCTGCTGTTGATGCTGCATACCCGGCTGGGAGACTTGCTGCTGCCGGTAGGCGCCCAGCGGGGTCCCGAGGCTCCCCGCAGCGGGATCCATACCTCCAAACCTCCGGTAGCTGTCCTCCATCGGGCTCAAAATGTCTGTCACTGAGAAGGGAGTGGAGTGCTTTGGGCTCAAGGACATGGTGCGGCCACCCCCCGTGCCCTCCGGTGCGCTGCTGCCTCTGGCTGGATGCGGTCGGGTCTGTCCGGCGTCCCCCTCCCTCCCTCCGGGCTTCTTGCTGCCTCTGTCTCCCTGGGAAGAAGTCCAGCTGATCGGCTGCAGGAGGAGACGAGTTGCCCTTATCCCGCTGGACTCAGACACCAACACATGGAGGGGCGGAGCGACGCCAGCTCAGCAGCCAACAATGACAAGTGACATGACAGAGGTAAGTGGAGAAAATGGTTTGGACCTACTTTCTTCTTCTTCTGCTGCTCCTGCTGCTGTTTGGTTGGCAAGGTTTGACCAAAGCAAGGCGCGCGTGCAGACAGAAACCTCAAATTCCTTCAAACTCACAGATCTGTCTGATGGAGAATTATTATTAACGTGCATTTTCTTTTTGAAACAACCTCACATACATCATCTAAGTGTATTAAACATTACTGCAATCCGGTCTTAATGAGCTGAAATCAGCTGTCAGGCCACCAACTGTTATATTATTATCGATATTAGAAGAATATTTGCAGGTATAAAAGATGTTTTCCTGTCTCAACTTCAGTCTGACACCTTGTTTTCTTTGTCAGATACATTCAGAAGTTTTTTCCCTCTAACTTGTCTGTTGTCTCAGTTTCATTTCCAATTATGCTCTAATGGATCTGAACGGCTGCTTGACCGGAAGCTTCAGTTACAGGTTTCTATTCTGCAGGAGTCACCGGATACTAACTTCACTCTTTATAAAGCTTATTCGAGTTTCTTCCTGCAGAGCAAACTGAGAAAAATTTAAATGTTTGTTATGTGGAGTTAATTAATTCTAATGTTTGATTTAAACTCTCTTGTCAACAAACATGGCGCTAAAAAGCGCTTTGTTTACGTTTTTCTGTGATATTTTAATTGTTTAACTCGATATTAACTCAGAACCTGACTGACAAACAGCAACTCTTCACAATCTGCAACAAGCAAAGTTCACACAATAAAAAGTTTCCGCTTTAAAACAGAAAAGCTCATGAAAAATATCAAATGTTTTACTTGTGACGTTTCATGTATGAAGATATTGAACAGTTTTCATTTATTTGCCTTTAAACACATATTTTCTTCTTCTACGTTGAGTTATCAGAGTGAATTTCTGTTTTTATTTCTACGCAAATTAGTATTTCATTTAGAAGGCCTGTTTATGCTCTATAGCCTAATGACCTCCTAAATATGATTTATGTATTATTATTTATTTAATTTAATCTAAGGCCCAGTGCATGTTTGTAAAATGTTTATTATAGTTTCTGAATTGTATAATATTCCTTTAACATCTCACTAACATTCATTTGTTTTCTCTTTTCACTGATTACAGCTACATTTTACTAGTTATACTTATTTATAATTATTGTATTTATTATCAATATACGACTGTTATTCTAACGAGAGTTTAAAGGAACATTACACATAACTCCAAGAAAAAATATAATTATAATTATATAAAAATAACTCATTTTCGTACAACTATTGACTTAAAACTATTAATTATTAATTGATAAACTGCTTTTTTTCCCTAATTATGAATTTTGGTTCACAGTTCTGAAATTAAATTGTACTTTAATGGTTTTTTATTGAGAAGAAACTTTATGTTTAAACTTTTTCACCTCGCTCCGTGTTTCAGGTTCCTCGTGGACAACAATCCACCTTCTACGCTCACGTGCAGGTTGAGTTCAGTCCTCGCACTGACTGCTCTCAGTCCGAGCAGCCAATCACCTGCTGACCTGCTGCATCACCGTCACGTCACTGCGCTTTGTAGTTTTCCGGCGGCGGATTAAAAACGAGCCGCTGCTGCTCTCCGGTGAGCGGATCAGCTGCGGGACCGACCGGGACCGGAGAGCACGCGGACTCACCGGGGAGCAGGAGGACTCACCGTGGACGGAAACACCAGGGAGAAGTCCTCCAGGTTTACTGTAAGGACTCATGTGGAGCTGATGTTTAATGTGAATTAATTAAACTGAGGAGCGTTTTTAACTCTTATATTCTTTCATATCTCTATTTGGCGCCTCTGGTACTCTAAAGATAACTCTTGTTTCTGATGGTTTCACTTACAGTGTCTCTGATACTGACTTAACTATAAGCTACTAAATAATGTTCTTTAATTCTTATAATATCCATATAGAGACTAATAATTAGTCCACAATGAGTTTGTCATGTTAATGAGTGTTTAACCTCAAAGTGTTTTGAACTTTTATAATATATTCTTTATCACTATAATGTTACAGAGGATTCTTTGTGCCTCTGGTACTCTAAAGTTTAATCTCCTTTTTACTGTTATTAATTATTATGTCTTTATACCACTGACTGAATTATGTTTTTTTTTTTAGTTCTTATTAGAATATTCCTGCAGAGTCTATGGTGTCTTAATGAATGTTTAACATCTTACTATACAGTGTTTTTAACTTTTACAGTATATCACTATAATTTTATGGGGACTTCTTGGTGCTTCTGGTACTCTAAAGTTACCTTTTATTTCTACTGTTATCACTTATAATGTCTCTATGATATTAAGCTGAATAAGCTGCTTTAATATTTGCTTTAATGTCCCCCCACTGTATACATTTAGTGTGTTTTATCTATAGATTTTATTTTCTTCTGTGTAAAGTGTCAGTACCTTGAAAAGCGTAAATATAAAGTAAAAGTCTGGTGATTTATATTTTTCTTATTGTTCAATCTCAAGTGACGAGCCAAACCAACGTTGAACTGATTTTATAAGTATTGTGTGCAGAGCTGCAGTGATGAGTCAAGTAGTTTATTTATATTATTTTGATAATTGATTTATTGGTTTGTCTTTTTCTTTAAAAAAAAGAAAAAATACCAAAATTCTCTTGTTTCACCTTCGTAAATATGAATATTTTTGGGTTATGAACTATTGGTTGGGCTTTTGGATACATTTCAACATTTTCTGACATTTTATGGACCAAAAAACTAATTGATTAATCGATAAAATTAGTTAGTTAGTTGCAGCCCTTAGTGGGAGTATAAAGCCTGATATATCTTATTCCTCTGTGCCGTAGACCTCCACTGTTGTCCAAAAACTATTAAAAACATGTCATTGAGTCTCATCGCTGCACTTGGTGACATGTTCCTTCATTATGAAGAGTTTGGTTTGTTTAGAAACGGCTCCAAATACTAATAACAGAGATCATGTTTTCAGTCTCCAGAGAGTAGTTCTGTGTAAGACACCACCGAGCATGGGCGGGAATGTGGTTCTGTTTACAACTCAGCTAGCTTGTTATGCTACATATCACAACCTCTTGACTTTGTACTGAAGTTCTTGGAGAAATTTACAATACAGCACAAAGTCGAGCTGCTTCTAAAAGAACTAACATGACCAAACTCTTTATAATGAAGGAACATGTCACCCAGTGCAGCGATGAGGCTCACTGATGTGGTTTTAATAGTTTTTGGACAACAGCAGAGGTCTACAGTACAGAGGAATAAGATATATCAAACTTTATACACGCATACAATACTTGTTAGTGGATCAATTCATTGTTGACAGTAAGAAAAATAAAGTAAATCAGCAGCCTTAGCCTTTAAATGTAATAGTTTATTGATGATACAGTAGTTTATAGTAAGTTAACCTGCATGGCTGCACTTTTTTTTATCCTTATTAATGTTTTTAGTGAGTTTATGGTGACATCAGTACATAAAAATGTGTTTAAACATCTATTTATTATATTTCTGTAGCTGTCTGCTGTGTGTATTGTCTCATCAAGCTGCTGTTTTACCTCCTCTGATATTAACTGTTCCTGCACAGTGTTGCTGCTGAGAAAAAAAAACTTCAGTCTGCACAGAACAGAGCAGCAGGTTCGTTCTTCACTGTACTGTGAAAATGTTTAAACTGTGGAGGTGAAATTAAAATCTAGTCATTTACACACACAAAGAAAACAAAGACTATCTACTGTTTTCTGTCTTCTGAGCTTCTTCTGCCTTTCAAAAAGTCACAAACCACAGATGTTACTTTTGTTTTTGTGGTTTTGGAACGTTTTTGATGATTTTTACCTTTGTTTCTATCTTGACAATTTTGAATAATCTTCCTTATTTAGCATTTTTAAGAACTAATATAAACAATTCGTAAATGGATTATAACACACTATAGTGTAGTTGGAAACAGATATAAATATATATTTAAGTGTTTATTAATGTCTTTGTTAACTATAACTCCACTGTTGATGACTGGTGCATAAACAGTTAATAAATGATCGATAACGATGTAACATATTGGTAATCAGGAGTTTTAAACATGCCTATAAACTGTTTAACTCTGCAGAAATGCTTCATAACACTGTAATCAGCCACAATATAAATATCTTATCTTTGTTTTTATTCTAATTTTCTTATTTTCTGATTTATATATTTGTCTTGTTTGGCTCTTTCTTGTTTTATTGATCAATATTGTTTTAAATTGCGGTTTGTTGCTGTTGTCTGGACTCCGGGAGGATGAAAGACTACTTTTTTGAAGCTGATTGGGAAAATAAAGAATAAAGACTTCAGTTATTCTACAGTAAATTATTGAATATTTAACACTTGATGGTGCTTCCACAAATGCATTCATATCAGTTTTATTGATAGCTGCTGTATTCTTTAGGAAGTTATTGAACTTGTAGATCTTAATGGTGTTTATTTATCTCCTGTAGAGACTTATAATGTGTCTTTGGAACTTGTTCAAGTGTTATTTCTATTATGTTGTTTTCATAATTTTCCTATAATGAGTTTATGGTGATTTTGTTGCACAAATGACTTTTAGCTCTCCTCTAACAGCTTACAACACACTAAAGGATGTTTTTTAGTTATTGTATAATAATATTTCTATAAAAACTAATAATTAGTCTAAATTGAGTTTATTGTATCTTATTGTGTGTTTACCATCTTACTTAAAAGTGGGACTACATGTTGCCTCCATTTGTTGGCTTTCTAATATTATTTTACGATAATATTACAAAAACAAACTTTACTTAAGTAAAAGTAGCAGTATCACCTTGTAAAAATGCTCAATTTCAAGTAAATGCATTAAAAATAAGAAGTGTTATCAGAAAGATGCACTTTAAGCATCAGAATTAAAAGTATGCAGGAGAATGTCAGCTGTCGTTTTATTATTTTAATATTTCTGACTCGTTCATCCTCAGAGCTGCAGCTATAGAGGACGATGTGATCATGTACTGCATTGTTACTTTTTAAATTACATTTAGGGGTTTTATGTTGTATTTATAATTAAAAATGTACACACAATGGTAAGTTTTACAAGCTCGCTGAAGTAGTTTTAGACTCAATAAAATAAAAAGTGAATAAAGGAGTCGACATTTCTGTATTTTTTCCACCAGAATTTTGTTCCTGGTGGTTTGGAGTCTGTATGTTGCATTTAAACTCCTCACTGAACTCTTCGATGCCGAGTTTCACCCTTAATACTGAAAAAAGTGTTTTTCTTCTTGTTCCTTCAGTTGGATGTTTGAGCTTCACTGTGCAGAATGATAAAATATGTGCAGAGTTTATTTTCACATCCATCTGCTGAAAGTGGAAAGTTTCTCTGAGCTCGCTGAAAATCTGATTTTTAAGGGGCGGGCCTGCAAGCATGATGTGTGACATCACAAATAGTTTGGAGCCAATCACAGTCCAGTATGCAACTTACACAAGTGTGATGTGGAAACTTGACGCCTCCGGTGCACAAACACTGAGGATGGACTTTACAGTGAAGTAGGAGACATCTTGTGTCCAGCAGTTAAAACTTTGAAATGAAAAATATTTACATATTCATAGATTCTGGAATTTTTAATGAGGGAGAAGAACTAGATGTCATTTTAAGGATTTTAACAAGATATTTAACTTTTTTTGTGTGGAAAATCTGTATCAGACACAAATTCTTATTGAAAGTTGAGTATTTTACATAGATCTTAAAACAAGTCTGAAAGGGGATCTTTAACTTTAAAGCTACAGTCCCCGACCAAACACCAGCTACCCGGACCTCCTTCGGTCTCTTTAGAGGCAGTTAAGACTCTTTTCCGTACTGCAGTCTGGTTTAACTGAGCAAAAAAAGAACTGTTACAAACCGGAGAGAAAATATCTGTAAATGAGAAAAGCATTCACACCTCTAAAGGCTCCATCCTGCTTAATTCAACCATAAGGTGAGTGAACATTTTTGGTGTTGAACTCATTTTTTATTTTCAAATGCAGGATCAAAACTTAAAGCATAGAAACCACCACACACACACACACATCCTCCCCAACCCTCCCACATCTTCCCTCTACCCACCACCACATACAGCTTACATAACCTACTTGCATTCTACATTCTTGCATGGTTGCTGCAAGTAAAAGTAAGTTCAATAATCGTGGCAAAAAAATAGGAAATAACAGAAAAATATGAGGGAAAGAAAAAAATGTTATAAATAAAGCAGGATTAGACAATGGTAGTATACAAAAAGACAACAGTTCAATAATTATCTATGATCAGGCATAATTATACTTTTAACAGGTCTCCATAGTTTATCAAATGTGAGTTTCTGTGTGTTTGAGTAATGAGTGATCAGTTCTATACAGTGTAGTTCCCATAGTTTTTGTAACCAGGTTGTATGAGTAGGAGGATCTGGATCTAGCCAACGAATAGTGATACATTTGATAACTGCAGCAAATAGAATCTGAAGAAGATAAGTATGTTCTCATATTTCAATACCATCTGGTATCACTCCACGTAGTGCTACTACAGGATGTTAAAACATCCCTGAGTGTTATAGATATGTCGTCCCAGTAGGTCTTAAGCTTTGGACATGCCCAGAGTGTATGCACATAGTTAGCTGACACCTCCTCACATGTCCTCCAGCAAACACCAGACGTGGATTCATTAAATTTACATGTTATATAAGGTTTTCTGAAGAAGCGTACAATAAGTTTCCATCCAAACTCTCTCCATGTATTTGATCTGGTGTGTTCTCCAGAGCATATCTCATTCCAGGTCTCTGTGGGAACTGGTTCCAGTAATTTTCCTATTTTGTTTTAATATAGTGGGAGTCAATCTTATCCATTGTTAAAATGCACCACACATACAAGAAATGGTTTTGCCTTTCATCCATGTTTCAACCTCTTAACTCCACAAGGATGCCGGCTTCCTCGGCTGACGTTACTGTGTTTCAGGAGCTGTGGCGGTCTCAGTTTTAAAGCTACAGTGAAGATTCTGGTATGATACTATAAAACTAGCTGACCTAAGACATCCATTGATATCAACCGTGTCATGCTAGCTTGTCGGGAAGGGGGCTAAGAAACGCTCCAAAGTTAGGCTAAATTTTGGTGAGGGAAAACCTGGCCTGGCCATTTTCAAAGGGGTCTCTTGACCTCTCACCTCAAGATATCTGAATGAAAATGGGTTCTATAGGTACCCACAAGTCCCCTTTACAGACATGCCCACTTGATGCTAATCCCATGCAATTTTAGATGAAAAACATGCAGTTCTTTGCATGCAGTATAAATGTGTTATTTTCACCTTTTCTAAGAATTGTGTATTTGAATATTTCTGCATACTGGGGTCCCTAAACAGTCTTGGAATTGCAAAAATGGGATATGACTGAAAAGCTGAGACTCTTGTTGATTCAATGAGCCCAATTGTATTCTTGTGTGATGATGTCAGTCCCCACAGTAGCCATTTCTTTGTAGTGAGACCATTTTTTTGAAACTTGACCTCACTGTATAAAATGACCTATTGTTACCTCTAGGATAATCACAGCCTCATGAAACTTTACAACCACAAACTAGAGACCTCAGGTGTTCAGAGGATGTATAGCTTTCCTAGGTTATATTGTCAATAAAGGGGTCTCTGAGAAATTACCGGAACAGAGGTGCTCGCCATCCAATCGCCGCAAAATGCATTGTTTATGGTCATCATTTGTGACATAAAAAGGTTAGTTTGGTGATATTTTATGTTTTTATCATCAACAAATCCCATCAACAGACACAAAACCAACAATGTCTTAGTCTATTTCTCTACTTTCTCAACACTGTCTGACTTCTCCACCCTGTCTGTGGCTCTCAGGTCAAAGCTCATTAGTTCCTACTGAAGATGGCAACCAGTAATTTCCTCAAACAGCTGGACATTGTAGTTTTTAACAAACAAACAGGAGGAAATAGTGCATTTGTTGGGGACTATTTTCAGCAGCGGATGAATCCACATTTGGTGCTCTAGTGAGTGTTTCTGGCAGCAGGATGGTGTGTGTGGGAAACTACAGTGTGTGTATTCATGGTGATGAAGGAACATGTCGACTAGAGCAATGGTGTGGCTCATTGATGTGTTTTTAATCATTTTTGGACAACAATGGAGGTCTACGGCACGGAGGAATAAAATATATCAGGCTTTATACACACACACACACACAATACTTGTTAGTAGATCAGTTCATTGTTGGTTTGGATCCAAACATGAGATTTGGTGACAATAAGAAAAATACAGAAAATTGGCAGCCTTATCATTTAAATTGATGTGTTAATCTTGTTGAAATTTTACACTTAATCATATTTAAAATAGCATTAGGTTTACTTTAGCATTGTATCCCCTGACATTAGTGTGTTTTTCTATAATTAGCTTGTAGTCTCCGTTTGACTCTTGTTGGATCATTGTTGTTAAATTAACGCTTACAGTGTTAATGAGCTCAGTTCACAGAAATTTAGACAGCTGAACACAAAGTCTGTCCACTCGATTAGCGACAAAAAGCACACAATAAAACGTCTCTGAAATATAAACATAACAAAAGAAATGCTTCAATTTAATGTTAATAACATCAGATAACAGACAATATTTGTAAGTAGATTAATTCATTGTTGGTTTTGGTCTTTTTATTGGATTTGTTGACGACAATAAAAATATAGAATATCACTAGACTTATCTTTTAATATTCAGATTAATAATTATCTTTATGCATATTGGAATCAAAACAAAACCAAACACACCTGTACAGGTAACAATAAACAAGTAGACTAGAATGAAATGAGGAGGGTTTTAGGAGGTTTGGAGGCACCAAGCAGCAGATCAGTGAACGATCAGTTATCAGACATGAATCCAAAAATAAAATCAAATTTCTGCTTAAATAATTAAAGTGAAAACACACATACAGGTTTTTATTAAATAACTTATTTTGATGTGTCAAGTACTGTCAGGCTCGGGGCATACATAACCTATAATGTACCGTGGAGGGCAGGAAGTCATCGATGTGGTTCAGTTTTTGTATGAAATAACGTCAGTCAGCAAATTGTGCAGCTGAATAACCTGACAGTTCAACACATTAACCTCTTCAACACATTTGTTCTCCACTCGAAGCTGAAATCCAAAACATTTTAGCAATCAAAATACTGCTGCTCATGATAATGATGATGATGATGATGTGAAGAACTTTGTATTTCTGGGTCTATTCTGTTTGTTTTATTCTTTTCTCATAACCAAACATAGAAAATGTTTCTCTAAATTTGATCTGTTAATGTGCAACGTTGTAGCCTAATTAGCACCATTTACACTTTTTAAATTTTTTTTTATAGTTTTTGATGTTCGTGTGTGGATCATTTGCTCATTTAGTTCTAGTGAAAACAGGTGTGTATCATTAAGTCCTCCAAAGGTGCAGTCACACTGGATTTCTCTCCCCCTTCATTTAAGTGATAAGGAGGGTAAAAACCAGTTCACTTCTGGTCAGATATTGTCCCTCATTTGCAAAAACACAAGGCTGTTTAATTTACAACTTTGTAGAAAACGGTTAGCATGTTAGCTGTGTTAGCACTCGCAGTCTGTGCGTGTTTAAATCAGTGGATCTGCCATACAGCTCCTACAGCAAAGAAGAGAACAGTGGGTCATATCAGGCGGCATCTACCTTAAAGATGCTCCAACTGACCTCCATTCAAAAAGCCTCCACTTCTCTCTAGAAATACCCATGATTGTTTTCAACAAGTCATTATGGTCTCGATCTCTAAATTCAGGCCCTCTAATAAGTGTGCTAGTGGTCATTTTGGAAATTATTGCTCTGTCAAAAAGATCTGAAGACTAAGATAGTAGCTGTGATGTCTGCTGTGGGGGCGTTGATTGACAGCTGTGATTGACAGTTGGCTCACCTGCTGCTCTCCCCGGCTCCGGGACTCACACTGAGTATTCTTGCAATATTTCATTAATTTCAATGTTACTTGATTACGATACCTTCCCTGTTAGCACAATTTAGCTAAAGTAGCTAGTGTCAAAATGTGCACCGCTCGGTGTTCCCACTAAGCTAGTGTTAGCTTGGGTCCGAGGCGGCGGGGCATAATTGCAGAGCATGAAAGGCAACACCCTGTGCTCCATATTTGGAAGATCCTGCCTTCAAATAGAAAAGATGGCGCCGACCGTAAGCTGCAACTCAAACCAGAAAACATGATGAAAGTATGACATTTCTGTTTGTTTCATGTATTCTTGAGGAATCATTTAATCACAAAGTCTGTTTCTCTTTGCTTTTTATCCACACACCAACTTTTATACCTCAGCCAGGTGTATAACATGTTGCCATATTCAGACTTTTGTTTTCTAAAAGGACAGGTTCACAATTTTTCAAGTGTTTCTTAAAATACCATTCAGGTGTCATTATGAACACTGAAAGAGGTTTTCCTCTCTGTAATCATTCCTCCTGTTCATACTGGCTATTGAAAGATCCCCTTCGAATGCGTTTCAATGTAAGTGATGGAGGCCAACATCCGTTGTGTGTCCGCACAGTCATTTTGTGCAACAATGCAATTGAAAGTTGATGTGAAGCTTATATGAGGCTTCAGCAGTCTGAGTTAGTCATATCAAGTGGATATCTGACACATTTACAGTCTTTTTAGCATCAAATTGTGGGGAGGAGGTGGAGGAGACACTTGCTACAACCTCTGTTTGTATGCATCTTTTTTTCTCTCCCTCTACTTTTACATTTCCTGCCTCATCGTTTCCTTTCATTTCTCCTCTGCAGACCCTGGTTCTCTGCCTGCCTCTCTGTCCGTCTCCCCTCCGTTTAATCCTCTGATCTCTAGAGGAACATTAGGCCAAGCAGCTGGGGCCCCTGAACGCCTCTTGAAAAGGCAGCCCACTCCAACCAGGAGGCCAGGGGGAGGGAGGGGGGGGGGGTGGCATCCAGACCACCTGGCTCCTGAAACATTGAAAAATCCACCAACATATAACTCCACACTGAGAGGAAGAGAGTGGAGGGCTCTCAGGTGATGTGACAGTCAAAACTCAAAGAAAAAGCACAAAACATAACCCTAGATCCTCTTGTTCAGACCCACCAATTGGGCAAAAAAAAGAAAAAGTAAGTAAAAAGTGGCTGAATTAAGTAAACAAACAATGTCACTTTGCAGATTGGATTATTGAATGTGCTGTTGATGAACACGAAAGTCCCACAATGCAATGTGCAACAGAAATAGAGCATCTACTCACAACTGGAAAACCATTTAAACAAATGGCAGACAGTGGTTTGGTGAGACAGCTGCAAAACATCTAAAAAGAAAATAATAAAGATGTAAAACTTGAGAAAAAGTAACCCCTCTTGGTGAAGTAGCTTTCCAAAGTCACAGTTTGATTGACATCTGTTGGTGCACATCTATCTATCTATCTATCATTTCTTGTTTTTCTAAATAGGTAAAGAACATTCAAGTACAGGCGACTAACTGCAAAAACCACAAAGTCCTCCAAATTAAACAAGAAAGTAGTTTGTAAAACACACACACACACACACAAGTGTTTTTGATGTGTCACCACTATGGTTGAGGTTTGGTAAGTTACAACAAATCCTCCAAATTAAACATGGTTTCACTATGTGACTCCAGAACGACACTTAGGAGTGTTTTCTTATCCAGCGTTCCTATTGGCAGTAATCAGCTGGACGACATCATATGTCTGTGACAACGCTGTGGTTAAGGTCTGGTTAGGTTTAGGGAAAGATCAAGGTTTAGGTTAAAATCACTCTGTTAAAGTAAGAGAAACATGGTGTGGGTTAAAGTTACTACTTCCTTAAAGTTAGGCTACCTTCATCGTCATGGCTACAACCTTAACCATGAGGTTAAGGTTCAGGGACGACTGTAGTTACACTTTTTAAAAAACAGTCTTGATTCGTGGATGGAAACAGGACGAACAACGGTCTCCTGTGGCAAAGTCCCCTGTTTTTTTTGACCCATCTCCTCCAAATGCAGACTTTAATGCTATATATTGACATCATGTGATTTTCTCCTTTGCAGAAGGTCATAATTACTAGAGAGCGCTGTTACTGAAACCTAAATATAGCTTGTTTTGGGCCACTGGCATTTATGACCTCTTGTGTCATGTTTCTTGGGAGGACAGTCTCTTAAATTTACAAAAAGACTTGGTCACATGGTTTGGGTTAAAATAACTAAGAGGTTAATGTTCGGGAATAATCAGGGTCATGGTTAAAAGAAACCAGCATTGATTCTGTGTGGGAAATGTGAAGCAAACTGCAGCTGTTTTGTTAAAGGGGACATATCATGCACATTTCCAGATCTATATTTATATTCTAGGGCTCTACTGGAATATCTTTGCATAATTTACAGTTTTTATCTTATACTGGCCCTTTATGCAGCTCCTCAGTTCAGCCTCTGTCTGAAACAGGCTGTTTTAGCTCCTGTCTCTTTAAGGCCCCGCCTCCTGATGAGCCCACTCTGTTCTGATTGGCCAGTTTCAGGAAGCTACCTCCAGCTCCAGATGCTATGTAAACAAACAGTTATAGCAGGATTTCACTTACTTTTTCTTGTTCTTTGCTCAAAATTTCATCTTCTTAAATACATCCGTAAATTTTTGAGTCTTAATCAGATCTGAAATATGTGATTGGACAATGAGAACAACACATGAAACAACAATCTGACGTCATCATGATGAGGAAGTAGAGGTAACTTTGCAAAAGAAGTGTTCAGAGCAGGTTGAAGCCCTGACTTTTGACTTGCAGGCAGCATTTTTACATATGTTCACCTCAAGTTTTGGAACTTTGCCCATGTTTAACATCCGACATTAGAACAGTGTGTTTATATATATATATATATATATATATATAAATAAAACAAAACAGAAAATCACAAAAAGCATAAATGTCCCTTCTAATGTTTTGTCAACTCAATAACAAGAGGTCCCTCCAGTGCTCCCAGCCCAGCTGGTGGGGAGACATGAGAATTCTCAGAATTAGATCAGACAACACGTGAACAAGATTAAGGCGTTGCATCGTTGTCAGCAGGATTCAGACCTGCGCGGGGAGACCCCAATGGATTTCTAGTCCATCGCCTTAACCACTCGGCCACGACAACCACCCTGATGAGAAACTGTTGTTGGGGTATCAAATGGATACATGTCACACCTCAACAAGAATGTATTTTGACATATCTGTAACTAATAGTAATATTAATATTGATTACAGAAGCTATGCTGCAAAAAAGTAATGTAAAAGTGATATATAAAAAATCTTCCACTGTTGAGTTGTCATGAACGGGGAAATTAGCTAAAGAGACCAAAAACCTTTTTTGTACCAGGCTGTAAACGCATTTGTTTTTGCCGTAAAGCTGGGCATTTCAACATGCAGCATGGGGGTCTACGCAGATTAATGGGCTTTTGGAGTCAGCCTCAAGTGGCCATTCGAGTAACTGCAGTATTTGGCACTTTCGCGCTGGCTTGGTTTCTTAGCCACGGAAGTTGCCGCTTGCTTTGTAAACAACGAAACGGAACTGCGATGGCCGGGAATCGAACCCGGGTCAACTGCTTGGAAGGCAGCTATGCTCACCACTATACCACCATCGCTGTGGAAGACAAGGATTTCACCGCAGAGAAGAATGTAGTTTGACATACCTGTAACTAATAGTAATATTATTATTGACTACGCAAGCTACGCTGCAAGAAACTAAATGATAACAGAGTGGATATTGTAACCAGATTCAGTGTTTCATTCTTGAAGGCATTTCACTACTCATCCAAGAGGTCCCTCCAGTGCTCCCAGCTGGTGGGGAGACATGAGAATTCTCAGAATTAGAACAGACAGCACGTGAACAAGATTAAGGCGTCGCATCGTTGTCGGCAGGATTCGGACCTGCGCGGGGAGACCCCAATGGATTTCTAGTCCATCGCCTTAACCACTCGGCCACGACAACCACCCTGATGAGAAACTGTTGTTGGGGTATCAAATGGATACATGTCATAGGTGTCGTTCCACCAAAAGTACACTACAGTACAACATTCATATAATCACCTCACAAGGAGCTTCACAGACAGTTTGTAAGGGCAGTATTGCAATGTTGTCGCCGTGGTAGCGACTTGCCTGTGACGGCACCCACCTGCCACTCAAAGCAGCCATGCCCTTAATTATGCGTACCTTTAAGCCTTAACAATATTAAATGGGTGAATTATATAAAAATTCACCCAACGTACAGTTGTCATGAACAGGGAGATTAGCTATAGAGACCAAAACCCTTTTTTGTACCAGGCTGTAAAAATGTTAATTGCTGCTGTAAAGTTGGGCATTTCGCCATGGGGATGTACATGGACTGACTCACTTTTGGAACCAGCCTCAAGTGACCATTGAACAAACTGCAGTCTTTTGCAATGTCTTCATTTTTCAGCCCCAGGGAATGCCGCTTGCTTTATGAACAAGGAAACAGAACTGCGATGGCCGGGAATCGAACCCGGGTCAACTGCTTGGAAGGCAGCTATGCTCACCACTATACCACCATCGCTGTGAAAGATGAGGATTTTACTGCTAACTCAGCAGTTTATATCAATGTAAGAAGTCAACAGGAAGAGGAGGAGGAACAAGGGACAGGAGGAGGGAGGTACACCAAGCAGAGAAGGGAACAATGTATTTTGACATACCTGTAACTAATAGTAATATTATCATTGACTACAGAGGCTATGCTGCAAAAAAGTAAATGATAACAAAGTGGATAGTGTATGTAGTCATACTATGAAGTAAAGGACTGTGCAGAAGAGTAAGTAGTCCAGATCCGGTACAACATCTAGAATCACTCATCTGAAAGCAACCACATTAACTGTTTCATTCCTGAAGGCATTTCACTACTCATCCAAGAGGTCCCTCCGGTGCTCCCAGCTGGTGGGGAGACATGAGAATTCTCAGAATTAGATCAGACAACACGTGAACAAGATTAAGGCGTCGCATCGTTGTCGGCAGGATTCGGACCTGCGCGGGGAGACCCCAATGGATTTCAAGTCCATCGCCTTAACCACTCGGCCACGACAACCACCATGCTAAGAAACTATTGTTGGGGTATCAAATGCATACATGTCACACCTTAACACCACAACAGGAAGAGGAGGAACAAGGGACAGGAAGAAGAAGGTACACCAAGCAGAGAAGGGAAGAATGTATTTTGACATACCTGTAACTAATAGTAATATTATTATTGACTACAGAAGCTATGCTGCAGAAAAGTAATGTAAAAGTGATATATAAAAAACCTTCCACTGTTGAGTTGTCATGAACGGGGAAATTAGCTAAAGAGACCAAAAACCTTTTTTGTACCAGGCTGTAAACGCATTTGTTTTTGCCGTAAAGCTGGGCATTTCAACATGCAGCATGGGGGTCTACGCAGAATGACTGGCTTTTGGAGCCAGCCTCAAGTGGCCATTGGAGTAAACTCACGCTGGCTTGGTTTCTCAGCCACGGAAGTTGCTGCTTGCTTTCTAAACAATGAAACAGAACTGCGATGGCCGGGAATCGAACCCGGGTCAACTGCTTGGAAGGCAGTTATGCTCACCACTATACCACCATCGCTGTGGAAGACGGGGATTTCACCGCAGAGAAGAATGTAGTTTGACATACCTGTAACTAATAGTAATATTATTATTGACTACGGAAGCTACGCTGCAAGAAACTAAATGATAACAGAGTGGATATTGTATGTAGTCATTTTATGAAGTAAAGGACTGTGCAAAGGAGCAAATAGCGCAGGTCCAGTCCAACATCTAGAATCACTCATTTGAAAGCAACCAGATTCAGTGTTTCATTCTTGAAGGCATTTCACTACTCATCCAAGAGGTCCCTCCAGTGCTCCCAGCTGGTGGGGAGACATGAGAATTCTCAGAATTAGAACAGACAGCATGTGAACAAGATTAAGGCGTCGCATCGTTGTCGGCAGGATTCGGACCTGCGCGGGGAGACCCCAATGGATTTCTAATCCATCGCCTTAACCACTCGGCCACGACAACTACCTTGATGAGAAACTGTTGTTGGGGTATCAAATGGATACATGTCATAGGTGTTATTTCACCAAAAGTACACTACAGTACAACATTCATATAATCACCTCACAAAGAGCTTCACAGACAGTTTGTAAGGGCAGTATTGCAATGTTGTCGCCGTGGTAGCGACTTGCCTGTGACGGAACCCACCTGCCACTCAAAGCAGCCATGCCCTTAATTATGCGTACCTTTAAGCCTTAACAATATTAAATGGGTGAATTATATAAAAATTCACCCAACGTACAGTTGTCATGAACAGGGAGATTAGCTATAGAGACCAAAACTCTTTTTTGTACCAGGCTGTAAAAATGTTTATTGCTGCTGTAAAGTTGGGCATTTCACCATGGGGATGTACATGGACTGACTCACTTTTGGAAGCAGCCTCAAGTGGCCATTGGACAAACTGCAGTCTTTTGCAAGGTCTTCATTTTTCAGCCCCAGGGAATGCCACTTGCTTTATGAACAAGGAAACAGAACTGCGATGGCCGGGAATCGAACCCGGGTCAACTGCTTGGAAGGCAGCTATGCTCACCACTATACCACCATCGCTGTGAAAGATGAGGATTTTACTGCCAACTCAGCAGTTTATATCAATGTAAGAATTCAACAGGAAGAGGGAAGTACACCAAGCAGAGAAGGGAACAATGTATTTTGACATACCTGTAACTAATAGTTATATTATCATTGACTAGAGAGGCTATGCTGCAAAAAAGTAAATGATAAAGTGGATACTGTATGTAGTCGTTCTATGAAGTAAAGGACTGTGCAGAAGAGTAAATAGTCCAGATCCAGTACAACATCTAGAATCACTCATCTGAAAGCAACCAGATTAACTGGCAAGAGTCACATGACAAACATTTGTTGTTTCTGGACATTTGTTTAAATGAATTATGCTACTGTTTTTCTCAGAACAGTCTCCTTCATGCTACTACTGAAAGGTGCCAAATTTGGACATTTTTTAGCCTACACATACAGTGGCTTTAATATATCTCAACCATCAGTGACGACAATGAGCCATATAAGGTAAGAAATACTGTACATCAATAAAAAGAAGTAGAGGTTTGAAAATAATATAAGAGGCAGGAAATATATTCAACATATTTGTTAAAAACTAATCAGATTCAATGAAATATAGATTTTAGGTTACTGAACGGATGTGCTCCCAACTACCTTGTCATTATTTTAAGAAGGTGGGTGAAAGTCATGATCATAACAGAAGAGCCAGTGTTGTAAATCTTTATAAAGATTCAAGTCTAAGATGGTTGAGGATACTTTTCTGTATTTTGGGGTCATGGATGGAATAAATTGTCTCCCTTCAATTAAGATTGAGACAAATCCTTCAAATCCTTCCTTCTTCTGTTTAACATCACTGATGCATCTTGAATTAGTGCCACACAATCACTGTCTTTTTGATGTGATGTTATGTGAGTCTATATTATGTTTTATCTTGAGTATTTTATTTAAAAAAAAAACCCATTTAGTGCTCATTTTGCAATATTTCTTCATGTCAGGCAACAAACTCCTGATGTGAACTCAAAATCTAAATCCCTAAAGATACATACGAAAGTGCTGAAAGATGATATTTTATCTTCTGCAAACAAGTTTTCATCTCATAAACACTTTCCAAAAGATCCCTTGTTTCATCTTGTTTGCACACGATTATAATCTGTGCATTTGTTTTTATCTTGATATATTCAGTTATATCAAAGTTGTGAGATATCTTGTGTGACAAAGACGAAAATCTAATTATCTGGATTTTAGGGTCTCCATGACAAGGTGCATTTAATATCAAGATTTTTGCAGCTTAAACCAACATTGCACCAAACGGCTTCTAAAAGTTTAAAATTTAAATCTTCAGCTCAGCTTCTTGTTGCTTCCTGTGACATTTCTCTGTAATGATTTTCTTCTGAATCAGGCGACTGTACGATGGGTTTTTTTATCACCAAGGTTGCATCGCACTCACATATTTCAGCTTGTACCAGGGGGGAAAAAAGGCTCCATCTTGACCTTGTTACAGTGTGCGGGGAGAGGTCAGAGGTCACGCATCCAGAAGTGGTCTTCAGAAATCATTCAGTGTGTCTGTGTGTGGGTCGACGGAGGTCAAGGCGCTGACTCTGCACCACTTAGCAGTAAAAGCCGCATTAAGAAACATGAGAAACATTGAAAACGCTTGCATGTCATCAGCTGTGTGTGTGTGTGTGTGTGTGTGTGTGAAGAGCTCTCTGCTGGCTGTTTAAGCGTTGCTGAGCTCCAGAGTGCCACCAGGAGGTTAATTTGTGTTTCTTTTAATTCAAAGCAATCTCATTGTAATGTGTAATTCTAAGTTGTTGAATATGATTTTTAAAAATATATATTTTCTAATTTTCCACAAATTTTGAGTGACAAAACATGACGTGACATTCAACCAGAGCTGCAATGATAAGTTGATCAGTTAGCTGATTGACAGAAAATTAATCAGCAACTATCTTGATAATGGTTTAATTGTTTCAAGTTAATTTTTAAGAAGAAATGGACAAATTCTTCAGCACCAGCTTCTTAAATATGAATATTTTCTGGTTTATTTAGTCCTCTGTGACAGTGAACTCAATATCTTATCTATTGTTATTATATCTGACTGACATTTTTCACCATTTTCTGATATTTTATAGACCAAATAACTAATTAATAAATCAAGCAAATAATCAGTTGCAGCACTGCATTCATCACACATAATACGTATACATTGACAAAAATAGTTTGGATGGGGTTTAATGTCCATATCCAAGTCAAGTCTTGAACTCTTTATGTCCGTCTTCATCCATTATGTTTGATTGTTTGTTTTCCAGGTCATTAAGATTGTCTATTTTCCTGCTAGAAATGCAGATTTAATATGGCATTGTGTTTGCTTTTGCTTTAGATTCTCAAGTTGTTTCCCAAGTAACCATAAAACTGGATAATAAATTGATTAGGACAAATCTGTTTTCATGTTGGTTTCCTTCCACCCTCCTCCTCCTCTTCTTCTGTGTGTAAAAGGTCCTGAAACCATGAACCAAACTTAATTTCCTTCAGCCTCACTGTTCAGGTGCAGCTCTGTGATGACTGTTGCAGCTGGTATGGTGAAGCTGTTGTTTTTCCTCCTTTGTTTTGATGCATTAAAGTCAGATGGCACAAACAGCATCAGTTTGAAAAACAGCAAATGCATGATCCTAAATGTGCTGCGTTTTATGTTTTAGCTCAATTTTCACAACAACGTTTCAATTTGCAAAAATCTTAACACAAAGTTCCCTACTTCAGCCTCAAAATCTCATATAGCACACAAAAGTACTCAAGGTTGCATTTTAAAATGCAAAAAAGGTCAAATCTTGTAGAACAACTTTATTATTAGACCACTGTGTTTGGGTTTCACCCTGCAGGCTGCAAGGTGAAAGAGCCTTGATCTATCAGGCTCCTCTCCTGTGGAACCATCTTTCAGTTTCAGTCCAGGGAGTAGACACCCTCTCAAGAGTAGGCTTAAAACTTTCCTTTTTGATAAAGCTTATAGTTTGGGTTGGCCCCTAGTTATGCTGCTATAGGCCTAGACTTCCCATGATGCACTGAGCTCCTCCCTCCTCCTCCTCCCCTCCACCTGTATGCATTCATGTACTATTAAATGCATGTTATTAACTTGGCTTCTTCCCCGTAGTTGACCTTTGGCTACAGACAGACTGCTGGACAGACTGGTCCAGCTTGATGCTACCGCTATTATTATTGGTCATATTTCTATTATTATTATTATTATAGTTGCTATTGTTATTATTGTTGTGGTTATTTGTGTCTCTCTCTGGAGCCTGGAGTTTTTCCTTGCCACTGTCACTAAGTGCTTGCTCATGGGGGAATGTTGGGTCTCTGTAAATTAAAGAATACGTCTAGACCTGCTCTATGTGAAAAGTGCCCTGAGATAACTTCTGTTGTGATTTGGCGCTATATTTTTATACTTTTTTCTCCATGCACCTTGTAATTGGGTGAGATTGAGCACAAATCCTTACTCTTTATTCTTTAACCCTTATTTGGATCCCCATTAGCTTCCACAAAGTGGTTGCTAGTCTTCTTGTCCACACAACAACAGCAACAAAAATTTAAAAACAACATTGATCAATACAACAAACAAATATAAAGATCAGAAAATAGGTACGATAATACAAACTTACAATAACAACAGAAACAAAATTGTTAAAATAGAAACAAAAAGAAAATACAAAATAATCAAAAAGGTTCCAAACCTGCAATACAATTCATTCATTCAAATTTTGTTTAAGTGACTTTTTGAAAGAAAATCTACTTTGGATGTGTGTCATGTCTGCAGCATTTGGTGTATTATTCCAAACGACATTTTGCATAAACAACAGAAGACTAGATTTTAATGGAGCCTCCACAGTCAGCTGTGAGCAGTCTGTAGCAGGTACTTCTGGTGCAGACAAGCAGGCAGCTGGGGTCGCATACAGCAGGTTTAACAGTTGCATTGTTCCATTTATTCTGCTGCTCTTTGTTGCGTTATTGAAAAATAATCAACGTTTTATGTTCTGTTCTAAGGAAAATCATGACTACAGTCTCTGTTTACGAACATGTTTCAAATCTGCTGAGGAGAAAAAAAATGCTGTAGAAATTTAAAGACTTTCTGTCTCTCATTGTGTGTGTGTGTGTGTGTGTGTAGGTATTCATTCCTCATGTTGTGGGGACTCACCTCCATCTTTGGGACAAAAAAAAAACCAAGTTCCCATAATGTAAATCATTAATTTTAGGGTGAAGACTTGGTTTTAGGTTACGGTGAGTCTGCAGGAAATTAATCTAAGTTAATATAATGTCCTCTGACGTGATGGAAACATCAGTGTGTGTGTTTGTTAGCAAACACATGACATGATCAAGCTCTTGCTGCCACCTGCTGTCAGCATGATGAAAAACAAGTTTGACAGTCACATTTTTCATTTTTGAACTATACGAATCCTCAGTGAAGACAAAATAAAAACCTGTATATGAAAACTACACCAACCTTAAATAAATTAAAACAGAAATATAGTCCTGAAAGGGACAACAGACATAAAAATGATCAAAATCAAATCACAACAGACAATAAACATGAAAATAAAAAATAGGAACAAAACATATATCTGATAAAAATACTGTGTTGAAAGTGTGAGAGATGAGACAGACATGGAAAGAATGATGTGAAATTAAATAAAATCATGTTTGTTTTTCTTAAATAAAAGTGAGCTGAATTTAATATAACATTACAATATAAAAAACACTATACGATATCAAATCAGTTATTGAGGAAAATAAAATGAGGGAGAGAGAAACTGTTTCAAATGTGCAGAAAAATAGAGAGATCAAGTCTAATATACAACCACCGCTGGTCACAGTATGATATAAAACCTTAAATAAATAAATTAGCTCTTTTGTTTTAGTGTCATGAAGCATTTTCCTGATGTTTTTTTCTGTCCATCAACAACACACACAAAACTGTGGACATTTTAGTGTGCACACTGACTGTTGTCACTTTTCCGATGTGAACTCACTACATGCTCAAAACCTGCTTTGTGTGGTCTGAATTTGGGACACAGCTACAGTTTGACTGACATCAGACGATGCACATTATGCATCATTTCCTGTTAGTGTGAAACAAACATAGATGTCTTTTCTCTGTACAACTGCAAAACAGTTTAGCCTACTATAAGGATTAGTTTGTAATATACTGTATAGAAGTTGTGGCGGTACTGTTCCTCCAAACCACAGCTGATCAGAAAGTAGCCTGAGAACCAGCTCCCAGCCACATAAAACAATCAATTGGAGAAACCACCTCACAAGGTTCTGTACATAGGGAACCATCCCCTTAATAAACAAATGCCTCTTCAACAATAATAATGAAAAAATGTCTCTTCAATATGTATGATAAATTAACAAAATATAAAGCCTGCAGGGGTTAGGCTATTGTGAGGCAAGCACAACCTCTTGCACAAATAGCACTAAGAGAGACCCAACTTGGTTGAAAGGTTTATTTTGTAGTGTTCCTCAAAGGTACCCTCAAAACAGGGAGGTAAAAGACAGAGATGAAAACTCAAAAGGGCCTGAATAGACCAGAGTTTCTGTCTGACAATCTCTACAAATGAAGTCTGCAACCAGTTGAGGAAAGAACAGAGTGACCAGGGTGTGCAGTTTCTATCCTCTCTTAAACCCCAGAAAAAGGGTGTCGTCACACCCTGACTGGCCAAGAGGAGAATGCACCCAGCTGCTCTCAATTACTATTTGGGAGCCAATCCCCACACCCTGCACAACAGGTGATCTGAATAACCCTCCAATCAACCCAGAGGGATTTCGACATACAATACGAATTCGGAACAGGGAAATGATAGCAAGTCCAATGAATGGGTGACTGCCACAAAGTGGTATTTAGCTTGGTATTGGGCACAGCAAAAATGTCTCCTGTGAAAACGGCCTATTGAGTATTTAATTTCATTTTCAACAATACACATTATTGAACATTTCTGTAAATGTGCCAGTGTTAGCCAGCTGCTAATTTTCAGACTGCAGTCCTTTGGTGAGATGTTCTGAAACCAACAAGGAGGTTAAGTGGTTAGAAATTACAACCAGAAGACAACAAGACACCATAAAGACAACAGCAACAAATTAATCCTTCTCAAGACAGTACAGGAGACATGCAGAGCAACAGCAAACAACCAAGTATGAGTACAGTAATACAGCAACAATATTCAGTACATATAGCCATGCAGGCAAGACAAGACCACGAAACACATTTTGATACATGCAGAGCAAAAATAATCAGTAAGACATAGATAAAATATGATAATGTCTTGAGTTTCTTTTTTTGTCTTTTGCATTTTATGTGTTTTATGTGAAGCACTTTCAACTGCCTTGTTGTTGCAAGGTGCTGTACAATAAACTTGGTTTGCTATGGAGCCCCCAAAGTCCTTAAAGATGCCATTTTTTTTAATCACAAAACACAAGATAATAATTTATTTGCACAGGATTTGGATCTCGATGACATTTTGTGTTTGCAAATTATTATCTTATATATAACTTGAGCACACAGGATAATATATATATATATATCTTTTAAACATCAGGGGCTCCATACTTTGTAGATGTTTGAATGTATTTTCTTTCAAAGCAGCTACACACCTTCACTTTAAACCTGCAATAACATTTTTTGGCCACCATGGGGCAGCGGAAAGAAGTAGTGAACTCAAGCGGGTAGCACCTAATGTGTCCAGATTCCCTTTGCCCTTTAAGAGCTGTTGCTATTTCACAGTCTAAAAAAGTCTTGTTTGACTTTGGTTTGGTTGTGCTAAAAGATCCTCCACAGAGTCAGCTGGTCTGTTTTTCCAGCAAGTACATTTTGTTTTAATGATTTTATGCCTGTTTTTTGCTAGCAAAAATTAGCATTAGCATTAGCATTATGACAGTTAACCAGACTGTAAATGCACTATTCTTACCAAGCTAGTAGCTAGCTCTAGGGTCAGCTCCACCCTTTTGTCTAAATATAGTCACTTCTGGCTCCAAAAATCAAAGATGGCGACGGTCAAATCGCCAAACTAGAGGCTTCAAAACAGCAGTCCACAAACCAATGTGTGATGTCCCGGTGAGTGAACTCAACATTGACATATTGTCACCTTTTAAAAGGGTATGTAAGAGTATGGTCAATGTCTAACAGTGATCATGTTTTCAGTCTCTAAAGCGTCTTCGAGTACCTTTAAAAGTGCAAACTTACAAGGATAAGTCTGGTGATTTTCTATATATTTCCTCTCATCAACAAATATCACGTGCAGAGCCAAACCAACAATGAACAAGTATTGTGTGTAGAGTTGCAACAATTAATCGATTAGTCATTTGACAGAAAATTAATCGGCAACTATTTTGATAACCAATTTATTGTTTAGTTGCAACCCTTTGTGTGTGTACCCAAAGCCTGTAGACCTCCGTTGTTGTCCAAAAACTATTAAAACACATCAGTGAGCCACACTGCTGTACTGAGTGACATTACTTCATTATGAAGAGTTTGGTCTCCAGAGAGTAATAACAGCAATCATGTTTTCAGTCTCTGGAGAGTAGTTCTGTGTAAGTTCTGTTTACTGAGCATGTGCAGGAACATGGTTCTGTTTACAGCTTCACTAACTTGTTGTGCTATATATCATATTATGTATGTATGTATGTATGTATGTATGTATGTATGTATGTATATATATATATATATATATATATATATATCATACATAGTTATTTGCAACAGTGTGGCTCATTGACGTGTTTTTAGACAACGGAGGTCTACGGCAGAGAGGAATAAGATATATCAGGCTTTGGATGCACACACAATACTTTAGAGATTTTACAGACTTAATCATTTTTAATACATATAGGATTAGGTTTACTTTAGCATCATATCCCCTGACTTTAGTTTGTTTTTCTATAATTAGGTTTTGACTCTTGTTGGATCACTGTTATTAAATGAACTCTTACAGTGATTATGAGCTCAGTTAACACTTAGACAGCTGAACACAAAGTCTGTCAGCTCAATTAGTGAAAAAAAACATAATAGAAGTAATACATAAATTAAACATTTATAATATCAGATTTGGTGCAGATATAGAGCCAATTTAACTCTGAAGATTCTGCCCTTAAGTTAGTTTGTGGCTTTAATGTCTGACAGGATTAAACATCTTCATTCACCAGCAAACCAGCTATTTACTGTGTTGTGACAAAGGAAAGAAAGACCCCTGTGTGTGTGTGTGTGTGTGTGTGTTGGGGGGTCTTTGTATCCAGTGGGGCCAGAGGTCAGCTCATCTCAGAGGGATGATGTCACAGGAGGAGGAGGGGGTCAAAGCTTTGAGGCGCTTATAATGTGTCACCTGCTGCTATAAAAGAGGAGAAGAAGAAGAGGAAGGGGAGGAGGAAGAGGACATTTTTGGCTTGTTTCAACCCATTTAATACTACCATATTTATGTTACTTTATTAACCTGCACTTACACTTGTATAACCACAGGATAATAATGAGTTTCAGTTCATTGTTTAGTTGTCCAGCTGCAACTTTACTGTTCTGGTTCACTCCCAGTGCTCTCATTAGTGTCGTTTTTGCCGCAGCAGACAGCTGTTTTCAGAGAAAAAGCTCTAAAAAGCCACTGTACCCTACCTGCTCAGCACCAAACAGCAAACAGAAACAGTTAGCTGTAGACTAGCTGGTGAACATAGTGGAAAATTTAGCAGCTAAAGGGCCAGATATTTCCCTCAGGAGTTGGTAGAGAGCAAAAATAGAGCTAAAAGAGAGTGAATATTGGACTTAGATTCACCAGGTGGATAGAAACACGACGCCAAATGAATGAAATGTTGCTCCGTAACTGCTGGATGTGGAAATAAGCAACTGTTTGCTAACAAGTTCAACATATCAACTTAAGAGCTGACGATATGTTAGAGTTGTGTTCACTGCTTGTTTCTGCTGAAAACTGGACAAAAAAATCATGTAATGCAGGTTTAAGATTTACCTGTTTGGGTAAAAAATGTTTATTTGTGACACCAGGATTTCCAAGATCACTGGAGAATATAAAGGGCTAGAAATCACTGGATGTGCAACCTTTGTGATAACAAATTTCTGGGAGATGAGTATCACATTTTGTTTGAATGCAAGCATAATAAATTATAGAGACAAGTACTCGCCAAAGTACTATTTAAATCACCCATCCGTGTTTAAATTCTTTTTGTTATTACAGTCAGATAGACCAAAAGATATTTGTAAATCAGATGCCTTTTTGAAGAATTTTCCACCTTTGATTAAGTATATAATTCATTCCTGCGGGTGCCATTGTTTTGTTATTATTGTGTTGTATACTTTGGTTGTACTCCAAATAATCATGATCCAGAGTAGATGAATAAAATCCCAATTAATCTGTCTGTTTCTCCTCTTTGTACATCATTCCAGACATGATGCTGGGAGGTAACTTAATTAAGGATAAAATCATTTTGAAGTAAGCACCATGTACGCTCAATATCAGCTAAAATAATAATAAAGTTCTTGAGATCAGGTAATAAAGCTTCCACCTGAAGGACCCTGAGTGCGCCTAAGGCTTTTAGCAGCCCACGTGGCTCAGTTTCTAATCCAGTCTGGACTTTAAAGAAGTAAAAAAACAGTTAAATTTGTTCCTTAAATGACTGAAGATATGACACATTACATTAATCCCAACCTTTTTTAACCTGTGGCCCTTTAAAATGAGGTGATGTCTACTTGTGACTGACAGGTGATGGCCTTTGTCGTTCTTCTCAAACTGTGTCATTTTAAGGTTTTTTAGAGGACTGAAAAGGTGAAAATGTCAGTGTATTACAATAAATGGAATACAATAAATTAAAGAATAAAATAGAGAAAAGCCTTATTTGCTGTTGTTTTTATCATATTGTGACCCCTCTGATTTATTTTGGGACCCACTGAAGAGTCCTGAACCTTATAAACGCACCACAGACCTCTTAGGTTCATAAAGACACATATATATATATATTTTTTAGGAATATCATAAACTGAGTTACAGTTTAGGATAACTAATCTTTCTATGGACTTCTACAATCTTTAAAAGACCAGATCAGGATCAGGACTTTTAACCCAGGGTTAATCCTTATGGATCAATATAGATGATTTAGACAATATAGGCATAATTTTGCCTTTAGGAACATCATAGAAATATTATAGGAACATAACAGTAAATCTTAATTTCATTTTAGAAACCAAAAAACTGTCAAAGACTTTAACTTGTTGGATAATGAATCATCATTATTATTTTAGAAATTCTGCAGAAGTTTGAAGTTAATATGACCTGATAGAGACCAATTATTCATAAAATGCATACTGTGCACATTCCTGATTTAAAAGATCTTAATAATTTCTCTTTAAAATAACAATATTATCAATATTCCTACAAACTGATCTATAAAATCCATCCTGATGGAGTCAACATGGAGCTAAAATCAAAGCACTCACTTCTGCTCCAACGTTTATTCACCGTCATAAATATCCAGTTTATTACAAAACAAGTCACCGGTCAACATTATAAATAGATTTTATAAAACACACGGAAAGATTTTCTCGCGATAAAAGAGACACGAAGAGACAACGAAAACGTCACAAAATCCCGAAAACAACAACTAAACATTTGTTTTGATCTGTTTTAAGATCGATTCCACTTCGGTTCTTTTTATCCACAACAAGAGTCAGTGTAGTTTTAGACGTTTTGCGCGTCTGAAAGGGGGAAAGTCTTTTGTTATCTCTGATGAAGAGTGAAAATAAAAAACAACAAATTTTCCAAACTGCTGAGACTGAAAAAATGTCTTTTTTTTTTTTTTTTTTTTTTTTAGGGGAATTCGCCGTTACATTATCTAATGCCACAAAAACTGTCCTTTAAAGTGTAGAAGAAATGCTGAAAATAAAAAACTCCAAAGAGGTGAGTTTTTATTATTATGCTATAATAATAATAATAATAATAATAATAATAATAATAATAATAATAATAATAATAATAATGGATTTGTTTTTTAAGTTTTAGATTTTAATTATATCCTTGAATACCTAGTTATTTTTTAGTTATTTTTCTGGGAAAAACAGATGAAATGTATCAAACTCCATTGAAAAAAGATGAATCTTCTCACTCGCATTTATCTTTTAAGGGGGCCTGTTCTGACAGGAAAAACGACCATTTTAAGACCGAACACGAGCTTCTCCTTCGTATTTTTGGAGATGTATCCATCAGTCAAAGTCTTCACCAGCTCCAGTGGTACATGTGCGCCAGCTGCTGCACCCCGGGGTGCTGCTGCGGCAGGCCGGGGTGCAGCAGCGGGGAGTAGGCACACAGCGGGAGGCTCAGACCGGACCTGAGCGTCGCCTCCAGGTCCTGCGCTGTGATCCGGTCGCAGGGTCTCCCGTCCCGCACCAGGACCGGGATGGCGACACGACGGGCCGGCAGCGGCTGTAGCGCCTCCAGGCTGCGCTCGGTCCGGGCCCGCTTCATCTTGTAGCGGTGGTTCTGGAACCAGATCTTCACCTGGTTCGGGGTGAGGTGGATCATCCCGGCCAGGTGCTCCCTCTCCGGGGCGGACAGGTAGCGCTGCTGCCAGAAGCGGCGCTCCAGCTCGAACGTCTGCGCCTTGGAGAACAGCACCCGCCGCTTCCTGCCGCGGCTCTTCTGCACCGCGCCGCCCGCAGGATCCCCCTCCGCGTCCGGGGACTCGTCCGGGGAGAGCTCGGGAGATTTAGGCTCGATTCGGGACTGTAAGGAAAGACCGTGTACTGCAGGGCGAGAGGACAAGTAATCTGATTACTCCCAATATTTTTATTATCCTGAAACAACACAGAAACTTCCATCACAAGTAATTTAATCTTTTTTCTTTTAAACAACAAAAGACTGAAGTTATGTCTCCTCTTAACAGAAATCAATTCACTTTTTACGGTCTACGAGTTTTCAGCTCAGATTATTTCGCTTCATATTTTCCTACAAACATCCTGCGGCTGATTTGAAAACAGTGTTGACCTCCCTTCACAAAAACATGATTTTTAGTTCAACTGATAGACTGGACACCTCTCCACTTGCTGTTCTGGTTAAAAACGACAAAAACTGAACATCAGCAACACTCTTGAGCTGTAAATTTAACAGTTACCATTAATAACGAGATGATTGTTTAGTTTTTGATTAATTGAGACCTCATATAAGTCTGACAGTAAAGCAGATTATTACGGTTACAATCGATTTGATAATTACGCACGAACAGAAGAGCGTCAAATTCCAGAATTTAAAGGTAGGAATTAAATAAATATAATGTAAATATGGACTAAAATGAGTGTGAGTATTAACTTTTAATGACTATTTTTAAAATTAAATCTCCTCACATGAGAAGTGCAGGTTACCGGATCCGCGGCTCCACCTGCTGAAGCTCCCTTCGCCGCGCTCGCACAAATTCCTTCCGGTAAATCCCAGTTTCTGCGCGTTTTCCGACCCCGAAACCTCCGCGGAGGCCTCTTCGGTGTCGTCCTCCTCTGTCTCTTCGGTTCCGGAGCCGCACCTCCCGGTGGAGTCGGGGAGATCCAGGATGTCCTGCACCAAGAAGCCCGTTCTTGTGTTGGTGCCAAAAGACATGACGCGCGGAGAGGGAAGGGGAGACAGAAACAGAGAAAGTTCCAGGTTTGTGTCCGCGCTGATTCACCGACTGAAGCCCGTTAAAGAGGAGCGGAGAACGGGCTGTTTAGGTCCATGAATGCCGTCAAACGGAGCGGGAGCCCGGAGCTGGACGGGCCGACCGGAGAGGATTTAACAGCTCGGAAAATACTGAGGGATAATGTGGGAAGACACTAAGAGAGTGTGTCCTCCGAGCTTTTTAACGGCCTGTGTGTGTGTGTGTGTGTGTGTGTGTGTGTGTGTGTGTGTGTGTATGTGTATGTGTGTGTGTGTGTGTGTGTGTGTGTGTGTGTGTGTGTGTGTGTGTGTGTGTGTCGTTAAAAAGGACGGAGGCGGGTCCCGGGAGTCAAGTGGATGAGGGTGTGGGAGCAGCCATGAAGTGTGATGCTGCAGCTTCAGGGAGGAGATGAATGTTTAATGAGGAGGATTAGAGAGAAAGAGTCACTGATCCGCTTCCTGTTTACATGTTTACTGAAGAATAAAAACCTCTAATGTTGCTGAGGACATGTCGAAGTAAACAAACAACATTTATGATGATCAGGAATCTATTATTTACTTTAATGTCTTTATTTTGATTAAACATCACATAGGCTACATTTAGAAAGTTATATGAAAGGACACAGAGAAGAAAGTACTTAATTTTTTCTTTTTATTTATTATACTATTTATTTATTTGTATTAATGTTGTAACATTAACATAATAATGATAATAATGATAATAATATAAGTGCAAAAAACGAAAATCATAGTTATATTGATATATTTTAACTCAACTTTATTAATAGTTTATTACTAATTTTTCAAATAAAAATATGTAATAATCTATTATTCTAAATAAAACAAATTAAGTTCAATTACTTAACAAAATAAAGCAAAACGAAAAATCAAATGAATTAGATTCATAGTAAAAGATTCAGTTTAGTCTATTGACTTTGTATCCTTATTTAGTTATAGAAGAAATGAATAAAAACAAATTAAAAAATTAAAAATGAAGGAAAATTAAGATGAAAATGAAAAATCGAATCATTTAAAATAAAATATTACATGAAATTAAGTTTAAACAATACATTTTGAATAAATGAATAAATCTGGCCTTTTTAACATCTGCAAACACACATGAAAAAAATAATATATATGAGTGACAGTGTTTGACAGTCACATCACTTAACATACAAAACTGCCTTGAGAAATTAATAGATTTTGAATTAATGCTAAAACAGTGAAGGATAAGAGGACGAACATCAGATCTCATCACACTGTTGTTCGGTAGAGATTCAGGTGAGTAGAAACAAACACTTTCTCTTCTCTGCTCAGTGTTTCTGTGTTTGCTGTGAGGATTAACTGGAGCAGCAGATGAAGAGTCAGTGTGTTTACACGACAGCTGATGGACTGATCTACAAACACACTGCACTTCATTACAGCAGCTAGTTATTAGTTTATACATAATCATTTATAGCTCTTATATCAGTAATAGGCTAGATTGCTAAAGCTACTGTAACATTTGAAAACTTTCAAACCATGTGCATGCAAACTGAACCCTGACTTTCCTTTTAAAGATTAACTGACACATAGGCAGTCGCCTTGGGCACCAAATGAGGTAGGGGGCGCCAAATGAGTGGGAAGTGGGTTTTTTTTGGAAATACATGGTCTACAAGTTTTCCCTTCTTAATGTTTTTTCCTGCCTTTTGGCCCATTTACTTGCATGGATTTTCATCTGATTTGATTTTCCAAAGCCTTACTGTTCAGTCAGTTTTTCCACAACAGCCACCAAACTTCATGTGCTACCTCAGGCAATGCCACCCAACACTCATTGAATGGCACCTTGACCCCCACTTGCGTGTTTGTCTGGAGGACTGGGGGAATTTGTCTGGACTGGAGGTACCATTGTGGCAATTGATTTTAGTGTGAATTCATACCTGAAGTTGCACTTTTTTGGGGCTCCGATCTAAATCTTCTGGAGCTTAAATTTGAAGCCGGCCCTCCATCTTTGTGTGTGTCATTATAGATAGGCTATGATGTGTTTAGCTCAGTTTACAGCACAGACTAGAAGCAGGAGGAAACTAGCTCCCAGTGGTGGAAAGTACATTTACTCAAGTACTATACTTAAGTACAATTTTGAGGTACTTGTACTTTACTTGAATATTTCCATTTGATGCTACTTTATACTTAAACTTCAGTACATTTCAGAGCTTTCTACCCCACTATATTTATTTGACAGCTTTAGTAACTTTTCAGATGAAAATCTGACAAATTGACCTCTGACTGACCTCACAAGAAAAACCACAGTATATAGTCTAAAAATTGGTCTAAGGGTTAGTGATGAGTGTTATTGGTCCATGGTCTAAAATTCAAGCCAGCAAAAACAACCTATAGTGACGTTTAGTGGCCGTAGTAATTATGACCGGGGAAGTGACGCTATTCAGATGACGTCAATATAAGGTGACTTGAAAAGATGATTTTGCCTTACTAGGAGGAGGCGGATTGGGAGCATCGCTAGCTAGAAGCTTCCTGCTTCCATTGGCAAGTGTCATGTTTCCAAGTGAGGACATTTTTTTAAAAAACCATAACATTGTGGGGTTTACTGTCACCATGACGACAAAGGTTGCAAAATTTTAAAGGAAGTACTAATCGCATTTCAAGTGATCATTTTAATCCAAACCATGATCGTTCCCTAACTCTAACCAAGTGGTTTTTGTGCCTAAACCTAACCTGACCTTAACCACAGCATTGTCACACCATAAAACATCATTATTTTTTAACAGTGATTTGTAATGGTTTTGGACCAAATATGTGACAGGCCATGCCAACTTGCACCAATCAATATGGCATTTCAGATTTTGGTTAATACTCACCTCAACAGCATGTGCACCAAAATTGGTGAAATTCTGTCCACCAGGTTTTGAGGTACACGTTAAAGGCATTTGTGGTGACACCTGTGGGTCTGGCTCAAAATGCTGTGGTAGACCTATTTCCAATCACGGACTGAAGTTACCTACCAAGATTTATGATGATTGGACAAATGGTTAATGAGTTATGGCCAATTTCATGCTGAGCACTGCCCTTTGCAAAGTTTTTTGATCGATGGCGGCCATGTTTTTGAAATAATCTTTAAAATTGTGTATCTCAGTCCCCTGAGGCTTCATACCAAATTTGGTGTTGATAAAGTCAAGATGCAAAAAGTAGACGTCACATTACTGTTTTTCAGTTTATGCAAATTAGCAAAAATCGATCATGGTAGACTTTTATGGTCCAAGAGACTTTTTTTGTAGAGCACATTGAGCTGGACTTGTGTGTGAAATTTCAGGTCAGTCAGACTGGCCTTTCCACAATTGAATTTTTGGGTCTTAATTATGGTGCCAACTGGCACTGTCATAGTACTCCCACTATATCTAAATAGTCAGTAAAAACATTTGGTACTGCTCAAAACTGAAATTCCTCTTTAATGATCATATAGTCACATATTCTGTAGCAATGTTGTGCCAATCAATCAGTTAGATGTTGAGATATTTTGATCTGGACCAAAGTGGTGGACCGACTGACATTGCCAGAAACATGCCACTAGCATAGCTATAAATCCATCCTCCAACTGCTCCAAAGCTGTCTGATTTACACAATGTGATTTGTGGCTGCAAAAGCCTCAAACTTAGTGCCTCAAACTTAGTGTCAGTTTGTCATTTGATTGACAATCAATGGAGTAACTTTGGTTAATTTTTGTTGACTTTCTCTGCATCACTTTATTGTCTTTGTTCAGCAATTTTAACTACATGGTATCCCTTTTTTCAGTACAAACTCTCAACTATATTTCTTATTTATCATTTTGTCAATTTAACAAAGTATAAAGCTACTTCTGGAACCCAAAATACAAGAAAAATGACAAGCATCTATAAAAATGTATGAAACTCATATTGATGAAACAATTAGTATTTGTTAACCCTAAATATAAAAGACAGTGAAATAAAGTCAATAACTTGTAAAAAATATATATTTTAAACATGTTACTTTTATTTTAAATCTACATCTTTACAACAAGGCATTTACTCTACTATTCTATTATGAATCCTTAAGCTGAAACACAAACCAACAATCTACATTTCAGCTGATTCAGCAAATCAAGTTGTATTTTTTTGTTACTAATAGATTTGAGTGTCATGTTTCTGATTCTCATGCACTGATCTGCCTTCTTCAGCCTTGTTTTGTGAGTACTGATCCTCATTTCTATAAAATCAGTGGGAACAAGTGTCATGATCTCACTTCACTGATTGAATGTTATATGTTTTAATAAGAAAAAAGTCTTGAAAGCTGAAAATAAAATTAAATTACTGGAGAAGTGTAAAAGAAGACATTTCCTAACCAGACTCCCTCAGGATATTACTTGTTTTGGGGACATTTTTAATGGCAGAGTTGCTATGTTTGGTTGAGTTTGCTGTGTGTGATGTGTGTGACAATGAGTTGAGCTCTGTGTGTGTGTGTGTGTGTGTGTGTGTGTGAGTGTGTGTGTTCCTGCTGGGTGGTCGAATTCTGCAAACAAACACACGACAAGCTGACAGCCACAAAGACTGCACAGCCTCCACATTTATCCCATTTATTCCCCCTGAACACTTTATAATGGCCTGAAACACACACACACACACTACTGGGAATACATGTGAGGCTGCTGGGAGTTGTCATGGTATTTAGACTGCTGCCTTCAATAGACTGTCTTCTATATTCATGACCACACACACACACACACACACACACACACACAAAGCAGTTTCATCATTGGTTGACACTAAGTTGATTTAAACTAAATAAATATTGTAAAACTTGAAAAATTGTAGCCTTATTAATTTGTCGTAAAACACAAAGGAAACTGAAGTTATAAAAACATAACATATAACATTAAACAAAAACTGTAAAATTATATTTTAATAAAGGTAATAAATACAAAAATTTAAGTATGAAATAAAATTTTAAAATATCGACAAAAAGGTTAAAAAATGTTTTAAAAAACACTTAAATATAAAACCAAAATAAAATATAAAAATGAAATGAAAAAAGTGGAAATAAGTAAAATTAAGTAAAACAAACAAAACAATATGAAAACAAAAGTTAAAAAAAACAATAAAAAATAATGTAAAAACAAAAATAAAATTAAAATATAAAAATTGATATGAAAAAAATCAAAACAAAATTAAAATAAAGTAAAACAACAATTAAAATAATAAAAAAAATAAAATGATTAAATAATTAGAATAAAATGAGATACAATAAATTATATGAATGAAAATGACAAAAATAAAAATGAAAGTACAATTAAAATAAACAGTAAATACAATAATAGTGTCATTGATGGGACACTGTTAAGTTAAGATCATCACAAGACACCAGCAGGAGTCTGCAGTCAGATTCTAGTCCAGTTTCTTCAGGATTAGTCACTGGGGGGCTCAATGACTGCCGCAGACCTCCAGGCTTTGTTTATTCCTTTTAATTTATGTAATAATAAAATTGATTTATAAACACAGTTTAGGACTGTATCTGAGGGCAGATGTCATGTTTCACACCAGTGAATTACATCCCCATTTGGCTAAAAATGACTCTAATGTGAATACATGTTCTGTGTTGCACTCAGAGACTAGAGACCTACTTTCATTGGAGGGACAAATACTTTTGCTGGAGGGCTGGATTTGGCCTATGGAACGCTACCACCACTGTATAGGGACAAAAAGCACATCCTGTTGACATTCTGGTCAACAGGATGTCCACAAAAATGTAAATTCAGGGTTGCATCTGACAGAGGTACTGGAAGAAGTACTCAGATCCTTTACTTAAATAAAATTACCAATACAGCAATGAAAAAATCCTTAAGTAAAAGTACATAAGTATTATGAGCTTGATGTAATTTAAGTATTGCAGTAAAAGTAGTGATTTGGTCCTTCTGACTGATATATTATATATGACATCATTAGATTATTAATAGTGAAGCATCAGTGTGTAAGCACCATGTTACTGTTGTAGCTGCTGGAGGTGGAGCTAGTTTCAACTACTTTATATACAGTTAGCTAGTTTAGTCCAGTGGTTCCCAACCTGGGGGTCAGGCCCCTCCAAAGGGTCACCAGATAAATCTGTGACCCTGACTACACACTGCTCTTTGTAAGATGTCAAAAGCAAAAAAAGGTTGGAAACCACTGGTTTCATCTTTAACAATGTTGTATTTTAAAAGCTTGTTATATTATCCATTGTGTCAAATCTTCATCTGAAAAGTAACTAAAGCTGTCAAATAAATGTAGTGGAGTAGAAAGTACAATATTTCCCTCTGAAATGTAGTGGAGTGGAAGCATAAAGTAGCATCAAATGGAAATACTCAAGTAAAGTACAAGTGCATCAAAATTGTACTTAAGTACAGTACTTGAGTAAATATACTTTCCATCGCTGGTATCTGAGGCTATTTCCTTATTTGGTTAGATGGTTTGATTGATTTGGTTAGCTACTTTTTTGGTTAGATCTTCTTGCACATATTTATACCACCCACTATTCTGTACATGATGGTTGCACTTCTAGTTAGATACCACATTGCATTTCATTGTCACAGTGCTTGTGAAATGAAAGTCAAGTTGAATTTAATCTAATCAAACAAACAAAAAATGTCATATGTAATATAACACAATACAGCCTCCCAAATACTTCATCAAAATCAATAATAAAAGTTAATAAAAGTAGCAGAAATTTTGAAAAATATATTGATAACATTTTTGATACTAATTTTAGGCCCATTTCAAACCTGCCTTTTCTAGGTAAGATTTTAGAAAAGGCAGTTAGACAGTTGGATGCATTCCTGCAAAAAATGAGATCCATGAAAAATTTCAGTCTGGCTTTAGAAGAGGTCATAGTACAGGGACAAGTGTGACTCTCTCTTTGGTGTTCCTCAGGGTTCAATTCTTGGTCCGCTACTGTTCTCCCTGTATATGCTCCCAATTGGAGAAATAGTTCGCAACCATGGTGTAAATTTTCATTGTTACGCAGATGACACCCAGTTATATTTATCTGTAGTGCTAGACGATAAAGATGCCCTAATTCCTTTGATAGATTGCCTCTCTAGCATTACACAGTGGATAAGTGGTAACCTCCTTAAATTAAATAAACATAAAACAGAAGTTCTTATGATTGGCACAGATGCACAAAGAGAAGAACTTTCATGGAGGCTTGGAAATCTGGCTCTACAGATTAAACCAGAAGTAAAAAACTTGGGTGTTATCCTTGACTTTGAATTGAATTTTAAAAGTCATGTCCACAATGTTACAAAGACAGCTTTTTATCATTTAAGAAACATTGCAAGAGTCAGACCCTACCTTACTTTGGAGGATGCCAAGAAAGTCACTCATGGCTTTGTTTTTTCACACTTAGATTATTGTAATGCACTTTATACTGGTTTACCAAATAAAACCATTGATCGGCTGCAACTCATTCAAAACTCAGCAGCAAGAATTTTAACGAAAACTAGGAAAAGGGAACATATTACACCAGTATTAGCATCATTGCACTGACTAACTGTAACATTGAGGATAGATTTTAAAATTCTTTTACTTGCTTTTAAAGCCTAAAAAGGTCTAGCACTTTTATACCTCTCAGATTGCTTGTCAGAATATATTCCAAACTGTCACTTAGGTTGCTTAATGCTGGCTTGTTAAATGTGCCACAAACAAAATGCAAAAAGTATGGTGAAGCAGCTTTTTGCAGATATGCACCAAAAATCTGGAACAAACTCCCACCACATATTAGACAAGCATCCTGTTTATATTTTCAAGAAGTAGCTTAAAACTTATTTTTATGGTCTTGCTTTTAATTAACTCAACCTTTTATTTGCCTTTTACTGTTATCAGCTTTTTTTTTACCACCTGTTTTATCTTTATCTCGTGACTTTAACTCTTTATCACTGTAGTTTTTTATTGTTTATTGTATTTATCTTTCTCCTTTCTTTTAATATTTTAAAATGTTTTTTTTTGCTTGTACCCCTTTCTGTAAAGCACTTGAGCTGCATTTTATGTTATGAAAGGTGCTATATAAATAAAGATGATGATATCATCATCATCATCATCATCATCCTCATCATCACCACCACCACCACTACTACAACAACGAAAGAGGACATTTTTCTTTCTGAGAATGTAACATGTCTTCTGGCCCAAATATGATGGAAAAAGTATTTTTCTTTCCACAATTATAAAACAAAAGTGTAGATATTTTTCCTCAGTTTGCTTTTATTTTACTTGATTCTTACATGTTGCAGCTCTCAGATGTGACAATTATATTTGTTTACAGACATGTCATCCTGAAAAAAAAAAACACTATTTACACAAAGGTGACAACAGGTCAGTTAAACTAAGATCATGATATCTAAATGTCCAAATTATTTTCTGAGATTCTGTTGTTCAACCCTGAGCTCAGAGCACCACCTGGTGTCAGACTGAGAAACTGCAGATTCTTTTTTCAGCCACATGTCCAGTTAATGTGGAAAACCCAGAAAGACAAACAAATAAGTCGAGTTTTAATGTATCTTTTTAAACCTTATTGAAACATGTACAGGATATTTAAGGAAGATAATAAAAAATATACAAACACAACAAAATGTGACCAGAAATTATATGTATTTTGTTGGTTTGGGTTTTCTACAACCCTCAAGGTTGACTGAATAAGTTGGAAGTTATGTACTGTATAAATTTATAATCAGTTATGCTGTATTGATTTCATTCATTTTAAAAACATTATGATAATATTGTATGTGGTAATAATCAATAATTCCAGATTTCTACATTTAAGTCTTCCTTACACTTACAGGTCTATTATTTCCTAATAATCTCACAGAAAAAAATGTAATTTGTTACTTGTAGGGATATGGTATTTTAGTAAATTTAGTTAGTTATGTTGAATTTAAAAGAAACTGTTGATTTCTAGGAGGTATTTCCTTAAAAGTACTGCTTCGTACATATTTATTCATTAATCATTTAGTATAGGAAACTTAATGCTTCATAATTGTATGTTGGTTTGTAGACAGATTTTACGTTTTTGCATGTTTATCTGACCTTCTGTGCACTGATTACAAGATTATAGGTAACAGCTTAGAAATTAATTGAAATTAATGAACTGGAACTGCAAAGATTGATCACCTAATTACCTAAAATTAGTGCCAAATTACCATATAATTGCTATATTATTATGTTATTTTCAGGAAACTTCCTTGGATGTTATTAGGAATTTACAGATCTGTAAAAAGTGTTACATTCTCTTGTTTTCCTATCAAAATATAAATATATTCCTCCACATTGAAAAGTTTGTAAAGTGAATGACAGATGAGCTTTCACTGATCATCTTTCCACCGATGGGAAAAAATGTAATGTAGGAAATTTTCCAAAGGGAGGCGCCATTGCATTAAAAAAATCTTATAAGAAGAAGTCAGTGTGGAAATTTTTACAGAATATTAATATTTAGACAGAGTAATTATCTATCCATCCATCCAAACATATATAAATAAGAATAAATAAAACAAGTATGATATATAATGTACTAAATATAATAAGACTTAATCTAACAATCTGGTTAACATTTCCATATCTCACACTTCTTCATGTTCTTAAAGCTGCTTCCAGAAAGCTTCAAAAGCCTGTCAAGCCTTTTCTCTTTAATTCCTTTCAAGTCAAATCACCATCTTCATTTAAAAAAAAAAAAGCTTCCCTGCACCTCCTTATGAAAACTAATAACTCTGTATTTAGTACTGGCAGGTCTATGCTGCTCTCTGCTGGACAACACTGAAATACCTTAAACCTCTTCACTTTGTTTTCTGTGTTGTGGTTTTTCATTTTAATGTGGCATAGAAATTCATGTCCTTGTGAAGAATAATTCATATAGTTAAACTAAACTCAAAAAGTTCAATTATCGTTTTAAAAAAAAGTTTTATTCACTTTTATTCAATTATGACAGTTATTGCAGACAATTAAGACTGTTAATACCTAAAAAGGAAATACACATTATAATGTTTATTGTATTTTACTTTATTGCTTCGTTTGATTGGCATTTTAAATCTTCCATAGTACTGCAGCACACAGGAGATGTAGAGGGGAGGAGCAGCTCTGAGGGGAGGAACGAATGAAAGTGAAATTATGCATTCACTCAGTTGAGACTCCACTTTACAGTCATGAGAGCAAATGGAGGAAAACAGGACATATAAGGCAGGGTGAGTGTTAATACCACATTACTTTTTCCGTTTTAAGTCTGAGTCAGCGGTGTCCCTCTGGACTGTAGAGGGAAGACTTCTGTTGGAGCCATTTTTGTGTTTGCTCATGTACATTTCACAATTTTCCATACTATTGAGAGAATGTAAAACTTTCTTTTAACTATGAATTAATAAAAATTATATTCTGTGCGTCATGTTTGAGTCAAGAAGCAGATCTATGTCAAAGAGACAGTTTAAAAGACGGTTAACGCTAAAGAGAACATCCTGTTCTCTCACACTTCCTGTTTTCTCACCACTGGGTGTGGTGCTTATACAGACGTGTTTGTCTTGAATCTTGTGTTCTGAGTTCACAGTCAGGGTTTACTTGTGCTGTTAGTATAACTGTTATTATATCACTGTCAGTGCTACTAGTATTAATGCTATCGTTAGTGGTACTAGTACCACTGCAACTGTTATTACTGCCAGTATTATTCTTAATGCTACTGTTAATATTACTACATAACTGAGGCTAGGCAAAACGGTACCACAGTGTACACTGTAGAGATGCCAGTAAGAGTTTCTTTCATGCTCTTAATTAAACAATATTTTTACTATGTGTTCATGTCAGTGCCACTGTCGTTATTAACACAATAGACAAATACACAACTACTGTACATGAAGGTCTGGTTATGTTTTGACAACTATCACAGTTGGTTATGGTTTGTGTTCTGACCACTTAAGAGCTTTTGTCATATTGTCTCAGGTACTGGTGAGACAATGGAATACAATTCATGAAGGCCAGTTTGAAAAACATATGAGATTAAAGGTTTATTAGACACCAAAATACTACAGCACTTCAGTACACTATATTGTTGTACAAAATCATAAAAACATGTCAGTGAGCCACACCATTGCAATGAGTGACATGTAAACCAGATATTTTCTAATTCAGTTGTTCATCTTTTGCACTGATGATTAAACCAGGAGAGTTTCATACCAATCAAAGCCGTAGAAGTGCTCAAACTGTGAGTTATATTACATTGTCTATGGGGAAAAAGTAATGAAATTTTAATTTCAGGAATCAAGGGCGTCTGAAATAGCTCCTCCCACTTTGTAATTCTATTAGCTGGATAATTAACACTGCTTTGAAAGAGAGCAAGCAGATCCAAATTTAGGTGAAGTTGTTACTCTTAAAAATGTCTGTAAATGATACAGTCAAACTACATGCATGCATCAGACTCTTCAGACAAATTGTGAATTTACAGGAGATAAATGTTTAGGATTTCTGTGCCCTCACATATGATTTAAGCTGTAGATACAAAAAGAAACACAGACTTAGTATTCAGAGTGTGTACATTAGTTGTTTTGTTATATGGTATGTAAATGTAAGCATTAGCAGAAAAACAAAACAAAAGGCCAAGTTCTGACACAAACACCTAAACTGTGTTTTTTATTTGCGAACAGAAAATGCTCCAAAAAGGTGTTGTGATCTTAAAACTCTTCATACAATCATCAAAATCACAGACTGAACCTGCTGAGTTTATTGACCTTATCTCATGTCACTAAGGGCTCAGTGAGAAATGGAGCTTAGCGAAAGTTCAGTCAGGAAGACTATCTTTTTTGCATGCCTAGGTCAATAGTTTTACTTCTCATATCATCATGTCACTCATCTCTCACGCATGCTCACCCTATTTCCTAGCTGTCATTGCCTGGGGCTTGGATCGCGATATCAGCGGTTCATCAGCTGGTCTCATCTATCCAATAGCACAGCCACACACATTCATTGTAAGCCTATCATATGGTTGCTGTCTTTTTAAATATGTCTCTCTGCTTAGTCTGTGCATGCTGCTGTTATGCACGCCCCTCTATCTCCCCATCTCTGCCCAATCTCCACAGGTTCAGCAGCCGCCACCACCACCAGTGTCTGGACACCATGGGGTATCTATCTTGTGGCTGCTCAGGGATGATATCCTCGTGGAATCCAAGCAACAAAGACTTTTGTCATGACTGTCACATTTCTATCTCTGTTATAACAAACATTATCTTCACTCCATTCACTTGTCTGATTGAAATAACATACTATCAGCATCGTTAGTTAGGACTGTAACACTCAAATTGCCAAGACTGTTTGGGTGTGGTTTGACCAGATTTGATTGGCAGAGGCCTGGCAACATGCACAGAAACAACCCAATAATTGTCATCACATGTTGATTCAAATACTGCTAAATCCTGATCAGTGCACAGAAGCATATGACCCCATATTGATAGTGTGTATGTTGTTTTTTGTTATTTGGTATTTAAACATGTTTGTGAAAATGCCTTAAAAGTACAATATCAACTAAAATGATAAATGATACTTCCTGGAGGCTGGTTTTAGACTGCACGGGTCATTTGAGGGGTTATCATTGGATCATTGAAATTTTGTGGGTCTTAACTGTGGAAACATGAATGAAATCTTGCCAGGTGGGCAGTGACATAATTCTGATGGGTGGTCCTACAAAGAAACAGTTATTGGTTACTGTAATGAAGATTTGAGAAACCTGATTTTTCCCAGGTAGATTTCTCCTGGAGATCATCAGCTTCTCTGCCATGTATGCACATAACATGTACTTAACAAAAGACTGTATATGGGGAAAGTGGAGCAGCTGAATGAAAGGAGAGATCATTGTATAGAGTGATTCATTCATGTATTTAAAGTCCTAAAACTGAAACTAACACAAAGTATCCTCTAGATGTCTAAATAAGTTGGTTTCCAGCACTTAACATTTTACTGTTAATTGAATTCAGACACATTCGCACTGAGAAAAAGTTCTGGCTCAGACACACAGAAAAACTGAACAAAAATCAGGACTAACAAACATTTTCTATCACAAATACAGATAAAATAAGAAAGGCATGCTTTGAGAACAAGGTTGGTGTAGAGAAGAAATCTCATCACTGATTTGTTGCTTGTACACACAGATTTACACTACCCAGTATTGTGCATGTTAACACGTTCCCTGAATACCCACATAACTTGGTTTCTGAGTAGCCTGGCTATATAAGTGCATGTAAAAACGATGATCGTTGTTCAGATCTATATTTTTCTTCTCTTTCAGCAGATAGTTATCTGCAGGAGGTTTCAGATATATACAAGATCAGTCTGAGGAGGAGATGTCAACAAGTGACTGAGGGAACTGATGAAGCAGGAAGTAGAACCCTCCTCAACAGGATCTACACTGAGCTCTACATCACAGAGGGAATGACAAACGAGGTTAATACCCAACATGCGGCGTGGCAGCTTGAGACAGCTTCAAAAATGGAGACCCTCCATGACATTCCAATAAAGTGCCACGATATCTTAAAGCCTTACCGAACCAACAGGAACACATCAGAGTTGTTCTGGCGAAAGGTGTCGCTGGCGTTGGAAAAACCTCAGTGCAGAAGTTCACTCTGGACTGGAGCAGAGGGCTTGGAAAACCAGGATGTCAGTCTGGTGATTCTGCTTTTGTTCAGGGAGTTGAACTTGATCATATGAGCAGTACAATCTCCTCATGCTGCTCCATGATTTCAATCCAATATTACAGAAGGTCACAGCAGAGAAGCTTGCTGACTAAAGTTTTGTTGATCTTTGACAGCCTGGATGAAAGCAGACTTTCACTGGATTTCAAGAACAGGAGGGTTGTGTCTGATGTCACACAGAAGTCATCAGTCAGCATGGTGGTGACAAGCCTCATCGAGGGGAAGCTGCTTCCCTCAACTCTTGTCTGGAAAACTTCCTGACCTGCAGCAGCCAATCAGATCCCTTTGACATGTGTTGACGGGGTAATAGAAGTACGTAGCTTCACTGATGCCCAGAAGGAGGAATACTTCAGGAGGAGATTCAGTGATGAAGAGCTGTCCACCAAAATGGTCTCACACATCAAGACATCCAGGAGCCTCCACATCATGTGTCACATCCCAGTCCTCTGCTGGATCACTGCTACAGATCTGGAGCACATGTTTAATACAGACCTGAGAGGAGAGCTGCCAAAGACCCTGACTGACCTGTATTCACTCTTCTTGCTGGTTCAGACAAAGAGGAAGAAGCACAAGTATGATGAGGGACATGAGACAAGTCCACAGGGGCTGATGGAAGTTGACAGGGAAGTTCTTCTGAAGCTGGGGAGGCTGGCGTTTGAACAGCTTGACAAGGGAAACATCGTGTTCTACCAGGAAGACCTGGAGCATTTTGGTCTTGATGTCACAGAGGCCTCTGTGTTGTCAGGAGTTTGTACAGAGATCTTCATAGGAGAGTGTGATCTTCCAGAAAGCAGTCTACTGCTTTGTTCATCTGAGCGTTCAGGAGTTTCTTGCTGCAGTCTACATGCACCACTGCACTGGAGGGCTTCCTGGGAGAAGAGTTAAAACTCAGGAAGTCAAAACCAAAGTCTTTCCTTGAGAAAATTATTGCTTATTTCATAAGCAATGATAGCTGGATGTCTTCCTAATGGGAACCATGGAGAAATTTTTCAAAAGTGAAAATGGCCACCTAGACCTGTTTGTTTGCTTCCTTCATGGCCTTTCTTGAGTCCAATCAGAGTCTCTTAGGAGGCCTGCTGGGTCAGACAGAACAGTTCAGAAACCATCCAAAGAGTCATCAACAACCTGAAAAAGAAGAACACTTGTGATATCTCTCCTGACAGAAGCATCAACATCTTCCACTGATGATGACGATGAATGACCACTCAGTACATCAGGAGATCCAAGAGTTCCTGAAGTCAGAACAGATCAGAGAAGGAACTCTCTGGGATCCACTGAGGACCTGCAGAAAGGCTCAGTAAGTCCAGATGCGATTAGCATTATAAATCAATGTAGATTGGTAGTTTAGTTCTTCAAATATAAATTATATAAAATTGTTAAAATAGTGCTCTACTTGTTCATAGCCAAAATAATGTCAGTTATATTTAGCCACAGATGTTCTTGAGCTGTTTCAAATGTTTCAAGTGTGACTTATCTTAAAAATTACTGTCTCAGCATCTTCCACCTTTTTCTCACACTAAAAACAGACCTGGTGGTCTTTAATCATTTCACAGAAAACCAAAATGCTATACCACAGATTAGCCTTCTTCCTAACTCCCTGGGAACTGTCTCTTATTGGCATAATGCTATCTTTGCACTCTCACTGGCACATTCATCATGGGAAGGCAGTTTTCCACCACACAATGGTGCCTTTATTTCTCATGAATTCAGCTTTTTATTTTAAAGATGGAAGTTGTGTTACATAGTCTTGTTTTTAAGTCTCTTATATTCTGTTTGTCACAGAAAAAAACTCTTTTTACTCTCTTCTCTCTTGTTGGTGTAGAAGAAAGTAGTAACAGGAAATGCATAAAGGTCTGAATGAAGAGCAGAATGGTAGAATTCAGACAGCTTAAAGAGATATTTTATACATTAAAGATCAATGTTATATTTTAATGCTGATACCCTGATAACATCTTTCTGATGCTATGTTAATAATTCAACCTTATTGGTTTGTTAATTGTGTTTGTGTGCTGAATCAGTTTCTCAGAAAACAATGTTGACATCTAAACATGCTGTCATCTGTCATGCACATAATTATATTATATTTAATTACATTAATATTTTATATACAGGTCTAATGTTGTCAAGCCATTTGTTTCATTTGTGCTTGTCAAAAGTCATTAAATTTTCTTGCTTATGGGTGGGAACCTGACAGCAGCAGGTAGCTTGCAAAGAGAGATGAACTTTCTCAACTGTAACTGTAAAAATAGTGGACAGTAAAAATGGTTTTCTAATCGAGATGGCCTCATGCCAACTTTGCAGAGACAGACATGGGATCAGATCACACAGACAAACTGCACATTATGGAAGCCTCAATTTAACTCTGGTTTCTCTCCCTTCATCTGCTAGATTAAAAAAAATATTAAAAGTCTGCAGGTTTGAGAGAGAGTGATAATAATTATTGTTTCATTCAAGCACAGTGAGATATGATTAGCTGAACCAGGAGTGCTCTGGAAGCCTACTAGTTCAGACGCATGCCAAATGCAGTAACCACAATGTCCGTGGTTCAATTCTGGCAGTGGACCTTTGTTGCATGTCATTCCCTGTCTCTCTCCTTTTGTTTCCTGTTATCTCTTAACTGTTGCTTGCAATCAAAGGAAATACCCCAGAGAAAAAATATTTAAAAAAAAAAAAAGAGTTACTGAACCACTGAGGTGAAGACCAAATGTTAATCAAAATAGGGAATGTCAAACTTTCTTAATCAAATGCATGAAGAAAATATAAAGTGTCCTCTTTTCATGATAACATATGTTGTAATATGTGTCATGGCAGACTTTCTGACTGTGGACTCTTAGAGACTCACTGTTAGGTTGTGGCCTCAACTCTAATGTCCAGCCCCTCCCATCTGAGAGATCTGGATCTAAGCTACAACAATATGCAGGATTCAGGAGTGAAGCTGCTGTCTGCTGGACTGGAGATTCCAAATTGTAGAGTGGAGACTGAGGTCAGAGGCTGTTACTATGGTTTATCAACTGAATAAAACAACTGAAACTAATGTAATTTATGTACATACATAACTTACAATCATGAAGTTAATTTTCTTTTTTCCAGATTTAAAGTTTTCAACTGTACAGTAAATTAAAAAAAAAAAAAAAAAAAAAAAAAAAAAGAAGTGCAATATATGACAATCAGCCCCACTTGATGTTGCACTATCACTAGCATCTCAGACCAAAACAAATATGTGCATCATTTACTCAAAGTTGGGGGGGGGGGGGGGGGGGGGGGGGGGTAGCAGCCCCTGAATAGACAGTTCTTGAAACTCAGATCAAACTGTCAAACTAAGCAGTGCTGATCAAATATGGATCAAGATTCTGTTACTGCATTGCCTATTTTTCATCTCAAATGTTTTCAGAAACATTTTAGTGTACTGTTTGGCTGTAATTTGAGGAAGTTTGTGACGTGGCCGCCATGTTGGAAACGGACCTGAAGGACATGGAGGGACTCACATGCACGCATGGTCAGAGTGGCTACCACAACACAGAGCAGAGAGGCTCAGACAACAACACACAAAGAGGGAGTGTGACTTCACTCTCTGCCCAGGTCACCATTACTCCACTATATCTTTACATAGCAAATAGTTGTTAGCTGACATCTAGTGGGGCTCATTGTCATTTATTGCAACTTTAATATTTATCATTTTTGGTAACAAGTCACTAAGCATACAGAAGATCCTCTCAACTAATACTGTGTGTTTTAAATTGTTAAAGTTTAGTTGATGAAGATTTTTCTGGCTTACATTAATTTTAATGTGTTTTAATGAATAATGTTTGATTATTGATATTGTTCCTTCAGAACATACATACACACACACACACACACACACACACACACACGGGGACACAGATCAATGCAGGTGTGTAAAATATTTTTTATGAGTCAGTTTTGGTGCCTGAATGTTGTGGTGACATTTGGATGATGTCTGTAAAAGGCTGACATTATGATGATCCACAGTAACACATCACTCTGCTCATTTTAGGGAAAAGCTCATTGATGAGGACATAGTAATGTTGAACTACATATTTAAAACCTGAACACATCTGACTGGATTATAAATGGATTTCAATCTTCACTAGTGCAGTTCCTGTTCATAATGTGCCTGTTGGGAAGAAGGCTGACATTATGATGATCCACAATAACAAAGTCACTCTGCTCATTTTAGGGAAAAAGTCATTGATGTAATGCTGCACTACACATTTAAACCTTTGTCCAACCCCTTCCATCTGAGAAAGCTGAATCTGAGCTTCAACAAGCTGTAAGGTTCAGGAGTGAAGCTGCTGTGTGATTTTCTGGAGAGACCACACTGTAGACTGGAGACTCTGGGGTCAGTTCACTGACTGTTATTATTGTTGGTCTTAATGTTTAACAATTGAACCTAATTTATGTACAAAAAGACTCACATCTATTAAGTTGATTTCCTTTTTCCATAGTTTCATTTTTTTTACTGTTCAAAATTTAGTCTGTCATTATAAAATATGACTGATTCTTAAGGACATTGTAGAAAATGTGAACTATTAGTTGTTAAAGTAAATTGATGTTTATCATTTTTGGTAAAAGTCACATCTGTATACAGAAGATCTCAACTAATATCAGTTTTAAATTGATCGAGTTTAGTGTTTTATTATATTCATGTGTTTTAATGAGTAATGTCCGATCAGTGATATTCATCCTTCAGAGCACGCGCACACACACACACAGAAATCAATGCAGGTGTTTAAGGTATTTTTTAATGAATGAATGTTGACATGAATTTGTGTCTGAATGCTGTTGTGACATTTGAATGATGTCTGTAGAAGGTTGGCATTATGATGATCCACAGTAACACAATGATACACTCTACTCATTTTAGGAAAACACTCATTGATGAAGACATAGTAATGTTGAACGACATATTTAAAACCTTAACACATTTGATTGGATTATAAATGGATTTTAATCTTCACTAGTGCAGTTCCTGTTCAAAAATGTGCCTGGTGGGAAGTAGGCTGACATGATGATCCAGAATAACACAATGACAAAGTCACTTTGCTCGTTTTAGGGAAAAAGTCATTGATGTAATGCTGCACTACACATTTAAATCCTGAACACATCTGATCTGATGATTAATGGATTTTTATCTACATAATTTATTCTTTATTCAGGCAGTGAATGCAGATTGTCAGTGATCAGCTGTGCTTCTCTGGACTCAGCTCTGAAGTCCAACCCCTCTCATCTTTCCTCAGTGAAGCTGTGAGAGAACAACAATTACAGGCTTAAGGACTGGACAGAAAGACAGAGAGAACAGGCAGCCAGCCAATCAGATCATCCAGATGCTTGTTGTGATCGTGTGTTTGAGTTGATGTAAAGATGACTACTGTTGTGTTCATGTCAGCAGGAAATAAAGCTGGATTATAGCTGACAGCCTTACAAGATGTATATAGACAGTGGTCCTCATCATCAAACTGTCATACTATCAGATATGATCTGTAAGTGTTTTCTCATTTCAACACTAAGTAATTGATCAGTTCATCTTTGTCAGAGCTCTAAGATCAGTCTGATTGAAGCCTGCAAATCACTGGTTCTGATTCCACAGAACCATCATTATGTTCAACCATGTGGTCTTTATACAGACCAAAACCTCTGATGTCCAGGAATCACAGCAGGTGTTTAGCTGAGAGCTCATACTGATTGTGTTGTGATGATTTCACAGCAGGAAAGATCTTCAAATCCCACAGAAACTCTGTAGCTTTTAAACTTTTATAACCGTTCACATGTATCAACAGTAAATCTATCACTAAACTGATGACTGAATGTCTGTTTCTGCAGTAATGTGTTCATGACTCAGCAGTTTATTTCCTCTGTATTTCAGTGAAATCTGCAGAGTAAACAGACGTGATACAAAAGTTTCTGCGGGTCTGTGAGCTTGGAGCTCAGTGTGTTCACCACAACATGTTAACATGAGTGCTGAAAGGAAGCTTGCTACGCTACACAGCTGTTCCACTTCTGGTCTGAACAGGACTGAAGTCCCTGCTGCTCTTTATACTGGATGTGCTGCATCACTGACCGACAGCTGATGAATTGAGTCTCACTAAACACTGATTTTTATTCTGTTTCTTCTTCTGTCATGATCTCCGTAAGAGTGTGAGTAAACATACAGGAGTGTGTGTTGAGAGAGGATCAGCTATATCCTGATGATCCATCTGGACTGGCGTCTGGATTTTGTCATCCTCACTTAAGTCCCATGACTGACTACAAACTGAACAGTTATCTCTGGATTTTGTTGAAGTCAGCACTTTACAGATTTATTGTATATGACCTGTTTGGTGCAGAAAAGATAAAAAAATAAATTAAAAAAAAAAAAAACAGGTTTTATAAGTCAGACTCTGACCCTGGGCCCGTATTTATCAAGCGTCTCAGAATTGATTTGAGAGGTTTTAACTGAGAACTAAAACTAATTTATGAAGCAGAAGAGAATTTACTCTGACATTCAGAGAAGGATTACTCCTGGAAGGGAGCAAGCAGAATTCAGTTTTTATGCTCCACATATCTAGAACAAACTTGCAGAAAACTGCAGGTCTGCTGCAACTCTTAATTCTTTTAAATCACAGTTGAAGACTTTTGTTTGCCACTGCCTTATATTAAACCAATTTTGAGGGTTAATATGTTACACTGCACCGTAACTTTTATTCTCCTGTTTTATCTGCCTTATTCTGTTTTAGCTTCTTTTTATTTCCAATTTAAGACTTTAAAAAAATTGTATTTATGTCTTTGTGGCGGTATTGAATGTCCTTGAACACAGCTGTTCTGTAAGAAGCTGGAGAACCAGCTCCCAGCCTCATAAAAAAAAAAAATAAAACAAACCACCTCACAAGGTTCTGTACATTGGGAAACGGCCCCTTAATAAACAAATGCCTCTTTGATATATATACTAAATAAACAAAATAAAGCCTGCAGGTGTTAGGCTATCGTGAGGCAAGCACAACCTCTTGTACAAATAGCACTAAGATCAACCCAATGCAGGTCACTTGGTTGAAAGGTACCCTCAAATCAGAAAGGCAAAAGACTCAAAAGGGTGAACAGACTGCAAATGAGATCTGCAACAAGTTGAGGAAAGAACACAGCGACCAAGGTGTGTGGTTTCCCTCCTCTCTTAAACCCCAGAAAAAAGGCGTCGTCATACCCTGATTGGCCAAGAGGGGAATGCACCCAGCTGCCCTCAATTACTATTTGGGAGCCAGTTCCCACACCCTTCCCAACAGGTGATCTGAATAACCCTCCAATCAATCCGGAGTGATTTTGACATGCAACAACACAATTTCGGAACCGGGAGACACGAATTCAGAACAGGGAAATGACAGCAAGTCCCATGAATGGGTAACTGCTACACTCTCCCCCCCATATAATAAAACACCGCCTCCTAGGTGTTTACACATGTCCTTCACACAGTTATTTACTTTCACATAATTTCACAAAAAACCTAAAAAGTCATCTTCATCACTAGTGTCTCTGTCCATAAAATGTGCATGTGACAGCTTCTTTCTCCTGAGCTTCCACCTTGGCACAGGTTGGGTGACACTCTTTTAAGTCAGACACCTTGACCACTTGCAGATCCTGTCCCGTGTCCTCGAGCACAATTCTGTAATTCACAGGGCCTACCTGCTCCACAATACGGTACGGACCAATCCACCATGGTGCAAGCTTTTTGGAAGAAATGGACAGGGGATGGGCTTTCATCCAGACCCTGTCTCTTGGTAGGTAACATGTTGTTGGTGTTTGTTGCAGTTATGAGCTGTTTTCTTTTTGCCCATTCCAGGTTTGACTCTACAAGAGCTTGGACATTTTTCAGGGCATGGGGCACCTGTGAAGAGGGCTCAAGGGCTCTGGTGAAAGGTCCTTTTAAAAACCCTCCAAGCAGCAGCTCAGCTGGGGTAAAGCCAGTGGCTTCATTAACCGCAGAGTTCAAGGCAAAACACAGCTCTCGTATGAACCGATCCCAATTCTTATGCCTCTCCCCAACATAAGAAGCTATCATGCTTTTCAGAGAGCGGTTAATACGCTCAGACATCTGGTGACTGCTACATCTTTTTATATTGCCTTGTTCTGCTTTTATATTCTGTCTTGATGCCTTTTATGCTCTATGTAAAGCACTTGAATTTCCTTGTTGAAATGTGCTATACAAATAAACTTGCTTTGCCTTGCCTTGCCTTGCCTTCCTGTATGTTTGTGTTTGTTTTGTGTAAAGCATTCTATAACATTGGTTTTGAGAAGTTTTATACGCTTCTCAGGGGAGGGTGGTGGGATGATGATGGTGGTAAACAAAGACCAAATTCTAATTGCAGAAACATCTGTGGAAATAAATTAACTTTCAGCATTTTTTTCCTATGTCAAGCTTCAGTTTCATGTATAACATCTATTTTTAGTTCAGTTATTTTTTCTGTCCTTGTGTATAAATGACCCATATTTTATTGAATCTGTGTTCTTTGTTTTGGATATCTGTGGATCAGTTAGATTTTTTTGCCTAACCACTGAACCACCAGGACATGCCATCTGAGTTTTTGGTTGTAATTTGGTGCTATTTATAGCAGTGCTATATATTCCATTTCGACCTGAGTTCATATTTATTCATCAGTCATTTATTATTGGAAACTTTAAAATTTACAATTTCATTTAGCAGACGCTTTTATCCAAAGTGATATACATCTGAGACTGATACAATACAAGCAGGGATCAGGAGACAACAACATGAGTAAGTGCCATAAAGCTTAAGTTTGAGTCTGATAGGATGTAGGTGCCAACAGGCGGTGCACCGATGCGATGCATAGAGTACATAGATTTTAGATTTTTTTGTGCCTTTTTGTTTTTTCTTTATTCTTATATATGTTGAATTGTATGTTTTTCTGCAGATAAAACATGTTTGCATGTTTGGCTGACCTGCTGTGAACTGACTAAAAGACTTCAGGTTATGCTAGCTTAGCAACTGGAATTCACTAATTGGAAGTGTACCAATTGAACACTGTCTTTATTTTACCTATAAATTAGTGCTAAAGTACTTGGTTCTTTCCAGAAATTTTACTAACTTTAGATTGTCTATGTTTCTTTATTCCTTAACTTTGCTGCTGAAATCAAGTGCAATATACAAACAAGAAAACAGTGCCACCAAGTGACGATAAAAGAAAACAATGTGAGAACAATCAATGTGAGAGATGACACAATGCAGCCCAGACATAAACACAATATGATACCTTCCACTGTGCAGCACTGACTATAGTACTGCTATGAGTACCAGGAGTTTTTATGTGCAAGACATACACACCCACCCTCCTTGTGCTGCTGTGTGTTATAGAGTGTGATGGCTGATGGGATGAAGGAATTCCTCGCTCTGTTACTTTTGCAGCTGGGAGCTGAAGACATCAGCCTGATGGGAGAGGCTGAAGCTCACTGAACAGGGTGTCAGTCTTTGAGAGGGCATGGGTTTTGTAGATGTCACTAAGGCTGTCTTGCTCAGTGCTGTTTTTTTTTTTCCGCAATACTCACAAACAACAAACAGTTGATTCATCTGGTCCCGTCCTCCAAACCTGGGGGAAGATAATGTTGCATTTCTCTGAGCATTAAAAATGTGACAGGGTTTCATCCCGTCCCTTAGTTCTTATAGTGTAGTCTCGTTCAGAGAGAACAGCTTCAGGGCCAATGTGGAAAGTAGGAATTGTTACAGTAATCAAGACCCATTTCCACATACATAATGACATGTATGTATTGTATTAAGACAGACTTGGGGGGGAAAAAAAGACCTATCCTTTAAATTCACCAAAGAGCCCTCGTTCCTCTGGGTGCTGAATGACGCCAAATGATCCTCCTGCTCTGCAAACAGGAAACATGACGTCCACCCAGAGGAGGAGGGTAGGAGGAGAAAGAGGAGGAGGAGGAGGAGGAGATGGTTCAGGGAGCTGCAGGCTGCAGTCGGAGCATTGTTGGATGGTGGAGTAGCGAGACGCTGAGACGCTGTGGACAGCAGCTGATGGGTGAGGAGATGAAAACTGTTCAACTTTTACAAACTGAGGCTGAGGGTGACACACACACAAAGAGAGAGAGAGAGAGAGAGAGAGAGAGAGAGGATTAATGTCAGGCTAAAAGTAAATTTACTCTCCAATTTTGGATGTTTTCTTTTGGGAAAGTTGCATGTTTGCTGCAAGTTTTAAGTCCTTTGAGACAAAAGTAGCAGCAGGAATTAAAATGAAGATAATAAAAGACAGAGATATCAAACATGAGCTGATATAAAATGAATATACACCATATTTTTAAACTTTGGTTTCTGTAGATTAATCTTTCTAATAGGGTGTTTGCATAAAATATTACCCTCTTGAAGAAAACGGAGTTCACATTAGACAGATTAGTGAAATGATACTGAATGCAACATAAAAGCTACTTGATCAAACAATAATTGCATCAATCAGTGCTGTTTGTGAATTTTGTTTATTCTCTGTTGAGAAGTAAAGTGAGAGTAAAAATTATAAGGTTAGCTACATGCAGGAAATGAGATGCAGCTGCATTCAACTCAGATGATGCTTAGTAACAAAATTCAGCTATTAAACCTTTATTTTAGGACATTAGTTGAGTAAAAACAAAGAGGAAATGCTGCATATTGCTGTTCTGGAATTTCTTTATAGAGGATAAACATGTTTTAAATGAGCAGAGACACATGAACTCTCACCTGTTTTGGATTCAGGAGAACAAGATGAAACTTATCATCCTGTAGTTTGTTGTTTGTCTAAAATCAAAAATGTCTCATGGGAAAACAAAATGTCTTCTGCTGTTGCCCTGCAAGTCTCTTAAGTAAAGATTTATTTATAGAGAGCATGTTAAATATCAAACAACTAGGACAGAACAGAAAAACAGCAGTTGAAAAAAAGCGAGGGAATATAAGGTTTTGAGGTAAACTAGTCCAGTGTTTAGGGGCAAAGACAGCAAATGCTCAGACACAACTGATTTTAATTTTAATTTGATTTAATTTAATTTGATTTAATTTCAGTTCAGATTTTTCACGAAAAGCTTCTCACTTCTTGTTATAATGTCTGAACTTTACTTCAGTGTTTGAATTAAGTAAAAGTCGTGAAAGGAGATAATATCACACTCTGTTTCTTTTGTATTTTAAGCGATGTGATAATGATTGTTTTAGTGGTTTAAGATTATTATTATCTTAAGTACTGTTATAAGTAGCTACTGTTGAACTAATTAATTTTTAAAAGATTAAAGTTATAATTAGGTTATTCATAAGAGTGTCTGAAGTTAAATGGTCACACTACCACCAAAATTAAAGATACAAGATTGCAGTCTGAAGCTCCCAAATTGATTGACAGGTCTTAAATAAAATCTGATTTATTCATGTTTTCTGATGCTGTTAAAGGTTTGTGTACATGAGTAATGTTTGTTTACAGGCCAAGGTTTTTCAGCTATAATCAGATGAAAAACAACAACAAAAACAAACAAAAAAAAAAAAAAGCAAATGTTCGTTCTTTAAGTCAAAGTCTTCAAACCTGTAATTGAAATGGTCAAAACAAACACTAATTGGGTCTTCGATGACAGTTATCTGCCTTGTTGCCAATGATGATAGCCACATAGTTTACACAATTAATATTATTAGCATTATCATGATTAAAAATGTTTTTATTTGTATGTCTATTTTACTTCTCTGTTATAAAACTGATGCCAGAATCCATCCTGAAATAACAAAAATATTAAAACTTTTGCAACTCTAGCTGGGTACTAATTTAATTAAAAATAACAGCAGCAAACACAATTTAACAATAACAATAATACATATACTGTCCGCACAAAGACGTTTAGTCACACAAATCCCAGGCCTCATATATATTTATTCTCCGAGCTGAATATATTATTTTTAATAATTATTGTATTATATTATATATATCTAGCTCATTCTTACGTCATCTATGCATAGAAACAAGAACTGCTGCTGATTTAATTTCATTATTGTGCATTAAATGTAAAGAAACCCTAATCTGTATCTCATCGCATTCTTCTTCTCCTTTTAATTAATTAATTTTTTTTTTAACAATTTCTAGAATTTATCAAATAGAAACATTTGATGCTTCTCCAAAAAGTATCCTCTTTTCTCAGCTTTATTTCACGTTAAGTAGGCCCTAAAAATTGTTGGATTGTGGATCACATTAGAAGTCCTTTTTGACTTCTTAAAGATCGATAATTGCACTAAAATCAAATATAGGCCTATGAAAATCAGTAAGAAGCTGGTTGATAAATGACTCCCGTGTGTGCAGAGCAGAGCTACGGGGAGGTGAACCAGCTCGGCGGGGTGTTTGTGAACGGCCGGCCGCTGCCCGCCCCGCTGCGGCTGCGGATCGTGGAGCTAGCGCAGCTCGGCATGCGGCCCTGCGACATCAGCCGACAGCTGCGCGTCTCTCATGGCTGCGTGTCCAAGATTCTGGCCCGCTACAACGAGACGGGCTCCATCCTGCCAGGAGCCATCGGTGGCAGCAAGCCGCGCGTCACCACCCCCGCCGTGGTCAGAAGCATCCAGGAATACAAGCAAGGGGACCCGGGTATTTTCGCCTGGGAGATCCGGGACCGGCTGCTGACGGACGGGGTGTGTGACAAGTACAACGTGCCGTCCGTCAGCTCCATCAGCCGGATCCTCAGGAATAAGATCGGGACTGTTTCTCAGCCGGGTCAACATGAGAGCAGCAAGCCGGCTCCGGCTCAGCTGCCCCCATACGGACACGTCTACCCCTACTCCCCCACCGGGACCAGGACCGGATCCGTACCCACCGGGCACGTCGGTCTGCCGCGGAGCTGGCACAACATCCTGGGCATCCGAGCCTTCATGGATCCGGCAGGTTGGTGGCAACTATTTAATAACACTTCAAAACTTCTGATTTTCACCCTCAAATATCCAAAAGTTTTACTGAAAACAAAACTTTTCCCTCATTGTGTATTTGCATATAAACTATATGATGTTTGCAATCAAATATTTAAACCCCAAACTACGTGTTTTTATGGCAAATAAATCAAACAGAAAATCAAATTGCATATATTGCATCTTCTGATGTCGTATCTAATCAAATTTCTCCAAAATTCAGCCTTACATATTGGATATTTTTGTAAACTTTATGATCCCTCTCTTAAGAAATTAAAATAAAGTTTTGTGAAGTGTTTGCGAAAATAAAGTGACTTTGTAAAATTGCAGCCACCGGTGGTTGAAACAGAAACAGAAGCATATTATTCTGTTTACAGACATGTTTCAGGTGAGTTTTTACATAAATGCCATAAAATAAATAATATTACAAGCTAATACTATGACTGAGAAGATTTCTTTAAAACGGGGCTGTAGCCAGGAGTTTAGAAATTCTGCATCACCTACAAGAAAATCTGTACCTTTTTTAAATGGTATATTTTCATATTTGATTTATTTAATAATTTGTCTGGTCGAAAGCATGCAGATTTAGTCTTCTCTTTAAACCTTTTTAGATTTAAGCCTTCTTCACAATGTCAGGAATAAAATTCTGATTGGGAAATAATGCATCATGTATTTATTTATTATTTATGTTAATGCAAAATTAGTAAAATGTTATCACGTCTAAAGAGGAATCAGCATTTCAAAATACTCATCATGTGTAGGCTTTTAAGTGTGGATTGTAAAGTTTCCTAAAGTTGCTAAAACCTCCAGTTTCCTAGAAAAACACAGAGAACGTGACCTAAAATGATAGAAACCTATGTGGACATGTATTCATATTGAGGAGCACTGGGATAAACTGATTTTTAGCTTGAGTCCTTATATTAAAGACTCTAATCAAAGAAGACTGTTCAACATTCTTACTTTTGCTGTCCAGGAAAATATACTGATCAGATTAATTGATAATACTCCACCAAAAAGTGTGGGATGACTCATGCTGATATTTGAGTTAATACCATTGAAATATCTGCAGATTTAAATGAAAAATTGACGACTTTCTTTTTAAAGACTCAGACTTTCCTCTTTAAATATACTGATCAAAGACTTAAATATGTATTTAAAAGAATGATAAACTGCAATAATGACTGGCAAACTGACATTTTTAGGTTATAATGTGGGAATTTACCCCCCTCATCGCATATTTACTTTTTCTTCTCTCTCTCCAGATGATTATTTGTTGCATCACTGTCGGCTGTAACAGGACTGAGCGTTTTCTACCAAGTCAGCATGATTGCAAACTGATACTACAGAAGATAAAAAACACACCTTGTTTAAAAATCTACTATAACTACTATACTATGCAAAATAAGCCAGATGATGAGATAATCAGCAGATAAAGTTTTCAGTCCCAAAACGGTCGGTTAGCTACACTGTGAGTTTAAAAAAATCGTATATTATACTATAAATCTTATTTATTATTTGATTGATTTCATTTTCCTCTTCGCTGTGTTTTTACATGTTGTTTGAATGCACTCATGCCACTTTGAATTGCCTCTGGTCCCAAATTTTTCAGAAATCCTGTGGTGATATTCAACTGCTGTTTTTGTTTTTTAGTCTTGTTCACATCTGAAGACAGTCATTCATGCCTTCATTCTGTCATCTTTGATTCATCTCTGGTTTCACTCAAACCTTTTGTGTTTAAACTCGATCCAGAACTTCTTGTTCCTTCTCGGGAACTGATTCATTTAACCCTGAAAACCCCTGATGGATCCACCGTCTCTAGCATCATCTTTACATTGTTCAAATCTACGGAACTTCATTTATTTTTTATGTTTTTTTTAATCATTAAGAAAACAAAACCTACAACAATGATGAAGAGAAAACAAGACATCCAGGATAGTAGGAAAAACAAGCATGAAAGAGGGAGGAAATTATGCTTTTGCTCAAGGGTTGAGCTAATACCAGACAGTTTTAGAGACAGTTTTTCACAGTTTTTATGGCCTTGCAATTCTGAAGAAGGTTCAGCATATCTAGATAGATACTAAAAGTGGTATTGAATATGCTGAAGTTTGTTTTTTGGTTTGAGATCTTGGTAGTGAGGACATATTTACTCAAAAATAAAAAGAAAGTTAACAATATACAGAATGTAGAAGTCTATAAAATCATCCACTTCAAACAGCACCAATTTATCTTTTTAAAGTCAACAGTTATAATTCTCCTCTGAAGAAAATTCATTATAAGTCAGTCCAACAGAACTTTATTTACACTTACGAAATGTGTTTAAGTGAGAATTTAGACATTTCAAATTGATGTAATAATGCAGCCAGATGTGATATTTTTGTTTATAATTTTGAAGCTGTCAATTTGTTAAAATCTCAAAATAACATCTGTGTTGGTGCAACAATACTCAAATGTAATCAAGTCTTAAGATAGTGGAACCATCTAGCCTATAAAAATAACCAGTGTTTAGTCTTTTAAGCGTTAAATGTAAAGTTTCCTGAAGTTGCCAAAACCTCCAAATTCACAGAAAAACACTGAGATCGTGACCTCAGATACCTTGACAATATTACTTTTCAAAAATATAAATGATATATACGGCAGCTTCACTGGCAAAATAGCGTCAGTGTTGAAAGAATCAACAGCTAACAGAATCCATCAACAACTTTAAGACTAAAGATAAGTTAAGTCAGTGGGTGAAAAGCTCTAAGGTGCGACTGACAAACATTGTGAATCTTTTTTAGCTGTTCAGCACTTTGACAAAATAACTGCTTCGATTAAGCAGATATGGAAGAAATAAAACAAAGTCAAAAAACATCTGTAAATAATAAAACTGTCGTCTGCCCTGCAGAACACCAGAGCCTGTTTTATAGCAAGGTATTTTGTGTTTGACTTTTGTAAACAGAAGTGAGAAAATCTGACAACGGGTTAGAGAGTTTCATTATTTTTAATATTTATTCGTTGAGAATTTTCTGGACTTTTCTTCATACTAGTGAAATCTTATGGTCACTGACTCCTAAGGTGTCATTTCTCTCCTTAAAAAACACTTTGTTGCTCTTCTAACTGGATTAAATTTAACTGAATATGACACAAACTGATCTTTTAAGGTGGACTAAAATTGCTCAAGAACTGCTGATATGAGTTTCCACACAGAGACAAAAATGTTAAAATATTTTTAATTCAGTGTTAATTTGTTTATTTGCAGCTCTGTCTGGATCTGATGGACATTCAGCTAAAGTGGACGACTGGACCAGTATGAGCGGCAGACCGTTTCCCTCCGGAGTCAATGGAGTGGACAAAACCAACAACGAGCCAGACCTCAAATACCCACAACAGGTAAATAAAATAATCATTATAAAATTGTAAAATTGCTGGAATTCTTCACAAATTTGAGTTTCAGGTTTTGGAAAATACACACCTGCAGCTCAATATACTTTAAGCCAACAGTTCAACAGCAATTAAGCTGTTGACTTATCAGAGACAAGTATTTTCAGTGGCTGTGGTGGACATTTTTGAAAAGTGGGGACATTTTTTGAGGTGAGCAAATTTTTGGAAAGTGAGGACTGGGTTTAATTTTGGAAAGAAAGAACATTATGCAAATTAGGAATTAAAAAATAGGCATTTTTGGAAAATGGCGACATTACCGTCTATTTGTGGGTTAAGACTTTAGTGTTAATGTTAGAATAAGGTTAAAGTTAAGGTCTAAGATAGGATGTAGGCTAAGAAATGTGCTTCGTCAATGGTTGTCCACACCAGTACGTGTGGTTAAGAAAAAAACTGTATATTTCTGCAACACTAGAAGCAGGAAAACCCTTGTCATAAAATGTATTCCTGTGTTTTTCTGTTAAGCAAGTGAGTTGCTTTAAAAAGATACAAGCTGTCCTTGTTTTCTCATGTTTCTTTATTTTTCTTTCTTTTCCTCAGTCTTCATCCAGTCTGTCTGGTTACGTCTCAGCTTGCGCGTATTCTCCGCCGAACCAGTACGGTGTGTATGGAGGTCCGGCAGCCAACTACATGATCCCTGGACACCACTGGCAGCATCAGTCCTCCAGTATGAATCCCAGTTTGACTCCCAGTCTGGTTCATCCTGGCCCTGCACCACCACTGGAGGCTGCAGATTTCCACAATGCTACATCTTTCAAACTTTCACAGAGAGAAGGTGAGACTCACACATGCTTTTATAGCGTAACATCTGATTTGTTCCAGTACTATTAGACCCTAAATGTTTGAATGAAAATTATATTCTTATTGACACTGTATATACAGAAATTGTGGGTGCAAATGGGGCATTTATCCACAAATTTTCTGTTGACATTTACAGTTATATGTCAGCTCTTTTGGAGGATAGAAGCTGAAGGGAAAGTTGACTTTGTGGGCCGGCTGAAAATTATAAATCTAAGAAACTGTTTTCTAGAAAGCCACAGTTTTTCCATCCTGTGTTTTATGCTATAAAAACACATCTGAGGGGCTTTATTTTCTGCTAGACGCTGTGTTTTTGTGCTGAAGAACCACTAATGTGTGTGTTTTTCAGAGACAGGGTTGGTCCTGTTGAGATAAAAATGGTCCCAAATTACACAGCAGAAACAGCTCCTGGTTTTGATAGGAAAAATGTAGTTAGGACTTTGTACAAGTATATACATACAGATGATATATTGCACCATATCTGCTGTGTAAACTGTGTGTGTTTGGTAAAAACGAGCCTGAAACCAGGCCGACAAAAATGACATGTTTCCTTAAAACAATAGAAAATTAATTTGTATATGTTATTAATTTAACTTTAATGGTTTCTGGTTGTTTAACTAAAGGTTTGTATCAAAGAATAAATCTAAATGATTAAGTTTAAGTTTTTTTCATACTATTGAACAAAACTCATGCACACCTCTGACCTGAAGCTACAATTTTAACTGGAAAAGTTGGAGATAATGATCACAAATCTGATCTCAAACCAGCAGCCTCAAGCCTCATTGCGGCCGTTAAAAACAAACAGCAGACAGAAATCAACAGCCAACAAAACCAGTCCTTTAAAAAGCTCAACAAACATCATGTCATCTCCCCTCCGCCCCTCCCTCTTTGTCTCTCAACCCAACCAGTCGAGGCAGATGGCCGCCCACCTAGAGCCCGGGTCTGCTCGAGGTTTCTTCCCGTTAAAGGGTTTTTCCTTGCCACTGTTGCCAAGTGCTTGCTCATGGGGGAATGCTGGGTCTCTGTAGATTAAAGAGTACGGTCTAGACCTGCTCTATGTGAAATGTGCCCTGAGACAACTTCTGTTGTGATTTGGCGCTATATAAATAAAATAGACTTAACTTCACATATGACAAAGTTGTTTCACTCCAAAGGGTCCAAATCCATAGAGGCTACAGGAGCCTCTATCCAAGAGTGTTTTTATGTCTCTATATGGACTTACCATGTGTGAGAGATTGAGTTTATAATGAACTAATCACACATTAATGTTTGTTTCTTTTTAAAAATTCCTCATAATATCACCACAAAACATACATTTTGTACTTCAATGCTAATTTAAAGTCAAACTGGAATTATATTGTTATATATGTGTTTTTTTTTCTGCTACAGCATACACATCTGCTCTGTAAATCGCTTGTCTTCAACTTAAAATTTATTGTCCCTGAGGGGAAATTTGTCTTGCAGCCATGTAAAACATAGAACACACAGAGAGTTAAGCACACAGTAAAGGTACATAAAAGATACATAAAATAATAAAAAAAAAATAATACATGAAATGTGCGTACATCAAGTGACGACATTAAACCAAGTGTGTTTAGCCAATACCAAAAGGGAGGAATTTATATTTTTCATTGGTCCCTCCTATCCTCCTTATCCGTTTACATTGCTGGAGTCCTTATTTCGATACAGAAAATCAAATCTTTGCATAAAGTACTAACATGTTCTATCATAGGCAGAGCAGACGGTCACACTGAGCCTGATAGCATCCTGTTACACAACACAAGAGCCACAGAGCCATCTTAGGTTTTCTGCTAAAGTCTCCCTCTTATCTAACTTACAGACATGAACATACATGTTGTCCTGCACCAAACAAACATTCACCATGTAGGCTAGAGTTCAAGTTTACATATCATCATGAGATCAAACCATCTTTCAAATCTTTCAAAACTGCATTAATTGATTTTTTGGCTGCACTGAGGAAGCGCAACAAGCTGTGAAAACAATGTCATGTCATAACCTTATGAAGTTGTTATGGTGAACATGCTAGCAAACAGTTATTATTTTCATATCCAGCAGTTATGGAGCAACATTATCATTCAATTTCAGTCATGTTTCTATCCACCTGGTGAATGTAAGTCCAATATTCACTCTCTTTTAGCTCTGCTTTGGTCTCCACCAACTCTGTAGAAAAAATATCTGAGTCTTTAACTGCTAAATGTGCCACTTTCATCACCAGCTACAGCAGTGCATGAAAAACACAGCCCTTCCATTCATTTGAATGGGGGCAGTGCATTCACACAGCGGGGGTGCCACTGCACACGGCTTAGCAGAGCTCAGCTCCAGCAAAAAGTTGAACTGGGCTCAAGTTTTGCCGCAGCACAACCCAACGTCATCCAGTGCTGCGCTGGCCAATCACATACATGCAAGCGCACATTCCTGGTGGATTACTTTGTAACGTGAATTCTGTATTCAACTGTTTACCTCATTAAACAGTTGCTGCTGTGATAACTTTCCAGAGTTGTAAAATCCAGTCTGTGAGTATTACAAACCGCTTTGCAGTGTTTTGGCTTCTGATAATTTCTTAAAGCTGGAGTGTGGAACTTTTACATGTAAATGAACGTCCGTTACATTCAAGTCCTTGCCAAATGAGCTCACACAATGCTGATTAAGCCTATCACTGCCAGGTAAATCTCTCTGTACTTCGCAGTATACAGAGTTTTTAAATCTGGTGTCTATGGTGACATTCCCACGTTGGGATAAAATAATTTAATTGTGTGGTTCCTCTAGACTTTCCAAATATTATCAGGCTGAATGGATCAAATTCTGAAAGTGAAACGAGTCGTTTCGCAGGGATTGCGTGACCCTCAAAACAATTTATCCAACGTTTTCCAGCTGCAACAGTAGCGGCGGGATAGGCTACTATGGACCCTATGACGTAAGCACATGTTGACAGTGTTTGTGTAATTACTCTCACTGCCAGAAGGGGAAGACAAAAGAACCACACTGCAGGTTTAAATGCAATTAATCTGTAACTCCAACTCAACTCCCTGGATCGTATTTCATTGTCTCACTGGTACCTCAAACAACATGCCCCCACCACCGGAGCCCCTTGTACTATTTTCATGCACTGCAGTTTTCCATCTTAACATGGCTTAATGTGAGTTTAGAGCTTTTTCTCTGAAAACAGCTGCCTGCTGCTGGGAAAAAAACCCGCAGAGTCAGGTGACAGTTCTCTTTGTTTTCATATCCATGAATGACATCTTTCACTTTACACATCATTTGATCCATTGTTAATACAAAAATATTGATTAGAGCCAGTTTAAGAGAGCTGTATCACAGAGATGAAACATCCAATATCCAAAATTATAAACAGAATAAAACAGCAATTGTTTGATTATGAACTTTTAATATATATATATATATATATATATATATATATTGGAGGCATTTTATGCCTTTTATTAGATAGTGACAGATGAAAGATGACAGGAAACAAGGGGAGAGAGAGACAGGGTAAGACATGCAACAAATGTCCCAACAAATGAATCAAACTGCAGACATTGCAGACACGTGGCAAGCTTCTTCATCAGTAGGCTACTAGGGCATGCCTAGTTTTGCACTATTTATTTGCAGCCATTAAGTCTTGTCATGAAATGATGCTGACATGGCATGATAAATGATTTTTTATTGGTTTGTTTTTTTCTGCAGAAGACAGGAAAAGTCAAAGTCTCCTGAACAAACACCATCATGCAGCTCACAGATTGTCTACAGCCTCGTGATGACACAGAGGAGCCACAGATGACGTGATGTGATGCTGAAAGACTATCAGGTTTTTATTTCTGAGGAGAGTCGAGACAAAGTGACTTTTACTGCTCCAAACTGGAGCTTAAGACCTGAGGGAAACTCAGTCTCAATCTCCTATGATCTGCCCCTTCCAGGACTTTATTTAGTGATTTACAACATTTTGCAGAATGAGCAGCATGCAGAGAAGAGGTGAAGGAAAAATATACCAAATACATCCAGAAATTGTAATTTTTTCCCCTTTAAAAACAAAACTGACTGTTTTTTCACCCTGAACTTGTGTTTCAACAACCTCCAACTTTTTCTGCATTTTTATCATGAAAGGGAACATATCAATTGCATTGGAATTGTATCATCTTGTAAAATATACTGGCAAAGCTGTATATTTTTCTATAAATGTGCTTAATAAAGACATGCAATAGAAAATGTATCTCAGTGGTAATGACGGCATTAAGAGCAAAGGTTTTCCAGATGTCAGAGCAGAGTAGAATAGCACAACAGATGGTCAAATATAGTAATAATGATAATAATAAAGATGTCTTTTTAACATAAACTTCATTTGTTAAACAATCAGAGTTTGTAAAGGATTGTGTAAGTATGTATATGTATCATACACAGATGTTACAGGATTTATATTTGGTGTCCAACAAATCAGACTGTCTGAGCATTTAGAGCATTTAAACATCAATTGATGGATAAAAGCAAAAAACAAACAAACATTTTACAGCAATAAATGTACACAGTGATATAAGAAAGTTAAGAGAATTTTAAGCACAGCCTATACAGCTCAGTATCCATAGGAATTACATTCACATTGGACAAATCAGCAACACAACATTTTCATCCAGTGCCAACCTTCAATGTCATTGCAGGAAGTAGGTCAGGTGAGGTAGATGCTCTTTTTTGTTTTACCTGATCCTCACTCTTTCCCTAACCATAAAAGAATTATTCAACATTTTAGGAAATATACTTATTCACCTTTTTGCCAAGAGTTATATGAGACAATTGATTCCACTCTCATGTGTGGAGAATGAGGCTTGAGCTTGGAAACGGTTAGCTTAGCTTAGCATAAACACTGGAAGCAGGAGGAAACAACTAGCCTGGTTCTCTCCAGAGTTCAAAAAAGTGCCCGCCAGCACCTTTAAAGCTCACTAATGAACATTCATTCTTGTTTGTTTAATCTGTACACAAACAGAAATATACAAACAATCATTTGTGATTATGTGTATGTATGTGTTAATCGAACACTGAACATAATTCTTGACAGAATTGTCCAGTATCAGTGTTCTTCCTGGACAGGGTTGACTGATAACAAATCAATTTTGCTAGCCTGCTGTTCAGAATGAATCTAATACAAGTTAATGTCGACAGCTACATTAACTTCATGGGTTTATGCAAATTAAACTACCTCAAACAAAGTAAATTGTATGGATAATAGTGACATACAACTATTGCAATAATTGATCATGGTGATTTTATTTCTTTTGGGTCTGTCTTTCCATCCATCAGCTGATTGTAGTATCAGCTGGACAAAGTAGTACCCAACAAAAAACTTATTGTAACCAAACTGTAATCAATCCTACACAAAAAAGCATGAGAAAATGATATTTTTACATGTGATATGTAATATTATATTTCCCATGGGATTATATTTTGCATCAAATATTATATTTCACATGTGAAAATATCCTAAAACTACATGTGCCTATAACATGATTTTTTTCACATTAAATAATTATTACATGTACATGTTTAACATGTATTATTACAAATGAACGTGACAATTTCACACTGAGTTTGTTTGTTTGAATGTGTAACTACAAAGATATTTGTGTTACAACAGATATTCAGTGAGTCCATCTGAGATCCTGGACCTGGAAAACCAACTTAAATTTCAGACTCATTAGCTGTTGCCTCTGCAGATCAGGAGACGCTTCCTGCAGGTTAAGAAAAGGTGCAAGATGATCCATGAGCAAACAGCTCAAAGCAAACAGAGGCTGTCCATTAATACCTGAACAATCTGAGTCGAGCTGAAACAGAGACAGACAGAGCAAACATCTGGTCATTGTTTAAAACTGTCCCTTTAGGAAGTGTTTGAGTCACTTAGGAAGCCAGTTAAGACCTCATTCTCTTTTCTATTATCTGCTTTGTCTTGCTCAATGATTCAGCAGTTTTCTGTCTGACAGACATCCAGCTTTAGTCACTTCTGCCTCAACCTTTTACTCCGTTTTGTCATAATGTAGAATATTTTCTGTCTTACTAGACTAACCTTCCATTCGAAGTCACCTCTGACGCACTGCTCTTTCTGTCCTGCAGGAACATGAGAGAACATAAATAATGAGATGATGTGGTCGACTGAAGATCAAAAGATTATCATCGGTGGCGTTTGACACATATCTTAAAAACTTCAAACACTTAGAGTCTGTATAGAGTCAGACAGGGTTACAAGTATGCTGTGAGGATAAGATCTGCGTCCGTGTTTTGCTATTTTTGTGACAACCATTTGAAGGACAGTTAATTTTAAGCCAAACATCTCCCGTGAAAGATGTACTAACCTCTTTGGTCCAATGACAAAACAAACACACCCTACCAATCAGTGAAATTTTTTACTTAAAAAAAAATTGTCTGAATCTGGCCAACTGCACCCTAACACTTATTGTGTAGTGGGGCCTGAAGCCAACATAACACTAGCAGGACTAAGTTACCAACAATTCAATAACTGCTAACAAGGCCAATCTAATGTCAAATTAGCTAACAAGTCACAAAGATAACATTAGTGAGACTAAATTGCTAACAATCCAGCACCTGGCTAAAACAAAACTAACACAGGGCTAAACTGTTGGACATTCAACATCAGCTAACAGGCAACCAGTACTAAACCGGTAATAACAGTATGGTAAATTCTTGGTTATCCAGCATGACAGGAGGCTAACGTAACATTAGCAGGACAAAGCTACAAGTAATCAATCAATCAATCAATCAATCAATTTTATTTGTCACATGTAATCATATAAGGCACAATCACAGTGAAATGTGCATTGAAAAGAGTTTAAATAAAATAGAAATAGTAATAAATATATGTGCATGATTGGAGGGAAAACAACAAAAACAAAACTCTTCTTCTTCAAGCCATCTTCTCATTTCTTACTTGATGTACTGTATCCATATCAGCTATAGGATTACATGCTGGATTGAGAGAAATATTTAGCCATATTTTGGTGGAAACATGAGTGTTTCAACATACTTAACTGAGCACACAGATAGACAGCAGTTTGATAGATTCATATGGACCAATTTGTTTCTTTTTCCACTGTGAAAACTAGTTACCATTGGAATCAATTGTAACTGACATAAAATAAAAAACTACTAACTAAATTTAGAAAGGTAAGTAAGCAAATAAAACTTTATTTATAAAGCACCTTTTTAAACACAGATTACAAAGTGCTTCACATCAATATTGGCACAGAAAGAAAAAGAGAACAAGAAACAATAAAGTAAGTGTTCACACAAAAGATAGATTTAGGGTGGATCACTTACAGGAATAAAGTCAGTGGAAGATCTTCAAAAGACAGGCACATGATGTGTGCCTAAGTATGATATATCGTTCATGATCACTGACATCATGTCTATAGCTATTAATTACAGTTGAATCTTGTATTGTTAACACCTGACACAGATTCGTGACTAAACGCTGTGTGGTTCTGTCTGACGCCTAGCTGCAGTCTTTGCCAGTGTACCATAACCTTGCACAAAGCCCATCCCTGGCTAATTACTGCACAATAACAACTGTCGTGTTGCAACCCTTTGAGCATCAGGTATCAATTATGACGGCTTAACTTGTCAAACAGAGACTATGCTTTTCTGAGTGCATGGAAGATGCGTTTGTCTTACAAACAAGAGCACTGCACTACTGCATTGCACCATGGTTGTGCTCTGTGGAAACTTTGACTTGTTGTAAATGCCAATAACACTACAGGGTTTCTACTTTTTAAAATCATTTTAAAGGACATTTTTAATGGTCTAGACACTGATACGTTTTATAGTTAAAGCTTTAATTTTTAGTGGGCATTCAGAGCGTTACAAATAGAGATGGGAAGGTCTATGGGGCTTTTTTCCTATCTTTATTCAAGAGCGTGGTCTTTCAAGTTGAGAGCATGATTTATTCACGTTCAGATTTTGTAATTCTTTCCCTCAAACCCTGCCCTTGCACTCAAATAGTCTCTGCTTGCACTTAGATTTGCTCTGCTTCTGCTCAAACTGTATGCTTGTACTCAGATATATTGTTGCTTGAACAGATTTCCTGCTCCAGCTTCAACCCTTCTCCTCGCACTCAGGCTGCTTGTAAAACGTCTGCTCTCAGATTTCTGCTCTGCTCTCAGATTATTTGTGCAACAACCCTGTCAAAATTCCCCAACCAATTGAAGGCCAGGCGCAGTGTTGACCAATGAAATGATCCCTGCTGCCTTGCCGGTATGTTCGCTTTACTTATTAGAGCGTCCCGTACAGGCGGTTACCCTTTATCATCCACTCACACCCTCCAGGGCTTTATTAAATGTCCTTCCCTTGCTTCCTTTACAACTTTTGGAATAAAAGGCCAGTTAAGATATATATCAATGTCGGTACATTTTCTTTTATTATAATATCTATATATAATAGTAGCCACATAGCACACTGATGGGAGGCCGGTGTAAAAGCTGTTACAAAACATTAGATCATTTTAAGGTAATTCAAAAATGAAAGGTAAATTTGATTACAGTACCTTGTTTGAGTTTTACTACTGTCACAGTGGAGAGCAACAGAATGAAAATGGCGTGACAAAGTTTAAAGGGCCAGAAAGACTTGGCAAGACATGCATAAACAGACATGTAATGTTCGTCTGATAACGGTGACGTTCTTACTCTGTACAAAAACACGAACACACAGAGTCAGATTAGAGATGGTTCCCACCGATCTCATCTCTTTATCTGAAAAAACCCAGCGCCTTTCGCCATCTGATAGCATCTCTAATGAATAGCTGCTTGTTCAGCAGGGCGCTGACAGACAGACGTAACAAAGCTGAGAGGGAGGATAGAGCTGGTTCACGTTGTATGAGCAATCACAAATACCATCTTAACTATCTGAATGTCTTCCACGCTGCCACACACCCTTTCAGCCATTCCATCTTTAACCACAAACACTCCCACAACATAGTTTACCGCTACCACCCAGGTTTTTGCCCGATAACACTTTCCTCTTGTCACACTCATCTTTGTGTTTTTGTGTTGCTGATGGCGGCTGGTGATAGCGCAACTTGAGATCACCATCAGAGGTTTGCCTGATGTCATGAAATTTTGTTAAGTGAGCATGATGGCTTTAGAATGAAAATAATCACATCCATGCACGGAAAGTGAGTAAAATATTTTTCTGCAGCAGGTAGGCAAAGACTGTTGTGACGTAAATCGAGAAATGAGTTTCTTCTTGCTAGCTTTTGTTCCACTAGCTTCTGCATGTTAGTATATTTTCTCAAAGAGCGTTTTCTTCCATCAGTCTTTCTGAAATTATTAAACATACTTTTGTTTTTCTGCTCATATTTTAATTAATAATTAATTAGAGAAAAGTGTGCAACATTTTAAGGGATACCTGCATACAGGACGACAAGTCTAGGCATCAGTACGTTTCAATCAAATGCTTGTCGGATCGTTGAAGAGTGTTTGAAAACCCCGAAGTTGGAACTGGGGCACTGAGTTCGGCAATTTTTGTAACTCTCCAAAACCAACAATCCAACAGGCATGCCCACTTCATGCAGAGATTGGTTTTAAATTCTCTTTTAAACTCTTTTCTCATTTTCTACACAATTACTTCTGCCATTTTTTGTGTGAACAACAAAAATTAAGAATGTCTTTTGAGGAGAGAATGTCTAAAAGTGTACACAGTTCTTCTGGTGTCAGGGTTTTTGCTCCATGTCGAGTGTATTGTAGACAGTGTCGCCTTACTTGCAAATTTGTGTATAACACCATAATGTATACAAAAGGTGTTCACTTTTGAAATCAAAGCGCTTTTGCCAAGAAATTTGTCCAGGGGATCCTGATGTGAGCACACCAAAGCAAAATCCTATAAACTATGATGAGATGGCATTGAGGTGTTGAAACTTGAATAGAGCAGAAAAAAATGTCAATTAATCGATTAGTTGATTGACAGAAAATGAATCACCAACTATTTTGATAATCAATGAATCATTTTGAGTCTTTTTTATTTAATACACAAATTCTCTTGTTCCACCTTTTAAAATGTGAATATTTTGTGGTTTATAATTTGTTGGTTTCGGGACAAAACAAGATGTTTTAGGTTCCTTGTTGGGCTTTGAGAAATAGTGATCATTTTTCACATTTTTTTGAAATTTTAAAGACCAAACCATTAATCAAATAATCAAGAAGATAATCAACAGATAAATAATAGTTGGTTGCAGCCCTAATCTTGAACCTGTTGAACCACTTATGTTAAAAATATACTCACGTGACTTTTAAAAATATACTCGACTACGACGACTTTTGAATGACATTTTGTTCAGTCTTAACAGATGCCTATACATGTTTTCTAGGCTGTGCTACACCTTTTGGTGTATGTGTTGGGTAGGAATGAATGGGTTCCATGTCTAGTTCCCATAATACATCCATCGTGTGTACATGCACAATTAATAAAATGTAATGGATGTTTACAAAGGACAGTTGGATAATAATTTTGAGAAAGCAATGAAATGGACACTTTGACATCCCAGGAAACTGTCACTTTCAGGTAAACTGTGAATCTTAAATGGTGACCTCAACCTGCTCTAGAAAGTGCAAACATACAATCTAATCAGTAAATCGGTCTTTTCAGTAATCCCATACTCTCTCTCCCCTTAAATTCTTGAATAATATTAAAGTTGTTTACTTTAAGGGTGTAAAGATGCCATTTTATTGAACCTTATACAGTAAGTTTTGTTAAATTAGGTGCTTGTTGACAACCTGTCTGAGCACATATTGGTGCCTTTTTGTTGTAGATGTTCGGCAGAGAACCAATCAAACATCCACAAAGCTCAGCAGTGAGCAATAGGTGTGTAAAATATTCTCATAACAGACAGTAATTATATACAAAACCAGGATGCAAAAAAAAGTTTTCCTGTAAAATGAACTTCGTGTCAAGACAGTGTTAAAAGAACCTGGACTGCCTATCATCAGATCTTTTACCTGTGCTGTTGATCTGTTAATCCCCCCTTTAGATCCACAGGAGGATCTGGGCTTAGACACATAAACAGAAACTCTCACAATATTTGACCTGAGCATTAACATCGAAAGGCTTTTAAAATAGTTGAGCAGAGGAGAGATGAAGGGGGAGGTGATGCCATTCTTCCGGCTAAGTGAAGGTCTCAGGTTTCACGGTAAAAAAGGTGACAGGCCTTTTCTCCCCGGCCCTGAAGGTACCACACTGCTGATATGTGATAAACTGTGACCTGTGGCCCTTCGAGCCTTCAGCATCTCACCTCATCATACAGTTACCAGGTATATAAAAAATATATCGAAAGAAATGTTGTTTCGCAAAAAAAAGTCCATTTGTAGCCATTGTCCCAGACTTTCAGTTGTTTCAACACAAGCAAAGACTTGAAAACTTTTTTCACCTGCACATCTTTCCTCTTTAAAGGCCCAGTGAAGCGTGCTGAGCCGCCGCTGTGCTCCGCTTCTCATCAGGCATGTTGCATCTGGTCAGGACAACATGACAAAGAGTGAAAGTAACTAATTCTTTTTACTCCTGTATGTATGCTTACTTGAAGCCTGTGGGCTTATTTTTATGTATTTACTTATTTTAGTGTTTTTATTTAAATGTGTTTTTTTTTTAAGCAGGGCACCTCAGTACAGTTGAAATCACAAACATTTCAAAGTTCAGTTGTTGTCAGCCTTTTGTAAGTGTCACAAATATATTTCGACTGTGAGTATGATCACAGCAAACAGTTAATAAGCAAAGAAGAGAGAGTTTCTTTGTGCATTAAAATATCTTCTATAATTTCTGATTTTCACACTTAAACCTATGGTATAGCTTAAAGGGCAACTCCAATATGACACAATAAAGTGTGTTTCCAGATGTTGGAGAGTACCTCTGCATATGTAAAAAAAAGAAAGCATAAAGCCTTTTGTGTCTCCAGAGGGAGCTGTGTGAAATCTGATAAATTGAATTGAGTGTGCTGGTGGTCATTTGACAGTTGGCTCTCCTGCTGCTCTCCCTGGCTCCAGGACTCCTACTGAGTTGGACAACTGTTACAACATTTCACTAAGTTTAATGTTATTTGATTACAATACCTGCCCTCTTAGTACAAGTTGGCTAAAGTAGCTAACGTTAACTCAAGTGTGCAGCACTCGGTATTCCCAGTAAGTAAGCCTTAGCTTTGGTCCAACACTTGGTGTGGTCCCACACTCCTTATTTGGAAGGTCCTGGCTTCAAAGGAGATCTTTATATATAGTCTATGAGTGAGATGCACACTTTTGCCTTCTGCATCAAGACAAATTACCAGAACATTGGATGGTTTTACCAACAATGTGGTGTGAGGCAAGAAGACATTTTTTCTCCATCATTGTTTTCCATTTATGTTAATGATTTAGCTCTTCAAATTAAGGCTTCTAGCTTGAGAGTTAAAGTTGATCAGATTGTAGGCATATTATTATACGCAGATGACATATGTAGTCTAACTGTCAAACATGAAAGAAATCTGCAGATTATGCTGAACATTGTTGCGGAATCGTGCTGGAAATGGAGACTAGTGGTAAATCAAGACAAAACACAAATAGTATATTTTAGACAAAAATAACTGGAGAGAAGTTCAGTTGTTTTGTTTTGTTTTTTAAATTTGAGTCCCATAGTGCTAGTCATATACTGATCAGTATATCTTGGCTTGACAGTGGATGAGCAGATGACATTTAAAGAAGCTGTCATTATTCTAGCTTAGTCAGCGGGTAGAGCACTGGGATCTGTACTGAACAAAATTAAACAATGTGGTAATATGGGACTCCATTCTTATACACAACTCTATGATTCATGTGTGTGTCCTGTGTCTGACTCTGCTTCTAGAGTTTGGAGTTTCTGTGAACATACAAATTGCAACACTGTGCATCACAGAGCTATTTGAACTGTATTTGGGAGTCTGTAAATGTACTTCAGTTTTGGCCATTAGTGGAGATATGGGATGAGAATCTCCAAACATCAGACATAAATGTCAAATGCTTCGGCTTTGGAAATGACTTATGGAGATGTCTGATCAGACTTACTAAAAAAGATATTTAATTGGGACATTTTGCATCGTCACCCCTAGGCTAATGAGTTGAAATCCTTATTTTATTTAACCAATTCGTCATTCATCATCCAGAACAGGTCATTTTGTGATATTTAGGAGATTTGGAGTAAAATGGTCTGTTGATATATGGTATAGACAAAAATTACGAACTTATTGTCTATATAGCTACAGTGTAGAACCTTATGTGAAGTATAATTTAAACAAAAGACAAAGATCCATATGTGCACAGTTACATTCAGGAACATTACCATTAGCCCTAGAGATCGGCAGGTTTAATGTCACCCCAGAGGAGGACAGACTCTATTTGTCGTGTGAGCAAGGTGAAATTGAGAATGAGGTTAATTTTTTGTTTTATTGTCCTGTCTACGAGGACGAAAGAGATGTACATTTTAGTAAAATGTTCTCCATTTATGTTGATTTCTTCTGGCTGGATGATTCTGAAAAACTTGAGTTGTACTTCAGGAACCTTTTTTGTAGCAGATTTTATTTGCCAAGCTTGGGAGAGAAGGCATAATATTTTGTTTGAGACCGAGCTGTATAATAATCTGTAATTTTGTAATGAACTGAAATGTTTGACCACTGCAACTGTACTTTTGGTGTCTTGTAAACGCATGAGGGTTGGGCACTTTGTGTGCATGACATGAAAATAAAAGAAAATCACAAATCACATTCAATGACTGTAGCTGAAAAACTGGCCAAAGATAGCATCAAAAATGGGGTTTAGTGCATTTAAAATCATAAAACTTGAAAAACGAATATACAAACATTGTCAAACCCCGCTTACTTCTGTCCTTTCCATCATTCTGATGTTGTGAGAAGAGAAAGCTGTCAGATGGCTGCTGACAGATCTGTGGTCAGATTGTGGTGGACTACAGATGTGGAGCTTCCTCCCGTCTCCACAGGACTGAAGGGACTGTTTGTATAAACCATGGGATCAAACTACAGTTATCAGAATGAGGGTCCATTGAAAACCTGCAGGGACTCAACACTTGGGTGGTGCAGAGAGAGAAAGCCAAAGCGCCACAGAATGAGCTGAAGAAGCAGCAGCCCGAGGAGCTTAAAGATGATATCATTTATTGATGCAGGCAGAGATTTGAGCTGAGCGTACAGATAATGTGGGCAGAGATATCCTGGCATCCTTAACAGTATTTCTGACACTTAATTCTCTGTTCAAACCTCATTTAAACTGACCTTGTTACGTGGGGGCGGAGCAAGTGAACCCAAGTGCAGACACACAGAGGCACAAAAAAAGTGACACGATAGGACAAGGTATTTATTAAAGCAGACCAGGAGAAAGTAGTAAAGTAGTATTAAAGTAGTAGTAGTGTTAGTTGGATACTGAGGTTCGGGTTGGTGACTGGGAGCCTGGGGCTGAGGCAGACTGGAGCAAGGGGAGCATGTCCTGAGTAGAATCCATGGAAGCTGGGTAGAGCAGGGTTCCAGGACAGGGAAGCAGGGCTGACAAGTTGAGGGACAGGAGACTGAGCAGACAGGACTGAGGGGAACAGGAGACCGTGTCAGGCTAGGGAAAACAGGCAACAACAAGATAACTGGTAAATGCAAGCAAAAATGGCTTGAAGCATAGACTGACTGATGCAGAGGACACGATCTAGCAGGGCTGAATATAAGCGGAGGTCTTGATTATGGAACAGGTTGCAGCTGGAGGGGCTTTGCTCTGACTCCAGCACACCTGTCTCCACTCACACAATCACACACACAGGGAGAGAGAGGGAGACAGACCCTGAGGAAGTGGCAACAGGTAGGGAGACAAAGAACTGAGGCAGAAATCGTGACAGACCTATTCAACAAGGAAATACGGCAGTTTAAAACTTTGGTGTAGTTTAAAAGTTTGAGGTCATAAGGTAGCTTTAAAACATTTTTCCAGCATTTGAAAAAGAAATTTCTCAACTTGTTTGTACAGATGTGGGACATTATTTCGTCAGTGTGTAGAGAGGCTCAAGGGGCTGATCATTCAGCAGAAACTGTAAACTTAATGATTTGTGTAAAGAGAGTTTCTTCTACCTCCAATGTTTGTTGCTCTGGAAGACGTTTCTTCTCTCAATCAATCAATCAATCAGTCTTTATTTGTATAGCACTTTTCATACAAATAATATGTGTTTTACTCAATAAAAACAATAGCCCCCCTCACCATCACCATACCTCAACCCCCATCCCATCCACACACAAAACAATAAATGACTATGTTATAAATAAAGGACTCAATAAAATCAGGAACTGAGGGAAAAAAATATCCAACATCCGACATCATAGCAGTATGTGAATAACAGAAAACCAGAAAAAGCATAATATGTCTCCTTTAATAGGAAAAACACTGACTACATATCTGCTGACTCTTTCTCAGTTTCTCGTGATAAGCTGGTGGTCAGAAATCCACAATATGAAGACACCAGGAGAACCCTCAACCTTTCACCCACATCTCCGCTCACACATCACATGTACGGACCACACAGGCAAGGGCATAAACATGGTATAGACATTATTACTATACATATGTGGGTGAATGATAAATCAGCTTCCCAGACCAACAGAGCAAAAACCAGCTGATTTAGTGGTCATTAAATGCAAATAATGAAAATGAAAAAATGGGCGTAATAAACAATATGTATATACACTGACTGACAGGTGATCTCTAGGGATGAAGAGCAGAAACAACTGAGCAACAGAGACAAAACAAAACAGATTACCACTTCAACAATTGAAATAAAGTCATTTTAAAAAGTAATAAAACATTTACAAACCTGTAAAAAGTAAATAAAAGATAAATTGCAGGTCTTTGTCCTCTGGTAGGTGGTAGTTAGTCTGCCATTGACCACTATTGGCAGGAACCCTCTGTATGACCTCTGCTGGTGTCCGTGACGCCGCTGTGACCTCCCAGAGGTCACCAGGGGAAGAAAACAGATGTCACAGGCCTTCTTTATGAGTTTCTTCATGTGCCGAGTCCCTCAGCTCCCGTTTAACATAGGCTGTTTGTTTTTGGAAGCTTTTTCAGAGCCGTTAAGACGTCAGCTGTGGAGAACTGGTGTGTTTGGGAGAGAAGTACAACATCCACAACATCTCAGTAAATCTGACCAAGACACTGAAAGTGATGAAAAGCCTCATCATCAGTCTGCTGTGTTAAAGTCTGACGTTTTATTGACTTTGTTGCTCTCTAACGTCACATGACTTCCTCCTTTGCCTCCAACTACAGTCATAATTTCTACAGTCACTAGAGGGCTTCTTTTGAAGGTAAACATGTAATTTTTGAGACATTTGCTGTTTTAATGACATTTGTTTTTCTTGAGAGAACAGTCTCACTCAGTGACATAGCTGCCCCTGTACTAAGCAAAAGTTTTCAGACCAAAACATCTCTCATTCCAACCACTTAAATGTGAATATTTTCTGTGTTCTTTCGTCTTCTATGATAGTAAACTGAATATATTTGACATTTTAGGTTGAATCTTTGGCTTTGGGAAACAGTGATTGACATTTTTCACCATTTTCTTTTTTTCTTTGTGAACAAATCTTTATTTGCGAATGACACAGAAGTGACATACAAATAATTAAAGCATTTTGCATACACATAAATCCCTGCCCCCCTTCCCTCGTCATCCCTCCCCATGGCAGCATCCTTCTTAATAGCCCCCCTCACAACCGACCCTGGGCTCTCCCACGGACTGCTCAACCGAGAGAGATGTAACATATAGTGTTCCTCTGTTCATGACCCAAAGAGCTTACTGTTATTTGCACTGCTGCATGTGCCCACATCTCCAAATTGGCGAATTTTGCTTTATTAATTCGGGCAGTAGACAGCTCAAGTAACACAATGCCATGAAAATATGTCAGCCATTTCCTGGTGCTAAGTGATGCGGCAGACATCTTTGGACTATAAATTTTTTGGCACCTGTTAGACTTCACAGCAACAACTTGTGCTGTCTTTTACTAAGTCCTAACTGTGAATCATTGCTGAGGAGCAGTAAAGTTGGATTGTGTATTATGGCCTTACCTATCAATTCAGACAGAACTTTGGATACCTGGTCCCAAAAGTCTTGAACAGAGGGACACTCCCACATCATGTGTTTATAGCATCCTAATGAGTTAGGTTGGCACATATTACAGTCTAGACTTTGTGCTTGTCTCATGCAAAACCTGCTGACAGACATATAATAAACTCAGTGACAGAACTTAGAGTGGATAAGTTGGTTGGGATTCTTAGAAGTGCAGAAGGTATTTTTCCACACATTGTCCCAAGATTTGTCTTCACCCTTTATCAAAGTCACTCCTCCATGCTCTGAGCATCGACAGGTCCTTCTGTTGTCCAGGTAGTTTTGAGTATATTACTGATACAAATTTGATAGTGGGGAGAAAGTTTATCCAGTTGATGAAAGGGTGAATGGGAAGCTGTGCCCCCAACGGCACACCATATGACTTAAGCGCTGACCTTACTCATAAGTAGAGAAAAAACATGAGCCAGACAAGCCAAAGAGGTGGCACAATTCTTGAAAACTGAGCATATCTTTGTCATTGTATCAATCACCAATTGTATTAATACCTTTTGAGGACCATGGTTTTAATTCCAGTGGGCCTATTTGCAATTGATATATTTATGTTATGTCATAGGGGGGTGTCATAGTGTCCTTTCAGGTTCCTCTCCAAGTTTTTCTCTACAACTCTGAAACTTCTAATTGTATGTTGGCAATAATAGGTCTATAATGTAGCATACAGTGTTTCTCCTTGATGAAATTGAGATTATTATCTAAATTACACTAAAGAGCATTTGTCAAGCCAAGCCATGACAGGACATAGTTGAAAGAATTGATGTTGATGAATTGAACTTGATGTTAAAGTTAGGGAGGGAAAGCCCACCCTGATCTTAAAATCTCTGCAGTACTGATAATTTCTGTTTAGGATGGCTGTTATTTCAAATATATTTACCTACTAGTTTATCAATCCTGTCCCACTAGTCCACTAGGGGAGAGAGCAGAATCATCATAATTAGAAAGTTAATGCGAGGCAGAACATTCATTTTTATTGCAGATATGCAAGTCTGTAAAGAAACAGGCAGCTTGTTCCAACTTGCAAGGTCATGTTCAACTTCCTTAAATTTTTTTTCATAATTACCCTTCACTTAATCTCTATAAACAGAAATCTGCATATGAATGCAGAATCTGTAGGCAACGGGACAAGATTTTGGTACCGGAAGCATTTTGGTTTCCTTTTGTAGTCCGAGTAGTATTGATCAATCACATTTGAGGGGGCTTTGGTTGCATGCAAGTAAACAGTCCATGTGGAGAGCAGAAGAGGTGGCAATCACAGAACCCATCAGCTATCGACTGATGATGATTTAGCTTTTTATTAGCTTTTTTTATTCATCTGCATTCATATGCATATATATCTGTTTACAGAGATTGGCTGAAATGTTTCCTGGACTGTCTCAAGTTGCTTATCGGACTGTAAACAATGACTGGCGCACAGAAGAGGAAGTCTTGGCCTGGATATCTGTTATCGGGATATCCACTTGCTATGCTGGAACCCCCAAAATATTGGCCATTGCCCCCAAAGGCTAAATCATCGTCAAACAGATAGCCGATAGGTTCCGAGATTGCCCCTTACTATGTTCTGGTGAGATGTGTGTGTGCGTGATTCCTAGGTATGTAATTTTGGTAATATGGGAATTGGGCTTGATATTTGAATATTTTTAGCTGCCTCATTTAACAGCTTCAGAGCATATCTGATGCTGAATATCATAATGTGATTCCTCAGAAAATCAGTAAACAATAACATTAAAATGTCGTAACTTTTGTGAGATTTGAGGTACTACTGTGTTGCTGACAGTACAGTTAATCTCCCTCTCAGGTGATCACTATTGTATTTTAACCACAATGAGAAAACCTCTCCTGTTCTCCTCTGTCTCTCCTCTGAAAATATTGTCACCTTGATCTAAAGTCTGGAAACACAATAAAAATTCCTCACCTGCAGCAAAGCGGTACATTGGCACTCATTAGCAGAAATAAAACAGATTCACGTGAGACTGTCACTTTAACATACAACTCTTTGTTCTCTACTACATTAACACTATTTCTGCTGATAGAAATCTACCTTTAGTCACCATAACAAGTGGAAATTGTGCTTGTTTAAAGAATATCCTGATGGTGAAGTGTCTTCATGGCTTTACAGGGTTAAATATTCTACTAATAGGACAAATGGTGTCTGTCATTTTATAAAATTACTCCTGGAAAGCATAAATGACTTGTAAACTGCTACGAATAACTGTAATCTAGAATATATTCAAGAAAATGGATGGAAACAGATTCTATACAGTACTTAGATATTTTACTTAAGTAAAAGTAGCAATGCCACAATCTAAATAAACTCAATTACAAGTAAAAGTCTTGCATTCAAAATACTTACTTTAGTAAAAGTTCTAAGTAAAAATACTAAAAGTACATAAGTATTGGCAGCAAAATGTACTTTAAGTAACCACTCATTATGCAAAATGGCCCCAATTAGTGTTATACTCATTAACCGATGATGTACATGTAAGCATCATTTTAATGTTGTCAAGTAAAAGCTAATTTTAACAACATATATTGTTTTTTAATCTTATCTATAACAATGCATATTTTATAAACTGATCATATGTTTCACATATAAAATATTCATCTGTGATATAAACTATTGCTGTGATATAAATGTAGTGGAGTAGAAGTACAAGGTAGCAAAAAATGGAAATATTCAAGTTAAGTACAATTAAAATTGTACTTAAGTACAGTACTTAAAGTAAAGTCTCAGAAATTGTACTTAGTTTCATTCCATCACTGCAATAAACTGATTAACATTTTGTTTTGAACACATTTCAAAGGTCAAAGACCATGATTTGAATTAACATTATATTATACATAAGTTTAGTCTCAGTTTAAATATAAATGTATAATTTGATTATAATATAATAATAATAATATATGTGATCATTTCACTGACATTATAGTTTAGTTTGAACCTGTTTACGACCAGCGTCCTGGTAAACCTGACCCCTCGAGGCTCTGCAGAGTGGAGAGCTGCAGTAAAAAGCAGCAGTAAAACTTTTGGTTCGACATTAAAAGAGCCGACTGATCAACAGCAGATGAGGATGGTGACACTCTGATCCGACGTTGCATGTCACTGGTTTTAAAAAGGCAAGTGAAGCCCAGAAATACGGCGCCGTTGATCTCATAAATCAGCAGGACAGTAACTAAACACTGGACCCAGGGTTTGATGTAATGGCCGTCTAATGTAATGTTTGTGCTGTAACCAGGAGGGGAACGTACAGAAAAATGGTCCCGTAACAAGAATCATGAAGCGTTCAAAGTTGTGGTGCAGTACATCAACCAAAACATCAAGAGCCAAGCATTGGCCGGTTTTCTAACAAAACAGGACGTTTAAAAATCATGCTGTGTTCAGGTGATGCTGGTTGATCATCGATATGAGGCTACAGCTTGGAAAGAAACATTCACGTCACAATCCATGTCGAATGTGGGTTTTACATTCTAGCTCTCATATTTTCCATTAATTTCCAAGTCAACTAGGGCTGAAAAATCTAATTCCTCACATTATGAATGTCATACTCACCCATCACAAATTTTTCACTATATTTTCTGAAGCAGATCTGAACCAATCAATCAGCCTGTAAGTCTAGTCCAGAAGGTATAAAGGAATACTAAACTCCATCTATGATCTGCTCATTAGCACAGGTAGTCTTGCTTTTAATTTGACAAGTTTACATTATTAATTTCTAATTGACATTGTGGTTGTATGTGATGTGCTGTTGTGTGTAGCTTTGTATTTTGTATGGTCTTGTATGTTTTGATTGTGGGGGACTGCGGATGCAAATTAGCTTTGAGCTAACTCCGGTGCAGTGCATCTGTAATGTTTAAAAACTGCACACTGTCCCAATCAATAAATCAATATTCAACTTCAACATTTTGGGAAATCCACTCTTTCCCTTCCTTGACGAGTGTTAGACTAGAAGATTCATAACACCCTTATATTTGTATGATAAAAATGAAATTAACTAAGCCAAAGTGTAAAATTGTCAACTTGCTAAAACGTTAGCATCTGCACATCACCTTTTTTTGTACTTCAACTTCTAACATAACACAGCTCTGGTCTGTCATGGCACATCACTTAAGCCTGAATCAGTTATAGACTATTTTCCTAGATTACTGCATTGAAAATAATGGGATCATCAGGGACATGAAGTTGTGGATGTAAAACGTACGATGAAAGATTCCCTCAAAACTTTGAATCTCCTTCTAGACTTTATTAATAGCCTTACTATCACCAGTGAGATGGATGATGTTGCTTGACTAGAGTATACTGAAGTGAGAGAGAAACCTTTATAACTCATAGATTCTCAACCCACTATCGGTTCTGCAACTTAAACAACTTGAAAGCCTCCACAGCCACGTCCCATCTTCTGTGTTTAAAATGTGTAGACAAAGCAAAGGAGACGTAGTTTAACAAGCAACCAGCCTACAGGTTGGAGGTATTTACTGACCATCAACAGCTAACTTAACATTAGCCGCAATGATGACATGAAGTCCCATCCTCTCAGTGAAGCTGCGTTGTTCTCACAGCCTCTGACTCTGAACTAAACCAGCCGGTTGAGTTAGCCAGCCAGCAAACAACATGTAAATACTTTGGAGTGAGTCACATTTTTCCTCGTTTTTGTCCCCACAACAAGCTATCACATCGGACCAGTGAACACACAGATGCCAAAATGATATCAACTAGTGCGTTTTGTTTTAAGGACCAGTGTGTAGGATTTAGTGCCATCTAGTGGTGAGGTTGCAGATTGCAATCAACTGAATACCTCTTCCCCTTCCAATCGGTAGAAAAACTTATGGTGGCTGCGAAACTTGGGAAAAATGCAAAAAAGGCCCTCTCAAGAGCCAGTGTTTAGTTTGTCTGTTCTGGGCTACTGTAGAAACATGGCGGTACACCTATGTAGATATAAAGGGTTAATTCTAAGGTGACAACAACACAACGATTCTTATTTTCAGGTGATTATACACTAATTAAAACATATTTATGAATATTATATTCCATTTGTTCCAATATTTCTGCCATTTCACCCCTGCCAATAGACCCCCTTATATCTTACACACTGGTCCTTTAAATACCTTTATTGTCTCCAGGTTGTTTCTTATTTCTGCTACTGTCATGATACAACATACATACAAGTTGGGCAATTTTTCTTTAAATACTGTAAAAAATAATACACACATAGCATCAACACACAGTAAGAAAAGTAAAGTAAAAGTAGATTTTAGAAGTTATCAGCTTTATGTAGCCTACAGCCTAATATTTTGGCAGGATAATTAAGCATAATTGCTTTTCTTCTATTCAATACCCGCACATCTTCTACTCAAAACCCACACATCCTGTGAAACAACACAGAAACAAATACTCTAACTTCCCAGCACTAATATCAACACTCCATCAAACTATCAGTAAGACACCAAACAAGTCGACCTCAAAACTGTTGAAGAAATGGAGTGTTACTCAAATTAGTAATAGCAATGTAATTGCATAACATCAAATTGTAATCTCTTACACTACTTGTTACTGGAAAAAAATAATCACATTGCTGTAAACATTATAAAGTAATCACTGCCCAACACTGCTGAGTGCTAATTAAACCACCTTGATTGCGTTTTTGTGATGATGAGTGTATCATACTGTAAAAACAACTAATCGAGGAATGGGGATGGACCACCCACCCCGCTGTTGTTGAAACAGGGTCCACAGAGGGCAGTTAGTGTTTCCACAGGTCAGTCATGTCCAACTTGTTAAATCTGTGAACCAGCAGGAGGATGGTGTGTGTGTATGAGTGTGTGTGTGCACTCAAACTGTATGGTTTACAGACTGTATTTGCTGTACAGGAGAGAAAAAAGGGTTAAATTTGCTGCTGATGCTTTCACACCCTTGTTAATTGTATTTTCATTGTATTTTGTCATTAATTGTATTTATATTTTATATTGCTTGTATTTTTTACTTATATTGCTTAGATTCTGTACTTTTTATTGCTAATATTTTATATTTCTTATCTCATTCCTGTCTTATTTATTCTTTGTAAATATGTGTGAAGTCTTAAACACTGATGCACCATTTGAGGTTGACGCAATTGCGATTTCATTGTTATTGCACAATGACAATAAAGTTCTTGAGTCTTGAAAATTCAGAGCTGGAATCAAACAAGCATCTTCTTGCATGTTCTTATAAAGAATTGAAGTTACAGCATGATGGTTGAATCTCAAAACTGAAGACTTAAGAACCGACAGCAGAGGCTCATAAATCTCCTCTGAGATGAGTTACTGCAGCTCGGGGACGCTCGGGTGTTTTGGACAGGGGGCTGGCATGTGAAAATAGCCCAGATAATCACGCCATCGTTCATGGAAAATCTCCAACCACACAAGGAAATAGTCCCACTGAGGATTTTCTGACATTCGCAGCCATGTGACGAGAGATTGAATTCATCAAGGAAGCAGTTTTTGTCCTGCAGACTAAAGGCTGCAATCTGTAGACAAAAGCACCCGAATTCAGGGGCGTTTTGAACTAGTATTTGTATTACTTGCATTAGTTGTGCTTTGTGTCTGTGTCTGAAGATGCACAGAAATGTCTCTGTCAAAGCTATTATGTGGCATGCAGAGGAGCCGACAGGCACAACTTCCAAATGTCAACAACGAGTCATGCAGACCTGTGCATCAAGTAAGTTGATTGGTTGATTAAGTTCCTTTCCCAGAGACAAAAACAAACATAAACATAGAAGCATGAGCTCCTTCAGTTAGGACTGAAAGAATTAGCCAATTACATTAATCAATTAGTTGATTGACAGAAAGTTAGCTGTCAACAAATTTGACAATATATAAATATATAAACAAAAATATCAAACCTTTTGCTATTTTATATTATTGAAAACTAATTATCTTTGGCTTTTTGGACTGTTGGTGGGGCAACGCCAAAAAGACATCTGGTGTGATGGGTTTTTTCCACTTTTGTTTGACATTTCATAGACTAAATAATTGATTAATCTAACAGCAGTCTTTTCCATTAAACTCAAAAACATTACAAATTTTGTTGTCCATACATTTCCCACTTTCCCCTCTGTCCCCATTCACAGCTTTTTCTGCTACCTGGCATACATCTTGATGCAGTGGTGGAAAGTAACTGAGTACATTTACTCAAGTAGAGTATTTAAGTACAATTTTGAGTTACTTGTACTTTACTTGAGTATTTCCATTTGACACTACTTTATACTTCCACTCCACTGCATTTCAGAGGGAAATATTGTACTTTCTACTCCACTACATTTATTTGACAGCTTCAGTCACTTTTCAGATGAAGATTTGACACAATGGATAATATAACAAGCTTTTAAAATACAACACATTGTTAAAGATGAAACCAGTGGTTTCCAACCTTTTTGGCTTTTGACGTCTTACAAAAAGCAGTGTGCAGTCAGGGTCACATTTCACATGTCTATGAGTTGTTAACAGCTCCACCAAATAGTGATTTTTCCCTCTAAACTTCTCACATGCTTTTATTTCAATAAATGTTCAAATGATCCAATATTTCAGCAAAAATCAAAGATTAGAGAAAAAGTCCAAAAACTGAAAACAGATTTGTGTATCAGAACTTTGTTTTTTCTTCTTTCCTCTCCCATTAATCATCTCACGACCCCTCAGATTTATGTGGTGTCCCTTTGGAGGGGCCCCACCCCTAGGTTGGGAACCACTGGACTAAACTAGCTAACTGTATATAAAGTAGTGTAAACTAGCTCCACCTCCAGCAGCTACAACAGTAACATGCTGCTCTAACACTGATGCTTCAGTATCAATAATATAATGATGTCATATATAATAATATAATAAATAAGGGACCAAACCACTACTTTTACTACAATACTTTAACTAAACCAAGCTCATAATACTTATGTTCTTTTACTTATGTAAGATTTTTTCATGCAGGACTTTCTTGTAATGGAGTATTTTTACATCGCTGTATTGGTTTCTGGGTAAAGATCTGAGTACTTCTTCCAACGTTGTCTTGATGCCATAAAGCTGCCCTGCTGTACATTTTTCCTCTGCATTGTGTTCTGAAGAATCATGTGTAGGCAGCCTAAAACAGACTGTGTGTCCAGTATACGTGCAGCCACTCAGCTGTACCGCCTTCATCACAGAGCAGATGGAGACAGAGAGGCTGTAAAAACAAGATGGCTGCCAAACTCGCCTTGAGCTCATTGCATCAGCGGTTGCGGTCCAGAGGTGAGGTGGGGGGGGTGGGTCAGATCAGAGACAGACAGAGTCAGATCTGAAGGAATGGGACTTCTTACCCTTCTGTTTTGTCTGCGGTCCTCTTCGTGTACAGTCACAGCGGACCGGACAGTCAGCGTTGACGTCGGGGGCGAGGGTGCGGTTACAGGCCTCAGAGACCGACGGTACGTTGTGTTGCAGAGATCAAAGGCGGCCGGTCGCCGGCTGCGCTGCTTTCATATACACAACAGACAGAAGTAATAACACACATGGGTGGAACTGACTTCATGACATCATGGTGGAATAACAGTGATGTGAGTTTCTTCTCTGCTGAAAAAACAATATACAGGCTTATAAAGAGGAGAGCAGAGTGGTGTTTGAATTTCACAGAGGCAGAAATAAGAGTTTAATCTTAAAACATAATACATTTTATGTAATTTTTTGTAAGGGCAGGGTTATACAACAAAGAACAAGTCCTCCAAATCAAATGGTTTGACTATGTGACTCCAGAACAACACATAAGAGTCTGGCGCCCCTATAGGCAGTAATCAGTAGGACAACATCATTTGTCTGTGCTTTCCAAAAAAGATGTTGTGATGTGGTTAAGGTCTGGTTAGGTTTAGGCACAAAAACCACTTGGTTAGGTTTAGGGAAAGATCATGGTTTGGGTTAAAACAATCACTTTGTTAAGGTAAGAGAAACATGTGGTGTGGGTTACAGTTACTACTTCCTTAAAGTTAGACCACATTCATTGTCATGGCTACAATAATAACCACAGGATTAAGGTTAGGGGACAATCGTAGTTACATTTTTTAAAAAACTGTCCCGACTCATGGTTGGAAATGTGACACTCACAGTCTCCTGTGGCAAATCCACTGTTGGATTAACGCCTCCATCCACCCCTCCTCCCCTGAATGAGGAAAGCTGTTCACATATATATACGTCATCTGAACTGCACCACTGCTCTGAGTCACAATTACTACGGCTGCTATATGGCATCTGTCACTCAAACATAATTATAGCTTGTTTTTGGACGACTGACATTACGACCTATTGTGTTGCTTTTCTTGGGTGGACAGTCTCACTGGAAAGGAACTGGTTCATACCACGTCAGAAATAAAATGCATTACTGTTCCAAACAGCCACACTCAAAGACGATGTGAAATGTTGTTGTAAAGGGGGGGGGGGGGGGCACGCGATATTGTTTAAATATCGAGATGATCATAGTGTTGCACTCAGTTGTTCACGTGAAAAGTGATGATTTGGACATTGGAAGAGTGAGGGGGGAGGTTTCCAAAGCTTTTCCACCTTTTCCATCTGAGAAGCAGTACTGATGTACTAGCAGCTTAAAGGAAAGGTTCACAATTTTTGAAGTGTGTCTTAAAACAGCAGTCAGGTGTCCATATGAACAATGAAAGAGGTTTTCCTTGCTGTAATCATTCCTCCTGTTCATACTGACCATAAAAGATCCCCTTCAAATGTGCTTTCAGTGTAAGTGATGGAGGCCAAAATCCACAGTGTGTCCACACAGTCATTTTGCACAAAAATGCATTTAAAAGTTGATGGGAAGTTTATGTGAGGCTTCAGCAGTCTGAGTTAGTCATATCAAGTGGATATCTGCCACATTTAGAGTCTTTTTAGTATCAAATTCCCTCTTTGTGTTTCCTCAGACAGTGTTTCCCTGTTGAGCTGTGGTGGAAGTATAGTAACAAAAAGAGGAACTTAAGAACTAAAAAGACTGTAACGTTGAAAGATATCTACTTGATTTGAGTCATTTGGATGACTGAAACTTCATATTAGCTTCAGATAAACTTTTAAATACATTTTTGCACAGAAGGAGGACTGTGGATTTTGTCCCCCACCACTTACATTGTAAGTGCATTATGAGGGGATCTTCTAATGGTCAGTATGAACAGAAGGAATAATTACAGCAAGAAAAACATGTTTCCATATTCATTTGGGCTCCTGACTGTTGTTTTAAGCAGACTTGAAAAATTGTGAACCTGTCCATTAATGTCACAACCTGTCAAATACTTCCTGATACTTGTTTTCTTCACTGTACGTCCATCATGTTAGTTAGGAACTTTATTGTGCACATTGTGGAAAATTATCTTTGATTTAACCACATAGTGTAAAAAAAGTCAATACAAACAAGACAGTTAGTGTTTCCCAATAGCCTGAATATTATTTCAAGAGGTGTCTTGCAAGACTAAACATCCCTGTTAGCAGCACCTACAGGCTGCCAATGTTAAATACATGAACAATGTTCTAATGAGCTCACTATTCATATCAGTAATGGGGTAAAAAGTTGACAGGAAAGGTCAAGGGGTCAGTAGAATCTAAAGGAGGGGACTCCAGGAACCCGCTCAGATGTGTTTCAACACAGCTCTGGGGTCTGATAAAACTACATACATTTTTATACAGTTTATTTCAAAATAGAGAACCATGTTATTACTTCAGAGGCATTTCTTTTAGTTCAACCTGATTTAACTTATCTGGTACTTACTTTTCTTGTGTGTGTGTGTGTGTGTGTGTGTGTGTGTGTTTTAATTGAGACAAAAATTACGAGGTAAACCCACTAAAAACACAATGGTTAGATAAAGAAAAGAAAGGAGGAAGGAAAAGTACAGATGGGTGACATATTACAGGATCAACCTGAATAAATGAGGGGAGAGTCATAATGAATGTGCAGTGCACGGCACAATTAAGCAATCAACATCCAGTCATGCTCTGAGACACGTATAAAAAATGCAGTAAATAGGGTCAAAAATTGGGGTCGACAGCGCACATTTGGTGAGGCCATGACGCTCGTGCATTAGTGCGATATGTAAAGAAACACAGAAAAGCAACTCTTCCTCAGGTGACTGAGAATGTCAATGCAGGACATGATCAAACTGTCAGCAAGAACAGTCCATCGACAATTACATAGAAAGGGATATTATAGCAGGGATGCAGTGCATAAACCCCTCATTACAAAGATGAATGCACATTTGAGAGTTCAGCGGTGCAAAAACCATAGGCACTGGTCTACAGAGATGTGGAAAAAAGTGATATGGTCAGATGAGTCATCCTTCAACATATTCTTGACAAGTGGGCAAGTGCATGTGTGGCGTACACCAAGAGAGCAGTACAGGTCTGAATGCCTTACCCCTACAGTGAGGGTATCTGGTGACTCTGTTATGCTGTGGGGGGCATTTTGCTGGTTTGGGTCCACTTGTCCCCTTAGAGGGAAGGGTCATTGCAAATCAATACAAAGTTTCTCTGAGTGGTCACCTTCATCCTATGATGAAACATTTCTATCCTGATGGGAGTGGTCTCTTCCAGGATGACAATGCCCTAATTCATAGGGCACGAGGGGTCACTGAATGGTTTGATGAATATGAAAATGATGTGAATCATATACTATGGCCTTCACAGTCACCAAATCTCACACCAATTGAACACCTATGGGAGATTTTGGACCGAAGTGTTAGCGTTCTCCACCACCATCATCAAAACACCAAATGAGGGAATATCTTTTGGAAGAATGGTGTTCATCTCTCCAGAAGAGTTCAGAGACTTGTAGAATCAATGCCAAGGTCCACAGAAGCTGTTCTGGTGACACGTGGTGGCCCAACACCTTACTAAGACACTTTATGCTGGTTCTCTCTTTAATTTGTCACCCGTCTGTATATTTATACACACAGAACCACAGTATTTAAAAGTGCATGATGTGAAAAATATTAAAGGGTGTATAATTACACACAGCAGGGGTGAAACTCTGTGGGGTTTTCCTCAGTATTTCCTGTGGAGTCACACAGTGTGAGGATCAGCTGCAGAGTGCTGCCCTCTAGTGACAAAACACACATTTACATGTGGTAAGAGCAACAAAGATGGAATTTCTGATAGTGTTTCTGAGAGAAATTACAGTGAAAATTAACAATATGGAAATTTCCATTCCTGAAATCCAGACTAAAAGAGAAATGGTGTCAAAATGTAAGTGCAGTAGCCCAGGTGAACAACCCACTGGCCTTTTTTTCTATACAACAAAATGCCAAATGCAATTAGGATGCTGAATGTATAGTCTGCCTGGGATTTCACAAAACCTCTCTTGCCCCTCTCCCAATGTTTTAACTGTAGTGTATTTTCTATGATGTCGTTTGTTGTTGCGGTGTCCCTGTCACCTGTCCTCCATCATTATCCTATATTGTCACTTAAACTGTATTGTATTGACTTTTTTTACACTGTGTGGTTAAATCAAAGATAATTTTCCACAATGTGCACAATAAAGTTCCTAACTAACATGATGGACGTACAGTGAAGAAAACGAGTATCAGGAAGTATTTGACAGGTTGTGACATTAATGGACAGGTTCACAATTTTTCAAGTCTGTCTTAAGATAACAGTCAGGAGCCCAAATGAACATTGAAACATGTTTTTCTTGCTGTAATTATTCCTCCTGTTCATACTGACCATTAGAAGATCCCTTCATAATGCACTTACAATGTAAGTGATGGAGGACAAAATCCACTGTCTGAGGAAACACAAAGAGGGAATTTGATACTAAAAAGACTCTAAATGTGGCAGATATCCACTTGATATGACTAACTCAGACTGCTGAAGCCTCACATAAACTTCCCATCAACTTTTAAATGCATTTTTGTGCAAAATGACTGTATGGACACACTGTGGATTTTGGCCTCCATCACTTACATTGAAAAAAATCTTTTATGAACAGGAGGAAACTGAAGATTATAACTGTCCAGTGAAAGTGAAGGTTGAAAGTAATGACAAATGAATAAGTGAAAAAGTGATTTCTTAACACAGAGCTATACTCAGCTGTCACACATAGCTTCACTAATTTTACTACACGTCTATTATAGTAATAATAATACAACTTTATTTATTAAGCACATTAAGCTCATTTTCATCATTTTTGTTTCTCATGTGCATTAGTAACAAATTGTTTGTACTCTGTATATTTGTACTGTTGTACTTATTATTGTCAGAATTATATTACACCACCCTGTACAAAAGGTGCTATGCAAATAACTATTTGATGATTGATTGGAAATGTCCAGAAACAACCCTGTGCAACTATTTTATGTGCATCATCAATATCTGCACATGAACAGTATGTGATCGTGTAAATCAGTTTGTACACTGAAGTGTTTAAATAGAAGTGTATGTTGGTCAGTGACAAGTAAGGAGGCAAACAGATTTCAAATGTAATTTTGAGTTGAACAGTATTTATTTTTTTGCTTCGTGAGTAGCAGCTGAGAACTGCAATATTGGTCCTTTGGTCAGTCTAACACTGCTGTTCAGAGCAAAATATCTCAACAACTACTCAGCAAGCTACTATGGGACACATAAAGTTATTTAAGTTATTTGGATAACTAAAAAAAAGGCCAAGTGGCTTGAAGAGAAGAAACAGTTTTACACAACTGATACTTTTTTCTTTTTTAAATATTTTTATTTGAATTTTGTTTTTACAGTAGAAATCAAATTAAAATTCAAAATGAATGAAAAAGGAGCATTTTAACTGTTCCATTTCTTCACAGTGAGACATTTCTCTCTCATTTCTTGGTATAATTAAAAAGAATATGATACGAAACATTTAACTTTGGTCTACTCACATTTAAGCCAAATTTAGCAAAAGCACCTGCAGGAGAAGTGAGCAAACATCTTGTGAGGGCCGAGCTTTGGATTTCCTTCACATTCAGCCGAAATGAGCCAATTGGGAGTCACATGAACGTCTTAAAAATAGTTGAAAAGTTCCCTCTGCAGTGGTCTTTGCTCCTCCTGGCTGGATCGTTCACAGCTGAAAACACTGACTGTGTTTATGTTCAGAGGTAATCTGTTTGACACACTTTGAGCCTGTTGTCGGGCTGATGGACCAAAGATAGACAGGGAGAGTCACTTTGGAAGCTTCTAATTTGACAATTCAGGCGTGTCTCCACACAGAAAGGTTATACTTTATATTCACTAGAAGCTGTAATGGACTCAAAATAAGGTGGAGGAAAGATAGAAGTGAGACAAAATGTTGTAGTTAAAGGGAAACTTTGGTATTTTTTAACCTTGACCCTGTTTTCCCATCTTTTTGTGTCTAAGTGACTAATGGGGACAACAGTTTTTGAAATTGGTCCAGTATTGAGCAGGAGTGCTGCAGCCAGCAGCTGTGAAACAGGCTGCAATGTAATCCTTTGGGGCAATTGCGCACCATCAAACTACATCCGCAACAGATGCACCAAGAGTGTCTGTGGGAGTGTGACTGTGTTTGGGTCGTGCCACATCTAAAAGTTGCTTCACATTCGGTCTGAACACATAGTTATGGAATAAATTCAGCTAATTTAAAGGTAGTATACATTATTAGTTTGTATGTGGTTTCTCTGGTTAGCAAACTGTTATAAGCAGGGTCTCATTTTATCATACAGGGTAAATAAGAGCTGTACCCTAACAGGACCTGTTAGTTCCTCATTGTATCTTTGAAGTCAATGTTTCTGAGAACTGAAGGGGAAGTGTTTTGGTGAGAATGTGGCTACAACAACAACAGAGCTCTGGAGGTTTTAGCCTCAACACACCACAACCACAAGAGGCTCACAGTAATAGACAGGCCAAACTTTATCAAGGCACCAGACAAAGAGTCTACTTTCATCTCTGAAAATTACTACTGACACCCCAGCAGTATGTTTCTGATGATTTTCCTCACAGCGTTAAAGTGTCTGAATTAACAAACAGTCAAATGTTCAGTGCCGGAAATAGACTTCTGCAGAATACTCTGCTTTAGTATCAGTTTTAGTCAGACTTTGGGTGGAATTATATTTAAATATGATGACGCATCACTCTGTGTAATGACCTCTCATCCAGCTGCTTTGCACTGTGCTTTCATTATTATGATTATTCTCTCATTTTCTCATATAGGGTAAATGATAGCTGCAAGTTTACTCTAAGGGTATGTAAGGTCTAGTCCTCAACTAAAATGGCCTTTTAAAATCTTGAGGAGCAAAAATCATCTTCTGAGTTGTGCATTAAAATAGTCCTTGACTTGAGATAATGTAGGTTAAAATAATCTGCTTTTAAAATGTGAAAACATTGTTTTCTCACGTACCGTGCACAGTTCCAGTATTTGCATTTAAAGACAAATGATTTCCCTTTAAATATTAGCCTATATTTTCTGTGCCACCCCATTGTTGGCCAAGAACATACCACATAACTGCAGTGTCCCATAAGTAAAAAGTAGTTTAAATGATCTTTTCAAACAGAATTAGGATTCTGTCATGACAGGATTCATGTTGATGTTTGACAGCACGCATGAACAGACAGGTGAAGAGTCAAACTTTGACTCTTGATGCTCATGATGCAACATGGTGATATTGCAGCAGCTGGGAAAGAACAGAGGAGATGATGTTTTAGTGGTCTGAGACCTGTTAGTTCCTCATTGTATATTTAAGGTCAGTTTTTCTGAGAACTGAACAGGACGTGTTTTGGTGAGAATGTGAGTACAACAGCAGCAGAGCTCTGGTGGTTTTAGCCTCTAATGATGACGCGATAAACACCACAACCACATGAAGCTCACAGTGACAGACAGGCCAAACTTTATCAAGGCCGCAGACAAAGAGACTACTTTCATCTCTGAAAATCATCACTGAGACCCCAGCAGTATGTTTCTGATGATTTTCCTCACAGCGTTAAAGTGTCTGAATTAACAAACAGTCAAATGTTCAGTGCCGGAAATAGACTTCTGCAGAATACTCTGCTTTAGTATCAGTTTTAGTCAGACTTTGGGTGGAATTATATTTAAATATGATGACGCATCACTCTGTGTAATGACCTCTCATCCAGCTGCTTTGCACTGTGCTTTCATTATTATGATTATTCTCTCATTTTCTCATATAGGGTAAATGATAGCTGCAAGTTTACTCTAAGGGTATGTAAGGTCTAGTCCTCAACTAAAATGGCCTTTTAAAATCTTGAGGAGCAAAAATCATCTTCTGAGTTGTGCATTAAAATAGTCCTTGACTTGAGATAATGTAGGTTAAAATAATCTGTTTTTAAAATGTGAAAACATTGTTTTCTCACGTACCGTGCACAGTTCCAGTACTTGCATTTAAAGACAAATGATTTCCCTTTAAATATTAGCCTATATTTTCTGTGCCACCCCATTGTTGGCCAAGAACATACCACATAACTGCAGTGTCCCATTAGTAAAAAGTAGTTTAAATGATCTTTTCAAACAGAATTAGGATTCTGTCATGACAGGATTCATGTTGATGTTTGACAGCACACATGAACAGACAGGTGAAGAGTCAAACTTTGACTCTTGATGCTCATGATGCAACATGGTGATATTGCAGCAGCTGGGAAAGAACAGAGGAGATGATGTTTTAGTGGTCTGAGACCTGTTAGTTCCTCATTGTATATTTAAGGTCAGTTTTTCTGAGAACTGAACAAGAAGTGTTTTGGTGAGAATGTGGGTACAACAGCAGCAGAGCTCTGGTGGTTTTAGCCTCTAATGATGACGTGATAAACACCACAACCACATAAAGCTCACAGTAACAGACAGGCCAAACTTTATCAAGACACCAGACAAAGAGACTACTTTCATCTCTGAAAATCATCACTGAGACCCCAACAGTACGTTTCTGATGATAACTGGTGTGCTTGCTGGTTTGTGCTTGTCCCAGAAGTGTATTCCTGAAGTGGTTACTTATTTTGTTTCCAGTAGGAGAGTAGTTCTGTGTAAGGCAGACGCCACTGAGCATGTGCAAGAACATGGTTTTGTTTACAAAGCTTCACTAGCTTGTTGTGCAACATATACTTGACTTTATACTAAAGTTATTTACATGTCAAGAGGTTGTGATATTCTAGCAAAGCACTGCAAACAGAACCTCGTTCCTGCACATGCTCAGTGGCCTTACACACATAACAAACAGCAACAAGAGTGTGTGATGTATGTGTATGTGCTTTAATCTTTAACTCCTTTTACTAGATCTACAACCTCTTTAGATTTCTAACAGTTTTCACTCATTCAGCTCTTTAAAATATGACTCTCAAGGGTGACATTTATTCAGTCCAAGTAAGGGATGTCACATGATCACATCCCACTTCTACTCAGTTTGACTTTTGACAGTTATGTTGAAGGTCTCAGGTCGTGACAAATGAAGGGAAATACACAAGGTTGTACTGAAAAAATCAATAATTTTATTAATTTTACTAATTTATTTTTAAGATATTGCAACAAAATATATTAATCAAATACTTGAAATGTTCAGTCAGTAGATCAGTGATGTTGGTGAGTGGATGTGTGAATGTGTAGTCTTGTATGGTGTGAACTAAAGAGAAGTGCAACAAAACCAAACAAGCAAAAGAAAACATGAAATGACAGAAGGAAGGAGTGAGGATGGCTGATCCTAAATACATCCTGGATGGACTGGTCAGGTGCACCCAGTTGCACAAATACAGTCTCTGACACACAGCAGCCGCAGGGCAAAACACAAACCTCAGGGCCATGGCAAAGCCAGAGAGCTGTCACAACACTGTTTTACTATAACAAGATAAACTGAACAGAGACATAAATTGTAACACTCTAAACATTATCAGATAAATGGTTAAAGAGAAAAAAATGATAAGAAGAAATAAAATAGCAGTGAGAATTAAGATTTTAACTTTCACTCAGCACTAGTACAACCATCAATAAGCTCAATAAAGAGCCTGATAGTGAGTTCATTAAGGATATCTGGACTTACTACATCCCTTTCTGGACAAAAAACTATTTACAGAAATACAACATAGAAGAGAAAAACTGTTAAAAATGATATCCAACAGGGAACCATAATACTGAAAAAAAAAAAGCAAAATGCTTTTTATGTTATTCCCCTCATGTGTCAAGCACAGTCTGTTCTGCACACTGTAAATAACTGATTACTAGGATAAAATCTCTATAAGGTTTGGACAGCATAGACAAAATCCTAACAGAAATACAGTCTCTATTATGAAGTAAAGGGTAATTGACTGATATTCTGGGAATAAAAACTGTTTTTCTAATCAGAACGCTTTAACTAATCAGTTATAAATTAAATGTAATGACATGAACACTGTGATCTGTTATTTGTTGGGTTAGTTGACAGTAGCATAGAGGTTGCTGGGATCAGTGGAGGCTCCAGCAGAGTGCTGTAGGTCACTGCATCACCTTCATCATCACCATCACCACCAACCTGGGAAACAAAAGGGAAACAGCATCACATATAAATTACACACAATGACATGAAAAAGCATAACAACATAACTCAACAGGAGCTGAGAGATCTGAAAGTCATCATTTTGCTTCTATTTAATAACTGAAATAAAATAAATATTCTTTTCTTTTCTCCTTCCTGACAAAACTTTTTCCTTCATTCAGCAACAACACCAGTGTAACCAAACACTCAGCTTACCCGCGCTTTACTGTTGGTCTTCTTGGTGAAGCTGATGGAGACGTAGGAAACACCATCTTCAGGATCAACCTACACAGTGAAGACAACATGATGGCTGCTCAGTAACATGTGGATTTATACTCACTCTCTCTTCTAATCTTATTTTATTCTCTCTCAAAGAAGGAAATTAGGCTAAAAGTCACCATGTCATATTTTGCAGAACAAATACGTACAAAACTGAGTATATACTGTTATAATGTCAGACGTCTATGTTAATATGTTAAACATAATCAAAATTCCAAAGCATGAGGTGAACGTATGTAGAAATACTCCCTAAAAGTCAAAAGTCAGCCTCAGTAACTCAGTCAGAGTTACTTCTACTTCCCCATCAAACTGACGTCACATCGTTTGAAAAATTGTACTTGAAAAGTTCACATTTTAAGTAAAAAACAAGAAAAAGATATGAAATCTGACCACTACTGTTTGTTTACATAGTGGAGCTGGAGGAGCTTTCCTGAAGCTGACCAATCAGAACAGAGTGGGCTCATCAAGAGGCGGGCCTTAAAGAGACAGGAGCTAAAACTGCCTGTTTCAGACAGAGGCTGAACTGAGGGGCTGCATAAAGATAAATAAGGAGTTTTTAACAGTAAATCATGCAAAGATATTCCAGTAGAGCCCCAGAATATAAATATAGACCTGAAAATGTGCTGACTATGTCTCCTTTAAAACAAAATACTACAACCACTGTTTTTCTCTGAAAAGTCATAACTGTATAAACATTTAATAATTCAGTTTGTGAAATTTTCATCCATCTGTGTTTTCTTCCCTGAAAAGACAAAAGAATCGACTTTAGCTTCCACAGTGAAAATCCAGGTTTATCAAAACATCTTGTTTATGAAAGTTTCATCTGTCAGTGTTCTCACCTTTAGTTTTCTTCCATCTGATGATCACCAAAACAATTATTAAGAGTGATGCTAAACCCACAGCCACAATGATGAACTTTGCCCAATCTGGAAAATCTGAAAATATTAAAATCATTTTGACTGCATAGTTCAGTTCTGATCAAAATCCTGATCAGAAGAGAGAAAGAGAGAGATACAAGTTATTAAGTCTCTACCTTGTTGTCTTGTTGAAGTATCATTGGTTGTCGGAGCTGTTTGGTTCATCGTTGCCTTTGTGCTCTTTTCCATTGTTGCTGTTGTTGATTTCATTGTTTGTGTTGGTGTAGTTGTTGGTGATTTTGTTATTGGTGTTGATTTCCTTGTTGGTGTTGATGTAGTTTTTGGTAAATTTGTTGTTGTTGATTTTATTGATGTTGATTTTGTTTTTGTTAATTTTGTTGTTGTTGTTGATGATGATGATGATGATGTTTTCATTGGTGTTGATTTTGTTGCTGCGGCTCTTTTAGTGTCCTCACCTGGACATATGAAAAAAGAACAAGAGACAGAGAGATGAACTGGAAGACAAAAGAAGTGTGTTGTATTTTCATGCAGCTGCTGTTGCTTTTCTCATTTATTCTTATTGGTGTTGATGTTGTGTATTTTGCTGCTGTTTTTGCATTCTCAACTGGACAAATGAAATCCCAAAAACCCAACAAAATGTGGTGATAAAATACCCCATAATAACCATCTACAAACAAAAAAGAGAAACTAAATGAGGAAGATTTCTCACCTGAAGACTGAGGGCTGAAGGCAAACAGCTGCACTTTTCTAGGGTTTTTATCTGTCACGCTACACTTGAATAACTCAGGATACTTTGACGTCTCAGCAAGATGGGAAGTTGTAAAGTTCACAGTGGCAAAGCAAGAAGACTGTGACTCCTTCATGTGATGAGTGTTCACATCCCAATCATTACCCTCATACACCCACTTCACTGTCTGTCTACTCTCTCCATATGTCGACACAGAGCAGTTTAACGTCACCTTATCAGTGTCCTTATATTCAGTCACTGGTGAAGATGGAGATATTGTGAGAGAAAGACAACAAGAGTAAAATTAACTTCATCACTGTAATCATAATTATTGTAATGTTTCAGTATATCAGTTTGAGCTGAAAACATTATGATGTAAATACTCACTGGTAACAACAGACAGATAAACCTTAGAGTCTTGACCTTGTTGTTTGTCTGATTTGAACTTTCTGCAGGTGTAATAACCAACATCCTTGACTGTGACCTTCTTTATAACCAGAGAACAGTTCGCTGTAACACTCAGTCTGTCTGATTTAGCTTTGACATTTTTACCAATCTGCCCAAGTTTAATGGGCTTTACTTTTGCTCTCCTTGTATGACTAAAGAACCAGGTACTGTCACATTTATCCTGATCAGTCATCACATTTCCACAAGACAAAGTGACTTCATCTCCATCTCTGACAGTGATGTAGAGGGAAGTTTGTCCAGTTACTGCTGTTGAGAATTTGAGAGAGAAATGTGATAAATGAACTGAAATAAGAATATGACTGTAGTGTGAATGTTAAAAACAAACAGCATATTTGACTGTCTCAGTAAAATGAAAGTGATTCAATAAAGTACAATTGGTAATAATGCAGATTTTTGTATCTTACCTGTAAACTGAAGCCCCAGTATCAGAAATAAAGACATTTTAATCCATCTGAGTTCAACCATCGTGCTTCTCTGTCTTTCTCTCTGTCTTCTTCTCTCGCTCTTAGCTCTCAAAATGTCTCATACAGAGAAATACACTGTCTACTTCCTGTCATGAGTAAAGTGTCTCTTCCTCATTGTTGTGGTTTCAGTCTATTTTTCTCACTCACAACTTTTTGTAGGCAGAGCATATTAGCCTCTCTTATCTTTAAATTTGAAAGTTTTTGCATTTTATGAGCAAGCTGGCGTTCACATCTGCAGTATCTTATATAATTAGAAATCTATAAAATATCTTATATTATAAACAGCCAAGAGTAAATACATAAAGGATTAGATATTGTAGGAGTTAAGGCTGAACTTCTCCACCCAGCACTAAGACCACAACACACTTCCTGTATTTCAAAGTTTATAATCATGACCTCATCATATAATGCTTTTAAAATGTAAAGACATTGTTTTCTCACATCCTGTGCACAGGACCAGTATTTGCATTCAAAGACAAATGATTTCCCTTTAATAATTAGCCAACAGCACCCCAATAGTGGTTAAGAACATACCACATAACTGCAATGTCCAATACGTAAAAAGTTGTATAAAGGATGTTTTCAAACTGAATTAGGATTCTGTCGTGACAGGATTCATGTTGAAGATTGACAGCACACATGAACAGACAGGTAAAGAGTCAAACTTTGACTCTTGATGCTCAACATGGCGCAACATGGTGATACTGCAGCAGCTGGGAAAGAACAGATAAGATGATGTTAAGATAGTGGTCTGAGACCTGTTAGTTCCTCTTTGTATCTTTGAAGTAAATGTTCGTGAGAACTGAGGGGGAAGTGTTTTGGTGAGAATGTGGCTACAACAGCAGCAGAGCTCTGGAGGTTTTAGCCTCAACACACCACAACCACACGAGTTTCACAGTAACAGACAGGCCAAACTTTATCAAGGCACCAGACAAAGAGACTACTTTCATCTCTGAACATCATCACTGAGACCCCAGCAGTACATTTCTGATGATAACTGGTGTGCTTGCTGGTTTGTGCTTGTCCCAGAAGTGTGTATGTAAATCAGTCGTCACTAATAACCTACTTAGTGGTTACTTATTTTGTTTCCAGTAGGAGAGGTCTGTGTAAGGCCGATGCCACTGAGCATGTGCAGGAACATTGTTTTGTTTACAGAGCTTCACTAGCTTGTTGTGCAACATATACTTGACTTTATACTAAAGTTATTTACATTTCAAGACGTTGTGATATTCTAGCAAAGCACTGCAAACAGAATCGCATTCCCACACATGCTCAGTGGCCTTACACACATAAACAGCAACAAGAAGAGTGTGTGATGTATGTATGTATAATCTTTAACTCTAAAATCATGCACCAAACTAAAAATATTAACTTTTACTAGATCTACAACGTATTTAAATTTCTTACAGATTTCACTCATTCAGCTCTTTAAAATAAGACTCAAGGGTAACGCTATTTATTCAGTCCAAGTAAGGGATGTCACATGATCACATCCCACCTCTGCTCAGTTTGCCTTTTGACAGTTATGTTGAGGGTCTCAGGCTGTGACAAATGAAGAGAAATACACAAGGTTGTACAGAAAAAATCAATCAGTTACATTTATTTTAAGAAATATATATCAAATATATGAAATGTTCAGTCAGTAGATCAGTGATGTTGGTGAGTGGATATGTGAATGTGTAGTCTTGATTGGTGTGAACTAAAGAGAAGTGCAACAAAACCAAACAAGCAAAAGAAAACATGAAATGACAGAAGGAAGGAGTGAGGATGGCTGATCCTAAATACATCCTGGATGGACTGGTCAGGTGCACCTAATTGCACTAATACAGTCTCTGACACACAGCAGCCGCAGGGTAAAACACAAACCTCAGGGCCATAGCAAAGCCAGAGGGCCGTCACAACACAAGGCAAACTGAACAGAGACATAAATCATAACACTCTAAACATTATCAGATACATTCGTAAAGAGAAGAAATGATAAGACGAAATAAAAAAGCAGTGAGAACTAAGATTTTAACATTCACTCAATGCTAGCACAACCATCAATGAGCTTAATAAAGTGCCTGATAGTGAGTTCATTAAGGATATTCACTTATAACAGGTGTTTTCCCTACCGCATTTTAGGAAGCCCGAGTCACCCCGCTGCTCAAAAAACCTACACTCAATCCCGCCCAGGTTGAAAACTACAGGCGGGTTTGACTCCTGCCCTTTCTGTCAAAAATACTTGAGCACACAGTCTTTAACCAATTCTCTGAATTCCTTTCTGAGAACAACCTGTATGACCCGAATCAGTCCAGCTTTAAGCAGGGTCACTCTACTGAGACTGTGCTTCTGTCAGTTATGGAATCACTACGCTCAGCTAGAGCTGCAGGTCAGGCCTTTTGCTGCTGGACCTGTCAGCTACCTTTGATACAGTTAACCACCACATCCCCCTCTTCACACTCACTGAGCTTGGTATCTCAGGATCTGTCCTCCACTGGTTCATGTCCTACCTGTCAGGGAGATATTTTAGAATATCTTGGAGGGGAGAAGTGTCCAAACTGCAACCCACCGGGGTTCTTCAAGGATCAGTGCTCGGTCCACTTCTTTTCTAATTATACACAACCTCACTTGGCGCAATCATCCACTCCCATGGTTTCTCATACCATTGCTATGCTGACGACACCCAGCTCTTCCTGTCATTCTCGCCAGAAGACCACACAGTCTTGGCTAGGATCTCGTTATGCCTTGCCAGTATATCAGCATGGATGAAGGAACGCCACCTTCAAGTCAACCTCTCTAAGACCGAGATCTTTGTCAACCCAGCCAGTCCCTCCATACAACAAAACATCAGCATCCAGCTCGAATCAACCCAACTCATGCCCACAAAGTCTGCCCAGAACTTGGGTGTCATGATCGATGACCAGCTAACCTTTAAGGTTCACATGGCCTCAGTCGCTCAGTCATGTCCATTTGCCCTGTACAACATCAGGAAGATCAGACCCTACCTGTCTGAGCATGCAGCACAAGTCCTGGTACAGGCTCTCTTAATATCATGCACTGACTACTGCAACTCCTTACTGGCAGGCCTCCCTGCTTGCACATTCAAACCTCTGCAGATAATCCAGAACATGGCGGCTTCTTCAACCAGCCCAAAACAGCACGTCACCCCGCTATTCAGATCCCTCCGCTGGATCCAGGTTGCTGTCCGCATCAAATTCAAAACCCTGACATCCGCTTACAAAACAGCAACTAAAATGGGTCCTGCCTACCTGAACTCCATCATTCAGGTCTACACTCCCTCCCACTCTGCCTAATGAAAGGCGCCTGGTACCACCACTACAACAGGGCCCTAAGTCGCTAGCTAGACTCTTCTCCTCTGTAATTCCCCAGTGGTGGAAAGAGTTACCTAACTCTGTTCGATCTGAAGAGTCCCTCTCAATTTTAAAGAAAAGACTAAAGACCCAGCTTGCCTTGCTGCACTGCCTGTGGGCATCTACGTCCAATCAGACTCTATCTTAAGCTTTATGGCACTTACTCATGTTGTTGTCTCCTGACTAGATCCCTGCTTGTGTTTGGATAAAAGCGTCTGCTAAATGAAAAATGTAGATGTAAATATATAAACTTGTCCCTCTCTCAACAAAAAGTCCAGAACGACAGTCAAACAGTGAATCATTATAATACTGAAAAAACCTAAAATGCTTTTTTGTCTTTCCCTTCATGTGTCAAGCACAGTCACTTCTGCACACTGTAAAAAACTTATTATTAGTATAAAATCTCTATGAGGTTTGGACAGCATAGACAAATTCCCCACAGAGATACAGTATCTATTATGAAGTAAAGGTTAATTGGCTGGGATGCTGGGAATAAAAACTGGTTTTCTCATCAGAAAGCTTCAACTCATCAGTTATAAATTAAATGTAATGATATTAACACTGTGGTCTGTTATTTGTTGGGTTAGTTGATGGTAGCGTAGACGTTGTTGGGATCAGTGGAGGCTCCAGCAGAAGAGGAGGAAGCTTTCACAGTGCTATAGATCACTGCATCACCTTCATCATCACCATCACCACAAATCTGGGAAATGAAAAGGAAACAGCATCACTCATAAATTACATAGGAAAAATCGTGCTTCTCTGTCTGTCTCTCTAGCTGTGTCTCAAATCACATACTTCTGCTGGTACACTTTCATGTAGTACACTGTGTACAGGGTAGCGTTGTCTCAAATCAAACACAGCCGTTGTGCACTTACTAGAAATGACGATCAGAAATTAGCATTAGCTAGCGTTAGCATTCGCGTTAGCGTTCGCTCTACCAAATCATTACAGACTGCTACATTAACCCAATAAACATACTGATGGCTTATATCCGAAAACAGTATAGTGGTGCTTAATGCTAAAAAACACATGTATAACTTACATTTGTATAATGTGGCGATGTTTACTGTTGTTACAATGTACCCGCCACCATTTCCAGTTTGAAAAGTGGTCCCTCCTCTTACACTACTTAGCCGAGATGGCGACCATTGTGGGCAAGAAGTGTCCATAGTTCCACACTCAACTTTTAGACCATTTTGAGTGTACCATCTGGGTACTCACAGTGCACTGCATTTTTCCATACTTCTCAGTGTGAACACACTCAAAATGTTAAGTGTAAGTACAGAAGTATGCGATTTGAGACACAGCATCTGTCTTCTTCTCTTGCTCTTAGCTCTCAAAATATCCTTATTAGTGCTTCATACAGAGAAATGTCTACTTCCTGTCATGAGTAAAGTGTCTCTTCCTCATTGAAGCTTCAATCTAATTTTCTCACTCGTAAGTTGTCAACTTTTTGTAGATGGAGCATATTAGCTTCTCTTCTCTTTAATTAGAACGTTTTTGCATTTTATGAGCAAGTTGGTGCTCACATCTGCAGTATCTTATGTAATCCAATAAATCTATAAAATATCTTATATTATAGGAAGACAAGAGTAAATACTTAAAGGATTAGATATTGGAGGAGTTAAGGGTGAATGTCTCCATGTTTGTGATAAATAAATATTAAAAAGTTCCATTTTCAGGAGACCAGCTTGAGTCGAGTTTTTGGGAGGAGCAATAATTAAACAAAAACCCAAAATTGAGGCTCACAGTAACAGACAGGCCATATATATATATATATATATATATATATATACACATACATATATATATATATACACACACACACATATATACATATACACATATACATATATGTATATATACATATATGTGTATATATATATATATATAAGCAAACATATTAAAAACAATTGAAAATGAAAGTTACTGAAAAATGACTTTGTATGTACAAATAATGACAACAAAGACAAAGAACAAAGAACTCCTGCAGACTTTCTTCTGTGCTTGCAATTAGAGGAGGATTATTGGGAACAATGTTTCTGTACACAGACCTTCATCAGGTTATATCACAAGACAAAAGGAGAGACCATCTTAAATAGGTTGGTTGACCCACATGGACCAATCAGGTCACACAACAGAATATCACTCATTTAATCAAGCATCATACAAAATCACATCATGGCTCTCTATGCTGACAGTATAAATAGACAAAGAAATACAAAATGCACATTACACATAGCTTAAAATGTACACAGTCACGACAAAAAAGCTACCTTTTAAAAGACAAACATACACAGTATTTTCAATTTCTAATTCAAATCTGGTTGGAGCTTGAAAAAACTGTCACCTAGAATCTGTCCCTGGACAAGAAAGGTGAAGAGACAGAATTAGAGAAAAAAAAAAATTATATATATATATATTTATGAGGACACCAATACGGAAATGAAGACAAAAATGTCTAATAATAAATAATTCATTCAAGATGAGTCTAAAATAGATGGTATATCAAAAAATCCCCTGTCATAACATCACACTAAGAAGTAGCTCATCTTTCAAACCCTTGGGTGACAAGGTCTGTACAATAAAGATCCAAAAAGCTTCATGTTCTTTTAACAAGTCATGATCACCCCTCTACACAGTAGGCTGACTTTTTCAATGCCACAAAAACGTAAAATTGAAATGTCATGTTTTGCATCATTGATATGTACAACTACAGGATAATCTCTGTCATTCCTACGTTTAGCACTTTTATGTTCGCTTATACCTTGTTTCAGCTTTCTGGTTGTTTTGCCTACATACACTAGACCACATGGACAACATAGCATGTATTCAACATGTGTGGAAGCACAAATAATGAAACTTTTTATTGGAAATACTTTGTTCGTGTGAGGACGACAAAAACTGTTAATTTTGTAACCATCTGGTAGGGAGCATAAAAGCTTCTGTTGTGTAGGTTGCGTAGTCTTGTGATGTGCAAAATCAGCATGGACCAGTAGGTCTCTCAAGTTTTCCCCCCATTTGTACACAAAAAGTGGCAGATCTTTAAAAGATTGGGGATTGTTCAGGGTCCGATTTTAAAATATGCCTATGTTTTCTAAAAACTGATTTTATGGCATGTGAGTGGGGAGAATAGAAGGTAATACAAGTTACAACACATCTCTTTTCTTTTTTCTCACTTTTTCTCAACAGTTGCCAGCAGGGTTTTCTCAATGCCGTTTCATAAGCCTTATTATCCATTCAGTAGGATACCCACGCTGGACAAATCTAGCTCTCATATCATCAGCTTGTTGTTTGCTGTTGGAAATCTTCGGTAGTATTGCATATTCTTCAGAGTCTAAAATATTGACTTTTGGAACAACCTCTCTTGAGTGAGGTGGGATGAAAACTGCTTGCTAACAAAAGAGTATTCTTGTCTGTTTCCTTACGCTATAAGGTAGTGGATACTGTGCCCTTGTTTTTTATGACCTACATATCCAAAAATGAACCTTTTCCACACTGTAATCCATTGTCAATTTCAAGTTGCTATTAAAGCTATTCAATAAGGTGAAAAAATTAATGCAATTCATGATTTCTCTTAAAAAAACCAACAAACAGATTGGCATAATTAGGCAAACAAATAGACCCCATGCTCATCCCAGACACTTGTAAATAGAAATCTCCATTAAAGTAAAAATAATTGTTCTTCATGACAAGAGTAGCTAAATCAATGATTAACTAATTAGGCGGAACGACGTATTGTCCCAGTTCTGAAGATAAAAGTGTAAAGCCTCCAAAATACCGTCATGTGATATATTTGTGTAAAGGCTTGCAATATCCAACATCACTAAGAGAGTATCATCAGATAAGTCAGTAAGACATGAAATGTTGTTAATATAATCAGTGGAATGTCTAATATATGCTGGTAAAGTGACAACTTATGGCTTAATAAAGAAATCAACAACATCTTACAGAAAGGCCAATAATTAATTAGTCTGAGCTACTAAATACTGATAAAACGGAAACAAACAAACATGTAAAAAGCAATAAGTAAGAATTACACATTTTTTTTAAAGATGAAAAGTTTGACAAGTGTTGTAGTTTAAAAAAGAATCACTCACCTAAACCCATCACAACACAAAATGATCTTTTTTGTCTAAACTACTCGGTAAAATCTGATGAAATGTTATTTAACTGCGGTGGACTCTGGTGAGTTGATGTTGGTGTGAAAGTTGTTGATCAGTGAAGTCTGAGAGAAGCAGAAGGTTCTCCAACGTTTTCATACTTCACCGTACCTTCATCTCCATCTTCATCATTATGCACCTGTGAAAAACAACACAACACACCTGAGATTCTGAGATAAAACAGAACAAATAAACAACTTTTGTTTCAGACTAATACAGTCAACACTGTTTATTCTTATTGTATTTACAGAATCACAGTAAATAGTGAACTACCACAAACATAAACATTTGAATATTCAGTTTTAAAACTCACAGCATTGTCATCCATCTGTGTTTTGTTCCCTGAAAACACAAAAACAGAGTCGAGTTTAACTTCATCAGTAAAAATCCAGATTCATCAAAACTTCTTGTTTATAAAAGTTCTGTGAATGTTCTCACCTTTAGCTCTGGTCCATATGTTGACTGACACAACAGTTATTGAGAGAGCTGCTAAACCCACAGACACGATGATGAACCTCAACCGAACTGCAAAGTCTAAAACATTAAAAATATTTGTCACTGTTCAAACTCCTGCAGTTAAAAGATGAGAGAAATACAGTATATACAGCACTTGTGCTTTTTATAACCTGAAAAATGTTGCATTAATCACTGCTTCATTACAATATTAGTACAATATAGTTCAATATCTGAACTGAACTGTGAACTTTGGTGCTAAGTGTATGTTGCTACAGGAAGCACCAAAAATACAAATCTACAAATGACATTTAGAAATATTTCTCTTCTATCTTTTTTGTACTTTAAACGTCAAAGGCTGAGAGACAGAAAGAGAGAGAACAGTGAGCAACAACAAGGTTTGAGACTCAGACATGTGTGTGAACACACTGACTGAGATTAAGTGAATAAGAGAATATCTCCACCCACAGCCAAGACTCAGTCTGACATTCATACTTTACACTCAGAGATACAAGTTGTTAAATCACTACCTTGTTGTTTTGTTGATTTCATTGTTGGTGTTGATTTTGTTGTTGGTGTTGATTTTGTTGTTGCAGCTCTTTTAGTGTCCTCACCTGAACATATGAAAAAAGAACAACAGACCGAGAGATGAACTGGAACAAAAGAACGTTGTTTGTATTTTCATGCAGCTGCTGTTGCGTTTGGCTCAATTTATTTGCTTTTTTCCTTTATTCCTATTGGTGTTGATGTTTTGGGTTTTGTCTCTTTTCTTGCATCCTCAGCTGGACAAATTAAGTCTCAAAAACCCAACAAACTGTGGTGAGAAAATGCCACATAATTATCATCTACACACAAAAAAGAGAAACTAAATGAGGCAGATTTCTCACCTGAAGACTGAGGGCTGAAGGCAAACAGCTGCACTTTTCCAGTGTTTTTATCTGTCACGTTACACTTGAATGACTCAGAATACTTTGACATCTCAGCAAGATGGGAAGTTGTAAACATCACAGTGACAAAGCAAGAAGACTGTGACTTCTTCATGTGCTGAGTGTTAACATCCAAATAATTACCCTCATACACCCACTTCACTGTCTGTCTACACTGTCCATATGTCAACACAGAGCAGTTTAACGTCACCTTATCAGTGTTCTTGTGTTCAGTCACTGGTGAAGATGGAGATATTGTGAGAGAAAGACAACAAAAGTAAAATTAACTTCATCACTGTAATCATAATTATTGTAATGTTTCAGTATATTGTTCTAACAAGACAGTTTGAGCTGAAAACATTATGATGTAAATACTCACTGGTAACAACAGACAGATAAACATGAGAGTCTTGACCTTGTTGTTGTCCTGATTTGAACTGTCTGCAGGTGTAATAACCAACATCATCAAATGTGACCTTCTTTATAACCAGAGAACAGTTCACTGTAACACTCAGTCTGTCTGATTTAGCTTTAGCATTTTCACCAATCTGCCCAAGGTTAATCAGCTCTATTGTTGCTGTGTTTCTTGAAGCACTGAAGATCCAGGTAGTACTGTCACATTTATCCTGATCAGTCATCACATTTTCACAAGATAAAGTGACTTCATCTCCATCTCTGACAGTGATGTAGAGGGAAGTTTGTCCAGTTACTGCTGTTGAGAATTTGAGAGAGAAATGTGATAAATGAACTGAAATAAGAATATGACTGTCAAGTCAAAATGGAGTTTCCATTAAGAAAAAAAAAGGAAGTGTCGGGACTAGAGGGGTAAAAAATTACATAAATAAATAATAAGGAAAATAATGGAAAAAATCCACAGACGAACAGAACATTCAAAAGCAAAACGGACAGTAACATTCTGTGGAGTGCCGCCTAGAGCTTTAAAAGTGTAACACGCAGAGTTACATGAAAAAGGGGCAGAGCAGTCCGGAAGAGAACAAATGGCACGCTAAAAACTCAAAGCTAGAAGATGCCATCAAAGGTCTCAACGGTGTTGTGAGGAACAGAAAGACTGTTCGGGGCTAATATGTCTGCAAAGTCCGGAGAGGCAGCCGGTAAGATGCAGAACTTTAAAGCGACTTGAGATAGTTTCCCTGGTGGAGACCGCTGCTGCTGCAGAGCTAAATTGGACTCATGCTAGTTTAATAGCACGGGCAATAATTTAACTCTTTAGTGTCCAAAAGTGCAAAATGGGTTGTTTGTTTCAGAGTGTTTAGTGTTTGTTAGTTGAAAATCTATTCGTGAACCTGTTAATGCTGGAAACGTGGATGATAAAAAGTATTAATTGCTGTTTTTTAATGCATTTGAAGTATTATGGTTGCTTAAAGGACTGCATAATTTGATATTATTCTAAATGAATATAAGTATAAAGTACTTTGTGCTAAACACTTGTGTTGAAATGCAGTAAAATGCATGCAGGATCTGCTATTGAGCCAAGAGTGAGCATTGGGCTTTAATTTTATCCACATTTAATGTGAAAAAATGTGTTTACAAGTGCATATATAATTGTTTTTTTTTTTTTTTCTGTTTGGTTTCTAAATTCAGGTTTTTCACCTAATGCAATGACAAGCTAAATTGCTTAGCCTGCCAAAATAAAAGGAGGAAAAAAGAAGCAGCTGTTTGGTCATTGAGTGCAATCCAGCTAAGATCTCCAAGTAGATACATCAATCCCTTTCAAGTGGGGAAGCCGCACAGAAACTAAGAACATAACTTGACAATGACTGTAGTGTGAATGTTAAAAACAAACAGCATAATTGATTGTCTCAGTAAAATAAAAGGTTATTCAATAAAGTACCATTGGTAATAATGCAGATTTTTGTATTTTACCTGTAATCTGAAGCCCCAGAATCAGAAATAAAGACATTTTAATCCGTCTGAGTCATAGACTGTATAAAAATATGGATGTAGTTACCGTGATGTCACCCGTTGGTTTCTGAAGAGCGGTTTTAAGCTCAAAGTGAGCCTCTCCGGCCATCACCATCTTGGCTGTGTGTGACTCTGCCTAACTCCCAGCCAATCAAAAATGGGCAAAGAGGCGGACCGAATGGCTGAAACAAGCCACTTAGCGGCTGGCGGACCTGTCACTCAAAGCAGCCATGTCCTTCATTATGCATAACTTTACGGCTTAATAAAATTTAAACGGGTGAGTTATAAAAAAATTCACCCCCCGCACAGTTGTCATGAAAGGGGAAATTAGCTATAGAGACCTAAATCGTGTTTTGTACCAGGCTGTAAACATGTTTATTTCTGCTGTAAAGTTGGGCGTTTTAACATGGGGGTCTGTGGGGAATGACTCACTTTTGGAGCCTCAAGTGGCCATTCAAGGAACTTCAGTTTTTGGCACTTCCGCATTGGCTTCATTTTTCAGCCCTGGAGGTTGCCGCTTGGTCTGATTTCAACCATCGTGCTTCTCTGTCTTTCTCTCTGTCTTCTTCTCTCACTCTTAGCTCTCAAAATGTACTTATTAGTGCTTCATACAGAGAAATTCACTGTCTACTTCCTGTCATGAATAAAATATCTTCCCCCCATTGTTGTGGCTTCAATTTATTTTTCTCACTTGTAAAGGACCAAGATTTTTGTAGGCGGAGCATATTCTTATCATTATATAGGGGTTAGACATTGTAGGAGTTAACAGTGAATGTCTCAAACCACTCACCACTAAGACCACTTCCTTTCCACTGCTGTATTTCAAACTACATCATGTTTATGATCATGATCTCATCATGTAAAGCTTTTAATATGTGAAAACATGGATGTAAGATGGTACAAATTTCACACTAACCTGCTGTGGGGCAAAGACATCTGCCTGGTTAAAAAGAAGAAGTACTTTATTGATCTCTGTGGGAATAATGATCTTCTGCATTTGACCCATCCTATACAGTGTTGAAAGTTCCACTATATGTGGCCGAGACAAACTCTATTCAAGCCTACTTTAAACTATTTTATTTAATTAAAGTTGGGGACAAAATTAACATAACTTAATGTCTTGCACCAGTTTCTGTACTAAATTAGAACTGAACCTTCAAGAATGACTACAATACAAATACAAACAAACATCACAAAACATAGGCAACCACCTGAAATTCTGAGGTAATACAGGAGCTGTGTTCATGCATCTTGTAGAAATCCTTCGATAACAATCTCAGAAAGTGAATAAGAAGAAGTTCAAAAGTTCCACGTACTCTGATGTAAGTGAGAGATAAAGAAAAGGTCACTATTTTGTGTAAAGTCATGTAACATCAGCATGAAGTTGTTGGATGTTTTGTAGATAGACAATATGTGGTAATACAAGGAAGAAGAGGTTGTAGAGATATCAAAAGTAAAGCCTAGAGACGTGCAGGAGGGGAGGCGATCCTGGATTCCTTGGGAGAGGAGGACGAGGCTTTTTCCTCGTGAGAGATCTCTTAGAGACTCTTTAATTTTTGTTTTTGTATTTTACTATTTTTGTAGTTTTAAATCGCTTGCTTTTTAAAACCAAATAAAACTGGTTTGTAATTTTATACACTCCAACCAAAGTTCCTGACTCGTGCTCATCTCTGAGATTCTCTGGTGTTTCTTTAAGGTAAGAAAAGACGCCTCCCTTTGGATAAGCTAACAGTAGTTTTGAAAATTGATTAGATTAAAAATTTATTGACTCTTGTTAAGTTAAAAATTAGTGCTGTTTACTAAATAATAGAGTAGTAATGGTTCAGGTTCAGTGCTAATATGCAGTTGTACATGTGTTAAAGGTAGGATTTCAATACAATATTAGGTTGAGGGTTTATAATTAGGAGTCTAATTGGCTAAACTGTTAGGGCTAGGGCTCTGAGGCTGCCCTATAAAACTGGGCAAGTGCCCTCGACCGACAGAGTGAGCCTCCTCCAGTGATGTCCTGTTAGTAGGCCATCCTGGAGTACTTTCAAACCTCCAACACCTATTGCACCTACACGTTTCATTGTGACCCAGGCTGTCAGGACTTAGGTTCCCTAAGCAAGGCTAGGATGGTCATGCGTGTAGATTTTGGGAACTACGTTCGATACCTAGGTCAGAGGTAGAGGGCAGCTGTCAGTCAGTGCCTTATCCACACCGGCAGGGGGTATCGGTTATCTGTAGGACAGAAACCACTTCATGGCGCCCGAACAGGGACCTCTGAAGAGTTAAAAGAGGACCTGAAGACCTCCAGATGTTAAAAAACTGAACTCTACCTTGTTAGACATGTCACTCAAACGGTTACCTACGAAAGTAGCGGCACTAATATAGGGGAGGCCCTTAAACAACTTTAAACGGGAGTGAAACGCCCCGCAGTGATTCAGAGCAGAGTAACAACTGGCGGCAAAAGTTTCTAAGCCTGAAAGGTACCTGGTGAAGGAAAGGTACCACGGTGAAGGAAGGAAAAGAGTCTGAAATTTATACACTAAATGATCATTTTTATTTTTCCTCTACACCCCCAGATGTAAACTTAAGTTCCAATATTCAGGACAATTACACCCTCAGCTGGGTGGATGCAAATGTGTTCTGCCAAGCCCCGTTCAGTACTCAGGTTAGACAAACACCAGGAATAACGAGCTCATGGAAGGGAAGTTACATTGATGCAGGTTATGATTGCATGAAAAGCAGCATTGAGACACTGTCTAGACAGATGGCAACTAATCATGTAACTGCAGATCACCAAATTCATCACACTCAGCCACAACAAAGGCAGATGCCAACAGCTATACCTGTGTCCGCCACAAGCATAATACCACCCATTGACTACGGTGCGCGAGCTCAGAGAACTCTATTGCAAAACGTACACACACCAGCGCCTGTCCCACAAAGACCTACATTGCTGCAGTCTAATCTTGTAGGATTAACATATCCAGGCCCATTATTAGACATGAGTTTGACAGGAAATTCAACTCTAAATAATCTATCAAATCTAGGTGTTCCTAGAATTGATTGTAGGGAGGTTTTTGATTTGATGACTAATCTTTGCCCTGTTTGAGAGAAAAATGAGCCAGAACAGGAATATTTAAGACGAGTGATTGAACGCGTTCCAGCAGAAATTTTAAATACACCACATGCAACTTTGCATCTAAACACAAAACATGGGATTACAATCCCACCAGATATGACCATTTTCATCGACACAAATTCGGTGTTAGAAAAAAGGTTGATTCAGGACCTGCAGACAGGGTCTACTACGCTAAATTGGCTTTCCTCCAGAGCCAAGTTAGTCCTGCAGCACAGACAACCATGTTAGAATTTGTAAAGCAATACCAGGAGGATATCAATTAGCTGCAAAGGTGGCTGTTCTAACCCCTGTACAACTAGCTCAGGAAGCATAGCATTATGATGCTCTTAAAGCTATTATGGATGAAAAGAGAGTTAAAGAGAGAACCCCACAGCCGCAAAAAAGACCACAAACTGAAATGCGCTCCCAGCCGCCTCACAACTACCATCTCAGAGAGAGAACAGATAAACGACCGTATAATGAGAGATATCAATACCCAGGACAGAGAAGACTGGATCCATCAAAAGCAGCATATCCAATCAGGCAGGATATATATCGCCAGGGCAGGGATCAGCCTAGAGCATCCAAGCAGAGAGAGTTCCCACAAAGAACTGATGAGAAATCTCAAAAAAACCCGCAAACTCTGCAAGTCAGAATGGGCAAATCTCCCACTAGATCAGAAAAAAAGCCATTCAGGAAGCGCGGAAGAACGCTAGAGCTGCACAAGAGGCACAATCTTCAAAAGACCCATCCTGTGCAAAAGAGCTACTAAAACTTTTGAGGCAGAGTCACAATTAAAAACTAACATTAACCCTCCTGTTATGTTCCGGTTCAAATTGACCCGTTTTAAAGTTTGAAGATCTAGGAAAACCACCCCCTGCATGTTTATATCACATAGATACTGTTCGGGTCAATTTGACCCAGCAGTCAAACTGGAGGTAAAAGGGTGTCAGAAATGTCAGACTATTTTTTTCTTTGCAATTGTGAGACATATTTCATTCCAATCACTCTCACACACACACACAGCACACACACACACACACATACACACACACACACACACACACACACACACACACACACACACAGATGCAGGTGTTATGATATTTGACGAGAACCATTTATGTTCTCGCGGGAAAACTCCACCCACATTCAGTGGACACTCAACAGGGGAGGGGCAAAACATATAAAAGATTCTCTGCATGGGAGTCCTACCAACATTACACTCTGTCACACCTTTACAAAATGAGCAGCAGAAGCAAAAGGATGACAGTCCAGGAGGCTCTGGAAGTCATCATTGATCATGACAGTGAAATGGAAGAGGATGTGTCTGAAGATGAAGACCATCTTGAGCTAAATTCTGATTCTAATGATTCTGATTTTGAACCAGATGAGGGAATAGCTATTCCTATTCTTCCAAGCAAGACATTCATGTCAAAAAATGGTGAAATACAGCTGACGATGTCAAGACAAGCATGACCTGTGTGAAATGTGCAAAATTCATTTGCACAAAGCTCAGTGTGATGACATGTCACTTGTGTGCTGTGTAGATGTACACACACACACACACACACACACACACACACACACACACACACACACACACACACGTTCATATTGCGATTGCTTGTTTGTTGTATTGCGATTTTGTTCATTTCTGGTTCACAAACAGTGCATGTATGTAAAACAAAATTTAAATGTTATGTTTCAATGTTATGTAAAACTATTGTGTTTCATATGTTGGTCTTTCAAAAGCAATAAAGTGGTGAAACATTTAAAAAAAAGTTTGAACATGCATTTTTTTAGTGAAAAACGAGTTAATTTTCCTAATTGAACCATTACCTGTTAGAGGTAAGGAACACCATTGCACTAAATATTGATAGAATAGTTAGTAATGGAGTTAGTAATGAAATATTCACACTGCTTGTTAGGATTTTTTTGGTTTCGGACATCTTTTGGATAATTAAAAATGCACTGGGTCAAATTGACCCGGGAACACCATTGCTGTTCCTGACAAATGAACATAACAGGAGGGTTAATGGTGAGGAATTTGTTTTGGACACAGGTGCTCATATCAGTTGTTTTTCTGAAGGAGAGTTAACTGGTAGACAAAAAGTCATAGGATTAAGAAATGATCTAATTGTTCAAATGGATTAAATACAACGCGGAATACTTACAGCATTTCAAGCAGAAAAAGCTTTAGTTTCCTTAAAAGATCTAGATCATGGCAAGCCTATTCCAGTTAAGTGGATGAAAGAAATTGATTATAATGCATTAAAACACAAATTAGTGGAAGAAAATGACACCCAATTCAAAGATAAATTAAAAGAAACTTTAGAGTTAACAAATCCCTCTTGTTTTAAAAATGACTGTGGCTTAGTGCATGAAAAATACACACACAAACACACACACACACACATTCAAAGAGGCATCCCCCCCTCGACAACCACAACATCCGCTTCCTCCTGAGTGCATAGAAGAGTTGAGCAAGACAATTGAGGAACTAGAGAAATTAGGAGTAATAACCTGCCTTGACAATGCTGTCACAAACACACCTATTATGGGAGTGAAAGAACCAGATGAAACATGGAGATTGGTTCATAGTTTGATTGCTTTAAACACCAGGTCTTGCTCAGACACCAGATCAATAAACCCCTCACAGACAGTCAGAACATTAGAAAATAAAAAGTGGAAAACTACTCTTGATTTGGCAAATGGTTTTTGGTCCATTCCAATGTGTCCAGCTTCAACAGCAAAAACTGCATTTACTTGGAAAAGGCAGTGCTATGGATGGAAGAGACTAGTGCAAGGTTTGTCTTCTGCGCCAAATGTGTTTCAATCTGTGGTTGAAGATATCTTGGAGGGAATCATGCCTAATGAGTGGAAAGATGGTAACACAGGAATAACCACAGTACCACCCCCTGACCAGTTAAATGTGTTAAAGCACATACACGAAGGGTTAGGACACGTCGGAGGAGACAGGGTCGTACAGTGGCTGAAAGCTTCAGGGCTGGATATACCTGGAGCTAGGGAGAAAGTGATCAACTTTAGGAAAAGTTGTCCCGAGTGTGCATGGGCAGGAGGGTTTAAGAAGACAGAAACTCATCCGAATCACATTATCACATGCACCCCACATACTCATTTCAGTGCAGATGTGGCAGGGCCTTTTTCATGCAGATCAACATTGGGTAATAAATATTTCCTTAACTGTGCAGATAACGGTTCCAGTGTAAGGCGGCTCTTCCCCTTGAGAGTAGCAACAGGAAGGACAGTTTCAGCCAGATTAGCAGAGCTGTTGATTCAATATCCAACCATTGAAACATTGAGAATGGATAATGGAAAACATTTTAAAATTCTGAAGTATCTGAGAGAGCTGCAAAAGATTGGATTATAAAAAATGCACCAACTGATTGGGATACACGTGAAAAGTTAGTTCTTCTGCATGAACACATTCAGGCTCCAAAGCTTAAAAAAGTCATAGTTGACAGTCAACGTAACCCAGGCCCTTTTGCTTTTCAGGTTGGTGATAAAGTCTGGGTGAGCAAAAAAGAAGTAAATCCTAATAAGGAAGCTATTAAATCCAAAACAGAAGGGGACGACACCGTAGTAGAGGTAGAATCAAATAATACGGCTAAATTTGGTCCAGTACATTTTTCACAAATTAGGAAAAAAGAATAAATTAATATGGCCCTGCCTCAGACCGCATGAGGTCATACATTCAAAGGTTTGTTAGTCCTGGCCCAAGGGAAAGGCAAGGCATCACATATGGTAGCCAGAGCCCTCCACGGAGAGGCTATGGCAAAACAGGGATACCTCAGAGAGGATCATTGGGAACCTTTGGAGTGTCACAGCAATCTTGATTGCCTTATGGTTTCCAGCCCATGTTGGGTTGGTGGGATGTTGCAGATTATGGAATAATGACCCGAAAAGCCTCACTCGGTACCAGAGTGAGTGCGTATCAAAGACATCTGGGCAAGCTGATCGTCCCCATAACCTTGGGTTATGGGTGATCCAACAGATATACAGGTGACTTATCAAAAATTGAACATGACTACCTTATCTTTGAAATTGGAATATGTCTGTTATGCAATGATTCCTGTTAAAACTACATGTTGGCAATTTAAAGCCCGACGAGTCTTGAGTGACACATGGCTGCAATTTTCCAACTGTATCTTTTTGAATGATTCTGGTAAAATTAAATCCTTCCCCACAGAGGAAACAGGAAAGCCATTGACTTTGACAAATCTGACTAAACCAAAGCTGTTAACTAGATTTAGGTTACTATCTCAAGTGCCTATTCAGCCTAGATATGTGTGGTCCACACTTCTTAATCTGATTCAAGGATACTTTCCTAGAAAAAAAGTGATTACAGATACTCCAGATGATCTAACTGAAACTGTTCAAGATCCCATCCCAAACCGTTATAAGAGGACAGTTAAAACTACTCCTAAAAGGAAATGGTACTACAAGGTGGGTGATAAAAATCCTGTTATTTCAGATTTGACTCGAGAATTTTGTGCATGTAGTTATGACCTCATTGATAAGCAGTGGTGGAAATGGCCTCTGCTCAGTTTTACAGCGGCTCATAGAGAGGGGAAAAGATGGCATACTACAAGACCTTACAGATCTCCATCTTTAGTCTCCTAAAGTCAAAATTTACCTTGGGTAAAAAATGAGAGAATTAGAAATTCTGACAGTGTCTTGGTAAATGTTAGTTATATTGAACTACCAGTGCCGGGTTCAGATGCTTGGAAGGCTATTTATGGAAATTATGAAAACACTTGGAAAATTTGGCATGTCTTGCAAAATTGTGTTTTAGAAAAATACAACACATGGGGAAAAAGGAAGTGGTCTAATCCAGCTTCTTTTACAGAAATTGGCTCAAAAGATTTCCAGGTTTATCCTTTATGTTACATAAGTGAGAAAAGTGAGAAAAAACAACTAATTGAATGCAACCTAGACACTTTTATAAGGGTAACAAAGAGATTGAGTGTAAAAACTAAAAAAGTTCTAGCCTATGGGTTTCTTCTGGGTGATCTTAATCTTGTAAAACAATGTTTTCAATCCACTGATCAAGTGACAACATTTATAATAATGCAATGGCTATCCCTCTATACAGGGGGAAATGTAGGTTATGCTAGAGACACTACTAACTACCTAGCTCAAAGAACAAAAGTACGTTATGCATATGGTACAACTCCAGCATATTTCTTGCAGAACTTTTGCCTGAATGCTAGTCTTACACCTCCTACAATTCTGACTCAACAGGAAAAAGGCTTATTCAAATTTATATGGAGAATTAGGAATATGATGAGAAATGATTTTAGCTATTATGGGGCCTATACTTACCCTCTCAGTTGGAGAGGAGAATGTCACTCTTCTTGTGAAATCTCCTCATAAATCCCATGACTTTGACCAAATCTTACATTCAAAATCACATTTCAGTAGGAATTTTCGTCGTGAATCCATTGATATAGGTTTGAAAGTGGTCTGACTTATAGTTTAGACGTCAGACGCCTCAGTTTGGCACAAAGTCCATGCCCAGAGATTGCCTCCCCATTGGTTTACATTGTAAGATGCGATGTGGCACTCCAACTTTCGGGGCTTATTAAACCTAAACCGTTTGAGTTATTACAAAGTTTTTAATAACTTTTGTTCAGCACAGTGTGATAAGTCATGTATTAAAGTTTGAAGCCGATACTATTAACGCCCTAGGAGGAGATAGTTTCTTGGGGGTCCAAAATTGGTGCAAAGTCGTACTTTGATGGGCATATTGCGGACTTCCTGTTGGATTTAGGTCAGGGGTGTCAGCATATGATTTGTAGGTCTTGATGAGACGAATAATCGAGTTTTGGTTCGATCTCTCTACGACATTCCTACGGGCCGTGGTGGCCATATTAGATACATAGGTGGTGCTCTCGAGCACATTTTGTCACTTTGAGGGATAATTTTTACATTTTATAAAATTTTTCACCAGACCTGATGTGTGTGCCAAATTTGGTGAGTTTTTGAGCATGTTTAGGGGGTCAAATTTAGGGTTGAAGTGGCGTAATAAGAAAGAAACAAACACAACAGATACAATAGGGTCTTCGCCCCTTTGGGGCTCAGGCCCTAATTAGGAAAATTGGCCAGAAGTGGCTTCTGTTTTCAGGAATTCCAGGAGAGCAACCTAGCCAAGATAGAGAAGAATGTATGTTAAAAAAGGTCTTATATGAAAAGAATTTATCAAGCAACAATGCACACTGATCCATCTTTAAATGATGCTTGGAATTATTAAGGCCTGAGCCCCAAAGGGGTGAAGACCCTCTTGTATCTGTTCTGTTTCTTTCTTTCTTTCTTTCTTTCTTTCTTAAATTTGACCCCCTAAACATTTTCAAAAACTCACCAAATTTGGCATAACAGGTCTGATGAAAAATTTGATAAAATGTAAAAATTATCCCCCAAAGTGCTAAAATGTGCTCTATAGCGCCACCTATGTATAATACATGACTTATCACACTGTGCTGAACAAAAGTTATTAAAAACTTTGTAATAATTCTAACGGTTTAGATTTTGTAAGCCCCGAAAGTTGGAGTGCCACATCGCACCTTACAATGTAAACCAATGGGGAGGCAATGTCTGGGCATGGACTTTGTGCCAAACTAAGGTCGCTGACATCTAAACTATAAGTCAGACCACTTTCAAACCTGTATTAATGGATTCGTGACGAAAATTCCTACAAAAATATAATTTTTAATGTAAGATTTGGCCATAGTCATGGGATTTATGAGGATATTTCACAAGAAGAGTACTCTGAAATCCTTCTCTCCAGCTGAGAGGGAGAAGGAGGGAAGAAAGTGGGGGGATGGGTTTCACGGTTAAATGCAGCTAATTTTTGAAGGATACAGCAGAAAGGTCTATATACATACAGTACATCATACACAAACTTTGCATGAAGTTTGGTGTTATTATCCTTTATTTTACAATAATTATGAGTCTTATATGTATAATTCAGTAGTGGGGATGACCTATGAGGGGAAGGGAAAAAATGGAATGAGGGTGACAGTTTAGTGATAAAGTGCTGCAGAAAAATAAAAACTAAAATTTGTAGCTCTGTACTGCAGTTTTTCTTTTATTAGGGCCTAAGCACCGAGCGGTTCGCTCACACTCTCCATTCAAACATATGAGTATTCTTCTGTGTCCAGCTGCAGTTACTTATTGTCTCTACACATCTGACAGCAGTGTTCAATGCTTACTTTTTTGTTGAGGAGTACATGTGTTCCTAAATGAAAAAAGTTAGGGGTATACAGAAATTTAGGTGCACACTGAAAAATGTTCAAGTAACTGTTTATTAAAGACAACACTTTATCACATACATATTTAAATGCTTTGTGTGTGTGTGTAAGTAAATCATAATTTATGTTCTCTATAGGGGTGCTTGATTATGGCAAAAAGCATAATCACAATTATTTTTGCTCAATATTGACATCACAGTTATTTAACACGATTACTTTTTGGCGATTGCCGATATATGCACATATTTTTTCCCACTTGGCTGAGGAAACTATTACACATGCAAGCATAGATTGTACTAAATATGATCAAAAAAGACAATATATGAGGGAAGAACTCAGGAAGACTAGAGTTCTGGAACTCACCATTAAAACTTTAATGAACCTGCCAAGTGGGCGGAGTAGCAGTTTGGGTTTTTTTTTTTGAGTTTATTAGACAGACAGGATTGATGTGTAGGATTTAATATTTGGTCTACAGTCCGAAGCGGAGGGTGGCGGTAAGGTGCCTAATATGCTATAATTTAGCTATCATTGAAGCGTGTGGTGTTGAGTTTTCATGTTTCGCCATGACAGAGGAAATTGCTATAACTTTAGTGCAAATGCTCCAGTCTGCCCCAAACTTTGCATGTTTGATAAGAGACCCGGCCTGAACACGTCCTCATGACAATATTCAGTCAGTGATGCAAACTGGCTGAATAGTGCTTCCTACGAAATTGCAGCAAAGCAGCCCCAGCAGCAGGTAAAATAGTGGACAAAGTTAGTGATGTTTATCTCCTTCTTGCACTGTCTGAAAACAGCGCGGGTCTGAAGACATCTACATGCCCATGACAGAAGCCCTTCGACTGCGCCGCGACCCGATGTGTGCAAAGGCGCGAGGGCCCGTTCATCACTGCTTTAAGCTTTAATTCCTATTGGTGTTGATGTTTTGGGTTTTGTTTTGGTTCTGGCATCTTTACCTGAACAAATTAAAGCTAAAATAACCAACAAATTGTGGTGAAAAAATACCACATAATTATCATCTACACACAAAAAAAGAGAAACTAAATGAGGCAGATTTCTCACCTGAAGACTGAGGGCTGAAGGCAAACAACTGCACTTTTTCACTGTAAATATCTGTCACGTTACACTTGAATGACCCAGAATACTTTGATGTCTCAGCAAGACGGGAAGTTGTAAACATCACATTGTCAAAGCAAGAAGACTGTGACTCCTTCATGCGCTGAGTGTTCACATCCCAATAATTACCCTCATACACCCACTTCACTGTCTGTTCACACTGTCCATATGTCGACACAGAGCAGCTCAACATCACCTTATCAGTGTTCTTATGTTCAGTCACTGGTGAAGATGGAGATATTGTGAGAGAAAGACAACAAGAGTAAAATTAACTTCATCACTGTAATCATAATTATTGTAATGTTTCAGTATATTGTTCTAACAAGACAGTTTGAGCTGAAAACATTATGATGTAAATACTCACTGGTAACAACAGACAGATAAACCCGAGAGTCTTGACCTTGTTGTTGTCCTGATTTGAACTGTCTGCAGGTGTAATGACCAACATCCTCAACTGTGACTTTCTTTATAACCAGAGAACAGTTCGCTGTAACACTCAGTCTGTCTGATTTAGCTTCGGCATTTTCACCAATCTGCCCAAGTTTAATCAGCTCTACTGCTGCTGTGCTTCCTGAACCAACAAAGAGCCAGGTAGTACTGTCACATTTATCCTGATCAGTCATCACATTTTCACAAGACAAAGTGACTTCATATCCAACTCTGACAGTGATGCCGAGGGAAATTTGTCCAGTTACTGCTGTTGAGAATTTAAGAGAGAAATGTAATAAATGAACTGAAATAAGAATTTGACTGTAGTGTGAATGTTAAAAACAAATAGCTTAATTGATTGTCTCAGTAAAATAAAGGTTATTCAATAAAGTATCTTTGGTAATAATGCAGATTTTTATATCTTACCTGTAAACTGAAGCCCCAGTATCAGAAATAAAGACATTTTAATCCATCTGAGTTCAACCATTGTGCTTCTCTGTCTTTCTCTCTCGCTCTTAGCTCTCAAAATGTCCTTATAAGTGCTTCATACAGAGAAATACACTGTCTACTTCCTGTCATGATCTCCTCCCCATTGTTATGGCTTCAGTTTGTTTTTTGTAGGCGGAGCATATTCTTATCATTATATAGGGGTTAGACATTGTAGGAGTTAACAGTGAATGTCTCAAACCACTCACCACTAAGACCACTTCCTTTCCACTGCTGTATTTCAAACTACATCATGTTTATGATCATGATCTCATCATGTAAAGCTTTTAAAATGTGAAAACATGGATGTAAGATGGTACAAATTTCACACTAACCTGTTGTGGGGCAAAGACATCTGCCTGGTTAAAAAGAAGAAGTACTTTATTGATCCCTGTGGGAATAATGATCTTCTGCATTTGACCCATCCTATACAGTGTTGAAAGTTCCACTATATGTGGCCGAGACAAACTCTATTCAAGCCTACTTTAAACTATTTTATTTAATTAAAGTTGGGGACAAAATTAACATAACTTAATGTGTTGCACCAGTTTCTGAGGAATTTGCACAACTTGTGCAATGTGTACTAAACTAGAACTGAACCTTCAAGAATGATTACAATACAAATACAAACAAACATCACAAAACATAGGCAACCACCTGAAATTCTCAAGCAATACAGGAGCTGTGTTCATGCATCTTGCAGAAATCCTTCGATAACAATCTCAAAAAGTGAATAAGAAGAAGTTCAAAAGTTCCATGCAGTTCCGTACTCTGATGTAAGTGAGAAATAAAGAAAAGCTCACTATTTTGTGTTAGGTCATGTAACATCAGCATGAAATTGTTGGATGTTTTGTAGATAGACAATATGTGGTAATACAAGGAAGAGGAGGTTGTAGAGATATAAAAAGTAAAGCCTAGAGACGTGCAGGGGGGGAGGTGATCCTGGATTCCTTGGGAGAAGAGGACAAGGCTTTTTCCTTGTGAGAGATCTCTTAGAGACTCTCTTTAATTTTTGTTTTTGTATTTTACTATTTTTGTAGTTTTAGATTGCTTGCTTTTTAAAACCAAATAAAACTGGTTTGTAATTTTATACACTCCAACCAAAGTTCCTGACTTGTGCTCATCTCTGAGATTCTCTGGTGTTCCTTTAAGGTAAGAAGAGACGCCTCCCTTTGGATAAGCTAACAGTAGTTTTGAAAATTGATTAGATTAAAACTTTATTGACTCTTGTTAAGTTAAAAATTAGTGTTGTTTACTAAATAATAGAGTAGTAATGGTTCAGGTTCAGTGCTAATATGCAGTTGTACATGTGTTAAAGGTAGGATTTCAATACAATATTAGGTTGAGGGTTTATAATTAGGAGTCTAATTAGCTAAACTGTTAGGGCTAGGGCTCAGAGGCTGCCCTACAAAACTGACAGAGTGGGCCTCCTCCACTGCTGTCCTGTTAGTAGGCCATCCCGGAGTACTTTCAACACCTATTGCATCTACACATTTCATTGTGACCCAGGCTGTCAGGACATACTTGACCATATAGGCCCATTGGTAGTGGTTCAACGACAGCTGGTGATTATAGAAGCCAGGCTGAATTCTGGTTCCCTAAGCAAGGCTAGGATGGTCGTGCATGTAGATTTTGGAAACTATGTTCGATACCTAGGTCAGAGGTAGAGGAAAGCCATCAGTCGGTGCCTTATCCACACCGGCAGGGGGTATCAGTTATCTGTAGGACAGAAACCACTTCATGGTATAATATTGGGGAAGCCCTTAAACAACTTTAAACGGGAGTGAAGCGCCCCGCAGTGACTCAGAGCAGAGTAACGACTGGCGGCAAAAGTTTTATTTTTCCTCTACACCCCCATATGTAAACTTAAGTTCTAATATTCAGGATAATTACACCCTCAGCTGGGAGGACGCAAATGTGTTCTGCCAAGCCCCGTTGAGTACTCAGGTTAGACAAACACCAGGAATAACGAGCTCATGGAAGGGAAGTTACACTGATGCACGTTATGATTGCATGAAAAGCAGCATTGAGACACTGTCTAGACAGATGGCAACTAATCATGTAACCGCAGATCAGCAAATTCATCACACTCAGCCACAACAAAGGCAGATGCCAACAGCAATCTAGGTGTTCCTAGAATTGATTGTAGGGAGGTTTTTGATTTGATGACTAATCTTTGCCCTGTTAGAGAGAAAAATGAGCCAGTGCAGGAATATTTAAGACGAGTGATTGAACGCGTTCCAGCAGAAATTTTAAATACACCACATGCAACTTTGCATCTAAACACAAAACATGGGATTACAATCCCACCAGCACTATCGGCCGCACCCCTGGCATCGACACAAATTTGGTGTTAGAAAAAAGGTTGATTCAGGACCTGCAGACAGGGTCTACTACGCTAAATTGGCTTTCCTCCAGAGCCAAGTTAGTCCTGCAGCACAGACAACCATGTTAGAATTTGTAAAGCAATACCAGGAGGATATCAATTAGCTGCAAAGGTGGCTGTTCTAACCCCTGTACAACTAGCTCAGGAAACACAGCATTATGATGCTCTTAAAGCTATTATGGATGAAAAGAGAGTTAAAGAGAGAACCCCACAGCCGCAAAAAAGACCACAAACTGAAATGCGCTCCCAGCCACCTCACAACTACCATCTCAGAGAGAACAGATAAACGACCACATAATGAGAGATAAATACCCAAGACAGAGAAGACAGGATCCGTCAAAAGCAGCCTATCCAATCAGGCAGGATGTATATCGCCAGGGCAGGGATCAGCCTAGAGCATCCAAGCAGAGAAAGTTCCCACAAAGAACTGATGAGAAATCTCAAAAAACCCTGCAAACTCCACAAGTCAGAATGGGCAAATCTCCCACCAGATCAGAAAAAAAGCCATTCAGGAAGTGTGGAAGATCGCTAGAGCTGCACAAGAGGCACAATCTTCAAAAAACTAGAAATGGTGAGCATCTCTAAAGAGGAAAGACACATCCTGTGCAAAAGAGCAACTAAAACTTTTGAGGCAGAGTCACAATTAAAAACTAACATTAACGGTGAGGAATTTGTTTTGGACACAGGTGCTCATATCAGTTGTTTTTCTGAAGGAGAGTTAACTGGTAGACAAAAACTTATAAAATTAAGAAATGATCAAATTGTTCAAATGGATTAAATACAACGTGGAATACTTACAGCATTTCAAGCAGAAAAAGCTTTAGTTTCCTTAAAAGATCTAGATCATGGCAAGCCTACTCCAGTTAAGTGGATGAAAGAAATTGATAATGCATTAAAACATAAATTAGTGGAAGAAAGTGACACCCAATTCAAAGATAAATTAAAAGAAACTTTAGAGTTAACAAATCCCTCTTGTTTTAAAAATGACTGTGGCTTAGTGCATGAAATACATACACACACACACACACACACACACACACACACATTCAAGGAGGCATCCCCCCCTCGACAACCACAACATCCGCTTCCTCCTGAGTGCATAGAAGAGTTGAGCAAGACAATTGAGGAACTAGAGAAATTAGGAGTAATAACCCGCCTTGACAATGCTGTCACAAACACACCTATTATGGGAGTGAAAGAACCAGATGAAACATGGAGATTGGTTCATAGTTTGATTGCTTTAAACACCAGGTCTTGCTCAGACACCAGATCAATAAACCCCTCACAGACAGTCAGAACATTAGAAAATAAAAAGTGGAAAACTACTCTTGATTTGGCAAATGGTTTTTGGTCCATTCCAATGTGTCCAGCTTCAACAGCAAAAACTGCATTTACTTGGAAAAGGCAGCGCTATGGATGGAAGAGACTAGTGCAAGGTTTGTCTTCTGCGCCAAATGTCTTTCAATCTGTAGTTGAAGATATCTTGGAGGAACTCCCCATTAAAATCTACATTGATGATGTATATTTTACAAATGACAGTGAAGAAGAACATTTAGATCTGTTGAGATAGGTTATCATCCACCTCACTGAAGCAGGTTTCAAAATTGGACTCAAAAAATGTGAGATAGCAAAACATTCACTGAAATTTCTAGGATTTGGTATAACAGAAACCGGAAAAGCAGTCACACCAGAGTACAAAGAGAGCATCAACCAGCTAAAAGATCCATCTACCTAAAAAGAAACAGAAGTCTGCCTAGGAAAGGAGAATATGCAGCAAATCATGTGAGGGCCTTCTCTCAATATGCTGCACCATTACACAGGCTAAAAGGAGCATTGCAAACAGGAAAAGGGGTGCTCACCAAACAACATGTTACCGCCTGGCACAAACTTAAAGATGCAATACTAAATGCTGTTGATCTTGAAAAAAGAAGCCCAGAGAAAAATCTGATTGTAAACACCTACTTAGAGATGGAGGGAATATATTTGATATGTAAAAACCAAGGTTCAGAGCAAGCATGCATTATGCTCAGCTACACATTTAAACCTGCAGAACAGAAGTTTACACCTCATGAAAAAACCTTGACAGGAGTATACAGATACTATGGAGCTTTAAAAGAATTAGCACAGGGAGCAACAATATTCATCTTTTCTCCATTTCTCTCTCTCGGAACAGCTTCCAAATCCAAACTTGTGGACGCAGAGACTCTGAACTCAAAGTGGGAGAAATGGGATTTAATGTTAATTGACAATCAAATTAAGTTTTTGTGTGATGGACAGCCAATACCAAAAATAATTAACCCTAAACCAGGGCAAGAAATTGAACCAGATTGGTATGTATTTACAGATGGAAGCAGACAAAACGCAGACAGAGAAATGTTTCAATGGGCTTATGTGATCAAAAAAGGAGACCGAACAGTTTGGACAAAAAGTGGTAGAGTGAACGGGTCAGCACAAACAGCTGAAGTAACAGCAATTCTTGAGGCATTGCTATTTTGTAAAAAGAAAAGTGTGAAAAGCATTGCGATTGTAACAGATTCTGATTATTGTTATAAAGCAGGAAGAGAAGAGTTGGATTTGTGGGAACAGAGGGAGTTTGAAAACACTAAAGGAATGCCCCTGACTCATGCAGAGCAGTGGGGCATCATTGCAGAGGCTAGAAGAGGCCTAAAAGTAAAATGGATCAAAGTTGAGAGCCACACTGGAGCCACTGACTACCTATCTCGAAGAAATAGGGAGGCTGATTTGTTAGCTCCGGAGCGGCCAGCAAGACTGGGGCCTTTGTGATTAATCATGCCTAATGAGTGGAAAGATGGTAACACAGGAATAACCACAGTACCACCCCCTGACCAGTTAAATGTGTTAAAGCACATACACAAAGGGTTAGGACACGTCGGAGGAGACAGGGTCGTACAGTGGTTGAAAGCTTCAGGGCTGGATATACCTGGAGCTAGGGAGAAAGTGATCAACATTAGGAAAAGTTGTCCCGAGTGTGCATGGGCAGGAGGGTTTAAGAAGACAGAAACTCATCCGCATCACATTATCACATGCACCCCACACACTCATTTCAGTGCAGATGTGGCAGGGCCTTTTTCATGCAGATCAACATTGGGTCATAAATATTTCCTTATCTGTGCAGATAACGGTTCCAGTGTAAGGCGGCTCTTCCCCTTGAGAGTAGCAACAGGAAGGACAGTTTCAGCCAGATTAGCAGAGCTGTTGATTCAATATCCAACCATTGAAACATTGTGAATGGATAATGGAAAACATTTTAAAATTCTGATGTATCACGACTCTTAGAGTCTCATGGTGTACAACAAATTTGGTCTATTCCCTATAAACCTGAAACAAATGGTGTAGCTGAGAGAGCTGCAAAAGATTCGATTATAAAAAATGCACTAACTGATTGGGATACACGTGGAAAGTTAGTTCCTCTGCATGAACACATTCAGGCTCCGAAGATTAAAAAAGTCATAGTTGACAGTCAACGTAACCCAGGTCCTTTTGCTTTTCAGGTTGGTGATAAAGTCTGGGTGAGCAGAAAAGTAGTAAATCCTAATAAGGAAGCTATTAAATCCAAAACAGAAGGGGACGACACTGTAGTAGAGGTAGAATCAAATAATACAGCAGTACTGAAGAGATTTGGTCCAGTTCATTTTTCACAAATTAGAGAGAAAGACTAAATTAATATGGTCCTGCCTCAGACCGCACAAGCTCATACATTCAGAGGTTTGTTAGTCCTGGCCCAAGGGAAAGGCAAGATGTCACATATGGTTGGCAGAGCCCTCCACAGAGAGGCTACGGCAAAACAGGGATACCTAAGAGAGGAGCATTGGGAACCTTTGGAGTGGTCACCATATACACCTGGTGAATGCCTGATTTGTAAAGGAGAGTGTGCAATAGTTAAGTGGCATGGACCTAACCATGAGAAACCTGCACGACTTCCTGATGGGAATTCAGTGCATACACCACAAGATAATATGATGTGGGGTAGAGAAGGAGAAAGAGTGCTGCAGTTTAGAACACCAACCCAGATTACCCTCAGGAGAGGGGAACCACCTCACAATGCTGCTGCATGTGGGATGGATCAACGCTGAGAACATGTCCAAATCATGAGGGTCTCCCACTGTTTAAAGGGTTACTGCTTTGTAGAGGATCTGGCTTTTTGGCAAAAGAGCACAGAGTTAGAGAGGGAGCTCTTCAGGAAGGAGGTTGTATTCAATGGAAAAGCAGCACTCTTAGTTTAGACTCAGCTCGTTTCTCTGAGCTTTCTGACTCAATGGAGAAAGCTATACCTGTGTTCAGTGTATCTAGACTACAGAGACTAAGTGCAGATAGAGTTCTGCTCTACCCTTCGGTTGGAAGGAGAGCACTTTTTCCTCTGGTGCAGGATGAGACTCTGCCTTTGGCAGTTACTTTTCAGACTGTGATTCGAGCATTGTAAAATGCATCTGACATTCTGACTGAGACACACAAGCCTCAACTGCCACAACACTTAAAACTGCCACATTATGATTGGATGACAGAATTCACAAACTTGGGTTATGAGGACATGGCTACACACAGAAAAGAGGTCACTCTTGAAGTAGCAGAAATTGAACAGCTGAAAAATTGCAAAGTTTTGACTGATGGCAGTTTGACTTCAAACATTGGCATTGGCCCAAAAATGGACGTTGCAGTGTCTTTGACACTGTTCGTGCAACCAGGGCTAGAGAGGGAGCAATGGAGAGCCTTGAACCGGTGCCTATATCCGGTGAGACCAGACCAGAACCTGAGGACAAGAAACAACAAAACCCAATAACTCGGCACTTAAAAGTTAGACTCAAAATTATGATAATTGGATTTGTGTTTTGGTGTGTCACCGCAATCTTGATTGCCTCATGGTTTCCACCCATGTTGAAAGGTGGGATATTTCAGATTATGGAATAATTACCCGAAAAGCCTCATTCGGTACCAGAGTGAGTTTAGAGACATTTTTGACAAATGACAGCTATTTTGAAGAGTGTAACAGAACAGGCCGTGACTCTGACAGCTTATGCAGACTGAAGCATGAGGAAGTTGACAGGCTGTTAAAACAATGCATATCAAAGACATCTAGGCAAGCTGATCATCATCTCTCTCCTTCATGGCTCACACCCATGACTTGGACAGATGCAAGAGCTGTGTGCATGGACATGACTGATGTGTGTGACATTTCTTGGTCTATGCTCTCTGACTGTGAAAGATGAACTTGCGTTATGGGTGATCCAACAGATTTACAGGTGACTTATCAAAAATTGAACATGACTACCTTATCTTTGACATTGGAATATGTCCATTACGCAATGATTCCTGTTAAAACTACATGTTGGCAATTTAAAGCCCGACAAGTCTTGAGTGACACATGGCTGCAATTTTCTAGCTGTATATTTTTGAATGATTCTGAGAGCAGATGTAACCAGAGACGATGGCAGAGCAGGAATCGGAACGTCTCTCAACCACAAGCAGACAAAGACCAGGGAACAGGCAGGCAGAACTCAGAGTCAGGGACAGAAGGCTGGTGGGTTTACTGGGGCAGAGACGAGGGGCGATGGTCGGAGACAAGCTGATCAGGAACCAGGAAGGCAGTCCGGAGATGAAGGCAAGACGACTTAGCATAGTAGCATAGACAATCTGACAAAGAGGGACAACTTCACTGTCTTCACTGTCTATATTGATGATGTAATAACTTCCTCTTTAGACCTAGCAACGGTTGTCATGCAGTTTTGTGGTTTGGCTCAAGGCTTCACACACACAATCAGGGTGTTCCTCCTTGGAGGTGTGTCTGACAGCTGTTAAATTTTAAGAATGGACAGATACACTTGATGTTAAGAACTATTTGTAACTTATTATTTGTGATATTTTCCACAGTTGACGATGGAATCGCAACCAGGGACTCCGTATACATCAAGCGAAGTTAATCAAACCATGACAACATTTTTGCTTGGGAACGTGCAGGCCGATGAAATCGTGAGCTAAGTCTTATTTGCTATCCTACAATATGTCATAGTAGCACAGAGCTACCTTAGACACTTAGTGTTTCTTGCAATTTGATTATGAAGTTACTAGATGGACATGTTGATATTTGTGGATTTTTTTTTTGTTGATTCATTCAGCATTTGTTACATTTTTGTTTTACACTTACAATATCATTCTTGTTATCATCATTGATATTAAGTTTATTTTTTTGAGTTCTGATGATTTTTGTTGACTGTTTTCCCTATTAGGGCAGTTAATTTTGTGATTAGTGTTAAGGGGAAAAAAAAGTTTTACTCTGCTTATGAAGCTTTTATGGTTGGAGTTGATTTTGTTTGATTCAGATTTTACCATTTTTCATTTTTACATTTTAGATTTCAATTATATAATGTTAAAATGTTTGAAGATTTTCTCTGTTGATTGTTTTACTTATTCATTTACTTTTTTCTATTATTGATGTCTTAAAGTAAGGAAGGCGCAAGCTGCACAAATCCAGCTGATGCCTCTATGTAGACAATTGATTGGGTCATAGTAGGAGAGGTCTTGTCTCGACCAAGGAACTATGCTAACGCGTGATCACAGTCACGCAGGTGGTAGCTGCAAAGAGGCCGCCAGTCGGAAGGACCGGGTGGTGGGCAAGAGGTATAATAATCCTCTATTGGGTTTTCCCAACATCTTTGTGGCACATATATGCTACCTATCACTCTGACCAGTGCCACCACTAACCACAAACTTCCACTCTCTGATTTTCGAGTATGCCTCGGCCAAAAGAGGGTGTTGAAAGTTCCACTACATGTGGCCGAGACAAACTCTATTCAAGCCTACTTTAAACTATTTTATTTAATTAAAGTTGGGGACAAAATTAACATAACTTAATGTGTTGCACCAGTTTCTGAGGAATTTGCACAACTTGTGCAACGTGTACTAAACTAGAACTGAACCTTCAAGAATGATTACAATACAAATAAAAACAAACATCATAAAACTTAGGCAACCACCTGAAATTCTGAGGCAATACAGGAGCTGTGTTCATGCATCTTGCAGAAATCCTTCGATAACAATCTCAAAAAGTGAATAAGAAGAAGTTCAAAAGTTCCATGCAGTTCCGTACTCTGATGTAAGTGAGAAATAAAGAAAAGCTCACTATTTTGTGTTAGGTCATGTAACATCAGCATGAAATTGTTGGATGTTTTGTAGATAGACAATATGTGGTAATACAAGTAAGAGGAGGTTGTAGAGATATCAAAAGTAAAGCCTAGAGACGTGCAGGGGGGGAGGCTATCCTGGATTCCTTGGGAGAAGAGGACAAGGCTTTTTCCTTGTGAGAGATCTCTTAGAGACTCTCTTTAATTTTTGTTTTTGTATTTTACTATTTTTGTAGTTTTAGATTGCTTGCTTTTTAAAACCAAATAAAACCGGTTTGTAATTTTATACACTCCAATCAAAGTTCCTGACTCGTGCTCATCTCTGAGATTCTCTGGCGCTCCTTTAAGGTAAGAAGAGACGCCTCCCTTTGGATAGGCTGACAATAGTTTTGAAAATTGATTAGATTAAAACTTTATTGAGACTTTTGTTAAGTTAAAAAATAGTGTTGTTTACTAAATAATAGAGTAGTAATGGTTCAGGTTCAGTGCTAATATGCAGTTGTACATGTGTTAAAGGTAGGATTTCAATACAATATTAGGTTGAGGGTTTATAATTAGGAGTCTAATTGGCTAAACTGTTAGGGCTAGGGCTTTGAGGCTGCCCTATAAAACCGGGCGAGTGCCCTCGACCTACAGAGTGGGCCTCCTCCACTGATGTCCTGTTAGTAGGCCATCCTGGAGTACTTTCAAACCTCCAACACTTATTGCACCTACACATTTTGTTTCGACCCAGGCTGTCAGGACATACTTGACTATATAGGCCCATTGGAAGTGGTTCAACGACAGCTGGTGATTATAGAAGCCAGGCTGAATTCTGGTTCCCTAAGCAAGGCTAGGATGGTCATGCATGTATAATTTTGGGAACTACGTTTGATACCTAGGTCAGAGGTAGAGGATAGCCATCAGTCGGTGCCTTATCCACACTGGGGGTATCGGTTATCTGTAGGACAGAAACCACTTCAACACACACACTAGGATCAGTGGGCAGCTGCAGTGCTGCACCCGGGGACCAACTGCAGTTCTTTTACCAGAGGCTTGATCAGGAGCATTAACCCTAATATACATGTTGATGATGGAGGAAAACTGTAGCACACAGCAGAAACCCACACAAACACAGGGAGAACATGCAAACTCCACACAGAAAGGACCTTTAATGGCCGTGGTTCGAACCCAGGACCTTTTTGCTGTGAGGCAACAGTGCTAACCACCGAGCCACCGTACTGCCTAAATAAATAACAGTTCTATGCTAAGATGAAGCAAAGTAATGAAGCAGAGGTGCGTTTCTGCTTTAAAACAGAATTAAATTTCTATCATGTTTAAGAACAAAGAGGATTCATGTTGATGTTTGACAGCACACATGAACAGACAGGTGAAGAGTCAAACTTTGACTCTTGATGCTACACATGGTGCAACATGGTGATACTGCAGCAGCTGGGAAAGAACAGATAAGATGATGTTTTAGTGGTCTGAGACCTGTTAGTTCCTCTATATGTCTGTGAAGTAAATGTTTCTGAGAATTGAACACGAAGTGACTTGGTGAGAATGTGGGTACAACAGCAGCAGAGGTCTGGAGGTTTTAGCCTCTAATGACGACCAGATAAACACCACAACCACACGAGTTTCACAGTAACAGACAGGCCAAACTTTATCAAGTAACCAGACAAAGAGACTACTTTCATCTCTGAAAATCATCACTGAGACCCCAGCAGTACATTTCTGATGATAACTGGTGTGCTTGCTGGTTTGTGCTTGTCCCAGAAGTGTGTATGTGAATCAGTCATCACTAATAACCTACTTAGTGGTTACTTATTTTGTTTCCAGTAGGAGAGCTCTGTGTAAGGCAGATGCCACTGAGCATGTGCAGGAACATGGTTCTGTTTACAGAGCTTCACTAGTTTGTTGTGCAATATATACTTGACTTTATGCTAAAGTTATTTACATGTCAAGAGGTTGTGATATTCTAGCAAAGCACTGCAAACAGAATCACATTCCCACACATGCTCAGTGGCCTTACACACATAACAAACAGCAACAAGAAGAGTGTGTGATGTATAAACTCTAAAATAATTCACCAAACTAAAAATGTTAATTTTTACTAGATCTACAACCTCTTTGGATTTACAAACAGTTTTCACTCATTCAGCTCTTTAAAATAAGACTCTCAAGGGTGACATCATTTATTCAGTCCAAGTAAGGGATGTCACATGATCACATCCCACTTCTACTCAGTTTGCCTTCTGACAGTTATGTTGAGGGTCTCAGGCTGTGACAAATGAAGGGAAATACACAAGGTTGCACTGAAAAAATCAATCAGTTATATTTATTTTTAAGAAATTGCAACAAAATATATTAATCAAATATATGAAATGTTCAGTCAGTAGATCAGTGATGTTGGTGAGTGGATGTGTGAATGTGTAGTCTTGTATGGTGTGAACTAAAGAGAAGTGTAACAAAACCAAACAAGCAAAAGAAAACATGAAGTGACAGAAGGAAAGAGCGAGGATGGCTGATCCTAAATACATCCTGGATGGACTGGTCAGGTGTACCCAGTTGCACTAATACATTCTCTGACACACAGCAGCCGCAGGGCAAAACACAAACCTCAGGGCCATGGCAAAGCCAGAGGGCCGTACCAACACTGTTTTACTACAACAAGATAAACTGAACAGAGACATAAATTATAACACTCTAAACATTATCAGATACATGTTTAAAGAGAAGAAATGATAGTATCAGTTATAATAAAGAGAAGAGAGTTACTGACTCTATTAGAGCTCCCAGCTCAGTTAAGTCTATTCTACACAATTTTAAACATAGTAATTTTTTTCTAATTCAGCTTCGCTTTATTGCAATGAATGTCACAACAACAACATTGCCTTAATATTGCGTACTGTCTAAAATAAAAGTAACTTAAAAATTTTCTGTATGAATGATGATAAAACTGAGACAAAGCTAACACACAAAAAGCAATAGTAATAGCAAAAGCAATAGCAGTAACAATTAAAAATATGGTTACATTTTTTTAAATGGTTGAAAAGTTTGACAAGTTACTTGTCAAAAAAATGAACCTTTTCCGCACTGTAATCCATTGTCAATTTCAACTTGCTATTAAAGATATTCAGTAAGGTGAAAAAATTCATGCAATTCACGATTTCTCTTAAAAAAACCAACAAACAGATTGGCATAATTAGGCAAACAAATAGACCCCATGCTCATCCCAGACACTTGTAAATACAAATCTCCATTAAAGTAAAAATAATTGTTCTTCTTGACAAGAGTAGCTAAATCAATGATGAACTAATTAGGCAGAACAACGTATTGTCCCAGTTCTGAAGATAAAAGTGTAAAGCCTCCAAAATACCGTCATGTGATATATTCATGTAAAGGCTGGCAATATCCAACCTCACTAAGAGAGTATCATCAGATAAGACAGTAAGACATGAAATGTTGTTAATATAATCAGTGGAATGTCTAATATATGCTGATAAAGTGACAACATATGGCTTAATAAAGAAATCAACAAAATCTGACAGAGAGGCCAATAATGAATTAGTCAGAGCTAGTAAATAATGATAAAACTAAAACAAACAAACATGTAAAAAGCAATAAGTAAGAATTAAACATTTTTTTAAGAGATGAAAAGTTTGACAAGTGCTGTAGTTTAAAAAAGAATCACTCACCTAAACCCAACACAACACAAAATGATCTTTTTTGTCTAAACGACTGTAAAATCTGATGAAATGTTATTTAACTGCGGTGGACTCTGGTGAGTTGATGTTGGTGTGAAAGTTGTTGATCAGTGGAGTCTGACAGAAGCAGAAGGTTCTCCAACGTTTTCATAGTTCACCGTACCTTCATCTCCATCTTCATCATTATGCACCTGTGAAAAACAACACAACACACCTGAGATTCTGAGATTAAAATGTTTCAGACTAATACAGTCAACACTGTTTATTCTTATTCTCTTTATAGAATCACAGTAAATAGTGAACTACCACAAACATAAACATTTGAATATTCAGTTTTAAAACTCACAGCATTGTCATCCATCTGTGTTTTGTTCCCTGAAAACACAAAAACAGAGTTGAGTTTAGCTTCATCAGTAAAAATCCAGATTCATCAAGACTTGTTTATAAAAGTTCTGTGAATGTTCTCACCTTTAGTTCTGGTCCATATGTTGACTGACACAACAGTTATTGAGAGAGCTGCTAAACCCACAGACACGATGATGAACCTCAACCGAACTGCAAAGTCTAAAACATTAAAAATATTTGTCACTGTTCAAACTCCTGCAGTTAAAAGATGAGAGAAATACAGTATATACAGCACTTGTGCTTTTTATAACCTGAAAAATGTTGCATTTATCACTGCTTCATTACAATATTAGTACAATATAGTTCAATATTTTAACTGATCTGTGAACTCTGGTGCTAAGTGTATGTTGCTACAGGAAGCACCAAAAATACAAATCTACAAATGACATTTAGAAATATTACTCTTCTATCTGTTTTGTACTTTAAACGTCAAAGGCTGAAAGACAGAAAGAGAGAGAACAGTGAGCAACAACAAGGTTTGAGACTCAGACATGTATGTGAACACACTGACTGAGATTAACTGAATAAGAGAATATCTCCACCCACAGCCAAGACTCAGTCTGACATTCATACTTTACACTGAGAGATACAAGTTGTTAAATCACTACCTTGTTGTCTTGTTGATTTCATTGTTGATGTTGATTTCGCTGTTAATAATTTTGTTGTTTTTGTTGATTTTATTGGTGTTGATGTAGTTGTTGCAGCTCTTTTAGTGTCCTCACCTGAACATATGAAAAAAGAACAAGAGACAGAGAGATGAACTGGAACAAAAGAACATTGTTTGTGTGTTGTATTTTCATGCAGATGCTGTTGCGTTTGGCTCAACTTATTTGCTTTTTTCCTTTATTCCTACTGGTGTTGATGTTTTGGGTTTTGTTTATTTTCTTGCATCCTTAGCTGGACAAATTAAGTCTCAAAAACCCAACAGAGTGTGGTGAGAAAATAATCCATAATTATCATCTACACACAAAAAAAGAGAAACTAAATAAAGCAGATTTCTCACCTGAAGACTGAGGGCTGAAGGCAAACAGCTGCACTTTTCCAGTGTTTTTATCTGTCACGTTACACTTGAATAACTCAGAATACTTTGACGTCTCAGCAAGACGGGGAGTTGTAAACGTCACAGTGGCAAAGCAAGAAGACTGTGACTCCTTCATGTGCTGAGTGTTCACATCCCAATCATTACCCTCATACACCCACTTCACTGTCTGTCTACACTGTCCATATGTCGACACAGAGCAGTTTAACGTCACCTTATCAGTGTTCTTATGTTCAGTCACTGGTGAAGATGGAGATATTGTGAGAGAAAGACAACAAGAGTAAAATTAACTTCATCACTGTAATCATAATTATTGTAATGTTTCAGTATATTGTTCTAACAAGACAGTTTGAGCTGAAAACATTATTATGTAAATACTCACTGGTAACAACAGACAGATAAACCTGAGAGTCTTGACCTTGTTGTTTGTCTGATTTGATCTGTCTGCAGCTGTAACGACCAGCATCCTCAACTGTGACCTTCTTTATAACCAGAGAACAGTTCACTGTAACACTCAGTCTGTCTGATTTAGCTTTGGCATTTTCATCAATCTGCCCAAATTCAATCAGCTCTACTGCTGCTGTGCTTCCTGAACCACTGAAGAGCCAGGTAGTACTGTCACATTTATCCTGATCAGTCATCACATTTTCACAAGACATAGTGACTTCATCTCCATCTCTGACAGTGATGTAGAGGGAAGTTTGTCCAGTTACTGCTGTTGAGAATTTGAAAGAGAAATGTAATAAATGAACTGAAATAAGAATATGACTGTAGTGTTAATGTTAAAAACAAACAGCATAGTTGACTGTCTCAGTAAAATGAAAGCAATTCAATAAAGTATCGTTGGTAATAATCTCTAATAATTGTATCTTACCTGTAAACTGAAGCCCCAGTATCAGAAATAAAGACATTTTAATCCATCTGAGTTCAACCATCGTGCTTCTCTGTCTTTCTCTCTGTCTTCTTCTCTCGCTCTTAGCTCTCAAAATGTCCTTATGCTTATGCGTGCTTCATACAGAGAAATACACTGTCTACTTCCTGTCATGAGTAAAGTGTCTCTTCCTCATTGTAGTTTCAGTCTATTTTTCTCACTTGTAAGTTATCAACCTCTTGTAGGCGGAGCATATTAGCTTCTCTTCTCATTGAATTTTAACATTTTTGCATTTTTCGAGCAATGTCGCTCACATCTGCAGTATCTTATATAATCTTATAAATCTTTATAAGGAGTTAAGGCGGAACTTCTCCACTCACCACCAAGATCACAACAAACTTCCTATATTTCAAAGTTTATAATCATGACCTCATCATGTAATGCTTTTAAAATGTAAAAACATTGTTTTCTCACATCCTGTGCACAGGACCAGTATTTGCATTCAAAGACAAATGATTTCCCTTTAATAATTAGCCAACAGCACCCCAATAGTGGTTAAGAACGTACCACATAACTGCAATGTCGATAAGTAAAAAGTAGTATAAAGTATGTTTTCAAACTGAATTAGGATTCTGTCGTGACAGGATTCATGTTGATGATTGACAGCACACATGAACAGACAGGTGAAGAGTCAAACTTTGACTCTTGATGCTCAACATGGTGCAACATGGTGATACTGCAGCAGCTGGGAAAGAACAGATAAGATGATGTTTTAGTGGTCTGAGACCTGTTAGTTCCTCTTTGTATCTGTGAAGTAAATGTTCCTGAGAACTGAGGGGGAAGTGTTTTGTTGAGAATGTGGGTACAACAGCAGCAGAGCTCTGGAGGTTTTAGCCTCAACACACCACAACCACAAGAGGCTCACAGTAATAGACAGGTCAAACTTTATCAAGGCAGCAGACAAAGAGACTACTTTCATCTCTGAAAATCATCACTGAGACCCCAGCAGTACGTTTCTGATGATAACTGGTGTGCTTACTGGTCTGTGCTTGTCCCAGAAGTGTGTATGTGATTCAGTCATCACTAATAACCTACTTAGTGGTTACTTATTTTGTCTCCAGTCTCCAGAGAGTAGTTCTCAAGGCACTGAGCATGTGCAGGAACGCGGTTTTGTTGACTGAGCTTCACTAGCTTGTCATGCTACATATCACAACCACATTCTCACACATGCTCAGTGGCCTTACACACAAAACAACAGCAACAAGAAGAGTGTGTGATGTATGTGTGTGTATTTGTCTTTATCTTTCACTCTATAATAATACATCAAACACAAATGTTAATTTCTAAAATAGTCTGAAAGAAGCATGAAACATAAATGGAATTTCAACTGTAAAACTGTACAATAGATCTACAACCCTTTTAGATTTATTACATTTTCTACTCATTTGGATGTTTAATATGAGACTCTCAAGGGTGACACCATTTATTCAGTCCAAGTAAGTGATGTCACATGATCACATCTCTGCTCAGTTTGCCTTTTGACACTTTTGTACCACAACAAAGCAAACTGAACAGAGACATACATTATACACTAAAAAATATCAGATACATACTTAAAGAGAAAGAAACAATCAGAAGAAATATAATAGCAGTGAAAATTAAGATTATAACTTTCACTCAACACTAGTACAACCATCACTGAGCTCAATAAAGAGCCTGATGGTGAGTTCATTAAGGATATCTTAATTTACTACATCCCTTTCTGGACAAAAAGTCCAGAACAACAGTCCAAAAGTGAATCATTATTATACTGAAAACACCTAAAATGCTTTTTTTGTCTTTCCCTTCATGTGTCAAGCACAGTCAGTTCTGCTTAAATGTAATGACATGAACACTGTGATCTGTTATTTGTTGGGTTAGTTGATGGTAGCGTAGAGGTTGCTGGGATCAGTGGAAGCTCCAGCAGAAGAAGAGGAAGCTTTCACAGTGCTGTAGGTCACTGCATCACCTTCATCATCACCATCACCACGAACCTGGGAAACAAAAGGGAAACTGCATCACACATAAATTACACATAATGACATGAAAAAGCATAACAACATAACTCAACAGGAGCTGAGAGATCTGAAAGTCATCACTTTGCTTCTATTTAATAACTTAAATAAAATAAATATTCTTTTCTTTTCTCCTTCCTGACAAAACTTTTTCCTTCATTCAGCAACAACACCAGTGTAACCAAACACTCAGCTTACCCGCGCTTTACTGTTGGTCTTCTTGGTGAAGCTGATGGAGACGTAGGAAACGCCATCTTCAGGATCAGCCTACACAGTGATGACAACATGATGGCTGCTCAGTAACATGTGGATTTATAATGACTCTCTCTTCTAATCTTATTTTATTCTCTCTCAAAGGAGGAAATTAGGCCCAAAAGTCACCATGTCATATTTTGGAGAACAAATACATACAAAACTGAGTATATACTATTTTAATGTCAGACGTCTATGTTTAATATAATCAAAGTTTCAAAGCATGAGGTGAACATATGCAGAAATATTCCCTGAAATTCAAAAGTCAGCCTGTAATGAATGCTCCATTTGCAGAGTTACTTCTACTTCCCCATCAAACTGACGTCACATCATTCACATATTCACACAAACAGCCGTCCGTTCCGTAATCTTTCTGATACTTTGGATCAGATTTAAGCTCAAACATGTAGGGATGTATTTGTAAAGTTTGTATTTCAAGTAAAGAACAAGAAAAAGATTTGAAATCTAACCACTACCGTTTGTTTGAATAGTGGAGCCGCATGTAGCTTCCTGAAGGTGGCCTATCAGAACAGAGTGGTCTCATCAGGAGGCGGGTCTTAAAGAGACAGGAGCTAAAACTGCCTGTTTTGGACTGAGGCTGAACTGAGGGGCTACATAAAGGGCCAGTATAAGATAAATAAGGAGTTTTTAACTGTAAATCATGCAAAGATATTCCAGTAGAGCCCCAGAATAAAAATATCGACCTGGAAATGTGCATGATATGTCCTCTTTAAAGCAAAATACCACAACCAATGGTTTTCACTGAAAAGTCATAACTGTGTAAACATTTAATAATTCAGTTTGTGAACTCACAATGTTTTCATCCATCTGTGTTTTCTTCCCTGAAAAGACAAAAGAATCGACTTTAGCTTCCACAGTGAAAATCCAGGTTTATCAAAATGTCTTGTTTATGAAAGTTTCATCTGTCAGTGTTCTCACCTTTAGTTTTCTTCCATCTGATGATCACCAAAACAATTATTAAGAGTGATGCTAAACCCACAGCCACAATGATGAACTTTGCCCAATCTGGAAAATCTGAAAATATTAAAAACATTTTTACTGCATAGTTCAGTTCTGATCAAAATCCTGATCAAAAGAGAGAAAGAGAGAGATACATGTTATTAAGTCTCTACCTTGTTGAGTATCACTGGTTGTAGGTGAAAAAAGACATATGAAAAAAGAACAAGAGACAGACAGAGAGATGAACTGGAACAAAAGAACGTTGTTTGTGTGTTGTATTTTCATGCAGATGCTGTTACGTTTGCTTCAAATTATTTGCTTTTTTCCTTTATTCCTATTGGTGTTGATGTTTTGGGTTTTATTTCTTTTCTTTTCTTGCATCCTCAGCTGGACAAATTAAATCTCAAAAAACCAACAAACTGTGGCGAAAAAATACCACATAATTATCATCTACACACAAAAAAGAGAAACTAAATGAGGCAGATTTCTCACCTGAAGACTGAGGGCTGAAGGCAAACAGCTGCACTTTGTTTTTATCTGTCACGTTACACTTGAATGACTCAGAATACTTCGACATCTCAGCAAGATGGGAAGTTGTAAACATCACAGTGGCAAAGCAAGAAGACTGTGACTCCTTCATGTGATGAGTGTTCACATCCCAATCATTACCCTCATACACCCACTTCACTGTCTGTCTACACTGTTCATATGTCGACACAGAGCAGTTTAACGTCACCTTATCAGTGTCCTTATGTTCAGTCACTGGTGAAGATGGAGATATTGTGAGAGAAAGACAACAAGAGTAAAATTAACTTCATCACTGTAATCATAATAATTGTAATGTTTCAGTATATTGTTCTAACAAGACAGTTTGAGCTGAAAACATTATGATGTAAATACTCACTGGTAACAACAGACAGATCAACCTGAGCGTCTTGACCTTGTTGTTGTCCTGATTTGAACTGTCTGCAGGTGTAACGACCAACATCCTCAACTGTGACCTTCTTTATAACCAGAGAACAGTTCGCTGTAACACTCAGTCTGTCTGATTTAGCTTTGGCATTTTTTATCTGCCCAAGGTTAATCAGCTCTACTGCTGCTGTGTTTCTTAAACCACTGAAGAGCCAGGTAGTACTGTCACATTTATCCTGATCAGTCATCACATTTTCACAAGACAAAGTGACTTCATCTCCATCTCTGACAGTGATGTAGAGGGAAGTTTGTCCAGTTACTGCTGTTGAGAATTTGAGAGAGAAATGTGATAAATGAACTGAAATAAGAATATGACTGTAGTGTGAATGTTAAAAACAAACAGCATATTTGTCTGTCTCAGTAAAATGAAAGTTATTCAATAAAGTAGTATTGGTAATAATGCAGATTTTTGTATCTTACCTGTAAACTGAAGCCCCAGTATCAGAAATAAAGACATTTTAATCCATCTGAGTTCAACCATCATGCTTCTCTGTCTTTCTCTCTGTCTTCTTCTCTTGCTCTTAACTCTCAAAATGTCCTTATTAGTGCTTCATACAGAGAAATACACTGTCTACTTCCTATCATGAGTAAAGTGTCTCCTCCTCATTGTGGTTTCAGTCTATTTTTCTCACTTCTAAGTTATTGAGCTATTGTAGGCGGAGCATATTAGCTTCTCTTCTGTTTCATTTTTAACATTTTTGTATTTTACGAGCAAACTGGCATTCACATCTGCAGTATCTTATATAATCTTATAAATCTTTATAAAATCTTATATTATAATCGGCCAAGAGTAAATACATAAAGGATTAGATATTGTAGGAGTTAAGGCTGAACTTCTCCACCCACCACCAAGACCACAACACACTTCCTGTATTTCAAAGTGTACAATCATGACCTCATCATATAATGCTTTTAAAATTTAAAAACATTGTTTTCTCACATCCTGTGCACAGGACCAGTATTTGCATTCAAAGACGAATCATTTCCCTTTAATAATTAGCCAACAGCACCTCAATATTGTACAATTTTACAATTGTACAATACATTGTACAAAATTAAGATTTTAACTTTCACTCAACACTAGTTCAATATAGTGCCTGATAGTGACTTTGTTAAGGATATCTTAACATACTATATCCCTTTCTGGACAAAAAGTCCAGAACAACAGTCCAACAGTGAATCATTATTATACTGAAAAAACCTAAAATGCTTTTTTTGTCTTTCTCTTCATGTGTCAAGCACATAATTATTATATTATTTATATTTATTTATATATTATATAGTGTGAATGTTAAAAACAAACAGCATATTTGACTGTCTCAGTAAAATGAAAGTAATTCAATAAAGTACCATTGGTAATAATGCAGATTTTTGTGTTTGACCTGTAAACTGAAGCCCCAGTATCAGAAATAAAGACATTTTAATCCATCTGAGTTCAACCATTGTGCTTCCCTGTCTTTCTCTCTGTCTTCTTCTCTCACTCTTAGCTCTCAAATGTCCTTATTAGTGCTTCATACAGAGAAATACACTGTCTACTTCCTGTCATGAGTAAAGTGTCTCCTCCTCATTGTGGCTTCAATCTGTTTTTCTCACTTGTAAGTCATCAACTTCTTGTGGGCGGAGCATATTAGCTTCTCTTCTCTTTAAATTTGAATGATTTTGCTTTTTATGAGCAAATTGGTGCTCACATCTGCTGTATCTTATATAATCTTATAAATCTATAAAATATCATATAGGCACACAGGAGTAAATACATAACTGATTAGATAGTGTAGAAGTTGAGGGTGAATGTCTCCACCACTCACCACCAAAACCACAGTGCACTTCCTTTTCACTGCTGTATTTCAAAGTTCATGTTTGTAATCATGGCCTCACCATATGATGCTTTTAAAATGTGAAAACATTATTTTTTCAAATCCTGTCTGCAGTAGCAGTATTTGTATTTTAATACAAATAATTTGCCTTCAAAAAATGACATTTTCTGTCATTTTTCTCCCCAATATTGGTTAACCACATAACTGAAATGTCCACCTCTCTCCTCTTTTCATGGTCAAATAAATGTTTGCGATAAATAACTCTTAAAAAAATCACATTTTCTGGAGACCAGGTTTAGTCAAGTTTGTAGGAGGAGCAATAATTAAACAAACTTTATCATAGTTAACTTTCTGACTTTCCTTCAAGAACCAGCCCAAAACTGAGGCTCATAGGAACAGACAGGCCACACTTTATCAAGGTACAAGATAAAAAGACGCTCATTTCAGCTGTGTTGAAAATAACTCTATCACTCCAAGATAATGAACAGCTGGATTTAGGTACACAGATTGCACTGCTCTAAGGCACTGCAAACCCAATGACAGTTTCCTTACAGAGTAACTACAGCCAGGATAAAAATCCTGCTTGAGCTGCCATCTAGTGGTTGCTCCTGTCCCTTTGCAGTACAGCACTTGACATGGTACTATTGTGCATTTATATATCATAGTTGGTGGAAAAGAGTCTTTCATACTCTAGTGATTCACTTTCTGGTGCAGCTGGGAGATATGTAATTCAGTTTAGTTTTCAGTTTAGTAAGTTTATCGACACTTATATCAGTAATAGCAATGATCAGCAGTGCAACAGTTTTCCATGAAAGCCTTAAATTAACAAGTTTTAAAATATATGGAATAATCACTACTATTCTTCAGAATAAGATAAAAAATGCTGACAGCTCACTGCTAGCAAACATCTGCCTCTCCTTATAACTCAAACAATCAATGACAAACTGAACATCAGACTACAACAAGAAAACAACTACAAGGCACAAATATATTGTACATGGAGAACACACAAGCTGGATTTATTTGAGGCAGAGCTGATGTTTCATGTTCATCATCAAAATGTGACTTCAGGTGTGACCAGAAATGATAAAACATTTGAACCTTTAAACTCACAAAGGTCAAAGTAGTCATGTTTTTATATTTTACTCCAACCAACAAATTACATCAAGTCTACAAACTTTTGCATCACCACATTTTTTTACTACTGTAGAGTATTTGTATTTATATTCTTGAAAAGTATTGTTGGTAAAATATTTAAATGTTTGTTTGTTTTGAACTAATGGGAACATGTAGAGATCGATCAGAAGAGGCCCGAGAATGGAGCCTTGAGGAAAACCACGTCATTTTTATGTGTGATCAGATTTGTAGTTACCAGCTGACAGAACATGTTCTCTATATTACAAAAGGGATTTATATTTATGTCTGTGCAAGAACATTTATTCAGGAAAAAGTACAAGAAACATAAAATTAATACAGTAACAATGTACAGTATGAAGCGAGGCAATTTAAAGGATAGATTCACATTTTTTCAAGTCTGTCTTTAAACAATAGTCAAGTGCTCATATATACATTGAAACAGGTTTTGCTCATTGTAATCAAAGATCCCTTTCTAACATGCTTCCAGTGTCAGAGATGGGAACAAAATCCTCATTCTGTACAAAAATATATTCTAAAGTTAATCTAAAGTTAATATGAGGCTTCAGCAGTCTCAGTTCATCAAATAAAGTAGGAATCTGCCAAAGTTACAGCCTTTTTATTTCCCTCTTTGTATTATTATACGTCTAGTGCAGCTCAGCAAGGAAACATAGAGAAATACTGGCCAGTAGTATAATATCAGTTATAATAAAGAGAAAACAGTTACTGACTCTATTAGAGCTCCCAGCTCAGTTAAGTCTATTCTACACAATTTAAAACATGTCTCACTCTCAGCAAACATGTTAAAAATAATACAAAATGAAAGTTTCTTAAAAATTAGTTTTTTTGTACAAATAATGATAAAACTGAGACAAAGCTACAACGTAAAAAGCAATCAGTAACAATTAAAAACATGGTTAAAGTGTTTTAAAACGGATAAAAACTTTGACAACAACACAAAATGATCTTTTATTGTCTGAACTACTCATATGAAATCTGATGAAATGTTATTTAACTGCGGTGGACTCTGGTGAGTTGATGTTGGTGTGAAAGTTGTTGATCAGTGGAGTCTGACAGAAGCAAAAGGTTCTCCAGTGTTTTATAGAGCACCGCACCTTCATGTCCATCTTCATCATTATGCACCTGTGAAAAAAAACACAACACACCTGAGATTCTGAGATAAAATAGAACTAATAAACAACCTTTGTTTCAGATTAATACACTCACCACTGTTTATTTTTATTCTCTTTACAGAATCACAGTAAATAGTGAACTACCACAAACATTTGAATATTCAGTTTTAAAACTCACAGCATTGTTATCCATCTGTGTTTTGTTCCCTGAAAACACAAAAACAGAGTCGAGTTTAGCTTCATCAATGGTGGGACGGGCAGTAGTGCGTTTGGTTATTAGCAATAATTCATAATTATCATAGATAATCAATCAGCCACTTTTCACAATATGTTACACACAATAATGACAGAAGAACTTCTCTTTAAAGATATAACAGTGTTTATTAACCTTAGCAAAATTAACAAAGTTAACAAATGCTTCATTCAATAAACAACTATTCTAAAATCTAATTCTACCAAACAAAACATGACAGCTACGTACAGGGTTGGACACATGCAAGGGAATGCATGTGTCTGTGTGTGTGTGTGTGTGTGTGTGCGCGACAAGATGGCAACGGGGCCTGACGTGATGACGTCGTCGGTCTGCAACACGGATGTGACTATGGGAGGAAGCCATGTCACGCGAGAACCGAATGGCGGAAGTACGGCAGTGTCTTGGTTAGACAGAAGCAAGATGGCGCCACCTGGTGGTCGGCGTCTTGCACTCACCCAATTTCATGAAAAACACACGTGCCTGATGGCGGATAAAGAAAGACAGGGCAAAGCTTTGTCCGACGTTATCTGACCATCAGATGTGCAAAACGATGTCAGTGCGTGTATGTGTGTGTGTGTGCGCGTGTATGTGTTAGTCAAAAGAGAGAGAAGAAGGAGAGAAAGCGATCGTGTGAGGGAGAGAAGAGGTTCCTTTGTCCACAGAGAGCGCACGTACGGATGGCAGTCTGTGACGCACGTTGTCTGATTTCTGATCGACAAAGCAACTTACTTACTCGCTCACGGTGGTGCAAACACAGCAGTAGTCCCGAGCGGGACAAACACAAAACAGTCTAGCGTGGTGAACACAACTAAACAGGCAGCAAACTTAAAAGACTCCTCAGAGTAAACAGAGAAAAATGGACTCAGCGGTCCGTCAACAACACAACAAAACAATAGCAATAAAGCTAAAAGCTAAAAGCTAAACAACAGCAACTGATGCTGAAAAGAACACACAACTAACACTGCTTCTGCCCAGACTTATGCCTCTTACTTGGTCGCTTCAGAAAACGAGCAGGGTGTGTATGTAGTCCACCTTTTCTGTCCGGCTTTGTCCTTGGCTCGGATGCAGACGTTGGCCGTTCTCACACAGTCGGCAAAAAGCACGGCAGCTGGCTCTCAGTGGCGTGGCGGAGAGAACAGCAGAGTCGACTTGGTGAAGAAGAGCGGGGCAGAGAAGTTCCACATCTTCCTGAAGAAACTTTGCTTCTTCCTTCTCGACGGAATTTGAGGACACTGGTTGCAGCAACGGTCTCTCTCGGATCCCAGAATGTGTTCGGGTGAACACTGGCAAAGTCTCGTCTCGTCCAGCGAGGGGAGTCTTCGATGAGGGGAAAACATGTGCGTGGGGTACCCCCTTTAGTCAAGCTGACTCACAGAGGAACAAAGGTTACCCTTAGCTCAGTGACATGGGAAAGGCGTGTGCTTCAGGGCACGTTCAGTTTTTAAAGGGGCGGTGATGTCATGGCTGCATCATCAGGACGCTCCGCTGTGCAGGAGCGTCTCCGCCAATGAGAGACTGTATGTTGACTGTTCCCTGCTGAGGTGTGAAAATCACAAAGCATCCTTAGAAATGGAGTTTGCAATGGACTCCCATTGTCTGTAAGCAGCATTTTGGCGCCATTCCTTTGTCTCGGGGGAAACAAAGGAAAAAGCACCTTGTGGTAAAGCCTCACAGGTTACATGTAGACTTCTCTGTGTGACCTCGTGGTTTGAGGCCCAACATCAATAATAATCCAGGATCATCAAAACTTCTTGTTCATAAACGTTCTGTGAATGTTCTCACCTTTAGTTCTGGTCCATATGTTGACTGACACAACAGTTATTGAGAGAGCTGCTAAACCCACAGACATGACGATGAACCTCAACCAAACTGCGAAGAAAATGAAAACATTAAGAACATTTTTCTCTGTTCAAACTCCTGCAGTTAAAAGATGAGAAAAATACAGTATATAAAGCACTTGTGCTTTTTTTAACCGGAAAATGTTGCATTAATCACTGCTTCATTACAATATTAGTTCAATATAGTTCAATATTTGAACTGAACTGTGAACTTTGGTGCTAAGTGTATGTTGCTACAGGAATCACTGAAAATACAAATCTACAAATGACATTTAGAAATATTTCTCTTCTATCTGTTTTCTACTTTAAACATCAAAGGCTGAGAGACAGAAAGAGAGAGAACAGTGAGCAACAACAAAATTTGAGACTCAGACATGTGTGTGAACACACTGACTGAGATTAACTGAATAAGAGAATATCTCCACCCACAGCCAAGACTCAGTCTGACATTCATACTTTACACTCAGAGATACAAGTTGTTAAATCACTACCTTGTTGTCTTGTTGATTTCATTGTTGGTGTTGATTTTGTTGTTGCAGCTCTTTTAGTGACCTCACCTGAACATATGAAAAAAGAACAACAGACAGAGAGATGAACTGGAACAAAAGAACGTTGTATGTGTGTTGTATTTTCATGCAGATGCTGTTGAGTTTGGCTCAACTTATTTGCTTTTATCCTTTATTCCTATTGATGTTGATGTTTTGGGTTTTGTTTATTTTCTTGCATCCTCAGCTGGACAAATTGAATCTCAAAAACTAACAAACTGTGGTGAGAAAATACCACATAATTACATCTACAAACAAAAAATTAGAAGATAAATAAGGCAGATTACTCACCTGAAGACTGAGGGCTGAAGGTAAACAGCTGCACTTTTCCAGTGTGAATATGTGTCGTGCTACACTTGAATAACTCAGAATACTTTGACGTCTCAGCAAGATGGGAAGTTGTAAACGTCACAGTGGCAAAGCAAGAAAACTGTGACTCCTTCATGTGCTGAGTGTTCACATCCCAATAAATACCCTCATACACCCACTTCACTGTCTGTCTACACTGTCCATATGTCGACACAGAGCAGCTTAACATCACCTTATCAGTGTTCTTATGTTCAGTCACTGGTGAAGATGGAGATATTGTGAGAGAAAGACAACAAGAGTAAAATTAACTTCATTACTGTAATCATAATTTTTGTAATGTTTCAGTATATTGTTCTAACAAGACAGTTTGAGCTGAAAACATTATGATGTAAATACTCACTGGTAACAACAGACAGATAAACCCGAGAGTCTTGACCTTGTTGTTGTCCTGATTTGAACTGTCTGCAGGTGTAACGACCAACATCCTCAACTGTGACCTTCTTTATAACCAGAGAACAGTTCACTGTAACACTCAGTCTGTCTGATTTAGCTTTGGCATTTTCACCAATCTGTCCAACTTCAATCAGCTCTACTGCTGCTGTGTTTCTTAAACCACTGAAGATCCAGGAAATACTGTTACATTTATCCTGATCAGTCATCACATTTTCACAAGACAAAGTGACTTCATCTCCAACTCTGACAGTGATGTCGAGGGAAGTTTGTCCAGTTACTGCTGTTGAGAATTTGAAAGAGAAATGTGATAAATGAACTGAAATAAGAATATGACTGTAGTGTGAATGTTGAAAACAAACAGCATATTTGACTGTCTCAGCAAAATGAAAGCAATTCAATAAAGTATCGTTGGTAATAATGCAGATTTTTGTATCTTACCTGTAAAGTGAAGCCCCAGTATCAGAAATAAGGACATTTTAATCCATCTGAGTTCAACCATCGTGCTTCTCTGTCTGTCTCTCTGTCTTCTTCTCTCACTCTTAGCTCTCAAAATGTCCTTATTAGTGCTTCATACAGAGAAATACACTGTCTACTTCCTGTCATGAGTAAAGTGTCTCTTCCTCATTGCGGCTTCAGTCTGTTTTTCTCACTTGTAAGTCACAACTTTTGTAGGTGGAGCATATTAGCTTCTCTTCACATTTGAAAGTTTTTGCATTTTATGAGCAAGTTGGTGCTCATATCAGCAGTATCTTATATAATCTTATAAATCTTTATAAGATCATATATTATAATCAGTCAAGGGTAAATACATAAAGGATTAGATATTGTAGGAGTTAAGGCGAAACTTCTCCACCCACCACCAAGACCACAATGCACTTCCTGTATTTCAAAGTTTATAATCATGACCTCATCATATAATGCTTTTAAAATGTAAAAACATTGTTTTCTCACATCCTGTGCACAGGACCAGTATTTGCATTCAAAGACAAATGATTTCCCTTTAATAATTAGCCAACAGCACCCCAATAGTGTTTAAGAATTAGGATTCTGTCGTGACAGGATTCATGTTGATGATTGACAGCACACATGAACAGACAGGTGAAGAGTCAAACTTTGACTCTTGATGCTCAACATGGTGCAACATGGTGATACTGCAGCAGCTGGGAAAGAACAGATAAGATGATGTTTTAGTGGTCTGAGACCTGTTAGTTCCTCTTTGTATCTTTGAAGTAAATGTTTCTGAGAACTGAACAGGAAGTGTTTTGTTGAGAATGTGGGTACAACAGCAGCAGAGCTCTGGAGGTTTTAGCCTCTGATGACGACCAGATAAACACCTCAACCACATGAGGCTCACAGTAACAGACAGGCCAAACTTTATCAAGGCACCAGACAAAGAGACTACTTTTCGGTTTCATTGACAGAGCTTCACTAGCTTCTCATGCTACATATCACAACCACATTCTCACACATGCTCAGTGGCCTTACACACAAAACAACAGCAACAAGAAGAGAGTGTGATGTATATGTGTGTATTTGTCTTTATCTTTCACTCTATAATAATACATCAAACACAAATGTTAATTTCTAAAATAGTCTGAAAGAAGCATGAAACATAAATGGAATTTCAACTGTAAACCTGTACAATAGATCTACAACCCTTTTAGATTTATTACATTTCTAACAGAGACATACATTATAACACTCATTTAACAACATTAGATACATGCTTAGAGAGAAAAAAAACAATCAAAAGACATATAATAGCGGTGAAAATGAAGATTTTAACTTTCACTCAACACTAGCACAACAATCACTGAGCTCAATAAAGTGCCTGATAGTGAGTTCATTAAGGATATCTTAACTTACTACATCCCTTTCTGGACAAAAAGTCCAGAACAACAGTCCAACAGTGAATCATTATAATACTGAATAAACCATGAATGCTTTTTATGTCTTTCCCTTCATGTGTCAAGCACAGTCTGTTCTGCACACTGTAAATAACTGATTATTAGGATAAAATCTCTATAAAGTGTGGACAGCATAGACAAATTCCCCACAGGGATACAGTCTCTATTATGAAGTAAAGGTTAATTGGCTGATATTCTGGGAATAAAAACTGATTTTCTCATCAGAAAGCTTCAACAAATCAGGTATAAATGAAATGTAATGATATGAACACTGTGATCTGTTATTTGTTGGGTTTGTTGATGGTAGTGTAGAGGCTGCTGGGATCAGTGGAGGCTCCAGCAGAAGAGGAGGAAGCTTTCACAGTGCTGTAGGTCACTGCATCACCTTCATCATCACCATCACCACGAACCTGGGAAGTAAAAAGGAAACAGCATCACACATAAATTACACATGAAACATCATGCTTCTCTGTCTTTCTCTCTAGCTGTGTCTCAAATCACATACTTCTGCTAGTACACTTTCACGTAGTACACTGTGTACAGGTTAGTGTTGTCTCAAATCACAGCCGTTGTGCACTTACAGGAAATGACGATCAGAAATTAGCATTAGCCAGTGTTAGCATTTGCGTTATAGTTCGCGCTACCAAATCATTACAGCTACCTTAACCCAATAAACATACTGATGCCTTACATCCGACAACAGTGTAGTGATGCTTAATGCTAAAACCACATGTATAACTTACATTTGTATAATGTGGCGATGTTCACCGTAGTTACAACGTACCCGCCGCCATTTCCAGTTTGAAAAGTGGTCCCTCCTCTTACACTACGTAGCCAAGATGGCGACCATTGTGTGCGAGAAGTGTCCATAGTTCCACACTCAACTTATTGACCGTTTTGAGTGCACCATCTGGGTACTCACAGTGCACTGCATTTTTCCATACTTCTCAGTGTGAACACACTTATGCACTTTAAATGTTAAGTGTAAGTACAGAAGTATGCGATTTGAGACACAGCCTCTGTCTTCCTCTCTCGCTCTTAGCTCTCAAAATGTCCTTATTAGTGCTTCATACAGAGAAATACACTGTCTACTTCCTGTCATGAGTAACGTGTCTCTTCCTCATTGAGACTTCAGTCTAATTTTCTCACTTTTAAGTTGTTAATTTTTTGGTGGACATTTTGGTGGAGCATATTAGCTTCTCTTCTCTTTAATTAGAACGGTTTTGCATTTTATGAGCAAGTTGGTGCTCACATCTGCAGTATCTTATATAATCCTTTAAATCTATAAAATATCTTATATTATAGGAAGACAAGAGTAAATACTTAAAGGATTAGATATTGGAGGAGTTAAGGGTGAATGTCTCCACCACTCACCAACAAAACCACAGTGCACTTCCTTTCCACTGCTGTATTTCAAAGTTTGTATTTATAATCATCACCTTGTCAAGTAACACTTTTAAAATGTGACAACAACACAAAATGATCTTTTTTGTCTAAACTACTCTGTAAAATCTGATGAAATGTTATTTAACTGCAGTTGACTCTGGTGAGTTGATGTTGGTGTGAAAGTTGTTGATCAGTGGAGTCTGACAGAAGCAGAAGGTTCTCCAACGTTTTCATAGGTCACCGTACCTTCATCTCCATCTTCATCATTATGCACCTGTGAAAAACAACACAACACACCTGAGATTCTGAGATAAAATAGAACAAATAAACAACCTTTGTTTCAGACTAATACTGTCAACACTGTTTATTCTTATTCTCTTTACAGAATCACAGTAAATAGTGAACTACCACAAACATAAACATTTGAATATTCAGTTTTAAAACTCACAGCATTGTCATCCATCTGTGTTTTGTTCCCTGAAAACACAAAAACAGAGTCGAGTTTAGCTTCATTAGTAGAAATCCAGGATCATCAAAACTTCTTATTTATAAAAGTTCTGTGAATGTTCTCACCTTTAGTTCTGGTCCATATGTTGACTGACACAACAGTTATTGAGAGAGCTGCTAAACCCACAGACACGATGAGGAACCTCAACAAAACTGCAAAGTCGAAAATATTAAAAACATTTGTCACTGTTTAAACTCCTGCAGTTAAAAGATGAGAGAAATACAGTATATACAGCACTTGTGCCTTTTACAACATGAAAAATGTTGCATTTATCACTGCTTCATTACAATATTAGTACAATATAGTTCAATATTTGAACTGAACTGAGAACTCTGGTGCTAAGTGTATGTTGCTACAGGAAGCACCAAAAATACAAATCTACTTATGACATTTAGAAATATTACTCTTCTATCTTTTTTGTACTTTAAACGTCAAAGGCTGAGAGACAGAAAGAGAGAGAACAGTGAGCAACAACAAGGTTTGAGACTGAATAAGAGAATATCTCCACCCACAGCCAAGACTCAGTCTGACATTCATACTTTACACTCAGAGAGATACAAGTTGTTAAATCACCACCTTGTTGTCTTGTTGATTTCATTGTTGGTGTTGATTTTGTTGTTGCAGCTCTTTTAGTGACCTCACCTGAACATATGAAAAAAGAACAAGAGACAGACAGAGAGATGAACTGGAACAAAAGAACGTTGTTTGTGTGTTGTATTTTCATGCAGATGCTGTTGAGTTTGGCTCAACTTATTTGCTTTTCTCCTTTATTCCTATTGATGTTGATGTTTTGGGTTTTGTTTCTTTTCTTGCATCCTCAGCTGAACAAATTAAATCTCAAAAACCAACAAACTGTGGTGAAAAAATACCACATAATTACCATCTACACACAAAAAAGAGAAACTAAATGAGGCAGATTTCTCACCTGAAGACTGAGGGCTGAAGGCAAACAGCTGCACTTTTCCAGTGTTTTTATCTGTCACGTTACACTTGAATAACTCAGAATACTTTGACATCTCAGCAAGATGGGAAGTTGTAAACGTCACATTGTCAAAGCAAGAAGACTGTGACTCCTTCATGTGCTGAGTGTTCACATCCCAATAATTACCCTCATACACCCACTTCACTGTCTGTCTACACTTTCCACGTGTCGACACAGAGCAGCTTAACGTCACCTTATCAGTGTCCTTATGTTCAGTCACTGGTGAAGATGGAGATATTGTGAGAGAAAGACAACAAGAGTAAAATTAACTTCATCACTGTGATCATAATTATTGTAATGTTTCAGTATATTGTTCTAACAAGACAGTTTGAGCTGAAAACATTATGATGTAAATACTCACTGGTAACAACAGACAGATAAACCCGAGAGTCTTGACCTTGTTGTTGTCCTGATTTGAACTGTCTGCAGGAGTAACGACCAACATCCTCAACTGTGACCTTCTTTATAACCAGTGAACAGTTCGCTGTAACACTCAGTCTGTCTGATTTAGATTTGGCATTTTCACCAATCTGCCCAAGTTTAATCAGCGCTACTGCTGCTGTGTTTCTTAAACCAGCAAAGAGCCAGGTAGTACTGTTACATTTATCCTGATCAGTCATCACATTTTCACAAGACAAAGTGACTTCATCTCCATCTCTGACAGTGATGTAGAGGGAAGTTTGTCCAGTTACTGCTGTTGAGAATTACAGAGAGAAATGTGATAAATGAACTGAAATAAGAATATGACTGTAGTGTGAATGGTAAAAACAAACAGCATATTTGACTGTCTCAGAAAAATGAAAGTAATTTGATGAAGTATCGTTGGTAATAATGCAGTTTTTGTATCTTACCTGTAAACTGAAGCCCCAGTATCAGAAATAAAGACATTTTAATCCATCTGAGTTCAACCATCGTGCTTCTGTCTTTCTCTCTGTCTTCTTCTCTCACTCTTAGCTCTCAAAATGTCCTTATCACTGCTTCATACAGAGAAATACACTGTCTACTTCCTGTCATGAGTAAAGTGTTTCTTCCTCCTCATTGTGGTTTCAGTCTATTATTCTCACTTGTAAATGACCAACTTATTGTAGGCGGAGCATATTATTATCATTATATAGGGGTTAGATATTGTAGAAGTTAAGTGTGAATGTCTCCACCCACTCACCACTAAGACCACTTCCTTTCCACTGCTGTATTTCAAACTACATCATGTTTATGATCATGATCTCATCATGTAAAGCTTTTAAAATGTGAAAACATGGATGTAAGATGGTACAAATTTCACACTAACCTGCTGGGGAGCAGAGACATCTGCCTGGTTAAAAAGAAGAACAGGAAGAAGTACTTTATTGATCCCCGTGGGAATATTGATCCTCTGCATTTGACCCATCCTGTACACACACACTAGGAGCAGTGGGCAGCCGCAGTGTAGCGCCTGGGGACCAATTCCAGTTCTTTTACCAGTGGCTTGGTCAGGGAAACTGACAGGGGTATTAACACTAACATACATGTTGATGGTGGGAGGAAACTGGAGCACCCAGCAGAAACCCACACAAACACAAGGACAACATGCAAACTCCACACATAAATAACAGTTTTATGCAACCGATAAAGCAAAGTAGCTGATTATGAAGCATTCATTTTGATGTTTGACAGCACACATGAACAGACAGGAGAAGAGTCAAACTTTGACTCTTGATTCTCAACATGGTGCAACATGGTGCTACTGCAGCAGCTGAGAAAGAACAGATAAGATGATGTTTTAGTGGTCTGAGACCTGTTAGTTCCTCTTTGTATTTTTGAGGTCAGTTTTTCTTAGAGCTGAACAGGAAGTGACATGGTGCGAATGTGAGTACAACAGCAGCAGAGGTCTGGAGGTTTTACCCTCAACACACCACAACCACACGAGTTTCACAGTAACAGAATGGTCAAACTTTATCAAGTCACCAGACAAAGAGACTACTTTCATCTCTGAACATCATCACTGAGACCCCAGCGGTATGTTTCTGATGATAACTGGTGTGCTTGCTGGTTTGTGCTTGTCCCAGAAGTGTGTATGTGAATCAGTCATCACTAATAACCTACTTAGTGGTTACTTATTTTGTTTCCAGTAGGAGAGCTCTGTGTAAGGCAGACGCCACTGAGCATGTGCAGGAACATGGTTCTGTTTACAGAGCTTCACTAGCTTGTTATGCTATATATATTTGACTTTATACTAAAGTTATTTACATGTCAAGAGGTTGTGATATTCTAGCAAAGCACTGCAAACAGAATCACATTCCCACACATGCTCAGTGGCCTTACACACATAACAAACAGCAACAAGAAGAGTGTGTGATGTATGTGTATGTGCTTTAATCTTTAACTCTAAAATAATGCACCAAACTAAAAATGTTAATTTTTACTAGATCTACAACCTCTTTGGATTTACAAACAGTTTTCACTCATTCAGCTCTTTAAAATATGAATCTCAAGGGTGACATCATTTATTCAGTCCAAGTAAGGGATGTCACATGATCACATCCCACCTCTACTCAGTTTGTCTTCTGACAATTATGTTGAGGGTCTCAGGCTGTGACAAATGAAGGGAAATACACAAGGTTGTACAGAAAAAATCAATTATATTTATTTTTAAGAAATTGCAACAAAATATATTAATCAAATATATGAAATGTTTAGTCAGTAGATCAGTGATGTTGGTGAGTGGATGTGTGAATGTGTAGTCTTGTATGGTGTGAACTAGAGAAGTGCAACAAAACCAAACAAGCAAAAGAAAACATGAAACGACAGAAGGAAGGAGTGAGGATGGCTGATCCTAAATACATCCTGGATGGACTGGTCAGGTGCACCCAGTTGCACTAATACAGTCTCTGACACACAGCAGCTGCAGGGCAAAACACAAACCTCAGGGCCATGGCAAAGCCAGAGAGCCGTCACAACACTGTTTTACTACAACAAGATAAACTGAACAGAGACATAAATTATAACACTCTAAACAATATCAGATAAATGGTTAAAGAGAAAAGAATAATAAGAAGAAATAAAATAGCAGTGAGAATTAAGATTATAACTTTCACTCAACACTAGTACAACAATCAATGAGCTCAATAAAGAGCCTGATAGTGAGTTCATTAAGGATATCAGAACTTACTACATCCCTTTCTGGACAAAAAACTATTTACAGAAATATAACATAGAAGAGAAAAAATGTTTAAGTCATATCCAACAGTGAATCATTAATATACTGAAAAAAATAACTGATTATTAGGATAAAATCTCTATAAAGTTTGGACAGTATAGATAAATTCCCCACAGAGATACAGTCTCTATTATGAAGTAAAGGGTAATTGACTGATATTCTGGGAATAAAAACTGATTTTCTCATCAGAAAGCTTCAACTAATCAGTTATAAATTAAATGTAATGATATGAACACTGTGATCTGTTATTTGTTGGGTTAGTTGATGGTAGCGTAGAGGTTACTGGGATCAGTGGAGGCTCCAGCAGAAGAGGAGGAAGCTTTCACAGTGCTGTAGGTCACTGCAACACCTTCATCATCACCATCACCACCAACCTGGGAAACAAAAGGGAAACAGCATCACATATAAATTACACATAATGACATGAAAAAGCATAACAACATAACTCAACAGGAGCTGAGAGATCTGAAAGTCATCATTTTGCTTCTATTTAATAACTGAAATAAAATAAATATTCTTTTCTTTTCCTTCATTCAGCAACAACACCAGTGTAACCAAACACTCAGCTTACCCGGGCTTTACTGTTGGTCTTCTTGGTGAAGCTGATGGAGACGTAGGAAACACCATCTTCAGGATCAACCTACACAGTGAAGACAACATGATGGCTGCTCAGTAACATGTGGATTTATACTGACTCACTCTTCTAATCTTAGTTAATTCTCTCTCAAAGAAGGAAATTAGGCCTAAAAGTCATCATGTCATATTTTGCGGAACAAATACGTACAAAATCAAGTATATACTGTTATAATGTCAGATGTCTATGTTTAATATAATCAAAGTTTCAAAGCATGAGGTGAATGTATGCAGAAATATTCCCTGAAAGACAAAAGTCAGCCTGTAATGAATGCTCCATTTGCAGAGTTACTTCTACTTCCCCATTAAACTGACGTCACATCATTCACATATTCACACAAACAGCCATCCGTTCCGTAGTCTTTCTGATACTTTGGATCAGATTTCAGCTCAAACATGTGCAGATGTATTTGAAAAGTTGACATTTCAATTAAAGAACAAGAAAAAGACATGAAATCTGACCACTACTGTTTGTTTACGTAGTCTGTGGAGCCGGACAAAGCTTCCTGAAGCTGACCAATCAGAACAGAGTGGGCTCATCAGGAGGCGGGTCTTAAAGAGACAGGAGCTAAAACGGCCTGTTTCAGACAGAGGCTGAACTGAGGGGCTACATAAAGGACCAGTAGAAGATAAATAAGGAGTTTTTAACTGTAAATCATGAAAAAATATTCCAGTAGCGCCCCAGAATATATAATTATAGACCTGGAAATGTGCTGAATATGTCTCCTTTAAAACAACATACCATAAACGCTGTTTTTCTCTGAAAAGTCATAACTGTATAAACATTTAATAATTCAATTTGTGAACTCACAATGTTTTCATCCATCTGTGTTTTCTTCCCTGAAAAGACAAAAGAATCGACTTTAGCTTCCACAGTGAAAATCCAGGTTTATCAAAATGTCTTGTTTATGAAAGTTTCATCTGTCAGTGTTCTCACCTTTAGTTTTCTTCCATCTGATGATCACCAAAACAATTATTAAGAGTGATGCTAAACCCACAGCCACAATGATGAACTTTGCCCAATCTGGAAAATCTGAAAATATTAAAAACATTTTGACTGCATAGTTCAGTTCTGATCAAAATCCTGATCAAAAGAGAGAAAGAGAGAGATACAAGTTATTAAGTCTCTACCTGGTTGTTTTGTTGGAGTATCAGTGGTTGTAGGTGCTGTTTGGTTCATCGTTGCCTTTGTGCTCTTTTCCATTGTTGTTGTTGATTTCATTGTTGGTGTTGATGTAGTTGTTGTTAATTTTGTTGTTTTTGTTGACTTTGTTGGTGTTGATTTTGTTGTTGCAGCTCTTTTAGTGTCCTCACCTGAACATATGAAAAAAGAACAAGAGACAGAACGATGAACTGGAACAAAAGAACGTTGTTTGTATTTTCATGCAGCAGCTGTTGCGTTTGGTTCAAATTATTTGCTTTTGTCCTTTATTCCTATTGGTGTTGATGTTTTGGGTTTTGTTTCTTTTCTTGCATCCTCAGCTGGACAAATTAAGTCTCAAAAAAACAACAAACTGTGGTGAAAAAATATCCCATAATTATCACCTACACACAAAAAAGAGAAACTAAATGAGGCAGATTTCTCACCTGAAGACTGAGGGCTGAAGGCAAACAGCTGCACTTTTCCAGTGTGAATATCTGTCATGCTACACTTGAATAACTCAGAATACTTTGACGTCTCAGCAAGATGGGAAGTTGTAAAGTTCACAGTGACAAAGCAAGAAGACTGTGACTCCTTCATGTGCTGAGTGCTCACATCCCAATCATTACCCTCATACACCCACTTCACTGTGTGTCTACACTCTCTATATGTCAACACAGAGCAGTTTAACGTCACCTTATCAGTGTCCTCATGTTCAGTCACTGGTGAAGATGGAGATATTGTGAGAGAAAGACAACAAGAGTAAAATTAACTTCATCACTGTGATCATAATTATTGTAATGTTTCAGTATATTGTTCTAACAAGACAGTTTGAGCTGAAAACATGATGTAAATACTCACTGGTAACAACAGACAGATGAACCTGAGAGTGTTGATATTGTTGTTTGTCTGAATTGAACTGTCTGCAGGTGTAATAACCAACATCCTCAACTGTGACCTTCTTTATAACCAGAGAACAATTCGCTATAACACTCAGTCTGTCTGAGTTAGCTTTGGCTTTTTCACCAATCTGCCCAAGTTCAATGAACTTTCCTGAACCACTGAAGGTCCAAGTAGCACTGTCACATTTATCTTGATCAGTCATCACATTTTCACAAGACAAAGTGACTTCATCTCCATCTCTGACAGTGATGAAGAGAGGATTTTGTCCAGTTACTGCTGTTGAGAATTTGAGAGAGAAATGTGATAAATGAACTGAAATAAGAATATGACTGTAGTGTGAATGTTAAAAACAAACAGCATATTTGACTCTCTCAGTAAAATGAAAGTAATTCAATAAAGTATCGTTGGTAATAATGCAGATTTTTATATCTTACCTGTAAACTGAAGCCTCAGTATCAGAAATAAAGACATTTTAATCCATCTGAGTTCAATCATCGTGCTTCTCTGTCTTTCTCTCTGTCTTCTTCGCTCACTCTTAGCTCTCAAAATGTCCTTATTAGTGCTTCATACAGAGAAATACACTTTCTACTTCCTGTCATGAGTGACGTGTCTCTTCCTCATTGTGGCTTCAGTCTGTTGTTCTCACTTGTAAGTTATCAACTTCTTGTAGGCGGAGCATATTAGCTTCTTTTCTCTTTAAATTTGAAAGTTTTTGCATATTTCTAGCAAGCTGGCGTTCACATCTGCAGTATCTTATATAATCTTATAAATCTTTATCAGATCATATATTATAATCAGCCAAGAGTAAATACATAAAGGATTAGATATTGTAGGAGTTAAGGCTGAACTTTTCCACCCACCACCAAGACCACAACGCACTTCCTGTATTTCAAAGTTTATAAACCCGAACTCATCATATAATGCTTTTAAAATGTAAAGACATTGTTTTCTCACATCCTGTGCACAGGACCAGTATTTGCAGTCAAAGACAAATGATTTCCCTTTAATAATTAGCCAACAGCACCCCAATAGTGGTTAAGAACATACCACATAACTGCAATGTCGATAAGTAAAAAGTAGTAAGAAGGATGTTTTCAAACAGCTGGGAAAGAACAGATAAGATGATGTTTTAGTGGTCTGAGACCTGTTAGTTCCTCTTTGTATCTTTGAAGTAAATGTTCCTGAGAACTGAGGGGGAAGTGTTTTGGTGAGAATGTGGCTACAACAGCAGCAGAGCTCTGGAGGTTTTAGCCTCTAATGACAACGTGATAAACACCACAACCACACGAGTTTCACAGTAACAGACAGGCCAAACTTTATCAAGACACCAGACAAAGAGACTACTTTCATCTCTGAAAATCACCACTGAGACCCCGGCAGTACGTTTCTGATAATAACTGGTGTGCTTACTGGTTTGTGCTTGTCCCAGAAGTGTGTATGTGAATCAGTCATCACTAATAACCTACTTAGTGGTTACTTATTTTGTCTCCAGTCTCCAGAGAGTAGTTCTCAAGGCAGACGCCACTGAGCATGTGCAGGAACGCGGTTTTGTTGACTGAGCTTCACTAGCTTGTCATGCTACATATCATAACCACATTCTCACACATGCTCAGTGGCCTTACACACAAAACAACAGCAACAAGAAGAGTGTGTGATGTATGTGTGTGTATTTGTCTTTATCTTTCACTCTATAATAATACATCAAACACAAATGTTAATTTCTAAAATAGTCTGAAAGAAGCATGAAACATAAATGGAATTTCAACTGTAAAACTGTACAATAGATCTACAAACCTTTGAGATTCATTACATTTTCTACTCATTTAGATGTTTAATATTTGACTCTCAAGGGTGACACCATTTATTCAGTCCAAGTAAGAGATGTCACATGATCACATCTCTGCTCAGTTTGCCTTTTGACAATTTTGTACCACAACAAAGCAAACTGAATCGAGACATACATTATAACACACATTAAACAACATTAGATAAATGCTTAAAGAGAAAAATAAACAACCAGAAGAAATATAATAGCAGTGAAAATTAAGATTTTAACTTTCACTCAACACTAGCACAACAATCACTGAGCTCAATAAAGTGCCTGATAGTGAGTTCATTAAGGATATCTTAACTTACTACATCTCTTTCTGGACAAAAAGTCCAGAACAACAGTCCAACAGTGAATCATTATTATACTGAAAAAACTCAAAATGCTTTTTTTTTGTCTTTCCCTTCATGTGTCAAGCACAGTCTGTTCTGCTTAAATGTAATGACATGAACACTGTGGTCTGTTATTTGTTGGGTTAGTTGATGGTAGCGTAGAGGTTACTGGGATCAGTGGAGGCTCCAGCAGAAGAGGAGGAAGCTTTCACAGTGCTGTAGGTCACTGCATCACCTTCATCATCACCATCGCCACCAACCTGGGAAACAAAAGGAAAACAGCATCACACATAAATTACACATAATGACATGAAAAAGCATAACAACATAACTCAACAGGAGCTGAGAGATCTGAAAGTCATCATTTTGCTTCGATTTAATATCTAAAATAAAATAAATATTCTTTTCTTTTTTCCTTCCTGACAAAACTTTTTCCTTCATTCAGCAACAACACCAGTGTAACCAAACACTCAGCTTACCCGGGCTTTACTGTTGGTCTTCTTGGTGAAGCTGATGGAGACGTAGGAAACACCATCTTCAGGATCAGCCTACACAGTGAAGACAACATGATGGCTGCTCAGTAACATGTGGATTTATACTGACTCTCTCTTCTGATCTTATTTTATTCTCTCTCAAAAAAGGAAATCAGGCTAAAAGTCATCATGTCATATATTGCGGAACAAATACGTACAAAATCAAGTATATACTGTTATAATGTCAGACGTCTATGTTTAATATAATCAAAGTTCCAAAACATGAGGTGAACATATGCAGAAATATTCCCTGAAAGTCAAAAGTCAGCCTGTAATGAATGCTCCATTTGCAGAGTTACTTCTACTTCCCCATTAAACTGACGTCACATCATTCACACATTTACAAAAACAGCCGTCCGTTCCGTAGTCTTTCAGATATTTTGGATCAGATTTAAGCTCAAACATGTACAGATGTATTTGAAAAGTTGACATTTTAAGTAAAGAACAAGAAAAGATGTGAAATCTGACCACTACTGTTTGTTTACATAGTCTGTGGAGCCACACAAAGCTTCCTGAAGCTGACCAATCAGAACAGAGTGGGCTCATCAGGAGGCGGGTCTTAAAGAGACAGGAGCTAAAACGGCCTGTTTCAGACAGAGGCTGAACTGAGGGGCTGCATAAAGGACCAGTAGAAGATAAATAAGGAGTTTTTAACTGTAAATCATGCAAAGATATTCCAGTACAACCCCAGAATATAAATATAGACCTGGAAATGTGCTGAATATGTCTCAAACAAAATATTACAAACACTGGTTTCTCTGAAAAGTCATAACTGTGTAAACATTTAATAATTCAGCTTTTGAACTCACAATGTTTTCATCCATCTGTGTTTTCTTCCCTGAAAAGACAAAAGAATCGACTTTAGCTTCCACAGTGAAAATCCAGGTTTATCAAAATGTTTATGAAAGTTTCATCTGTCAGTGTTCTCACCTTTAGTTTTCTTCCATCTGATGATCACCAAAACAATTATTAAGAGTGATGCTAAACCCACAGCCACAATGATGAACTTTGCCAATCTGGAAAATCTGAAAATATTAAAAACATTTTGACTGCATAGTTCAGTTCTGATCAAAATCCTGATCAAAAGAGAGAAAGAGAGAGATACAAGTTATTAAGTCTCTACCTGGTTGTTTTGTTGGAGTATCAGTGGTTGTAGGTGCTGTTTGGTTCATCGTTGCCTTTGTGCTCTTTTCCATTGTTGTAGTTGATTTCATTGTTGGTGTTGATGTAGTTGTTGGTAATTTTGTTGTTTTTGTTGATTTTGTTGGTGTTGATTTTGTTGTTGCAGCTCTTTTAGTGTCCTCACCTGAACATATGAAAAAAGAACAACAGACAGAGAGATGAACTGGAACAAAAGAACGTTGTTTGTGTGTTGTATTTTCATGCAGCTGCTGTTACATTTGGCTCAATTTATTTGCTTTTCTCCTTTATTCCTATTGGTGTTGATGTTTTGGGTTTTGTTTCTTTTCTTGTATCCTCAGCTGGACAAATTAAATCTCAAATACCAACAAACTGTGGTGAAAGGATACCACATAATTATCATCTACACACAAAAAAGAGAAACTAAATGAGGCAGATTTCTCACCTGAAGACTGAGGGCTGAATGCAAACAGCTGCACTTTTCCAGTGTTTTTATCTGTCACGCTACACTTGAATAACTCAGAATACTTTGATGTCTCAGCAAGATGGGAAGTTGTAAACATCACATTGTCAAAGCAAGAAGACTGTGACTCCTTCATGTGCTGAGTGTTCACATTCCAATAATTACCCTCATACACAGTGTCCTTATGGTCAGTCATGTTTTGTCTCCAGTCTCCAGAGAGTAGTTCTCAAGGTAGACGTCACTGAGCATGTGCAGGAACGCGGTTTCGTTGACAGAGCTTCACTTGCTTGTCCAACCACAACCACATTCTCACACATGCTCAGTGGCCTTACACACAAAACAACAGCAACAAGAAGAGTGTGTGATGTATGTGTGTGTATTTGTCTTTATCTTTCACTCTATAATAATACATCAAACACAAATGTTAATTTCTAAAATAGTCTGAAAGAAGCATGAAACATAAATGGAATTTCAACTGTAAAACTGTACAATAGATCTACAACCCTTTTAGATTTATTACATTTTCTACTCATTTGGATGTTTAATATGAGACTCTCAAGGGTGACACCATTTATTCAGTCCAAGTAAGGGATGTCACATGATCACATCTCTGCTCAGTTTGCCTTTTGACACTTTTGTACCACAACAAAGCAAACTGAACAGAGACATGCATTATACACTAAAAAATATCAGATACGTGCTTAAAGAGAAAGAAACAATCAGAAAAAATAAAATAGCAGTGAAAATTAAGATTATAACTTTCACTCAACACTAGTACAACCATCACTGAGCTCAATAAAGAGCCTGATAGTGAGTTCATTAAGGATATCTTAACGTACTACATCCCTTTCTGGACAAAAAGTCCAGAAAGGGATGTGTAGGATGTTTCCAGTAGGAGAGCTCTCTATAAGGCAGATGCCACTGAGCATGTGCAGGAACATGGTTCTGTTTACAGAGCTTCACTAGCTTGTCATGCTACATATCATAACCACATTCTCACACATGCTCAGTGGCCTTACACACAAAACAACAGCAACAAGAAGAGTGTGTGATGTATGTGTATTTGCTTTAATTTTTAACTCTAAAATAATGCACCAAACTAAAAATGTTAATTTTTACTAGATCTACAACCTCTTTAGATTTACAAACAATTTTCAGTCATTCAGCTCTTTAAAATATGAATCTCAAGGATGACATCATTTATTCAATCCAAGTAAGGGATGTCACATGATCACATCCCACCTCTACTCATTTTGCCTTCTGACAGTTATGTTGAGGGTCTCAGGCTGTGACAAATGAAGGGAAATACACAAGGTTGCACTGAAAAAATCAATCAATTATATTTATTTTTAAGAAAGTGACCGTGTGTGTGTGTATATATATATATATATATATATATGTGTGTGTGTGTGTGTGTGTATATGTGTATGTATGTATGTATGTACACACACATACATATGTCACTTGTTAAAAACAAAGAAACAAACAAACAGCAAACATGTTAAAAACAATCCAAAATGACAATTACTGAAAAATAACTTTTTCTGTACAACTAATGACAGAACAAAGAACTCCTGCACACTGTCTTCTGTAGTTGCAATAGAGATTTATTTAGAAAAACGTCTCTGTACACAGACCTTCATCAGGTTATATCACAAGACAAAAGGAGAGACCATCTTAAAAAGGTTGGTTGACCCGTGTGGACCAATCAGGTCACACAACAGAATGACATCACTCATTTAATCAATCATCATACAAAATCACATCATGGCTCTCAATACCGAAGGTATAAATAGACAAAGAAATAGGAAATGCACATTATACATAGTTTAAAATGCACACAGTCACAACAAAGAAAACCTACCATTCAAAAGATAAACATACACAGTATTTTCAATTTCTAATTCAAATCTGGTTGGAGCTTGAAAAAACTGTCACCTAGAATCTGTCCCTGGACAAGAAAGGTGAAGAGACAAAAAAATAATAATATTATATATATATATATAAATAATATAATATAATATAAGTCATGATCTCCCCTCTACACAGTAAGTTGACTTTTTCAATGCCACAAAAACGTTAAGTTGAAATGTCATGTTTTGCATCATTGACATGTACAGCTACAAGATAATCTCTGTCATTCCTACGTTTAGCACTTTTATGTTCACTTATACGTTGTTTCAGCTTTCTGGTTGTTTTGCCTACATACACTAGACCACATGGACAATGTAGCATGTACACAACATGTGTGGAAGCATAATTACTGACACTTTTTATTCGTGTGAGGACGACAAAAACTGTTAGTTTTGTAAGTATTATTGCAGTGTGCACAGCTACCACAACAGTAGTAACCATCTGGTAGGGAGCATAAAAGCTTCGTTGTGTAGGTTGCGTAGACTTGTGATGTGCAAAATCAGCATGGACCAGTAGGTCTCTCAAGTTTTCCCCCCATTTGTACACAAAAAGTGGCAGATCTTTAAAAGATTGGGGATAGTTCAGGGTCCGCTTTTAAAATATGCCTATGTTTTCTAAAAACCGATTTTATGGCATGTGAGTGGGGAGAATAGGAGGTAATACAAGTTACAACAAATCTCTTTTCTATTTTTTTCACTTTTTCTCAACAGTTGCCAGCAGGGTTTTCTCAATGCCGTTTCATAAACCTTATTATCCATTCAGTAGGATACCCACGCTGGACAAATCATCAGCTTGTTTCATAAAATCTTTGGTAGTATTGCATATTCTTCAGAGTCTAAAATATTGACTTTTGGCAAGACCTCTCTTGAGTGAGGTGGGATGATATCTGCTTGCTAACAAAGGAGTACTCTTGTCTGTTTCCTTACGATATAAGGTGGTGGATACAGTGCCCTTGTTTTTTATGACCCACATGTCAAAAAAATGAACTTTTTCCTCATTATAATCCATTGTAAATTTCAACTTGCTATTAAAGATATTCAGTAAGGTGAAAAGATTCATGCAATTCATGATTTCTCTTGAAAAAACCAACAAACAGATTGGCATAATTAGGCAAACAAATAGACCCCATGCTCATCCCAGACACTTCTAAATACAAATCTCCATTAAAGTAAAAATAATTGTTCTTCTTGACAAGAGTAGCTAAATCAATGATGAACTAATTAGGCGGAACGACGTATTGTCCCAGTTCTGAAGATAAAAGTGTAAAGCCTCCAAAATATCGTCATGTGATATATTCGTGTAAAGGCTGGCAATATCCAACGTCACTAAGAGAGTATCGTCAGATAAGACAGTAAGACATGAAATGTTGTTAATAAAGTCAGTGGAATGTCTAATATATGCTGGTAAAGTGACAACATATGGCTTAATAAAGAAATCAACAAAATCTGACAGAGAGGCCAATAATGAATTAGTCTGAGCTACTAAATAATGATAAAACTGAAACAAACAAACATGTAAAAAGCAATAAGTAAGAATTAAACATTTTTTTAAAAGATTAAAACTTTGACAAGTGCTGTAGTTTAAAAAAGAATCACTCACCTAAACCCATCACAACACAAAATGATCTTTTTTGTCTAAACTACTCTGTAAAATCTGATGAAATGTTATTTAACTGTGGTGGACTCTGGTGAGTTGATGTTGGTGTGAAAGTTGTTGATCAGTGGAGTCTGACAGAAGCAGAAGGTTCTCCAACGTTTTCATAGTTCACCGTACCTTCATCTCCATCTTCATCATTATGCACCTGTGAAAAACAACACAACACACCTGAGATTCTGAGATAAAATAGAACAAATAAACAACCTTTGTTTCAGACTAATACAGTCAACACTGTTTATTCTTATTCTCTGTACAGAATCACAGTAAATAGTGAACTACCACAAACATAAACATTTGAATATTCAGTTTTAAAACTCACAGCATTGTCATCCATCTGTGTTTTGTTCCCTGAAAACACAAAAACAGAGTCGAGTTTAGCTTCATCAGTAAAAATCCAGATTCATCAAAACTTCTTGTTTATAAAAGTTCTGTGAATGTTCTCACCTTTAGTTCTGGTCCATATATTGACTGACACAACAGTTATTGAGAGAGCTGCTAAACCCACAGACACGATGAGGAACCTCAACCGAACTGCAAAATCTAAAACATTAAAAATATTTGCCACTGTTTAAACTGCTGCAGTTAAAAGATGAGAGAAATACAGTATATACAGCACTTGTTCTTTTTTTTAACCGGAAATATGTTATATTTATCACTGCTTCATTACAATATTAGTACAATATAGTTCAATATTTGAACTGAACTGTGAACTCTGGTGCTAAGTGTATGTTGCTACAAGAAGCATCAAAAATACAAATCTACTTATGACATTTAGAAATATTTCTCTTCTATCTGTTTTGTACTTTAAACATCAAAGACTGAGAGACAGAAAGAGAGAGAACAGTGAGCAACAACAAGGTTTGAGACTCAGACATGTGTGTGAACACACTGACTGAGATGAACTGAATAAGAGAATATCTCCACCCACAGCCAAGACTCAGTCTGACATTCATACTTTACACTCAGAGGTACAGGTTGTTAAATCACTACCTTGTTGTTTTGTTGATTTCATTGTTGATGTTGATGTTGTTGTTAATAATTTTGTTGTTTTTGTTGATTTTATTGGTGTTGATTTTGTTGTTGCAGCTCTTTTAGTGTCCTCACCTGAACATATGAAAAAAGAACAACAGACAGAGAGATGAACTGGAACAGAAGAACATTGTTTGTGTGTTGTATTTTCATGCAGATGCTGTTGAGTTTGGCTCAATTTATTTGCCTTTCTCCTTTATTCCTATTGGTGTTGATGTTTTGGGTTTTGTTTCTTTTCTTGCATCCTCAGCTGGACAAATTAAATCTCAAAAACTAACAAACTGTGGTGAGAAAATACCACATAATTACATCTACAAACAAAAAATTAGAAGATAAATAAGGCAGATTTCTCACCTGAAGACTGAGAGCTGAAGGCAAACAGCTGCACTTTTCCAGTGTTTTTCTCTGTCACGTTACACTTGAATAACTCAGAATACGTTGACGTCTCAGCAAGATGGGAAGTTGTAAACGTCACAGTGACAAAGCAAGAAGACTGTGACTCCTTCATGTGCTGAGTGTTCACATCCCAATAATTACCCTCATACACCCACTTCACTGTCTGTCTACACTGTTCATATGTCAACACAGAGCAGTTTAACGTCACCTCATCAGTGTCCTTATGTTCAGTCACTGGTGAAGATGGAGATATTGTGAGAGAAAGACAACAAGAGTAAAATTAACTTCATCACTGTAATCATAATTATTGTAATGTTTCAGTATATTGTTCTAACAAGACAGTTTGAGCTGAAAACATTATGATGTAAATACTCACTGGTAACAACAGACAGATCAACCTGAGAGTCTTGATATTGTCGTTGTCCTGATTTGAACTGTCTGCAGGTGTAACGACCAACATCCTCAACTGTGACCTTCTTTATAACCAGAGAACAGTTCGCTGTAACACTCAGTCTGTCTGATTTAGCTTTGGCATTTTTACTAATCTGTCCAAGTTCAATCAGCGCTACTGCTACTGTGCTTCCTGAACCAACAAAGATCCAGGTAGTACTGTCACATTTATCCTGATCAGTCATCACATTTTCACAAGACAAAGTGACTTCATCTCCATCTCTGACAGTGATGTCGAGGGAAGTTTGTCCAGTTACTGCTGTTGAGAATTTGATAGAGAAATGTGATAAATGAACTGAAATAAGAATATGACTGTAGTGTGAATGTTAAAAACAAACAGCATATTTGACTGTCTCAGTAAAATGAAAGTAATTCAATAAAGTACAATAAGGTAATAATGCAGATTTTTGTATCTTACCTGTAAACTGAAGCCCCAGTATCAGAAATAAAGACATTTTAATCCATCTGAGTTCAACCATTGTGCTTCTCTGTCTTTCTCTCTGTCTTCTTCTCTCACTCTTAACTCTCAAAATGTCCTTATTTGTGCTGTCTACTTCCTGTCATGAGTAAAGTGTCTCTTCCTCATTGTGGCTTCAGTCTTTTTTCTCACTTGTAAGTTATCAACTTTTTGTAGGCGGAGCATATTAGCTTCTCTTCTGTTTCAATTTTAACATTTCTGTATTTTACGAGCAGGCTGGCGTTCACATCTGCAGTATCTTATATAATCTTATAAATCTTTATAAATTCTTACATTATTATCAGCCAAGAGTAAATACATAAAGGATTACATATTGTAGGAGACTGAACTTCTCCACCCACCACCAAGACCACAACGCACTTCCTGTAATTCAGTTTATAATCATGACCTCATCATATAATGCTTTTAAAATGTAAAGACATTGTTTTCTCACATCCTGTGCACATGACCAGTATTTGTATTCAAAGACAAATGATTTCCCTTTAATAATTAGCCAACAGCACCCCAATAGTGGTTAAGAACATACCACATAACTGCAATGTCCAATAAGTAAAAAGTAGTATAAAGGATGTTTTCAAACTGAATTAGGATTCTGTCATGAAAGGATTCATGTTGATGATTGACAGCACACATGAACAGACAGGTGAAGAGTCAAACTTTGACTCTTGATGCTCAACATGGTGATACTGCAGCAGCTGGGAAAGAACAGATAAGATGATGTTAAGATAGTGGTCTGAGACCTGTTAGTTCCTCTTTGTATCTTTGAAGTAAATGTTCGTGAGAACTGAGGGGGAAGTGTTTTGGTGAGAATGTGGCTACAACAGCAGCAGAGCTCTGGAGGTTTTAGCCTCAACACACCACAACCACAGGAGGCTCACAGTAACAGACAGACCAAACTTTATCAAGTCACCAGACAAAGAGACTACTTTCATCTCTGAACATCATCACTGAGACCCCAGCAGTACATTTCTGATGATAACTAGTGTGCTTGCTGGTTTGTGCTTGTCCCAGAAGTGTGTATGTAAATCAGTCATCACTAATAACCTACTTAGTGGTTACTTATTTTGTTTCCAGTAGGAGAGCTCTGTGTAAGGCAGATGCCACTGAGCATGTGCAGGAACATTGTTTTGTTTACAGAGCTTCACTAGCTTGTTGTGCAACATATACTTGACTTTATACTAAAGTTATTTACATTTCAAGACGTTGTGATATTCTAGCAAAGCACTGCAAACAGAATCGCATTCCCACACATGCTCAGTGCCCTTAACATATAAACAGCAACAAGAAGAGTGTGTGATGTATGTATGTATAATCTTTAACTCTAAAATAATGCACCAAACTAAAAATGTTAACTTTTACTAGATCTACAACGTATTAGAATTTCTTACAGATTTCACTCATTCAGCTCTATAAAATAAGACTCAAGGGTAACGCTATTTATTCAGTCCAAGTAAGGGATGTCACATGATCACATCCCACTTCTGCTCAGTTTGCCTTTTGACAGTTATGTTGAGGGTCTCAGGCTGTGACAAATGAAGAGAAATACACAAGGTTGTACAGAAAAAATCAATCAGTTACATTTATTTTAAGAAATTGCAACAAAATATATTAATCAAATATATGAAATGTTCAGTCAGTAGATCAGTGATGTTGGTGAGTGGATGTGTGAATGTGTAGTCTTGTATGGTGTGAACTAAAGAGAAGTGCAACAAAACCAAACAAGCAAAAGAAAACATGAAGTGACAGAAGGAAGGAGTGAGGATGGCTGATCCTAAATACATCCTGGATGGACTGGTCAGGTGCACCTAGTTGCACTAATACAGTCTCTGACACACAGCAGCCGCAGGGCAAAACACAAACCTCAGGGCCATGGCAAAGCCAGAGAGCTGTCACAACATTGTCTTACTACAACAAGATAAACTGAACAGAGACATAAATTATAACACTCTAAACAATATCAGATAAATGGTTAAAGAGAAAAAAATAATAATAAGAAAAAAAATAGCAGTGAGAATTAAGATTTTAACTTTCAACACTAGCACAAACATCAATGAGCTCAATAAAGCGGCTGATAGTGAGTTCATTAAGGATATCAGAACTTATTACATCCCTTTCTGGACAAAAGACTATTTACAGAAATACAACATAGAAGAGAAAAAATGTTACAGTCATATCCAACAGTGAATCATTAATATACTGAAAAAAAATAACTGATTATGAGTATAAAATCTCTATAAGGTTTGGACAGTATAGACAAAATCCCCACAGAGATACAGTCTCTATTATGAAGTAAAGGGTAATTGGCTGAGATTCTGGGAATAAAAACTGATTTTCTCATCAGAAAGCTTCAACTTATCAGTTATAAATTAAATATAATGATATGAACACTGTGGTCTGTTATTTGTGGGGTTTGTTGATGGTAGCGTAGAGGTTTCTGGGATCAGTGGAGGCTCCAGCAGAAGAGGAGGAGGCTTTCACAGTGCTGTAGGTCACTGCAACACCTTCATCATCACCATCACCACCAACCTGGGAAACAAAAGAGAAACAGCAACACACATAAATTACACATAATGACATGAAAAAGCATAACAACATAACTCAACAGGAGCTGAGAGATCTGAAAGTCATCATTTTGCTTCTATTGAATAACTGAAATAAAATAAATATTCTTTTCTTTTCTCCTTCCCGACAAAACTTTTTCCTTCATTCAGCAACAACACCAGTGTTACCAAACACTCAGCTTACCCGGGCTTTACTGTTGGTCTTCTTGGTGAAGCTGATGGAGACGTAGGAAACACCATCTTCAGGATCAGCCTACACAGTGAAGGCAACATGATGGCTGCTCAGTAACATGTGGATTTATACTGACTCTCTCTTCTAATCTTATTTTATTCTCTCTCAAAGAAGGAAATTAGGCTCAAAAGTCATCATGTCATGTTTTGCGGAACAAATATGTACAAAACTGAGTATATACTGTTATAATGTCAGACTTCTATGTTTAATATAATTAAAGTTTCAAAGCATGAGGTGAACATATGCAGAAATATTCCCTGAAAGTCAAAAGTAAGCCTGTAATGAATGCTCCATTTGCAGAGTTACTTCTACTTCCCCATTAATGTGATGTCACATCATCACATATTCACACAAACAGCCGTCCGTTCCGTAGTCTTTCAGATATTTTGGATCAGATTTAAGCTCAAACATGTACAGATGTACTTGAAAAGTTGACATTTTAAGTTAAGAACAAGCAGAGACGTGAAATCTGACCACAACTGTTTGTTTACGTAGTCTGTGGAGACGGACAAAGCTTCCTGAAGCTGACCAATCAGAACAGAGTGGGCTCATCAGGAGGCGGGTCTTAAAGAGACAGGAGCTAAAACAGCCTGTTTCAGACAGAGGCTGAACTGAGGGGCTGCATAAAGGACCAGTATAAGATAAATAAGGAGTTTTTAACTGTAAATCATGCAAAGATATTCCAGTAGAGCCCCAGAATACAAATATAGACCTGGAAATGTGCTGAATATGTCTCCTTTAAAACAACATACCATAAATACGGTTTTTCTCTGAAAAGTCATAATTGTATAAACATTCAATCATTCAGTTTGTGAACTCACAATGTTTTCATCCATCTGTGTTTTCGTCCCTGAAAAGACAAAAGAATCGACTTTAGCTTCCACAGTGAAAATCCAGGTTTATCAAAACGTCTTGTTTATGAAAGTTTCATCTGTCAGTGTTCTCACCTTTAGTTTTCTTCCATCTGATGATCACCAAAACAATTATTAAGAGTGATGCTAAACCCACAGCCACAATGATGAACTTTGCCCAATCTGGAAAATCTGAAAATATTAAGAACATTTTGACTGCATAGTTCAGTTCTGATCAAAATCCTGATCAAAAGAGAGAAAGAGAGAGATACAAGTTATTAAGTCTCTACCTGGTTGTTTTGTTGGAGTATCAGTGGTTTTAGGTGCTGTTTGGTTCATCGTTGCCTTTGTGCTCTGTCCCATTGTTGTTGTTGATTTTGTTGTTGCTGTTGATGTAGTTGTTGTTGATTTTGTTGTTGCTGTTGATGTAGTTGTTGTTGATTTTGTTGTTGCTGTTGATGTAGTTGTTGTTGAGTTTGATGGTGTTGATTTTGTTTTTGCAGCTCTTTTAGTGTCCTCACCTGAACATATGTAAAAAGAACAAGAGACAGACAGAGAGATGAACTGGAACAAAAGAACATTGTTTATGTGTTGTATTTTCATGCAGATGCTGTTGCGTTTGGCTCAAATTATTAGATTTTTTCCTTTATTCCTATTGGTGTTGATGTTTTGGGTTTTATTTCTTTTCTTGCATCCTCAGCTGGACAAATTAAATCTCAAAAACCAACAAACTGTGGTGAAAAAAATACCACATAATTATCATCTACAAACAAAAAAGAGAAACTAAATGAGGCAGAGTTCAACCATCGTGCTTCTCTGTCTTTCTCTCTGTCTTCTTCTCTCGCTCTTAGCTCTCAAAATGTCCTTATTAGTGCTTCATACAGAGAAATACACTGTCTACTTCCTGTCATGAGTAAAGTGTCTCTTCCTCATTGTGGCTTCAGTCTATTTTTCTCACTTCTAAGTTATTGAGCTATTGTAGGCGGAGCATATTAGCTTCTCTTCTGTTTCAATTTTAATTTTTGTATTTTACGAGCAAACTGGCATTCACATCTGCAGTATCTTATATAATCTTATAAATCTTTATAAAATCTTATATTATAATCAGCCAAGAGTAAATACATAAAGGATTAGATATTGTAGGAGTTAAGGCTGAACTTCTCCACTCACCACCAAGACGACAACGCACTTCCTGTATTTCAAAGTTTATAATCATGAACTCATCATATAATGCTTTTCAAATGTAAAAACATTGTTTTCTCACATCCTGTGCACAGGACCAGTATTTGCATTCAAAGACAAATGATTTCCCTTTAATAATTAGCCAACAGCACCCCAATAGTGATTAAGAACATACCACATAACTGCAATGTCAATAAGTAAAAAGTAGTATAAAGGATGTTTTCAAACTGAATTAGGATTCTGTCATGACAGGATTCATGTTGATGATTGACAGCACACATGAACAGACAGGTGAAGAGTCAAACTTTGACTCTTGATGCTCAACATGGTGCAACATGGTGATACTGCAGCAGCTGAGAAAGAACACTGATAAGATGATGTTTTAGTGGTCTGAGACCTGTTAGTTTCTCTTTATATCTGTGAAGTAAATGTTCCTGAGAACTGAACAGGAAGTGTTTTGGTGAGAATGTGAGTACAACAGCAGCAGAGCTCTGGAGGTTTTAGCCTCTAATGATGATGTGATAAACACCACAACCACACGAGTTTCACAGTAACAGACAGGCCAAACTTTATCAAGGCAGCAGACAAAGAGACTACTTTCATCTCTGAAAATCATCACTGAGACCCCAGCAGTGCGTTTCTGATGATAACTGGTGTGCTTGCTGGTTTGTGCTTGTCCCAGAAGTGTGTATGTGAATCAGTCATCACTAATAACCTATTTAGTGGTTACTTATTTTGTCTCCAGTCTCCAGAGAGTAGTTTTCAAGGCAGACGCCACTGAGCATGTGCAGGAACGCGGTTTCGTTGACTGAGCTTCACTAGCTTGTCATGCTACATATCATAACCACATTCTCTCACATGCTCAGTGACCTTACACACAAAACAACAGCAACAAGAAGAGTGTGTGATGTATGTGTGTGTATTTGTCTTTATCTTTCACTCTATAATAATACATCAAACACAAATGTTAATTTCTAAAATAGTCTGAAAGAAGCATGAAACATAAATGGAATTTCAACTGTAAAACTGTACAATAGATCTACAACCCTTTTAGATTTATTATATTTTCTACTCATTTAGATGTTTAATATTTGACTCTCAAGGGTGACACCATTTATTCAGGCCAAGTAAGGGATGTCACATGATCACATCCATCACTGCTCAGTTTGCCTTTTGACACTTTTGTACCACAACAAAGCAAACTGAATAGAGACATACATTATAACACTCATTAAACAACATTAGATACATGCTTAAAGAGAAAGAAAAAGACCACCAGCACACTTATGAAAGGGCCTGAATTCAGAGATTGAGACCATAATGACTCACTGAAAAAATGATTGATTCAGTATTTCATGAGAGAAGTTGACGCAAACATCAGTGGTATTGCTGCAGTTTCAAGCCCTGGTTGTTGCCGCTTTGTGTTAACATGTTAACATTCATTAATTAGCATTAAACACAAAGTACAGTTGAAGCTGATTGGAATTTTATTAGTTTAATTATTAGATATTTTTGTCCAAAATCAGAGTACTGGACAGTTTTGAAGGTTCTACTTGTAAGAATCAGAAATTCCTTCTCATTAGTGACACCAGTGGCCGTTAAGTGATGCATTCTGCATCCCAGAATGCAGGCTTACTGGTGGTTCCTACAGTCTCCAAAAGTAGAATGGGAGGCAGAGCCTTCAGCTATCAGGCTCCTCTCCTCTGGAACCATCTTCTAGATCCAGTCTGGGGGGACAGACACCCTCTATACGTTTAAGAGTAGGCTTAAAACTTTTCTTTTTGATAAAGCTTAGTTAGGGCCGACCAAGCTCGCTCTTAGTTATGCTGCTATAGGCCTAGACTGCCAGGGGATTTCCCATAATGCACTGAGCTCCTCTCTTCTCCTCTCCATCTGTATGTATTCATTTACCATTACTGCATGTTACTAACAGAACTGGAGTTCTTCTTCTGCTGTTGCTGCACCCACCCTTCTCTCTCAACCCAACCGGTCAAAGCAGATGGCCGCCCACCTAGAGCCAGGTTCTGCTTGAGGTTTCTTCCCATTAAAGGGGAGTTTTTCCTTACCGCTGTCGCCAAGTGCTTGCTTGTGGGGGAATTGTTGGATCTTTGTAAATTAAAGAGTACAGTCTAGACCTGCTCTATGTGAAAAGTGCCCCGAGATGACTTTTGTTGTGATTTGGCGCTATATAAATAAAATTGAATTGAATTGAATCCTGTTGCTCGTGCTCATATGCTGGCACGCATCCTGGTGATGGTGATTTTTTTTTTTCTCACGTACACTTCTCATAATAACATAAAAGATCTCTGACATTGTGTTTTGCACTGTGTTTCTGCAAAGCATCCCTCACTCCTAGTCAGGCCTTTTTTTTTTTTACCAACCATGTTTACGAAACACCAGTAGGCTAAGTGAGCTGTGGCTGGGGAACAACACGCTGTAGTTTTGTTGTGAAATGTGTGCTTATTACCACCTTTGGACTACCAGCAGAAAAAACAAAAGCGGTAAGTTATGTTCTGCTATCACTCTGGAGCTTGTTTTCTACTCCTTTGTTAAGGAAATAACATTTTAGCTGCGTGTGCCATTGCAGGGGTGTTTAGTTGTGAAATGTGTTTGACAGAGCTGGCCGTCTCATTAGCTGGAGAGCTAATATCTGCAGGGTGTTTCTACTCGGATAGATACATTTTTGTTCTGTTGTGTTGTTATGCTGGTCGTTTGTTCACATTCACATAGAAATCAGTCCACAGGTGGTTACAGACAACCGAGAAAGTTGGGGAAGGTCTCATTTTTTAAGTTACGTTACAACCAGTTCACTCATTGGCAATAAAAAATGAGTTAATACATATAAATTGCTTCACAATTAGTACATATAGAACCTTTCATTTTGACCTGATGGTGGTGCCACTGTATATGAAAAGTAATTGTAATCCACCCAATTGTTGTGACTGACATATTTCAGTCTGGACTAAATGGTGAATCAACCAAGAGACCGATGTTATCATCCCTAGATCTGCGGAGCTAGTGTGGCTAAAAGGACAAAAAGAGGAAATTTTCATTGAAGTTGTCGGATGTGAAATATTCTAAGTTGGTGCATCGTGTTTTTTGTGCACTATTCTATCAGATGAAAAAGAATTCATGAATAAACCGAAGCTGAATGTTTTCCATCTTCATACTTAAGCTCCTGAGTCAGCGATGAAAACATGACGACGGCATGTAAGGAAAATTCTAGATTCGTACTCGGCCAGAACCAGACCACACGGTCCAGTCATCTACACAAATATCTTCGCCTGAGATCCACAAGGCGATGCCACCCACTGTATGTTTTCTTTGGCTGCTGAGCGTGCCGAGGGCGCAATAAATTGCACTTTCCATCCGGCACTATTTAATTTAGTGACTCCAAAGCACACAAATGCAGTAACCAAGTGGAATGTTCTGGACCCGAAACTGGATGGCCGAACAGACCCGTATATCTTCTGTGTGCAGACGCTGACCTCAACTGACCTGTGGAGGTTTGGATTCCAGCACACATCACTGTTTCTGTCCAGCTCTCTGGTGGTATGTTAAACCGAGATGATCAGACTGAACAACTCAGATGTGACAGATGAAGATATGGAAACCATGAAGAGAACCAATGAGTCAATACAATACTGTCTAATTCTTTATCATGCAGCCATGAGAGTGGAGCCTTTTTTAGGGGGTTTATTGCATCTTTTAGTGAAAAAAATAGCATATGTTATTGTGCATGTTTTGAATTTTTGAACTTTGAACTTTTGAACTTCCTTATTTGTACTTTTATGGTATTTATTTATTTTGAGGTTGAAATCAAAAGGGGTTTAAGGACTGTATGAAAATCATTAGGGGGGGAGAGGGGGTCAGAAAAGAGGGAGGGTATTATAATTTTTGTTTTTAAGGGAGGGCAGACTGACTTTTATAGGTCTTTTTTTGTCATCCTATATTTACATTTCATTTCAGCCTTTCCTTGCAGTACAGTAAACAAATACATCAAAAAGCCAATTTTGCACTCACACCATGGTTTATAAAGGTGTCACAGGTCTCTCTCTCTCTATCAGGGTTTTATTAATGTGTACGTTGGTGGAGCACATCAGAAGTTCCATTAATATATTAAGTTTTGTATTAATTTAACACTGTTACTGTGTATTATTTTGACATGTTGTGGAGAGGTTGTTGTAGTTTTTTCTACATCAAGAGAAGGGTTAAAGGAAAACATTGCTTGTAATTTGCTTTTTACAGAGTGAAACATAAGGTCTTTCGTTCCCCTACACCGCCCCAATAATTTTCATACAGTCCTTTATCTTATGGGTTTATTAGGAGGTCTGGATACTGTACTGAATGGCTGACTTCCTGCTGATCCTCCACACACATGAATGGCACAGAGTAATTTACTGATACAACTCTTCAAGACATTAATGTGTTTTTGGGACAAAATGGCTAAAATTTTGACTGTTTGTGACAAAGGCCACTATGCTACTGTAAATCATCTTACAGTCCCAAGTAGTGCTCAGTTTATTATCTTTATGGTGGCCATTTTAGGACATCTCAGACTCAGCGCTTCATTTTCATTGTTCACAAAGTCCAGCTGAGTCTTTCATGAGTCTAACAACGGACTTTGTCAATTTCAGAGACCAAAAGAAAAATGACACAACAGGTTGTAATGTCAGTCACCCCAAAAACGACATATAATAACATTTGAGTGACAGATGCCAGTCAGCAGCTGTAGTAATTGTGACCTGGAGCAATGGTGCAATTCAGGTGACGTACATATATGTGGACACATTTCCTCATTCAGAGGAAGAGGGTTGGATGGAGGCATTAACCCAAGAGTGGACTTTGCAACACGTCACGACAGTTATTTAAAAACCGTAACTACAATTGTCCCCTGACCATAACCCCCATTGGTTATTACTGTGGCCATGACAGTAATAACTTTAAGGAAGTAGTAACTTTAACCCACACCACATGTTCCTCTAACCTTAACAAAGTCATCATTTTAACCCAAACAACGATCTTTCCCTAAACCTAACCAGACCTTAACCACAGCGTTGTCACACCAGAAAACATCATCAGTTTTTTAACAGTGATGTGTAAAGCACAGAAAAATTATGTTGTCTTTGTTGATTACTGCCGAGAGAGGTGCCAGATTAGAAAACACCCTTGTGTGTCAATCTGGAGCACATGGTCAAATGTCATTCAGTTTGGAGGACATGTGGCAACTTCAGCTTTCCTGGAACACAACTTTCCTCTGTGAAATTGTTATAAAAAAAAAAAAAGTGGAAACCAGAATGCTAACATTAGGATGTATCTTGCCAATATTAGCATTCATCTATCACACAGTTTGGATGAGATTTTTCATTAGGGATTCACTCGTGATATATGACATAATTGCCAATTTTTCAGGTCAAGTTCAACTTTGGTAAACTTTGACACGCAAAGTCCCACCTTTGACCAATAACAAGCCGTTTTGACAGAGCTGACTTCTGCGGGAACGAGGAGCCACAGAGTTCAAAAAGCTATCGTAGCTTCTTAGCTGTATTACATCATCCACTTTTATTTAACCTCCTCGGTCGGAGTTTGACTGTCTGCAGATAGTTATGATGAGACCGACATCAATGGTGCAGATACATCTTATGAACCATCTGTGTAAACTTTTTGTCCCGTTAGCGACCAAGCTTTAGGTCAAACAGGTTGAGGTTCTGTAAAGTTCTGATAGTGTCATAAAATTCTCTACTCTATCCTTCATTCATTTGAATTATTTCATGTTTCTATTTTCACTGTTTTCATGTTTTTTGTTGGATGTTTGTCGCTGTTAGAAGCAGCTTGAACCTTTGTTGTGGACTTTTTTTTTCCAGCCCAAAGAGCCTAAACAAAGTTTTACAGGTGACTCAGGTGAACGCTGTGCCGCTGATGTCACCCTCCATTATATTTAGTTTTGTGGTATTGCACATATGGTCATGGCGGCTTAGCGTGGCGAGCAGAGCGGAGGCTGACGGCTTTACAGAAGCTTTACTCTCTCTGGCAGAAGATGACTCTTAGGCTTTTGAACATTAAGACTCGATTTGGAAGTCTGACACAGCAGCTGGTTGTCATAAAGAGCTGTTTCACCCGCGATCACTTCTCAGGGTTACCGACTTAACGGGATTTTTCTCCCAGATTCCCATTTGGAAGGCAGACAGCGGCGTCACGCTGCTGAATGCAGAATGAGACGAGAGGAGATCTTAGACTGAGGGTGTGAAGTGATTCTTCATCTCCTTCCCTAATCCCTACCTCCTCTTTTCCTTTGTCATTACCTTTCCTAAGCACCAACACTTTACCAGCCATTTTAAAACTGTAGGAAAAGAATTAAACCACTTTAAGATGTCCTTTAAGGAGGCTTTGTTTAAGAGGAAACATGCAGGTATCGTATCAGGAGATAGTTCTACTTCTACTGCTTATTAAATGAAACATGTGGAGCTTTCCAGTACAAGTTTACATTGAGGGTTTTGTGTGTGTGTGTGTGTTTGTGTGTGTGTGTGTGTGTGTGTGTGTGTGTGTGTCCTTCAGGCATAAAAAATCAATTCATTTTCTCAGTTGTTATGACCCGGCTGAAGTGGCCACAACAAAAGAGAGACAAACCATGTCAAAGTTTAACAAAAGATGTTTATTTATTTAAATTAACCCAAATTAAGCTGAATTAAAGAAGGAACTTCTTTAATATAATTAAAGCGTGGGCTGTGTCAGTGGTCTATGATGTGCATGGGTGTAAGATGTGTGTGTGTGTGAGTGTTTTAAGGTGCAACAAAGTAGAACATAACAAAATTGAAGCAACATAACTAAACTAAACCAAACCAGCTAACTGGAGGGGAGAACAGAGAGCTGCTAGCTGCAGTCAGGCTTTATCTCCTGGGAAGACCAGCACCAGGTCCTCCCAGCTGAGATAACAAGTCACCTGTAGAGCAGAGCAGACATGTGAATAAGCTGACAGGGGTCATCACACATTAAAGAGCAACGTAACACACTCTGAAAATCTTGTTTTCGCTGACCTCTGGTGGTTTAACTTCTCACCTTGCTGCAGTGATGTACAGGTGTACACCAGGACCTTGTGACATCACTGCTGGGTTACAGGCAGTGGTGGGAAAAGTGCTGAGAACTTTTACTTTAATAAAAGTAGTAATACAGCAGTATTCAAAATACTCTTTCATAAATAAATTTCTTTCATTCTAAATCTTACTAGAGTAAAAGTACAAAAGTATTATATGCAAAATTTACTTAAAATATCAAAAGTAAAAGTAGAAAAATTGTAACTAAAAAGTACTCACCCCTCTGGGATTTTTTTCATGCTTTTTTTGTTTGACAACAAGGAATCAAAGTAGATTTAATGTGGCTTTTTTGACACTGATCAACAGAAACATACCCTTATTTGTCAAAGCGAAAACAGATCTCTAAAAATTGATCTAAACTGAAAATACAGAATCTGTTTACTCATCAAATCTGGATCTGAAAGGTAGCTATAGCTCTTAAATGAATGAACTGGGGTGAAAAGTACAATATTTCTCTGTATTGTAGTGGAAATACAAAGTAGCATAATATGGAAATACTCAAGTACATGTACCCCAACATTGTACTTAAGTACAGGACTTGAGTAAATGTACTTAGTTACTTTCCACCACAGATGCAACAGAGCACACCTGCACGTGAGACAGGCTAGAATCTTTCAACCAGAGAGGGCAGTAAAATAAATATTCACAGCATATCACTGCTTTCCTGCATTTTGTTAAGGTTCTTGACACATTATCACCAATTGTTGATCAGTGAAACAACAGTGTAAACCCGAGGTACGTTATATAGTTATTTGATATACATATTAGTGTCTTTGCTTTGACTGCTGCATCGCCTTCTCTAGTTCCAGTTCTTATCCTTGTTTTGCAAGCATTACACTTCCTCTCCATTGCACTACTAATGGTGAAAAACTCCAGAGTCCAATATACAGTATATCAGTATAAAGAATGAAGTTTCAGGGCCTTATTTGGTACTGTGATAAAATGAGTGTGTCTGACAAATTTTTAAATGTCCTGAATTTTCCAGTTCAGTCAATAGAAACAGAAAAAAAATAATAAAAATCTGTGGAGGCTTTTCAGATCTACTCGTAGGCCCATGTTTTGTCATCATGAGACTTTTTAAGACATTTAATGCCAATCAGGATGGAAAACAAGAACAAATTCCACTCCGGCTAATCAGAAGATAATCTGAACAAAATACAGAGACGTCAAAATATGTCCAAGATCTTTAAGATCTGTGTAATTAGGAATCATATGACATGATCCTTCACACATATGAATATCAGACATTTTGAGAATATTCCAGGATTTGCAAACATCCTGTAAATATGCTGTAAAAAATAAAAGAAGAAAAGAGAATGTGTGATTGGCTGTTTCTCATAAAGACTTTTCATCTGTAAATTAACAGATTCTCCCTTTTTTTTCTCTCCTTCAATTTCCTCCTCTTCCTCCTTTTCTTACAAAAACCTTTTAATCAAAAGGTTTTAAAAGAAAAAATCAGATAACAATTTAACCGCGTCAATTTTCTATTAATCTCCAAATTTGGAGAAATCTACAGAAGAATAAAAAACACAGCATCAGTCTCCTGTAATACAGAAGTGAAATAACAAAACTTATATTTGAATAGTAGCTTATAATACTGTATATTGTGTTGTCATTGCAGTGAAGCTGTGATTGTGAAGCCTGACCTGCAGATGTCACCAACAGTCTTCTCCTCACCAACTGCATGTTGTAGAAGAGCCTGTATGCTCACTGAATCTCTCATGTGGACACACATCCTTATCAGAAAATGTGTTTCTATCTCACAAAACCCTCCTGATTAAAGAATGTCTAATAAAAATTCATTTATTTTTGGCACAGAATGACGTGTGTTGATGTAGAACGAAGCATCACATGAGTTTATATGTTTAAATATTCAGTATCCAGAAAGACTGTAGAGGAGGAACATACATGATTATAGCAGGAAGCAATCTGATCCCTGAAATATAAATGAATCTAATTTCATCAGCAGCTGAAAGCAACATGAGGACAAACAATTTAAAAAGAAATCTAAATTTAAAGTAAACCAGAAATCTTAATTTTTGAGCTGTAAACTTTTTTCAAAAATTATTTATTTTATTGGATGTAGTTCTCCTGTCTTCATGAACTTTATGTGATATTAATTATCTTGTTGTTCACTAAAGATTACAGAGCAAAGACAGTATTTGTTGTCTTTATATGTTGATTCTTTGCCAGAAAGAACAGAAGGAAAAGAAATAAAAGGTAATAATGCATATTGAGATTTATTAGTGTTATTATTATACAAACATAAACAAATTCTCTCCCAGACTGGCCTTTTAATACAGAGATTTAACATTCGACAACAACTAAATCTAAAAAAATGTTCATATTTTACAATGTTTGTTTACATCATTGGTTTGTGATATTTTCAATTGTGATCAGATGAGAAGAAAAATTATTTTTTTCATCTATAATTCAAACTTCAATGTCTGAATACACCAGGAATAAAGGGTCAAAAAATTGCTGATTAGGACTTTAATGTTCTGTGTGTGTGTGTGTGTGTGTGAGTGTGTGTGTGTGTGTGTGTGTGTGTGTGTGTGTGTGTGTGTGTGTGTGTGTGTGTGTGTGTTCTGAATGTTTTCCAGCAGCAGCAGATAAACAGACTGTTTGTTGTGGCTCAGTGAGCCGCCGCTCATCTGCAAATCCACTTTTCTTCTTCTCTCACATTTTGTGTCTCTTGAGCAAACAGCAGGAAGGCTTCAGTCCAAACTGCTGCAGCTAACAGCTAACAGCTAACTAATGCTAACTAACACTCCACTGAGGCTTCACTGTCACATCTGACTACGACTCTCGTTTACTGATATGAAATATTTCCTCTCGTATTTCATCGTTTTAGCTTCTGTGAAGGAGGTTTGTTGTCACTTCTCTCTTGCTGATAATCATTATCACAGTCTGGGATTTCCATTATCAGACAGTTATTGTCTTTAAGCCTCCATTAAGACTGAAGACGTGCAGAAAGTGACTCACAAAACAAACTCATCATAGACTGTGTCAACTTATCTAATTGCGTCATCTGGAGTCTTACTGACACGTCACCTGCTAGAATTATAAACATCTTTTGGGACGTTCTGCATAAAGCAGCTGGTTTCCTGTCGTTTACAGACACAGCTGGATAGATTTTTCCTCCAGCTGATCCTTTTAAAGATGCAAAGATTATTGAAGGTGAAGCCCGAGAAGATGCTTACATGATATATTTTCTCAGTGAACTCCTGAGATCAGCCGCTCTGATCTGTCTCTGACCACCAGCCTCCAGTCAGACTTTGCTCATTTTTTTGTTTGCATAGGGTGAGTTTGTCTATAACCATTTCTTTAGACTCTGTTGGCTCTAAAACTTTGGAAATCAAATTCATTTTTAAGCTTTACTCACCGCAGTGGACACCTGGTAGACAAAACCGTTTCCAACTCTTCAGGAAACATCTTTATTGACCCCCCCAAAATACAGATTATGTTAATGTTTACTGACTGACGTTCAGCATTGAGGGAACTCTGCCATCATTTGTTTTTGTGGTAAACGTCATGTCATTCAACATTCGTTTACTCTTGAATAATATTGTTTTAAGTACCAGGAGACAAACCTACAACCATTCAAAAATGATTATTTTTTGTTTCCATATGTGAAGAGTGTGTTAAACGTGTTCGTTTATTGGTAACAAAGCAAAAAAAAATTTGCCATCTAGAAAATGATGCAATTAACTCGTACATTTTGTAATTTGGTGCAAAGAAAACTGTTTTCCTGCTCTTTAACGAGACAAGCTGCTGGATTTCTTTAATATTTAACCCCCGAGGATGCAGGTCTATCCTCTCAGCTCTCACATTCTTTGTTCGGAAGTTTTGATAGCTCGCTCAGTGTTTGCGGCCACAAAGAGCTGCTAATCTGCTGATAACATACAGCACAGATGTGTTTATCACTCCACTGTTTGCTTTACATTGAATGACCCTGCTTGTGGATGTTAAGTGGAGGTCAGAGACATGGCAGCAGGGATTTTAGCATGAGTGAGAAGGTCTTTGTATGCAGAATGAGCTCTTTATCATGTTGGCTGTTGCACGTTCGCTATCCTTGTTCAACAGAGGGAGGACTGACAGGTGAGCTTGTGTTTTTTACTCGGACTGAAGGATTTCTTGATGCTGAGTGCACTGAGAACATTTTTACATGGTTTTATAAATAACATTTGAAGTGTAAATGTCTAAATTCTCTATTTGCCTGTTTGGGAAATTAGAGATTCTTTAACCTTGATGACGTGAAAAAAAGTATTTAAATTTAACAATATGCTGAATAAACAGTCATTCATATATTTTATAAATACTACATATGTATATCATATTCTGCTGTTCTGCTTAATATTTAAAGGACTACTACCTCTGTAGTTACAGCAATGCAAATATGCAGTGCGGCACATAAAAAGTGACGACTTAGACCATGTCTACACTAAGCCAGCTACATTTTTAAACACATCTTCTTCTCTCCTGAAAACGGAGCTTTACTAAAACGTCATCTAGAGGGTGTAAATGTGAAAACTCAGGCTTGGCGTTTCAAAACAGAGCTTTCAAAACAGTAGTACAGCGTTTCATTGGAAGAAGAAGAAGAAGAAGAAGAAGAAGAAGAAGAAGAAACACAACAACAATAACAAAATGGTGGATGGCTTCATGCAAGTGTTGTTCTCTTTATTGTTTACTTTGACAGCTTTTTTTTAGAGTTAAACGTAGCTATCTACCATCTTTCTCTGCTCAAACTGTTGTAATCTCCTCGCAATAAACTAAATGTTAGGAAGCCGCCGCAGAAACAGAAACAGTTTACTGTTCCATCTTCACGAGTTTTCTGTGGATGACTTGCTCGTCTCTCCTCCACACATTCCCAGTAGGGGGAAAATTTCCTGCTTTGGCCTTGTAAAGTGGATGGAGGTATTGGCAGAAACGAGCTGAAACTACTACTCTGGTTGGTCATTTTTGCTCAAAAACAGCATTTTAGAATTTAGCTGACTTAATGTAGTCTACCATGCCATTTTGACTGCTCCTTTTTTGTGGCATTTCTGTCATCTGACTGAACCAGTGGAGCTGGTGATATAATATTAGACCTAATTTAATACTTAACTTCTTGAAAGAGTGGAACAGAGTGGCTAAAAAGTGTTTGCGTCTCTTACAGTAAGCTAGGCGGGATCAGGAGGAAGCTGAATTAGTTTGAGACCATTAATAAAGAGGATACAAATACTTTCATACTGTATAACTTCACTTTTACTTGAAGTAAAATCAAAATGTAGTAAAGAAGTAAAGACTAATTTATTTGCTCATTACATATATTAAGAAATTATGTATTAAGCTTGCTGAATTAAGCTATGTCCCCAGTGGGGCGCCACATGTGCACCATCTATTGGTGGCTGCCAGTGATGCAACCATTGGCGAGGTGTTACAAGACAACATTTCTTTGTTTTAAGGGGTCACAAGCAGAAAAATTTGAGAAACAGTGCTAGATGCTCTGATCATCAAAGGTTTTATGGTTAAATTATTGAAAAGCAGCACACGTTATTGTAAAACTATCTTCAAAGCAGTTTCTTAGTCCAACACTGAATTCATTTTATAATTCTTTCAGTTTTAGATTAATTGTGAGTCTCCAACGATCAAAAGTTGTCCAATTGTTTTGATTAAGGGTTAGTTAATAACCCTATAATTGTCCTATAATAATGAGCAAGTCTTGTCAAACCCACAGATCAATATACTAAATATATCAGGTAAATATTTGGGGAAATGTGTATAAAATGATGCAGAAGATATCTAGAATATTTCCATTTGATAAAATGGTGCAGCCATAAAAAACTGGATACATAGGCTAATATTCGTAGGATTTTCTCATGAAGAAATGTAACTTACGGGGACATCTAAAAGACCAGATGTGCTTAATTCTCATAAACAAAGGCACGTATCTGCGGCGAGGTGTGAGACGTTTCTTCGGACTCGCTGCCTCGCTGAGCGTCTCCGTTTGCTTAAGAAAGCAATCAGCACGTTATGAATAATAATGACCTTTTTCTGACCAAGAATAATGGGAAGGCTGCATGCCGAGCAGCTCGAGGTCAGAGCTTAGCGAGTGAGGCTGTGTTTGGACAAGCAGCGTTTACCACACATACACACACACATGCATACATATGAGGGATGTCCTCACAGCTTTGTGTGCACTCGTTCTGTACAAACCGTCTAAGAAATAAAATCAGAGGGCCTTTTAACACCTCATACATCAGCCTGACAAATACGTGTATTTGCATCTCAATATTATTGCCAAATATGAAGCAAATTTTCCAAAATTGGTTTGTGTTTCCATGAGTGAGAGTTAAATAAATATTCTAAATGTGACATGAAGGATTACATATATTACATACACATTACATATACCATATATATATATATATTACATATATGACATTTGTTATTTTCAAACGTCTCGACTTTAATCTCTACTTTCGGCACGCACCATGTTGTGCTACAATTAACCAGCATTTCTATTTTATTTTTCTTTATCAATCTGATGTATTTCTACTTCAGCCAAAATGTAGAGCTGACATGTCGGTCCACCATTCTGGTTCAGACTGAAATAACTCAACATATATTGGACAAATTGCCATGAAATTCATGACATTCATAGTCTCCTGAGAATGAATCCATATGAGTTTGGTGATTCTCTAACTTTTATTGATTTATCTATTGTGCACAATACATTTATTGCACCAATAGCTAAAAGCTTATTTCTACTGGGCAGAGGCCACCACTGATGTGCAAGTTGCCAGAGTAAAAGGTAAAAGTCGTGATCTAGTGACACCAGCAGGTCAAGGTTTACTCTTGTCTAACACTTACGTCCAGGACAAAACACCTCAAAAACTAAGGAATAAATTCCTGTCAGCCTCAGCTGAAGATAAACGCTAACAGTGTTACAATCCATGCTAAATGTTAGCATGTAACCATAAAAAACTGATTGATGTTAAAATGCTCTTAACAAGGTGATAGAATTAAAATCATTGGAGCTTAGTGTGTGGTCATCCTCCCTTCATATGTCACTGCCATGACCATCTTAATGTGCGTTCACCAGATTACTCATGCTGAACATGCTCACATTAGCATGCTAACAAGCTTACCTGCTAAATGTTGCACACTAGTGTTACCAAGCTAACAGGCTAAATGTTACTTGCCAGTTGTATGCATGTTAATATGCCCAACTTCAGCTCAAAACTGAGCTTAAAGGCAGCTGAGGATGACAATGTTTTGGCACTTTCTGTGATATTGGTGGGGGTGCTCGAGTCGAGCTGAGCTGTGAGCAACGTTGACCTTTCAAGTCATGCTGACACTAGGCAATTGGTAATGTTGAGGAGTTGTTTACCTTGATGACATGTTGGAGGAGTGCTGGTTTGCACAAACAAGAGCCTTTTGCATGCAGCTCTTTATGTATCAGCTCACTGAGGTTGTTTCTCCTGGTAACATTACTCCTTTGTAATATTTAAAACTGATCCACTGACCGAAGAGCGCTGAATGTGTCCATAGTCAAGTCAACATTTATTTAAAGTGCATTATCACAAGAGTGTCTCAACAAACTTTACAAATGATTGATAGATAATTAAAGAGGACATATCATGCTTTTCTGTTTGACTGTTATTTATATACTGTTATGATTTCAGATGTTAAACATCCAAAACTTGAGGTGAACATATATAGAAATGCTCCCTGCAAGTCAAAAGCCAGAGCTTCAACCTGCTCTGAACGTTTCATTTGCAACGTTTTTTTCCACCTTGCCCATAAACGGCCGTCCGTTGGTAGACTTTGTTGCTAAGGTTGTTTCCATGTGTTATTCACGTCGTCCACTCTCATATTTCAGATCGGATTTCAGCTCGAACATGCATGGATGTATTGGAGAAGTTGACATTTTGAGTACAGAACAAGAAAAAGTAGTGAAATACTGCTACAGTAGTTCGTTTCATGGTTTGTTGATGTAGCATCCGGAAGTCTCACAAGGGGCAGCTTTCTGAAACTGACCAATCAGAACATCGGGAGGAGGGCCCTAAAGAGACAAGAGCTAAAACGGCCTGTTTCAGACAGAGGCTGAACTGAGGGGCTGAATAAAGGGTCAGTATAAGATAAATAAGGAGTTTTTAACTGTAAATTATGCAAATATACTCCTGGAAATGTGCAGAATATGTCCCCTTTAAGATAGAAATTACAAACATATCATCTCTGTCTAAACCAACTTTTATTGAACAATAACACTGCTAACAAAGCCTTGCTAACCTCGGTGACAAATGCTTTTTAATTGCGGCCACAGTGGAAACGCTTCTATGGCTAAAGTTGGCTACACCTGGACCATGAAAAAACGCTAAAAAGTCAAGCTTAGGCTAAAGGTTAAGCTCAGTTTAACAATGTAGAGCTAAGACTGACAAGCTGAGTCTGAAATGTCCTAAAATCACCACAATAAACCCTTTGGATTTAGGTAACAACACAGCCTGACGTCATCCTCAGGGCAAAAGAGGACCACAAGTTGATGTGAATAATGCAAAAATATTTTTAAAATATCATTTTAAAGACTTTGCAGATGTTTCGTGTGGTAGGAAATGCATTCATTGTGTTTATAAGACCTTAAATATACTCTACAGTAAATGCATTTTTTTTAGAAATATGATCAAAATGTGTTTGTTTACAATGAAAACGCTACAAGATACCTATGCATTAAACTGCTTTACTTTGGCACTCAAACATTAACAGTGAGCTGGGAGGAAATTTAAGGATTGGAGGTGTAACTTAACCTACATTTTTTCACCCCAGGTCTACAACACAAAGGCTGTGTTTCTAAATTTTATGTTAATTTGTCCAAATTCTGAGTCTGTGTTGCTCTGTTTGTCTCTTTGCCTCCCTCCTGCTGCTGTCAGAGCATGTGTACACTGAGTAAACCTCCACATGCTGACGACCATCTTCCACATATTTGCACTCAGGCCCACGATTGATTTCCGGAACAAACTTAGAGAAAAACACTGCTGACGGGGTGAAAACCAGCAGACGTGTCTCAGCTTAAAGGGAGGGGACTGTTTTATTTGGTTTATTTAAAGGATGTGTGTCTGAGATGTGTGCTGTTGGAGGTCGAGGTGAGGTCATGCAGTGATGGACATTTAGGCAGATGGCAATCAGAGATGGCAAGATGCAGGAAAACTCAGTGGAAGTGAATGAACACCAATGTCACCTGCCTAAATAAATGCCACACATGAACCTTTGGCTGCAAGAAAACAGGGATTATTCTTGATTATTTTTAAGTAATATTATTTATAATTCTGCACGTCATAAATACTTAGGACTCTGGTTAGACAGCAGATTGTCCTACAGAACTCATGTCAAACATCTTGTTTCTTGTTGACTTGTCAGTGCTTGTTTCTCTGTTCAAAGCAGAAAACACATTATACAATCTACCATAGATCTGCTGCCACCACCCTTAAACCCCTGGACACTATCTACCACGGTGCCATTTCATTCATTACAGCAGATTGCTATCACACTCACCACTGAGAGTTATAGGAAAAGGTTGGATGGTCGTCACTGGCGTCTAGAAGGCATCAGCATACCTGTGTCTTCATTTATAAGGCCTTGTGATCTAAGTTGCCGAGTTATTTAACATCCATAGTTCCATCCTCAGAGCTGATAACCGTGACACCAGATCACAGAGCAGGTTGGCTTTAAAAATGCCTCGTAAAAAACTCTGAGCTGGGACAGACTGGTTTCCAGTAACACCTCACTACTGGAATGAACTGCAACACAATTGTTAAAGTTAGAGACACTTGTTCATCTGAGGGACTTAAAAGTTTTGCTGGCTCCTATTCTTCATGAACCATCTTATTGTAATTTTGTGTATATGTAACATGTTCTCAGGTCTCTCTTGCAAAAGGGATCTTGATCTCAATGAGATTTCCTGAATAAATAAGCTTAATAATAATTAATAATAACATATAATCCCATCTACCAAATCTAATCATAACATACAACATTTTCTTTTTCTCATATTTTGACTTTTCTGCCACCAGCAGTTGGTTCAAGTTAAACAGTCTGTTGCTAGTAGCAACATAGAGACACAGTTCCATAGCAACAGCAGTTTAACTGACGTTGTTGCATCATTATTACATTTGTCAGATCCAAGCGGCAACTAAGCCAATGCAGAAGTACCTTAAAGTGCCACCGACGGCCGCTAGATGCTCCAACTGACTCCCATTCAAAAAGCCTCAACTTCTCTCTAGAGGTCAATCATTGTTTTCAGCGAGTCATTATGGTCTCCATCAGTAACTTCAGGCCCTTTGATAAGTGTGCTGGTGGTCATTTTGGAAATTATTGCTCTGTTAATAAGATTTTAAGACTTATAGTAGCTTTGATGTCTGCCGTGTGGGCGTTGATGACAGCTGTGATTGACAGTTGGCTCACCTGCTGCTCTCCCCAGCTCTGGACTCGCACTGAGTCGGATTATTGTTGCAATATTTCTCAAAGTTTAATGTTACTTGATTATGATACCTGCCCTGTTAGCAAAATTTAGCTAAGGCAGCTAATGATAGCCTAAGTGTGCACCGCTCAGTGTTCCCAGTAAGCTAGCATTTGCTTCAACCATAAACTGCAACTCTGGGCTTCAAACTGGCTCCAATGGGTGACGTCCAAGCCCCCAGGAACAGCGCCAGGCTGTGAGGCCAGTTTTACATAGTGGTCAAACCAAGTAATTACAACTTCTGGGTCCATCACATGATGCACACTGGCCCAAAAGGTATTTTTCCCACACACAATCATTGGAAAAGGATTGTCAGTAATACAGTGAATACATTTTTTACATGTCACAACCCCTGTGAAATGACTTGTTTTACTACGGTTTTAGTGATTGGTAGTAGAGGTACCAGTAGTGATTAGCCATGCTAACTACATGGCTGTCAGTCCACCATTTTTGTCCGGACTGAAATATCTCAACAACTGTTCAGTGGATTACCATGAAATGTTGTACAAACATTCATGATCCCCAGAGGATTAATCCTACTGAATTTGGTGATTCTCTGACTTTTCCTCTTGTACCATCAGCAGACTGAGATTTTTGGTCAATGGTGAAATGTCTCAACAATTCAAGGATTGATTGTGATTAAATATGGTTCACTTTGCATCACTTTAGCCATAGTCTTTAAAATCCAATATCAGTTAAACCCTAGTCTCCAGTAAGTGTTGTTGTTGTTGTGGGTTGGTGTGTATCAGTGTGTCGTCTCTGACTTCCAGCCACCTGTGTTTGCTCAGCGGCTTTCCCTCAGCCTGGTGGAGTGAACAGCAGCAACCAGATAACTGGAGGCTGCAGGATTTTTTAATACAGTTAATCATGTTCACTGCTCTGCTTTGTTCAGCGTCAACATCGACGACGACGATCTGTGATGTTTCGTGTTGGCTTCATGAGTGACACGAGGCCACGGGACAAAAACCAGAAGCTTTCATGTTTCTCTGCCACCAGTGTTCAGGCTTCATGGTGGATTTGATAACTCTAACTACACCCTACCACACTCTAAAAATAGAAAAAAACTGCTTATCTGCTAGAAAAAAAGTATAGACAAGGCATGTTTCTTTGCAAACTCCAAACAGCAATTTTAAAGAAATGAAAACAGATAAAAAAAAGACAAAAAAACACATTTGTAATGATGTAATTGAAAGGTGGATAATTGACAAGTGCTTAAAATTCAATTCAAAAGGTTTTAATTTAGATTTAAAGCAGCATTAATTACATGGGGTGGCCAAAAAATGTAAACATCTTATCATCTTATAAAGTTGTTACAGCTAATGTGTTAGCAAACAGTTAGCTATTTATACATTCAGCAGACAAAGAGCAACATTAGCTTTTATTAAAGGGTGTGTTTGTGTCCACCTAGCAAATATAAGTCCAGTATTCACTCTCCTTTTAACTCTGCTCTGGTCTCTGCCAACCTCTGAGGAAATATCTACCTTTTTAGCTGCTAAATGCTTTACCAGCTAGTTGCTAACTTTGTTTATCTGCTGTTTGGTGCAGGGCAGGTAGTGTACAGTGGGTTTATGAGAGCTTGTTTGCTGAAAAAAGCTGCTTCTGGAAACAAGGTTGATGAGATTGATAAGAATGAACCAAAAAAGTAAAGTTGTGTGGCGTCAAATCCAAAACAATGAGCTGAAAGACATTAAAAAGCTCCAAACTGAAGGGAACTATCAATCAGTCTGGTGATAAATATTTGTGGGTTTGTCACTATGAGCAATCCCTTTCACATTATACATAGTCAATTGATCCATTATTAATAAAGACATATTGATTAGTGCAGCTTTAAACTTTTGTCCAGGTTATTAAATGCTTCTCCATGTTAGTTTGGACTTGAACGGTTAATAGACGACGACCAGATGATAAACAGATGTTATAGATTAGAAGGAGACTAAATATTCAAAACAAACTCCAAGGATATATATACATATTGATTTCTTAGCAACAATGAATAATTGCAGATCAAATTAACTTTGTATGAAGGGAGGCTGACTTCATCACTCTTGTAGTCAGACTTTCAGACCGTTATAGTGCAGCTTTAATGAAGCGTTTCTCATCTTTGATCTCAGTGTAAAAAATAGTTTCCTCCTCTAATGTCGAAGTGATGAGAACAAACAGTGAATTTGTGGTCTCACAGTGGTGGGACGTCTTTGAACTGCAGATATTTAAAAGAAAAACGGGTCCATGTTAGATAAACAGCAGTTTTCCATTCATGGAGATGTACAATGACGCTTTCTTAAGGTGAAAAAGAGCTTAAGCGTCAGTCTGGGTGCCTTTCAGACCTCCAGCCCGGCCACCCAGAGAGCTCTGGATCTGAGGGTTTGGGGTGGGGATAAAAATTGGCGGGGCAACGGTCAACTACGGCTAAACGTCAGAGTTATTGGCCTAAATAGCATCTTCATTCTCCCACATTTGAAGTGCAGAAATGCTCTTTGAGTGCTGAATATCAGGCTGAATATTTAGCTTTTTTAAAGGTGAACTGCAGCGCCACGTGCAGCGCTAAACTCTGCCAACCGTCTGTAGTCCTACGCCATCCAGCCAAATAAAACAAGCCAGAGCAGGTCACCTGACAGTACAGTTTTACAGAGAAAAGGCTTTAAATGACATGAAACCAGTTATATGTAGTGTTGTCTAATAGCTGGCGACGCAGACCCGCTTCAACAAAAAGGCGGCTGAGACGGCGCCTTGATTCATGGGAACGCCGTGGCTCTGCCTTTGTGGCAGCTCCTCCACTGAGCAAATACTCCAAACTGTTCATTCCCCGCCGGCCCTTTCTCTCCTTCAGCACATTGTTTGTGCCCTCGCATTTCATTCAGGCTGGGGGGGAAGATTGCTCTCAGAGCCACTGAGCAAACAGTGGAGAAAGGAGCCTGCCATCTTTACTCTGTTCCCAGGAGAACTTGCCTTTTTTATTTTTTTATTTGAGCTCCAAGCTGTCGAGCTGAGCCAGGAGTTTGATGTCAGAAAGCTGAATTAATTGCTTTAAGCCAAAGGGGTGGGCCACCCATCTCCAAATGCTCCCCGAAATGTTTTATTGGAGATTATTAAAGCTTTCTCGTTACACAAGGTGTACAAATATTGGGCCGCAGAAAGAGTCCAATGCTGTTTTCAGCCTTTTATTTATGGTTTTGAGTCATTTCAAATAAAAAGAAAAGAAAAATTGTGGATGTTTAGCTCGCTCTTAGTGAACAGTTTTTAAGGATTATGTCTAAAGATTATTTTAGTTGTCTTTCCTCCAGAGAGAGGCAGGTACACAAGAAACCAAATATAGTTGGCAAAGGACCACACAACATCTCAGCATGTTAGAGCATATTTAAAAATCATACAATTTACATGACAGCGTATGAAAATCAGACTTGCAGATGATAACATTTTTATTTTTTTTGTTGAAGTCATGTTGTTGTTGTTGTGTGATGCTGCAATTCAAAGAGTTAAGTGATCTGAAAAGTCTTCTTAAACATATGATCCCATAGTTTTCACCTTCTCTGGTCCAAATCTTGTAAGAATTTATTTAATTTGTGACTTATTTTTAATACTCCAACAACTCAGTAATGCATTCGTATAAAGTCGGGAGACTCACAAGAGACAGGTAGAAGAACGGTCAACATGAAGCAGCCAAAGCCGAGATATCCTGACTTTTATTCTCTATTATGGGTCAAGCTCCAAATTCACTTGATCCTTATGATGAACTGTAATAACTTTAATGACCCTCTGATTTTCATCTTGCACCATCATCAGGTTAAAGATTTTAACTTGTCCTATACTTTGGTTTATAGGCTAATAACTGCAAAACCTTCCCATCAACCTTAGCCGTATATTATGTTTAATGCTAATTAGCAATTGTTAGCATGCTAACCTGCTGAACTAAGATGGTGAACATGGTAAAAATTATATCTGCTAAACATTACATTACATTAACATTAAGATCAAAGTACAGCCTCACAGAGCTGCTAGCATGGCTGTAGTCTCTTTGACTTGTTTTAATATTATTACTTTCCACCTATTTTACCCAGAAGTGGCTTTGATGCAGATGTAAAGAGAATACCATCATCAAGATAAACATGAGCTGATCTGCAGGATTGGGATTATGATCAGCTGTCCTCTTGCGATTTGACTGCCGAACTCTTGTCAGAATTATGACCTTAGTTAATTCTGGAGGCAACAAAGATCTCAGGTTCAGTTGAGGCTCAGTCACCTGAATTGCAGGCTTAGGAGTAATCTGGCTAGAATAGTCGGTATTGCCAGCAAAATAATTGAGAAGCCCCAAATGAAGCTGTGACCTGTGTACTGTCAGGACAAGAGATAAAGCGTTAAGCATCTTGACAGACAGTTCTCATTATTTTCTCAGTCTGAGACAGAGAGGTACAACAGGATGTCTCGTCTTTTATTCCAAGTGCAATCAATATTTTAAACTGAAAAAACTGCATTTTATGCTTAGTTTTAGGTATTTTATCTTGTTTCTTTTCTTTGTACTTGTGTACTGAAGTGTATCGTGTACTTCAAAGCGAGATATGTGATTTTTTTTGTTCTTTTTATACTATTATTTATAGTTATTTTACACTGCTATCATGGTAAAGATGATCAAAGCACAAAAACTTGAGGTGAACGTATGTAGAAATGCTCCCTGAAAGTCAAAGGTCAGGGCCCAACCTACTCAGAATGCTTTGTTTGTAAAGTTACTTCTGCTTCCTCCTCATGATGACGTCAGTCGTCCGTTCTGTAGCCTTTGTTGCTAAGGTTGTCCCACGGGTTGTTCACCTTGTCTGCTCACATGTTTCAGTTCGTATTTCAGCTCCAACATGTACGAATGTATTTCAGAAGTTTATACTGTGAGTAAAGAATGAGAAAAAGAAGTGAATTTCGATAACTATAGTTTGTTAACGTAGCCTCCAAAGCTGGAGGAAGCTGACCAATCAGAACAGAGTGGGCTCACTGGGAGAGACAGGAGCTAAAACGGCCTGTTTCAGACTGAGGCTGAACTGAGGGGCTGAAAAAGGGCCAGTATAAGATAGATAAGGAATTTTTTAACTGTTAATCATACAAAGATATTCCTGTAGAGCCTCAGAATATAAATGTAGACCTAGAAATGTGCATTTTATGTACCCTGTAAGTGCTTTTAATCTCAGTGGTATCTTGTTACCACATTATTATATCTATTTGTTACATGTTCTTGTGCTGCTTTTAAGTTTTGTTGAGCCAAAGGCAATTTTCCACTCTACTGGACAATAAAATTGTATTCTATTCAATTCCTCCAGAAAAAAACTATTTGTCATTTAGTCATTTATGTTCAGTGTGAATAATACAGCAGAGTGAATTAATCCGTCACAGAAAACACAAAAACATTTCTGTTTTATTATTTTAATGTGTGTTTATATCAGTACTCCATTTATGTCCAGCTAAATATGTTAAAACTTCAAAAGAACACCGCCGTTGTCCTTTGATGTCTGGTTGTGGTTTCGATGTTTGCCTTTAATTCCTGGCTGTAAAGAGTGAAACCTGACCAGATGTAAGTGAAGGTTTTCCAGCTGAACCTCTGTTGAAGTGTTTAATATTCAACATGAGCCAGTGTCTGTTTGAATTGTCATGCATTGATCCTGTGTGTAAAGTTAATGAACAACCTGCCATGTCTGCAGACGCTCTTTCTCTGGAAGCTCTCAGACGGCTCATGAAAACCTGTCCGAGGGTCATTCCACTGCTGCCTCCCCGCTAGCAGCTTTCTTCCAACATCACGATCGTCAGATGCTCGGTTTGTTAGCTACTTTTCATAACAGGAAAATGTTTTATGATTGGATTCAGACTGAGCGGCTGTGAGGTTGACCTCTACTCTGAAGGTCAACTTCCATTCCTGCAAAAACCAAACTCTCTTTCAGGCTGCCGAAGCAAAAAAAAAAAAGCTGTTAGCAGCAGTGGAGGAATTACTTCTTTACTGAAGTAAAATATACAGTATTACAAGTAAAAGTCCTGCATTAAAACTTCAAAATACAGTTAACAGCAGTATGTATTTTTGGGGGTATTTAATTATTTGCAATGCACAATTAAACTACATGTTTTATATGTAAAATATTAATCTGCAAATGAACTACAGCTGTGAAGTAAATATACACACTGAAAATCACTGGTTAGGTCAAAAAGACACGGCTGCAGTACTGGGTTATCTTTACCCAGTATCAATGGGTTGTTTTGACCCAGTATAGTCACGTTTTTATTTGTATAGCCTAATATCACAAATCACACATTAGCCTCAGGGGGCTTTACGATCTGTATAGCAATACAACATCCTCAGTTCTTAGACTCCTGATTCAGATAAGGAAAAGTCAGGTTATATTTTACAAAAGTATTATTATTTTGGAGCCGGTGTTAAACACAACAAGCTCAAGTTTTATCTTGAAACTGTTACAGATTTATTGTTGCACAAAATGATGTGACATTCAAAACTGCAAAGGATACACATATTACTAACAATCAATAACAAATAGTGACATATAAGTTTAAAAAGAGTGCAACGATACCATATTTTAGTTTAGGTGGATAACCTGTCTCAACCCTAAGCCCATTGGTTATTACCAAATTGGGTCACAAATAAATAAAGACTAATTTCTTTAAAAAGCTCAGTATTTTTCTAAACAGCTAGACGCTGCTTCTCTATTGGTCGCTGCCGATCATTAATCCCTGAAACCCAAGTTAACATATTCAGGTCAGATGACTTGTTTTGTCTGAACATCAGTCAAAAACACAAAGACGATGAGTTTACTATCATGAGAAACTGGGAAAACTAGCAAATATTGACATTTGAGAAGCTGATAACAGATTTATGTAAACAATGAATCAATTATCAGAATTTTCAGTAATTAATGTTCTGTCAATCAATTAATGAGCTAATTTTCAGCTGTGAAGACTACCATGTATAGTGTGGGTGAGTCAATAAGAGGTTAGTCCATCCATGCATACATAAAACACTTAACGTCATCAGCCAATCAGGCCTCTCAGTCTTATAACTGAGCAATTTTGGATTGAATAAATGACTTTCTGTAGTCGAGACCAGCCTTTAAATTTCTTCTGTTCATCATCAGGCTTCTGTCTGTCCAACACATCCTCATATTTAAACAACCACACAGGTCGCTTGTACCTGTGGTCCAGAAGCGAGCGTTTTCAGAATGACCCATAGGAGCGTAATATGCAGCTTTCAAAAACCCGTTACAAGTCACTGTTATGGTGTGACAACGCTGTGGTTAAGGTCTGGTTAGGTTTAGGCACAAAAACCACTTGGTTAGGGAAAGATCATGGTTTGGGTTAAAATGATCATTTGAATCATGGTTTCTACTTCCTTAAAGTTACGCAACCTTCATCATCATGGCAACAGTAAACACCACTCCCCTGACCCCTGACCCCTAACCATCTCATTGCTCATGCCTAAACCTAATCAAGTAGTTGTGTCATGTAGATACTACGCAGATAAACCTACTTGTCCTAATAAGGCAAATTGTGACCTTATACTGACGTCATCGTCGTCACTTTTCACCGTCTGAATTTTAGAACTACTGTCGTTTTTCTTGTGAGGACGAGCTGGTCTGTCTGTCTGTGCAGATAAACATCACCGTCATGGATTAAGTCTTTGGTTATGGATGGATTGACGATCACTGAAGCATAGAGTTTACGTTTGCTGATAGATTTATTTTAGAGGCAATTCAAATAAATTTCCCCAAAATGATCAACATGTATAAATAAAGTCTAGAAAGAAAATGGATATTACAACATCTAAGGGAGCAAAGCTTATATATACCACAATATGTTTTCATTTTGTAATATAAAACATTTTCAGAGGTTTAGAAAAAGAAATCTAATCTAAATGTAAATATTTAATTCCAAAGATTAATTGGACATGTTTTATTTGAGGAGTAAATCTTTTAATTCAATAAAGTCCTTTCATGTCTCAAATCTTTCAAATGTTTAGTTCAACATTTTGAAAAGATTTGTAGGTATTTAAATGAATATCAGTCTTTTTTCACTTACCAAGATAAAAGAAATATGAACATATTTTTTGTATTTAGTGATTCTTTTTTTTTTGTCTTCGACCTACAGCGTAAATCCTCTGCTGACACCTCAAAGTGATCTTAAAGAAGGGTTGGATGTTGTCCTTGTTAACTTTCCTTTGTTTATCAGATATACTGCACATCTTCTTGTTTTTGGTCCATTTTTGTGTCAAGAGTGTTTATTTAAATATTTAATGGTGGATCTTTACTGTATTTTAAATCCAAAAAACATGTTTTTGCACTAAAAATGAATGACTAAAAATAAACTCATCATTCTGGACAAACACTGTACCGGCCTGTTACTCTGCTGTCGTAGTTTGGAACCAATGATTTGAAACATTAAGGTAAAAGGAAGAAGAGCAGTTCATGAAGAAATCTATTCAGAGTGTCTTTGGTCACATTAAAGACTTCAGTTACTGTTTTTAGGCGGCAGCATGAATGGCTATGTCCATCACTTTGGTTCTGACGGAAATATCTCAACAACTATTGGATGGATTGCTGTGAAATATGGTACAAACATTCATAGTTCCCAGAGGCTGAATCCTCGTGATTTTAGCGGCACCAGCAGGTGAAATATGTCAACATCTGCAGGATAGATTGGCACAATATTTGGTACAAACATTCATGTTCCCCAGAGGATTTATTCTAAAGACTATTGGATGGATTGCCATTAAACTTGGTGCAGACATTCATGTCCCCCTCAGGATGAACTGTAATAACTCTGGTCATCTCTCAGCCTTTCTTCTAGCCAAATACCTGCAGAACCAATGACAAGTACAGCCTCAACTGTACTTCTGTTTAGTGCTAATTGGCGAATGTTAACATGCTAGACTAAAATAGTGAACATGTTTAACATACGAAGCAGCAGCTACCATGTTTTGAGGCTTAAAGCTGCTAGATGTTCCAACTGACTCCAGTTCAAAAAGCCTCATCTTCTCTCTAGGAATATTAAGTCAATCAATGAGTCATTATGGTCTCAATCTCTAAATTCACGTCCTCTAATAAGCGCCAGACATCTTCGTAGCGTATTTTAGCTCAAAGCAGTGCTGCAGCCTCACATGATGACTGAACACTCTTTCTCTTCTGCCTCTTCTCTTATAAAACGTTTAAACTTCTGCCTGTTCACCACATTCAGGAACCAAAATCTTCCCGTATTAAAGAATGTGACCAGCTGACCTGTGAACATCACTTCTGTGAGATGTTAATGAGCTTCAAGAGGAGAACATTTCACGTTTTCAGTGTCTATTGTTCTTGTTGTTATCTGCTGACACCTTTATCTGTCTCTGCAGGTGATAATTAAACCTTTTAGTGCTGATGTTTCCCTTTTACAGAAAGACTGGATCTAATGTTACTAACAGGTCTGTGTATGCAAATAGGCCTGCATGCTGGGATGGGTCTTTTCTGTGTGAGTATGTGGAGGGGCGGGGGGTCTGTTCATCAGTGTAAAAAAAAGCCACATTAAAACCACTTTGAATCCATGTTGTAAAACAATAAAACATGTAAAATTCCAAGAGGTGTGAACACTCTTTACATGCACTGTATATTTACATACAGTATATATATGATAATAATAATTATAACACTGAGTGCTTTTTAGTAAATTCTGCAACTAATACTTCCGTACTATTACTTCAGTATGACTGAATACAGGACTTGGTATTTGTATACTGTAGTTTTCTTACTTTTCCATAAGTAAAAGGTCTCAGTACTCCACTGCAGTAATAACTACTATATATTTTTAGATATGTTTTGTATATTTGTAATGATTTTAGATCAGTTAAGAGATGTTTTCACTTTGACACTAGAGAATATTTTTCTGTTGATGATTCAGAAGAAAAATGTTTCAGCGTAGTAAAAAAATAAAACATGAAATATTCCAAGAGGAATGAATATTGTTCACATGCACTGTTTATCTTTATATATTATAAATATAAACACTGAGTGAGGACTTTTACTTTTAATATTTTAAGTAAGTTTTGTAGCCAATGATTCTGTACTTTTACTTAACCCTTACATACAATCAAATATGACCCATTTTTACATTTGAGAGGAATAAAAACACCATAAAGACCATCTTTAAGCCTGAAATTTTATCACCCAGAACATATAAAAATACATTTTTGTGCATTTTTATGATACATAATACACTTTTTTGTACATAGAGAGTGTTCCAGGTTAAAAGTGACCCGTATTTATTTATTCAAAAATGTCTTCACATTCAATAAAATTCATTGAAATCACTGTTGCTGTAATGTTCTTCTGTTTTAAGTAACAAAGGACCATAATATAAGTGTGATTTTGAATGTTTTTTTCTCCATAAACAAACTATGTAAAGCCTAAAGAATCTCTCTGCTCTCTGAAAGCTTCATTAAGGATTTATCAGCCATTTATTGATGACTGATGAGAAATTTGATGAGTGAAAAATACATTTCTTGCTCAGAAGTTTAGAAAGTTAATAACTAGTGGGAGATATTGCAGTATGTAAGGGTTAACTGAGTATAATGTGTTATTTCTACTTTTACTTAACATCTCAATACTTCTTCCACCACTTCCTCATCAATGCGTCTGTTTTTAAAAGGCCACGTTGACCTTTGTGAGATAAACTGGGAGACAAACTGGGATGAATTAAATAAAACATATAAAAACATGAAGTTTTTCATATAAAGATTTTTATCTGTTGCACGTATACAAACACACTAATGACAAATCCTTCAGGCCTTCAACAAAACACTTTCTCACATTTACAAATGTACAAATGTTTGTTTGTTTTTTTACTCTTTAAAAAGTATTTCAGGAGGAGTTCATTATGGGCCTCGTGTATACACGCCGTGGTAGTAGTTGGTGTCGGTGTGCGCGGGATCCAGAGCGGTTTTGGCCGCCACCAGCGCCCCGGACACCGGGCAGCCGTAGCCTCCGTACTGCACCGCCGGCTCCAGTTTGTGGTGCTGCGGCTCGGACATCAGGTTGTTGATGGAGAACGGGTGGTTGAAGGAGTAGTGGTGGGGGTGGTAGTGGTCCGGTGGTTTCAGGTGGGCGGCCTCGTGCAGCAGCAGCGGGTGGGGATGATGATGATGATGATGATGATGATGGGAGAACAGGTGCTGCGTGTGCGCGAGCGGGGAGGGTACGCGCACGGGGCTGGTACGGCACGGTTTTAGGTCGACCCCGACTCCTTTTACATCCGCACCGGAGGACGGAGGGGTGGAGGAGGAGGAGGAGGGGGAGGAGGAGGAGTGCGGGGAGTCTGAGCCGCTGGAGCCGCCCTCCGAGCCCGGCTTCCCCGCCGCCTCTTTGTCACCGGTCCCGGGCTTCTTCTCGCACTTGAAGCGCTTCTGCCGCCGGAGGTAGCAGCCGTTCTCAAACATGTTCCCGGAGTCCGGGTGGAGGGCCCAGTAGGAGCCTTTCCCCGGTCTGTCCGCCGAGCGGGGCACCTTGATGAAGCAGTCGTTAAAAGACAGCGAGTGTCGGATGGAGTTCTGCCACCGCTGCTGGTTCTGCCGGTAAAACGGGAACAGGTCCATGATCCACTGGTAGATCTCGTTTAACGTCAGCATCTTGCAGCCGGACTGCTGGATGGCCATGGTGATCAGAGAGATGTAGGAGTACGGCGGCTTGGCGTGTGTGTAGCTCCGCCGGTACGGTTTGGGCTCCCTGGATCTGATACTGCAGGCCTGCCCGTACACCGGGCTCATCACCGGCACGCTCCCGTACGGCGGCGGGCTGATCGGGCTCATGCTCGGCGGCAGCGCGGCGCTCAGGCCCGTCATCCCGGCTCCAGCCTGCACGGCCCCGGGGCTCTGAGACACCCCGGCGGACATCGAGGGCTGGTTGACCCCGACCGGGTTCATATAGGAATGCGCGTTCATGTGGCCGGTGCCGGTCATGCCAGGCGCGCTCATGTAGCTGCTCATGGAGTTCATGGTCAGACCGGAGTTCATGTTTCCTGCTGTGGTGTAACACTGAAACACAAAGAGCCAGAACAAGTGTTTATTAATGCAGAATGACACTTTAATCATATAACATCAGAGAGTTAAATACAGGCGATTCAAGCAGGAACATAGTGCTGATTTTAGGATTTTTTTTTATAATAACCTAATCATTTTTATTTTATAGATATTTAAATATTTTCTATAGTTTTATTTAAATTGAGCGTTTCGTTAAAGGACATTTAACACGACAACTAAAAACTTCTTATACACTCAACAGAACTTTCATTATAATTACTTCCAGGACACGGAGCTCATTACCTTTTCATAATTCCCCAAAAAGCAGTTTTAAAGCCAGGCAGAGAAAAACTGAGTCCTGTTGAAAACAAGTAGAAAAATCTACTCAGGTTTCTTCAAATCCTGAAATTCCTAGAAATGGTAGCTAAGGTATCTGATAACTAGATAGGCCTATTATTATTATTATTATTATTATTATTATTATTATTATTATTAATGATGTTGTTGATGTAATATTATGAAGGAGATGTGATCAATACTGATCCTGATGCATTCTGGTTTACTTTTCTTATCTATTATTTATCATTATTATTTCATATTTGTTCAGGTTTTACTCCTCACTAATGATAATAAAATACAAGACGCCCATTAAAACACACTGTAGTTTAGATATTACGGTTCACAGTCACTTTACACAATATGTCAAAGTTGAATAATCATTTAATCTCGCAAACATAAAGAGATGAAATTTCACTTTTATTTAACTTGTTTCCAGAACAGCTGTTAATTAAAACCAAGTCTTAATTTACTGATATCTGTTTTAAATATAGTGTCGTCAGTTTCATCCTGTCATCTTGCACCTGCAAATAAGAAAAAAATGACGGTAGTAAAAGAAAAGTAAAATTTATAGGAAGCCTATTTTAAATTCAAATTGAGCCTCAGCTGTAGATTTGTAAGCGGAGAATGTTTTAACGAATGTTTTCATAAAAAAATAACAGATTGGATGATTTTTTTTCCAGAGTTCATTCTGGATATTTTCGTTTTTGCTGGAAAATTCACATCGAAAATGATCCTGAACGGAACTCTGATCTATTTTTAAACTCACTACGGAAATAAAACTTTAGTTACAAAGTTACAAATGAATCTTAATAAATGAATTAAAACGGATGCAAACTGATCTTAAAAACTAATATGAATATACAATGAATATTTTTAATTGATTGAAAAAAAAAATAGATCCAAAAATCTTTTCAGGCACTTGTTTGAGATATTAACAGCTTCTTTAACTTGATAAAATGTTGGAGAATATGAGTGAAATACCGCCAGGCCTGCAAGAAACAACTTAGTGGAGTTAAGTTTTGTTTGTTTGTTTTTTTGTTTTTTTTTAAAATAAAAAACACTTTTTTGTTTTTTTTTGTCAAACCCTTAAAATGTAAAATTATCCTTCTTATCAAAGTTTATCTTTCCTGACTGAGAGAAGATAATCTCCCTTTAATCCATATTTAATCAAAAAGTTAATATTCTCTCTGATAATCAGCGGAGTTCACTCAGCTGTAACCCGGTCTAACGTGCACGGACCTCGGTCTCTCCGTAGTAGCTGCTCCAGTCCGGATGCTCGTGTCCCTCCATTTTAACGGCGCTCAGCATTGTGCACGCTCCAGCTCAACACCATCCAGAGGCTTCACGCGAGGCGGAAAAACAAACACACAAAGCTCGCGAGTCCTCAGCTGGCAGTCGGTGACGCTCCAGCCGGTTTATCCTGTTGCTTATGGCCGGGACAGGCGCACAGCTGCCGGGCAGCGAGCAGCGACTGTGACCGCGGGGACGGTTCCTGCTCAGTGAGTGACGCTGGCACCTGCGCTCGCGCTACTGCGGGGCCAGTAGCCAATCCGCTTCCTCCTTCCGACCCTCCTCGAGCTCACATCTTCATTTGAATATTCTGTCATCATCACGAGACTCCCGCCCTCTGGCCTCTCAAGATCTGAACCGTGAAACCGTGACGGTGAATAATGTCCGTACCTGTCCAGCGTGACGTCACTCAGGTGACTTCATACTTCACGTTACACCACATGTAGATTATTACTTTTGTTTGTTTGAGTCATTATTATTATTATTATTATTATTATTATTATTATTATTATTATTATTATTATTATTAATTAATTAATTAATTTATTTATTTATTTAATTATTTTATTTACTTGAACCAGCATCATAATAATTGTTGCTATTACTATGATTATGATGATGATGATGATGATAATGATGATGATGATTGCTATATAAGTATTATTTATTTGACATGTTATTATCATTATTACTATTTTTCTTATATTGTATCATTATCATGTTGTTAGTTTGAGCTATTATTATATTTATTATTATTTATAAGGCCTATATAATAATAATAATAATAATAATAATAATAATAATAATAATAATAATAATAACATATATGTTATTATTGTTATTATTATTATTATTACTGAGGCTGCAGAATCAGTAACATCTTTTAAAAAAATACTTCAATTAATCAAAGCATATGTTTTTATTTATTTTTATTTATTTATTTATTGTTGTTTGTTTGTTTTTAAAGTTTTTATTTTGTTATATTTTGGATTTTATTCTATTTTATTTTCTATTCATTTAATTGCTAGATTTCATTAAATTGCGGTGCTGAAGAATTTTAATTTTTGTTTTTCTTGTAAAGCATTTTTGTAACTCTGCTTTAAGAGGTGCTATATAAAGTTTATTATGAGTATTATTAGTATATTATTAGCAGTAGTAGTATTAGTAGTATACCTTCTATATTCTCTTAGAGAGTAAAAATACAAATACAATATTTTTTTTGTTTGTTTGTTTGTTTTGTTTTGTTTTGTTTTGTTTGTTTTTTAGAGTTATGGCCTTCAGATTAGCTTGGACTCAACTTTATTGTCATTGCACACAATAAGCAGTTGGTTCAGTTAGTTTAGTTAAGCTTTATTTATTCAGGAAATCTCACTGAGATCAAGACCTGAGAGCAGGCAACAAACACACAAGACCACCATAAAACTGTCACAAAACAATCATTATACATACTCACAGACAACAATCACGAACAATATGAAAAATATGAAATATATCAGTACAGTAACATGTATTACAGACAGTAAAGAATGAATGTAGCTACAGATTAAACAATAAACAGTAACGTAAGAAGAGACCAATAATTATAAGATGACAATAAACAAATATACAAATCATATTATAGAACAAGTGAAGTAATCAGCTATATCATGTAATAATAAATAATACATAATATATTATTAGGATAGCTGTGACACAAAATATGAGTATAAGTCAGTCTGAAAGGATTAATTCACAATTTTTCAAGTCTGTCTTAAAATAATATTCAAAAGATCCCTAAAATATTCACAAAAAACCTAAATTACAACTCTTCCTCCAAAAAATAAACTGTATAATATCATGTGATAAGACTGAAAGGACCTCGGGGTAAGAGTATTTTCTCTGATCTCGCCGTTTCCAAGGTCAAAGGAGACAAAATCCACAGTCCTTCTTTTGTGCAAACATGTATTTCAATGTTTTAATCGTCCAAATTAATCAAATCAAATGGATAATTTCCAGAGTTGAAGTCTTTTTAGTGCAAATTTCCTTCTTTTTGTTACAATCCTTCCACTGCAGCTCAACAGAGACGACTACAGCTTCAAGTCACAGCACACAGAGTCACAGTCAAATAAAATCACATAATTATGAGACTCAAAAGAAAATGAATAAAAATTTAGAATAGAATAAATAACATTTAGATAAAATTATATCAGAACAAACAAGTAATAAAAAGAGAGTGATGTCTTCATGACGACAAAGAGAGGGGTCTTAAGAGGAGGGGGAAGATCTAATAACGAGAGGCAAAATCTTCCACCGTTTAGGGCCGACGGTGGAAAAAGCCTGATCACTTCTGGATTTTAACTGGAAGAATGAAGAGTTCAGAAAAATAAGCTGGTGCCAGTTCATGCAGCGCTTTAAAAACAAATAAAATAATCTTCAGATCAATTCTGTGTCTGACTGGTAACCAGAGAAGCGAGTTGCCGCTACTGGGCAGATGGTCTCTCTTCTTGGTACCAGTGAGGAGTCTCGCTGCTGCAGCTGAGCTCTGGAATATATTTCTGCACAAAATGAGGACTGTGGATTTTGTCCCACATCAAAGTAGGAAGGGATCTCTTTTCTATATTTTTCTTATTGTCAATAAATCTCATGTGCAGAGACAAACCAACAATGAACTGATCTACTAACAAGTGTTGTGTGTGTATCCAAAGCCTGATATATCTTATTCCTCTGTGCTGTAGACCTCAGTTGTTGACCAAAAACTATTAAAAAGACGTCAGTGAGCCACACCGGTGACATGATCCTTCATTATGAAGAGTTTGGGCAGGGCCGGCCCTGACCATGTTGGTGCCCTAGGTGAGATTTTAGATTGGAGCCCCCCAAAAAGTACAATAATGGTACCTCCAGCCCAGACAAAGTCTTCTCAGTCCTCCAGGCAAAAAGGCAAGTTGGGTTCAGGGCGCCATTCATTGTTAGTACCTGAGGTAGCACATGAAGTTTGATGGCTGTCGGGCAAAAGCTGACCAACCGGTAAGGCTCTGAAAATCAAACTAGATGAAAACCCGTACAAGTCTGTCAGGAAAAATGTTACGAAGGGAGAACAAGTATTTCCAAAAGCTGTAAACAAGCGAACCTGTCAATGAGAAAAAAAAAACACATCCCATTCATTTGGTGCCCTCTGCGACCAATGTAGCCTATATTCCACAGGCCGCACCTGAGTTTGGTCATGTTAGTTTGTTTAGAAACGGCTCCAAAGACTAATAACAGCGATCACGTTTTCATTCTCCAGAGAGTAGTTCTGTGTAAGACAGACGCCACTGAGCACGTGCAGGAACACGGTTCTGTTTACAGCTTCACTAGCTTGTTGTGCTACATATCACAACCTCTTGACTTTGCACTACAAGGTAAATTTCTCAAAGAACTTCAGCACAAAGTCAAGAGGTTGTGATGTGTAGCTGTAAACTGTTAACAGAGCAGTATTTCCGCACATGTTCAGTGGTCCCTGCATTACACAGAACTACTCTCTGGAGACTGAAAATGTGATCGCTGTTATTCGTCTTTGGAGCCGTTTCTAAACAAACTAACGTGACCAAACTCTTCGTAATGAAGGAACATGTCACCCAGTGCAGCGTCGTGACTCACTGATGTGTTTTTAATAGTTTTTGGACAACAACGGAGGTCTACGGCACAGAAGAATAAGATACATCAGACTTTGGATACACACACAATACTTGTTAGTAGATCAATTCATTGTTGCTTTGGCTCCAAACATGAGATTTGTTGACAAGAAGAAAAATATAGAAAATCACCAGCCTTATCCTTTCATGGCCAGGAGGAATGATTACAGCAAGTGAAACCTCTTCCAGTGTTCATATGGACACCTGTGCATTAGGGAACAAGAAATGCATGCTGGTAAATCCTTGTAGAAACAAGCAGAGTGGGGGCTGTCCGGGGTCTTCCTCCTCCTCCTCCTCCTCCTCCTCCTCCTTCTCCTGGCGGCTGCAGGGTTACTGTTTGTGGTCTGACAGTGCGTGTTTACCTGCTGCTGAATCTGAAAGGACGACAGGACAGACGGTACACACAGCCGAGGTGAGGGGGACGAGAGGAGTCGGACCACCATGCTCTCTGCACACATACGACTTGTCCTCCCTTTGTGGACGTCAAACAACCTAAAATATTTTCTCCTTTTTGTGGTTCAGTGTAGCTCAATGAGTCGAGCAAGACTGTCAGGCAGCAGAAAGAGGGCTGAAATATTTGAGATGGTCCTGGAGCAAAAATCTACACAAGTAATTAAAGAGTAGATCATTTAAAATGTGCTAAAAATAAAGGATGAAGCAGAACTGCAAAAAAAGAGCACAGTTACTAACATTATGTACAGAATACTGGGTGTTATAAATATATAAATGCAGGGAAGTAAAGGATCTCACTAAAAAATGCATATGATGTATGCACAAGTATATACATGATCTCAAAATGTTCCATCACACACACAGGAATGAGGCACAGATAATAGCTCCATATAGGAATGAGCTAAATTTCTGTTGAGAAAAACAAATGTATTCAGATTATTTCTGCCTCCAACCAACTTCAGTGTGCTGCTGTAACCTGATGTGTTTGTGACTCAGCTGAACAAATATTGTCTCTCATTTGAGACGAGCACAGCTGGAAGTCTGCTGCGCGTCCTGAGGGAACAGCAGAGTCCCGCAGTCCTGAGACTGTCCGTTTAATCGAACCTGCAGCAGGTGTTCACTCACCTGTGAGAATACTGAGTCACAAATGAGGAAGAGATGAAGAAGAGGGGAAAAAATCAGCTTGAAGCGATGAAGGTTTCTCTGTAAAAAAAAAAAAAACAAATAACAAAAGAACCTATCACTTTTCCTTTGGATGTTTTATGAATAAATGTGAATAATGAACGCAGTTTTTAAATGAAGATCTTTGCTGTTTTTCTCATGAATAATTCTACTCTCTGTCTTTTACCTGCAGACGTTTCTCAGGTGAATCTTTATCATTTACCTGCATGAACTTTCCTCACCTGAAATCTACAGTTGACTTTGTTTTGTTGCACATTAAAACAACACTGACACCTGCTGGTGAGACTCTGCAACTGCAGCTGAATTAAATCATAATTCTGAACCTGGTTTCTGTATTTATTGACATAAAATAGAGACAAAATAATAAAGCTGCATGTATCTGTTGACAGATATGAGAGACATCTTCAAAACAAATGATACACCAGTTTGAAGATATTTCTGCAGGATATTTTAAAAACAAAATGATTTCTGATAAAATATTATATATAAAGGCATTGAATCAAGAGAAAGGAAAGCACCAGTATGTCTGAAAAACAAAGCAATCGAACTACATGTGTTCTTTAAGTAGATTTTAATGATGATTTGCTTTAACAGACGTCATTGATAAACATACAGTTTTTCATCTTTTCACAGATAAGGAGACAATATTTCTTTAAAGCCATTTGAAAAAAGCAATGAGCCTTCATGTGTGTATAAGTATTGAAGTATGAATGGGTTAATTGATTAATTAAATTAATATATTCCCTGACTATGTAAATCACAGCTTGTATTCATTCATTTTGTGTCAGTTGCCATATTAAAGAGCCAGGAGAAGACTTCTGGAATAATTACAGATTTCTCACAGTTCATTACAATCAACTGATATATTGATACATTTTTAAAAAGCAGTAGTAAATTGTTTACTAAATCTGCATTTAAATGAAGCCTTAAAGTTACAATTGGAGCTGAAATGATTAGTCTATCGACTTAATCGACAAATATTTTTGATTGATTACTTGTCTTTTTCATAGCAAAAATGCCAGAAATTCACTGGTTCCAGCTACTGAAATGTGAACAGTTGCATGTTTCCTTAATTTTACATGCCATCAAACTTAAAATCTTTGTTTTGTTTTGTTTTTTTACTGTAGGATGACAAAAGGAGACATAAATATGTCAGCTTTGGCTCTGTCATAGATAGTTGTTACATCTTCTTTTTTTCAAATTTTGTGAACTCCACAATTAATTGATGAATTAAGAAAATAATCACCAGATTAATTGATCATGAAAATAATAGAATAATCATCATAATGACCGACCTAATAAAGATATTAATGTGGGTAAAATGATCACTTACAAAAGGGTATTATCAAATTAAGTAACATTTTAATTGGAAATTATAACAATTATTATTATTATTATTATTATTATTATTATTAGCAGTAATAGTATGTAACAAGCATAGGTGGGTAAGAAGTCCTTTCAGTAACTGCATTAGACTAAAAGTCGCTACTGTTTGTACCAACCGAGCTTCCGTACAGAGGAAGTAGCAGCCTGTTAGCTGTTAGCTTCGGTTGTACAACACAAGGACAGAGGAGCGCTCCTATGAGATCTCACGTTATTTTGATCAACTTTTACTTTTTGTTTTTGCTTTTTTAAGAGACACCAAGTTATTTTATCTACCGCGAATGTAACGGTAAGTTTATCTTACAAGAGGAGGACGGAAAGAGGAGGTTAAAGAGACGTTACACCTTAACTTAGTTGTCAGTTTATTCATGAAGGATAAAACTGTTGTAGTGTATAATGTTTAAAGGGACTTTTAGTCAACAGTCACTATTTATCTGCTTATTATTCAACATTACTTAACTCCAGTGGTGAAAGAAGTACTCAGATCCTTTACTTCAGTAAAAGTACCAATACAGCAATGTAAAAATACTCCATTACAAGTAAAAGTCCTGCATGAAAAATCCTACTACAGTAAAAGTACATAAGTATTATGAGCTTGATGTAGTTAAAGTATTGCAGTAAAAGTAGTGGTTTGGTCCCTCTGACTGATATATTATTATATATGACATCATTATATTATTAATAGTGAAGCATCAGTGTTAGAGCAGCATGTTACTGTTGTAGCTGCTGGAGGTGGAGCTAGTTTACACTACTTTATATACAGTTAGCTAGTTTAGTCCAGTGGTTCCCAACCTAGGGGTCGGGGCCCCTCCAAAGGGACACCAGATAAATCTGAGGGGTCGTGAGTTGATTAATGGGAGAGAAAAGAAGATAAAACAAAGTTCTGATACACAAATCTGTTTTCAGTTTTTGGACTTTTTCTCTTATCTTTGATTTTTGCTGAAATATTGGATCATTTGAACATTTATTGAAATGAAAGCATGTGAGAAGTTTAGAGGGAAAAATCACTATTTGGTGGAGCTGTTAACAACTCATAGACATGTGAAATGTGACCCCGACTACACACTGCTTTTTGTAAGACGTCAAAAGCCAAAAAGGTTGGAAACCACTGGTTTCATCTTAAACAATGTGTTGTATTTTAAAAGCTTGTTATATTATCCATTGTGTCAAATCTTCATCTGAAAAGTAACTAAAGCTGTCAAATAAATGTAGTGGAGTAGAAAGTACAATATTTCCCTCTGAAATGTAGTGGAGTGGAAGTATAAAGTAGCACCAAGTAAAGTACAAATACCTCAGATTTACCTGTAAATTCATGCTGTTGTGTCAATAACCTGGAAACGATTACTGTTAGTCAGTATTTTGTTGATGGTTGCAGGACAAATAATGATAATAATAATAGTGAACTCTTTTGTTAAAGTTACAAGGTGTTTTACATGGGTTAAATGTAGGGATACAAGGAATGATTATTTTCTTAATTAATTCATCGATTAGTTGTTTGGACTGTAAAATGTCAGAAAATGGTGAAAAATGTCAATCAGTGTTTCCCAAAGATCAAGATGACGTCCTCGAATATCTTCTTTTGTCCACAACCCGAAGATATTCAGTTTACTGTCACAGAAGACTAAAGAAACCAGAAAATATTCACATTTGAGAAGCTGAAAATAGAGAATTTTTACATTTTTTCTTAAAAAATGACTGAAAACAATTATTCAGTTGTCAAAATAGTTGGCGATTAATTTCCTGTTGATGTACTACTCTATTAAATTGTTGCAAACTCTTCTTGTATCCCATGTTAGTGTGAATAAAGTTGTGTTTGTATGTGTTGATCTCTCATCAGATGCCTCCCAAACCTCTGGAACCGCTGGCCAAGAAACTCATGAAGGGAGTGATCGTTCTGGAGCTGCTGGGTGTCTTCGGGGCCTACGGTCTGTTTCACAAGATGAACAACAGTCAAGGTATCAGTTACATACTGTTAACGAATCATCACTCTGAAGAGCCCTCAGATAGTGACCTTTATTTACCTCAACTCCAGAGAGAACCAGGGTTTTATTTGAAACGGGCCATCATTCCTAATTCCCCGGTTAATGAAAACAACAGTCACTAATCAGCTGCTTTTCTTTAACAGAAATACTGTTTTTATGAATTAAATCCTTTTTTGGCCATTAGGGGGCAACAGAAACAAGTTGTGAACATTGAAAACAGTTGATTTCCACATCCAGCAGTTACGGAGCAACATTATCATTCATTTGAAGTCGTGTTTCTGTCCACCTGGTGGATGTAAGTCCAATATTCACTCTCTTTTAGCTCTGTTTTTGCTCTCTACCAACTCCTGAGGGAAATATCTGGCTCTTTAAGCTGCTAAATGCTCCACTATGTTCACCAGCTAGTCTACAGCTAACTGTGTCTATTTGCCGTTTGGTGCTGAGCAGGTAGTGTACAGTGGCTTTTTACAGCTTTTTCTCTGAAAACAACGCTATGAGAGCGCTGAGAGTGAACCGAAACAGTAAAGTTGCAGCCGGACAGATAAACAAGAAGCTGAAAGTCACTTATAAAGCTCCGTAAAGCCGAGAGGAGCTGCAGAGTCTCTGTAGGTTCATCACTACGAGCCACAACCAACACATTACACACTGACAGCTCAGACATTAATATTATAACAAATATAGGTTATAGCTGCTTTAAAATTATTAGTGAATGAGACCAGTATTGGTGTTTAAAAAGAGAAATGTAAAACAGCTGAGTGGTGAGTATAACATGACTAACATGACTTGTTTTACTGATGGAAAGGTAATTAACAATGAATTGAATTGTGAACTGTTACATTACTGAGGACGCCCAACGAACCCTGGTTCTGAACTGGTAGCTGTTCTAAATAAATAAGAACCTGAAGTCTTTTTAAAGTGTTCTTTTATCAGAACTTTTTGTCGAGCTGATAACAACTATATTCAATAAAACCTCAGCGAGAATAAAAAACCAATAGGAGTAATTTAACAAAACACCTGTTCAATATGCATACATTTGCAGAAAAGTGTTTTTTTTCCCCCAAACTGCTTTTCCCGCAGTCTCCTCTTCTCTGCTGGTATGTTTTTAGGCTAATAGTAAGTTGTTATGAGAAAGCTAACTGCATGTAGCCTTATTGTTTGGTTTAATTAGCCACGCCTCTTAAAATCTGTCAAATTCCTGTAGACTTACCCCCCCACCCACCCCCAAACCAGCTCCTGCTCTCTTATGGGGGCCCAAGAGTGTCACAGTAAATAAATAAATGACCATGATAGATTAAAAATAAATTTAAAAAATCTAAAATTTGCTAAAAGAGAATTACTAAAAATTAACAGTAATAAATAAATACATTTTTTCTGTATTTCTTCATTTGTTAATATATTTCTTTATTCCTACTTTTTAAATATTAATTAATAATGAATTAATAAATTTCCTTTCATGCACATTTATTTATTTCTACATAATAAATACGGAATAAGTATGAAAATTATAAAAATAATTTACACATTTACTAATTTATTCTTTTTTTTTTTTGACAAAATTGAAATGTCTATACGTATTTTTAATCAGTCATTAATTTCCTGTGTCACTTTTTGGCTCCCGTACTCTTTGGGACTCTGATATTATTTGAACACTAAAAAGTCTTGTTTTATTTCCTGCTCCTGCAGATTTCAGGAGCACCATGAACAGGAGGTTTCCATCGATTCTGGAAGGTAAGATGAAGATATTTATCCTTCATCTTAAATCTCTCCCTTTATGTCTGGATTTACCTGAAAAAAGTTAAGAGGAAAAGGTTTATTTATACACGACAATCCATCTTTTTCTAAGTGACACTGATTTACCTGCAGGTGGCGCTCAAACATTACATTACAACATTTAATTATATTATGTGCATTGTTATGTGCACATATTATAATCATATTATTTTATTAATCTTAAAATCTGCAACAGCTCTACTCTTTCAATCAGTCCATCTTTAAAAAAATGAAGATTTTATACGTTACATCTAATGTAGTTAAATCCTATTTATGTTGATAAATGTGACAGGAAATAAATAATTGGCTCAATACATGATGTACCAAATTAACCTGCAACCTCACTTATGTATTAATGGTATCTGAGGGAACATTTTAGTAGTTTACTGCACCTCTAGAGAAATATTTTTATTATATTTATTAATATTAATAATACTGTTATATCATATTTTACAAATAAAACATTTGATCAGTTTGTTATATATGTATTGTTATAGATTAGACTATTCAACAGTATAAGGTGTTAAATTAGCTCCACCTAGAAAGCATTAAATGCTTTAGTGAAGAAAGCTGAAAGTACAGAGACTGACTGACAAACGTTTGTCTGCTCTGAACATGAACTCTGTACTTTGTGGTGTTTCAGGAGGAAAACTGCCTCAAATAAACTCTCATTTTAGTTTCACATTTTCTCCACAAGCTTTGAATGAGATCCTGAGATGAAGACAGAAGAAAATACTTTGCTCACTGTTGAAAAAAAACATCTTTATTTATTGATTATGGAAAGTTTCAGATTACATCCAATCAGTAAAGTCTATTTAATGACTCTAGTTCAATGATTTCATGTACACATTCACTTCATCCACACAATCACTTAGTTTAACCCAGAATGTCAGCTATGTACAAGAACATAATAAATGATTATTATCATGATAATTACACTTTGATTGTACATTTCTTTATCAATTTACAAAGTGATGAGAACAAAATATCTATGATGAAGGAAGTCCTGCTGTTTTCTCTGTTTAAGACGCTGAAGTGGAAGAGAAACAACAGCACACAAATACATCAATACAAACATGAAACTAACATTTAGAACAAAGAGAAGTTCACATTTTCATCTGAAGAAACATCAGTGAAGATTAAAAACATCATCATGAGCAGTGATAGCCTCCATGGATAAAAACACACAGGAAAAAGTGAATTTTAAAGGAACTCAAAACATCAACAGAACAAATGAAAAGAAAAAAAAAAGTTGACAATCCCAGTTTGATTGACAGCTGATCTCTGTGCAGTTCAGAAACACCACAGCAACGAGCTCTCAGAAACAATGGAGACAAAAACATGAAGAATTACAACAGAATCTGACACATGAAGTCTGAAATGACTTCTGTCTATTTCAGTTTACACAACTCAGCTGTGGATCCATAAAAATAAAGCCCAAGTCCAGCATAGAGAGGCTGAGTGAATGTGGTCTGGACTCTGTGGAGGAGAGTCATGGTTTCAGAGACGCTGTAGAAGGACAGAATACCTGCTCTGTGATCCAGGTACACTCCTACTCTGGAGGAACCAGGACCTGAGACGGGAGTTTCGATGTTGTTGAACCAAAATGTATAACTGTAAGTGTTACACTTTAAAGACCAAGATTTGTTATTACGTCCAAATACACATTCATCAGAGTTTCCTGTTCTGCTGATATTCTTGTATGCGACTGCTACACCAACTCCCAATCCCCATTTCCCTTTCCCTCTCCACTCCACCTCCCAGTAACAACGTCCAGTCAGCCTCTCTCTACTCAGGACCTGACAACATCCAGTGAACCTGTCTGGGTGACTAGAATAAGACTGTTGTTGAAACATGAATGATGCTTTTCTGTTCCCCTCAGATAATGACAGATATGTGTATGCTGTGTTTGGATCCAGTGTGATTTCACGTGAATATTTTAAGAACTCAGCTCTGGTCTTGGGTTCTGGTTGTGGCAGTAAAACATCCACTTCAGTCACTGTCAGTGAGATGTTTGTCCATTTCTCCCTCAGGATGTCCTGTAGTTGATCTCTGAGCTCTGACACAGCTGCTGTCACATCCTCAAAGTATCTCAGAGGACGGATATTGATGCTGGATGAGTCTGTAGGTTCACTGAGTTGTGACAGTGAGGGGTAGTTGTGTAGAAACTGGGTGTGATCCTCTGTGTGTGACAGCTGCTTCATTTCAGCCTCTTTCCTCTTCAGCTCAGTGATCTCCTGCTCCAGCTTCTCCTGAAGCTCTTTGACTTGACTCACTTCAGTTTCCTGCTGGGATCTGATCTGCTGCTTCACATCAGAGCTTCTTTTCTGGATGAGACGGATCAGCTCAGTGAAGATCTTCTCACTGTTCTCCACTGCTTTATCAGAAGAGCGACTGACGGCCTTCATCTTCTGTTGAAGCAGCTTCACATCTTTCTCTCTGTCCTGGATTCTCTGCTGGATGTTTTGTCGACTCACCTCGAGCTCTCTCTGCCTCTCAGTCCTTTCTGCTGCAGCTGAGACTGTGTCGTGGCCTTTATGTTCATCCATAGAGCAGAGATAACAGATACTCTGCTGATCAGTACGACAGAACATTTTCATCACCACATCATGACGAGAGCAGATGTTCTCCTGGAGCTTCTTGGAGGGGTCGACCAGCTTGTGTTTTTTAAATGTAGTTGATTCAAAGTGAGTCTGGAGGTGTTTCTCACAGTAAGAAGCCAGACACACCAGACAGGACTTGAGGGCTTTCAGCTTCCTCCCAGTGCAGACATCACAGGCCACATCTTCAGGTCCAGCATAGCAGTGATCAGCAGGAGCAGCTTGGAGTCCAGTCTTCTTCAGCTGCTCCACTAAAGGTGCTAACATGGTGTTTTTCACCAGGACAGGCCTCGGTGCGAAGGTCTGTCTGCACTGAGGGCAGCTGTAGATCTTCCTCTGATCCTCTTCATCCCAGTATCCTTTAATACAGCTCATGCAGTAGCTGTGTCCACAGGGAATAGTCACCGGATCCTTCAGTAGATCCAGACAGATGGAACAAGAGAAGGTTTCTCGGTCCAGCTGATCTCCTTTCTGCGCCATTTCAGCTCTCAGTGGCAACGACTGCCTGAGTTTCACTTCCTGAGAAGTGACACAAGTTTCAGCTCTGATCTCAACAACACGTGTTTCCGCAGTAAAACTGTAGATGTGAAGGGGAGGGAACAAGGAAATATGGGCACAGAGTGGAGCTTGTTGTGTTTGAGAGCAGGAAGAAGAGGGAGGGCTTATCAAGCGCTGATTCATTCCAGGTAGAGGAGCAGTTTTAAAAGTTACAGGATGTTTTTCATTTGGCTAACGTGGCTCCTCACTTCCCTCACTCACATCTCAGCTCCTCCCAGCGAGGACGGAGGAATTTAATTCACCAAAAGGGACGTCCTCACTCACTGCGGCCTTATTTTGAGGAGACGACAATGACGCACAACATCTACACTGTCAAATATGAAGAAGTCAGCTATCAATATGTAGAAATGATTAAGGAACAGTTTAAAGAGTTAATTAGCTGAACATGAATTTTAAGCTTAAACTTTAAACGTAATAATTTCTACATATTGATAGCTGGAAGGAAAACAGCTGATAACTGCTCCAATGTTTTATCATTTGATTATAGATCTACAGCAGCGTCTGTCTGTCACACAATAAAACACAAATAGACAATTTAAACCTGTTAATTACTGAAAGAACAGAACTGACATAAAGAAGCAATAAAAAGAGTTTGTGTTTATGTAAAAACTAAAAGAATATCAGCCAATACATTATCAGCTTTTTGTTTTTTACTCTCAAAAATCAATATTAGATTAAAACATATTGTGTTGTTTGGATTCAATTTCCAACAGTTAAAACTTGTGCAGTTTTATTTTGGGAACACGACTAACAAATTTTAATCATACTTGACAATTATGATGGAAACTGATGAAAAATATATTAGTGACCTTTCAGCCTTCAGTTAAAACAGCTGCCTGATGTCTGAACCATGTACGTACTTAACCTGACATGATAAAGATTTTTAAAAATCTAAAATAAGCAGAAACAGATTAAGTGTGTTTCATTGGTCAGAACTAATATGGGCGTGTTTATCTGTTATTTATGTACATTTCTACTGTAAACAAACTGAAACAGCATCAGAAAACAACAACTTTAATTTCTGTTGATATATTTACCTTCATAACACAGAAGCAGTATGAATAATATTACAGAGTTAAAGCAGATTCAAGAAAATCTGTTGCTTCTGTGTTCAATTGCAGACAAAAACGTGTTACCATAGCAACATAATGTCCTGTATACCAAAGTCTTTTTAATTTTACAAAAAAAACCTAAACATGGCTTCTCTTCAGATCATGTCGTCATTTGATCCCATTAAGTTTTCATCAGCTGACTGGATCTGAAAACCAGTTTCTGCTCTGTTTCCTCCCAGTTTACTACCAGTCCAACGAGTGGGCGGGCGCCTACGGCATCCGAGAGAGAGACCACGAAGCCTGGGCGGCCAAACAGGAGTGAAGGTGTCCGTCAGTTACAGTCCACAACAACACACAGCAGCTACTTCTTCTTCTTCTTCTTCTTGTTCCCGAACATCTTGCTTCCTGTCCTGGCTCGGCCCAACATCTTCTTCTTGTTGAACATGGTCTTCTTCCTGCGCAGCGTCTTAACGTGGCGGTCTTGGATCCAGTCGTCACGCTGAGACTCCCACTTGATCTGCTTCAGGCCTGCGGGGGGACAGGAAGTGTTAGAAAGACAAGGAGAGGACGTCTGCATCACGTCCCGCCTCTGGTTTTAGGAATCAGATGGAACATCGTAATGAAAGTCGTTTCTGTTTTTACCTACATTTGTCAAATGATGGAAAATATGAATATTGTGATATTAATTTGATCTCTCAGCCCTAATTTATTTATGCAGTGAGTGTTTTAAGCTGATTTTGTCTCTGTGGAGAAGTTATGAAATGTTGCTGGTATCCAGCCGACTCAATAAAAACGTTTCTCTCATCTTTTCCTTTTTTAAAACGTGATGATCAGAGTCTGATGTTGTTTTACGTGCAACATTTAATAAATGCTTTATAACACACTGTAATGTAGTGTTCAGGAAATTCTTAAGTGAACAGTTATTATACTATTACAACTGTGTTTTGAGAGATATTTGAGGACGTCATCTTGGTCTTTGGGAAACAGGGATCGACATTTTTTGGATCACACAACTAATCGATTCATCGACAAAATAATCAACAGATTAACTTTTCAAGAATCAACAGCTGATCTAAACCAAAGTAAGAGCAGCTCATCCTCCAAGCTGTGTAACAAGTATTTCAGTGTGTGGAGTCAAACTGTTGTATTGTTGGGGAATTACTTCAGATGTTCAAGTAGAAAATGTGTCAAAACATAAAGACAAAATATTTCTTTAGTCTTCTTAGTGTCCACGTGTCTTAAATGATTATTGAAAGTTCTGGCAGACCGTCTATAAGACTATTTCTCTTCTTATTTTGAGAAGGTGGCAGGTAATGCAAGAATTCAAGTGAATGAGTATTGTGTTTTTACAAATTGTATTTTATATTTCGGGTCAAAGTTTGTGTTTGAAGGAAAAAACGAAAGAACATCAAAAAAGGGAGATACAAGGTTTGTTCCCCTGCTTATCTGAAAGTTTTCCTCCTGTCAGATATTTTTTACATTAAACCTGCTGCCATCAGGTAGATTTCAGGTTGTCTTCATTTCAACTATTTCAGTTGTTGCAGTCACTCGGGAATAAACTCTAAATTTTTCAGTTTCTCTTCGTCTCACCTCCTCCTCAGAAGCAAACACAGCAGCGTCTTTCTTTCCTTTCTTCTTCTTCTTCTTCTTCTTCTTCTTCTTCTTCTTCTTCTTCTTCTTCTTCTTCTTTTTCTTCTTCTTCTTCTTCTTCTTCTACTTCTTCTTCTTCTTCTTCTTCGTCTGTTTTGAACCTGTGAGCAGGAGCAGCCATCAATAAAACAACTTTAAATGAGTCGATCAACAGTCTGCAGCTCAAACATCACAGTTTTTAAAGCGGAGGATTATTCACAAAAGAAGGAAAACTCACACTTTATATACTTTACTAAATAAAAACAGGACAAATGAAGGCAGATAAAAAGAGAAAGTTCAACTCAGCATTAACCTAAAGATCCAGAGAAGTCGAGCTCCTCTGAGGATTTTCTCTTCCCCTTCTTGGTACGAGGAGTGATATCTGGAGCTTCCATCTCTTCATCTGAATCTGCAAAGAAACTATTTTTATTTCATTATTTGACGCAGAAAAAGTTGAATTCATAATCTTATGTAATAGAAACAAGATATTAATATATTATGATGTCTTTAAGGATTTAATAAACATACAACACTGAGTGTGTCATGATTTTTCTTCCCACTCAGATACATTTTTCTTACAAATAACAAAAAAACACAAGTAAAGTTGACGTCATTTTTGTAATTTACTGTTTTTCTTTGATTCATTTTTTAATCTTCACATGTAGATGTAGCTTTAGTGCACTGTAACAACATATTTCATGTCTTCTTAATAATTCTATCACTTATTTTTTCTAATGTTTTTAAAATGTTTTAATGATATTTAATATATTTTTGTTTCATCTATGTTTCTCTGTGTTTGTATGCAAACAGAACTTCTGCACATCTTCCACCTTTAGTTTTTCATGTTGTATTAAAATGACACTTTTTTTTTTGGACAATATTAGATAATAAAGTGTGTTTGATCCACTCTGAGTAACAGGATGAAAACTGTGATGAAGGTTTGTAACTCACCACCAAACGCAGCATCGTCATCCTCCAGCTCTGGAACTGAAACAAGACAAAACAAATAAAATAAAGCGATGCAGGAACAAATCTGTCAGTAACACATCTGATTAACACATGAACCATAAACAAACACAAGTCCACACACAGGGGTTACACTGTTTACAGAAATATTTCTACTTGTATTGAAGGATCAGAGTTCTTGTTGCATCACTTCTTATGAACAGCAGGGGGAGTCTGGCTGCTAAAGACCAGTTAAAACGACTCCAAACTCCTGAATGTGTTCAGTTTTCATGTCTGGAGACGTTTCTTTACATGTAAAATGAATAAAACACTCAAAGTACTCACAGTACTTTTACTTTAATACTTTAAGTACACTTTGCTGCTAATACTTATGTACTTTTACTCTGAGTACTTCTTCCACCTCTGACCAAGTGTTAATCAAAGCTTTCATTTGATGTCTGTGACAATTAAATAAAAGACAACTTGAAATGTGCTTAAGTTGTAACAAGAGGCTTACAGATCAATCTAAATATCCAGCTGATATCTTACCAGTAAGTAACAAGAAATCATGATACAGAAATGCCAAATGTATTTTTCAGCTAAATAACAAGTAGAGCTGCAACTAACTATTATTTTTCTTATCCATTCATCTGTTGATTAATTTCTTGATCAGTTGATTAGTTGTTTGGTCAATAAAATGTCAGAAAACAGTCAAATAAACGCTGATCACAGTTTCCCAAAGCCCAAGATAACGTCATCAAATTGCTTGTTTTGTCCAAAATCCAAAGATATTCAGTTTACTGTCATGTAAGACTAAGAAAAGCAACAAATCCTCAAATGCGACGAGCTGAAAATAACTTAATCCTTACAAGTTTGGTCCTCAAATGTCTTGTTTTGTCACAACCAACAGTCCACAACACAAAGATATTCAGTTTACTGTCATAGAGGACTAAATAAACCAGAAAATACTCACGTTTGAGAAGCTGGAATCAGAAAAAGATATTTCTTTAAAAAAGAGAGAGAGAGAGGCTCAAAACGAAGAATCAATTATCAAAATACTTTTTAATAACTGGTGATTAATTTTCTGTGGATTTCATTGTTACAGCTCTACTGTTACTGTCGCATTTAAATGAGTGATTCTTATCAAAAATGTTTGTGTTTATGTAAAAACTAAAAGAATATCAGCCAATATATTATCAGCTTTTTATTTTTACTCTCAAAAATCAAAATCAATTTCCATTTGATGCTACTTTATACTTCCACTCCACTACATTTATTTGACAGCTTTAGTTACCTATCAGATCAATATTTTACACATTTGATCAGTTTGTTATATATGTATTGTTATAGATTAGACTATTCAACAGTATAAGGTGTTAAATGAGCTCCACCTAGAAAGCATTAAATGCTTTAGTGAAGAAAGCTGAAAGTACAGAGACTGACTGACAAACGTTTGTCTGCTCTGAACATGAACTCTGTACTTTGTGGTGTTTCAGGAGGAAAACTGCCTCAAATAAACTCTCATTTTAGTTTCACATTTTCTCCACAAGCTTTGAATGAGATCCTGAGATGAAGACAGAAGAAAATACTTTGCTCACTGTTGAAAAACAACATCTTTATTTATTGATTATGGAAAGTTTCAGATTACATCCAATCAGTAAAGTCTATTTGATGACTCTAGTTCAATGATTTCATGTACAGATTCACTTCATCCACACAATCACTTAGTTTAACCCAGAATGTCAGCTATGTACAAGAACATAATAAATGATTATTATCATGATAATTACACTTTGATTGTACATTTCTTTATCAATTTACAAAGTGATGAGAACAAAATATCTATGATGAAGGAAGTTCTGCTGTTTTCTCTGTTTAAGACGCTGAAGTGGAAGAGAAACAACAGCACACAAATACATCAATACAAACATGAAACTAACATTTAGAACAAAGAGAAGTTCACATTTTCATCTGAAGAAACATCAGTGAAGATTAAAAACATCATCATGAGCAGTGATAGCCTCCATGGATAAAAACACACAGGAAAAAGTGAATTTTAAAGGAACTCAAAACATCAACAGAACAAATGAAAAGAAAAAAAAAAAGTTGACAATCCCAGTTTGATTGACAGCTGATCTCTGTGCAGTTCAGAAACACCACAGCAACGAGCTCTCAGAAACAATGGAGACAAAAACATGAAGAATTACAACAGAATCTGACACATGAAGTCTGAAATGACTTCTGTCTATTTCAGTTTACACAACTCAGCTGTGACTCCATAATAAAGATAAAGTCCAGCATAGAGAGGCTGAGTGAATGTGGTCTGGACTCTGTGGAGGAGAGTCATGGTTTCAGAGACGCTGTAGAAGGACAGAATACCTGCTCTGTGATCCAGGTACACTCCTACTCTGGAGGAACCAGGACCTGAGACGGGAGTTTGGATGTTGTTGAACAAAAATGTATGACTGTTAGTGTCACAATATAAAGACCAAGATTTGTTATTACGTCCAAATCTACATTCATCAGAGTTTCCTGCTCTGCTGATATTCTTGTATGCGACTGCTACACCAACTCCCCATAACCATCTCCCTCTCCACTCCACCTCCCAGTAACAACGTCCAGTCAGACTCTCTCTACTCAGGACCTGTTCATAATCAGTGAATCTATCTGGGTGACTAGAATAAGACTGTTGTGTTCTCATGGATGTTGCTTTTCTGTTCCCCTCAGATAATAACAGATGTGTGTTTGCTGTGTTTGGATCCAGTGTGATTTCACGTGAATATTTTAAGAACTCAGCTCTGGTCTTGGGTTCTGGTTGTGGCAGTAAAACATCCACTTCAGTCACTGTCAGTGAGATGTTTGTCCATTTCTCCCTCAGGATGTCCTGTAGTTGATCTCTGAGCTCTGACACAGCTGCTGTCACATCCTCAAAGTATCTCAGAGGACGGATATTGATGCTGGATGAGTCTGTAGATGCACTGAGTTGTGACAGTGAGGGGTAGTTGTGTAGAAACTGGGTGTGATCCTCTGTGTGTGAGAGTTGCTTCAGTTCAGCGTCTTTCCTCTTCAGCTCAGTGATCTCCTGCTCCAGCTTCTCCTGAAGCTCTTTGACTCGACTCACTTCAGTTTCCTGCTGGGATCTGATCTGCTGCTTCACATCAGAGCTTCTTTTCTGGATGAGACGGATCAGCTCAGTGAAGATCTTCTCACTGTCCTCCACTGCTTTATCAGCAGAGCGACTGACGGCCTTCATCTCCTGTTGAAGCAGCTTCACATCTTTCTCTCTGTCCTGGATTCTCTGCTGGTTGTTTTGTCGACTCACCTCGAGCTCTCTCTGCCTCTCAGTCCTTTCTGCTGCAGCTGAGACTGTGTCGTGGCCTTTATGTTCATCCATAGTGCAGAGATAACAGATACTCTGCTGATCAGTACGGCAGAACATCTTCATCACCTCATCATGACGAGAGCAGATGTTCTCCTGGAGCTTCTTGGAGGGGTCGACCAGCTTGTGTTTTTTAAATGTAGTTGATTCAAAGTGAGTCTGGAGGTGTTTCTCACAGTAAGAAGCCAGACACACCAGACAGGACTTGAGGGCTTTCAGCTTCCTCCCAGTGCAGACATCACAGGCCACATCTTCAGGTCCAGCATAGCAGTGATCAGCAGGAGCAGCTTGGAGTTCAGTCTTCTTCAGCTTCTCCACTATATCCGCTAACATGGTGTTTTTCCCCAGGACAGGCCTCGGTGCGAAGGTCTGTCTGCACTGAGGGCAGCTGTAGATCTTCCTCTGGTCGTCTCCATCCCAGTATCCTTTAATACAGCTCATGCAGTAGCTGTGTCCACAGGGAATAGTCACCGGATCCTTCAGTAGATCCAGACAGATCGAACAAGAGAAGGTTTCTCGGTCCAGCTCATCTCCTTTCTGCGCCATTTCAGCTCTCAGCAGCAACGACTGTCTGAGTTTCACTTCCTGAGAAGTGACACAAGTTTCAGCTCTGATCTCAACAACACGTGTTTCCGCAGTAAATGCAGCCTGACAGCTCTTGTACATGTTGGTTACACCCATCTTCAAACTGTAGATGTGAAGGGGAGGGAACAAGGAAATATGAGCACAGAGTGGAGCTTGTTGTGTTTGAGAGCAGGAAGAAGAGGGAGGGCTTATCAAGTGCTGATTCATTCCAGGTAGAGGAGCAGTTTTAAAAGTTACTGGATGCTTTTCATTTGGCTAACGTGGCTCCTCACTTCCCTCACTCACGTCTCAGCTCCTCCCAGCGAGGACGGAGGAATTTAATTCACCAAAAGGGACGTCCTCACTCACTGCGGCCTTATTTTGAGGAGACGACAATGACGCACAACATCTACACTGTCAAATATGAAGAAGTCAGCTATCAATATGTAGAAATTATTAAGGAACAGTTCAAGAGTTAATTAGCTGAACATGAATTTTAAGCTTAAACTTTAAACGTAATAATTTCTACATAGTGATAGCTGGAAGGAAAACAGCTGATAACTGCTCCAATGTTTTATCATTTGATTATAGATCTACAGCAGCGTCTGTCTGTCACACAATAAAACACAAATAGACAATTTAAACCTGTTAATTACTGAAAGAACAGAACTGACATAAAGAAGCAGTAAAAAGAGTTTGTGTTTATGTAAAAACTAAAAGAATATCAGCCAATACATTATCAGCTTTTTGTTTTTTACTCTCAAAAATCAATATTAGATTCAAACATATTGTGTTGTTTGGACTCAATTTCCAACAGTTAAAACTTGTGCAGTTTTATTTTGGGAACACGACTAACAAATTTGAATCATACTTGACAATTATGATGGAAACTGATGAAAAATATATTAGTGACCTTTCAGCCTTCAGTTAAAACAGCTGCCTGATGTCTGAACCATGTACGTACTTAACCTGACATGATAAAGATTTTTAAAAATCTAAAATAAGCAGAAACAGATTAAGTGTGTTTCATTGGTCAGAACTAATATGGGCGTGTTTATCTGTTATTTATGTACATTTCTACTGTAAACAAACTGAAACAGCATCAGAAAACAACAACTTTAATTTCTGTTGATATATTTACCTTCATAACACAGAAGCAGTATGAATAATATTACAGAGTTAAAGCAGATTCAAGAAAATCTGTTGCTTCTGTGTTCAATTGCAGACAAAAACGTGTTACCATAGCAACATAATGTCCTGTATACCAAAGTCTTTTCAAATTTTACAAAAAACTAAACATGGCTTCTCTTCAGATCATGTCGTCATTTGATCCCATTAAGTTTTCATCAGCTGACTGGATCTGAAAACCAGTTTCTGCTCTGTTTCCTCCCAGTTTACTACCAGTCCAACGAGTGGGCGGGCGTCTACGGCATCCGAGAGAGAGACCACGAAGCCTGGGCGGCCAAACAGGAGTGAAGGTGTCCGTCAGTTACAGTCCACAACAACACACAGCAGCTACTTCTTCTTCTTCTTGTTCCCGAACATCTTGCTTCCTGTCCTGGCTCGCCCCAACATCTTCTTCTTGTTGAACATGGTCTTCTTCCTGCGCAGCGTCTTAACGTCGCGGTCTTGGATCCAGTCGTCACGCTGAGACTCCCACTTGATCTGCTTCAGGCCTGCGGGGGGACAGGAAGTGTTAGAAAGACAAGGAGAGGACGTCTGCATCACATCATCAGGTGTCGTTCAGGTGTCTCTTACCTGCTTTGTCTCTGTTGTTCATGGCGTTCAGTCCGATGTTGTCGAACTTAGAGCCGGCGTTCTCATCCAGCAGGGAACCAAACTGAAAAACACCAAACAATTTTTAACTGAAACAGGAAGTTTTCAATCCAACACACTGTGTTTTATGTTATATGGTGAAAACCTTTTATCTCCAACATATCAACTTTTCTGGAAGAACACAAAATGAGCCTCGTTTAGGCTAAACATCAGTGAACTTTGGTATCAGAAGGTTTTATGAGTTTACAAGGTTGAAAAACTGTATCAACCCAACTAGAGCTGAAACAGTTAGTTGATTAATCAATTAATCTGCAACTGTTGACAATCAATTAATCATTTGAGTTATTTTTGCAAGAAATTCACTGGTTACAGCTTCTCAAATATAAAGACTTGCAACTTTTTTGTGTATATGATGTAAAAATGAATATCTGTGTGTTCTGGACTGAAAACAGAGTGATTGAGATGTTTTGACATTTTTCATAGAGCTGCAATGATCAATAAACTAATCAATTAGTTGATTGGCGGGAAATGAAATCACCAACAAAACGTAAAAACATTTTTGTTCCAGCTTCTGAAAATGTGAGTATTTTCTGGTTCCTTCAGTCCTCTGTGACAGTAAACTGAATGTCTTTGAGTTGTTGGTCGAGACAAGACGAGACATTTGAGGACGTCATCTTGGTTTTGAGAAACGGGGATCAACTTTTTTTTCCATCATCTCACCTCCTCAGCAGAAGCAAACACGGCTGCATCTTTGTTTCCTTTCTTCTTCTTCTTCTTCGTCTGTTTTGAACCTGTGAGCAGGAGCAGCCATCAATAAAACAACTTTAAAATGAGTCGATCAACAGTCTGCAGCTCAAACATCACAGTTGTTAAAGCGGAGGATTATTCACAAAAGAAGGAAAACTCACACTTTATATACTTTACTAAATAAAAACAGGACAAATGAAGGCAGATAAAAAGAGAAAGTTCAACTCAGCATTAACCTAAAGATCCAGAGAAGTCGAGCTCCTCTGAGGATTTTCTCTTCCCCTTCTTGGTACGAGGAGTGATATCTGGAGCTTCCATCTCTTCATCTGAATCTGCAAAGAAACAATTTTTATTTCATTATTTGACACAGAAAAAGTTGAATTCATAATCTTATGTAATAGAAACAAGATATTAATATATTATGATGTCTTTAAGGATTTAATAAAGTTGACGTCATTTTTGTAATTTACTGTTTTTTTTAAAGTTCATTTTTTTGGACAATATTAGATAATAAAGTGTGTTTGATCCACTCTGAGTAACAGGATGAAAAACTGTGATGAAGGTTTGTAACTCACCACCAAACGCAGCATCGTCATCCTCCAGCTCTGGAACTGAAACAAGACACAAAAAATAAATAAAGCGATGCAGGAACAAATCTGTCAGTAACACATCTGATTAACACATGAACCATAAACAAACACAAGTCCACAGTGAACATCAAATCACTTTTTATGTTCCTTACTCTCATCATCATCATCTCCGCCCCCGTCAAGGTCCATGAACGTCCCTCCTTCATCTTCCAGCTCATCTCCGAAGTCTTCCTCGTCCATGCTGCCCAGAGACACCTCCTCATCGTCCAGGTCGTCCATGTCCGAGTCGTCCGAGTCTGAGTCCTCCGCGTCTTTCTTACCTTTTTTACTCTTCACATTACTGAAGAAACATCGAGGGGAAACAGGACAGGAAGAAGCTTAAATCAAGCTGAGGTCAATAAATCGATACATAGACTGAAAATTTAACTTTAAACAGTTAATAATAAAACAAAGATGGAAGTCTGTCAGCAGAAATGCAGAGAGCACACCGCTTTTCTTAAATCTTAACCAGTAGTGGAGTAAAAAATAAAATTTGTCTTGCAGGTGGCACCAGAGGAAAGCTCTGTCAATCAAAATAGTTTATCCTCTGTACGGTGGCCATTTAAGGACATCTCAGCTCTAGAAATATTAACCTGTTGATGGCACCAGAGGATCACAAAGTTATAAGAGTTTATTTTCTGGGAATCATGAATGTTTGAACACAGTTTGGTGGCGGTCCAGCTGAGTTGAGTTGTGAAAGATTTATATATATATAAAAAAAAAAAACCTTTAATTTGTGGAACAGAGTACAAACTAACCGTTTCAGGTAGTAAAACATAAAAAAACTGATTATTTATCTGCTCACCCTGCAAAGTCCAGATCATCATCTGCCAAATCAGTGAAGTACGAGTCTCCCTCACAGGAATCTGTTCAAACACAGTCAGATAAAGTTAGAAAGTCACAGAAACTTTTATTCGTTATTGTGATTTCTGTATTATTTAATAGAACTACTAAAGAACAAGTTATTTAAAAAATATCAAGTTAAATGCACATTACTTCTGTAATTACCCGTTTTATACTTTTAAATTTGAAGTGTATTACTATTAATTATATATTTTTTTACTTTAATGTTGGTTTATCTTATTAAAAACAAATACAACATCAATAGATTCTATTGATCTCTGTAGTTCAACCTGAAAAATAAAAAAAAATCTTACTCACCGAGTATTTTCTCAAACTCGTCATCGTCCACGTCCTCCACGCTCTCGTCATCGCCGTCTGTTCGCGGCCGACGAAGCTGCTTCTCCTGCTGACGTTTCTTGAAGAAGCTGTAGAGAGTCGAGGGGATAAATAACATCACAAACTGCCTAAAACCACTTACAGGAGACAACATTTTGTCCAAAATATGAGTTAATCGGTGAAAACACAGGAAGGATGCAACGGTTTGATAAAGCAAGAGATTGTATTGATTATTAATTAAAAATTTTCATATTAGGTGTAAATCTCAGCAAGTCAAACAAAAGACTTTTTAAATTTTACTTGGAATGGATTTTAAATCTATTTCAAAAACAAAAATGAAACTTGTAAAAATGTGCAAAAATTAGGTAAAAATGGGTTTTTGGGCAGCAAACGAGCAGAAAACCAGTTGAAATAAGTCGTCTGTTCTCCTGATATCTACAAAGATGCATGTTGGACTGCTCCTCTCATTTTAATTTGAGAAATAAAAGCTACATTTCTTCTGTAACAAGGTTTCCGACTCACCGATGGAAGAAGATTTCATCCACAGGGATCTGACTCTCTTCTTTAGACAGAAACTCCTCACAGTTCACTGAGAGAGAAAAAAAGAAGTGTTGATTTCACTGATTCAGCGACTGAATGAAGAGATGAAAACACAGAAGTGACTACAGATGGGTCAGTTGAGTTGATGAATGTCTTCAACTTCCAATTTTATTTAGTTTTTGAGCTCATACGTGATCAATGTGAGTTTTGTAGGACAATCTAATATTTAGCCAAATTTCTGAGTCTTTATAATGTTGTACTGTATCTATTAGATTTCCATTGAGAGTACAGATCGGAGAAGAAAACATCAAAGGTTTGTGTGCTCGTAAAATTCATGCATTTTTGTGTTTTTGGAGTTTAGAACAAGCTTTGAAATAATAAAAGAGGTTAGTTAGAGTTAGTTCCTTAACATAAATACTTCCAGCAGATATCCATGGAGTCATTTATAGCTGAAAAGGTTTCATGTTGATGCGTTTTGTTGCGAGTGTAAGGTTTTAAAAAACAGGACGGTATCATCAGCGTAAATGTTGACATTGCTTTGCGCAGTAGGAACGCAATTATTTATGTATGGAGTAAATAACGGGGCCTAGTATCGATCCCTGTGGGACACCTTTATCAACATTTTGAGGGCTTGATTGAAACTGTCAGCTGCAACGGTTTATGAGACAAAGTGTTACTGGAGGCCTTTTAAGTAGCGATAAAATCTGTAATCCATTTCTTCAAAACAACAAAAATCAAGTTCAAGATCTCTTCAGTTTCTTTTTGATACCTTTAAACAGATGTTGGTATCAATCAGGAAACTCACCTGGTAGAGAGTTGAGAGGTAATCTCTGTTTGGGCATCAGAGCGGCAGCATCTGTGTTTTCTGGAAAAATAAAGTTAGAGCTGAAATTAAGCCACACACTTCTTGATTTAATTACTGGATTTGTAGATTTTACTCAGTTAATATGATTCCAGGAATGTGTCTCATGGGTTTCCCACCACTGACGCAGCATAAAGATACTTGATAAAACTAAGAATCAGTAATGAAATATGTAAAGTCTGTGTTTATTACGTTTTCCCTTTAGTTGTTTGGGGTTTCTGAAGACGAATCGATCCAAGAACCGGATGAGGGTGAAGTCCTGCAGAGGGTCACCGGAATACTGGATGAAGTCTCCCTGTGGAAAACAAAACACATGTTTGTTAAAGATAGAAGATGATACAAAACTGACTGCAGATATTAGCATGAAAAGGGTTCTTCAACTTCCTGATGATCTAAAAACTGAGAAAACAGTCAGACTAACGTTATAAAAATACTTAAACAAGAGGTCGCTGAACTTTAAAGATAAAGATGCTGTGTTTATATGTAATAAGATGATTTGACTTCAAGTTAAAGAGATGTGAAGTTTTACCTGCAGGATAGTTTTTGCAAACAGTGACACTGACGGGTGGAAGTGCAGAGCGAGCTGCAGAGAAACAAACAGACATAAAACATAAAAGAGATTCAACAGTTTAGATGCTTTTGCATTAAAACAAAGACAACTACAGTCAAGCTTCCTTTACAGTTTCCAGTGTAGTCAATAGTACTGTCTTTCTTTTATGGTAATTGAACAGTTTTTGGTGGAAAAATCAGAAAAGTATTATTTAATACTTATCTTTATATGTCTTAGGCTTAAGAGATCTTTGGAGCAGGTCTTTACCCAATATTAAAGGCCATATTATAATTTTAACCAGTGGTAGTCAATATAAATCTGCTGATTTACTTTTTAATTTAATTTAGTTAATAATAAAATGATCTTTCATACATTTAAACAGACAAAAATATGAAAATACAATTCTGAATACAATTTCCAGCCACATTTATTTATGGTAACTTAATTAAAATGAAAAATAAGTAAAAATTTAAAGTATTCAACCTTTTTAAACCAAATTATACTGCTTGTAAGTTTGTCATGGGACAATTCTTAACTGAAACCAAAGATTTATGATGATTTATGTCATATGAATATGTATACAATATTTATTTTAAGCACACCGAAAAGGACCAATGTGTAGGATTTAGTGACATCTAGTGGTACGATTGCAGATTGCTACCATCTGTTTATTTTGGTTTGCTTGTTTCTCACCCTCTGTAGTTCCCATAAGGTTGTGTGGTCAGCGCCGCAGAATAACGGGTTTCTGTGCAGCGGGTCGTAGATCTGTCGGCTCTTCCCTCCTGGTGACACAGGAAGTCAAACTCTTCAATATTCAACCACAACAACAACAACAAAGAAAAACCCTGATCTGTTCCTGATACATCAGAACTTTGACTGAAGAGAAACAAATCAAAAGACAGACCTTCCAGGTTCTGGTGATGTACCCATGATGCCGTGGGTTTGACCTCCTGTGCCTCTGCACTCGCTCCTTCCTCCAGTTTGTCAGCATCCACAAAACGCTCCTCTTCGTCATCATCTTCGTCATCATTTTCCTCAGCAAGATCTTTGAACTCCTCCTCCTCCCCGTCCTAAGTGAACAGAAAGACGTTTAAAATCAAACCTCAAAACTGTAAAACCATTAAATGTTATTTTTTAAAATCTGCTATTCAACCAGATTTTATGTGTTATTGATTTTTGTCTATTTGGATTTTAATCTATTTTTAATGTATGAAAATATAGAAGAAAAGCACAAACACTTAAGCTTATCATTATCAGCTTGCTCTCTCACCCCCTGCTCCTGCAGCAGCATCCTGAGGCTCGGTTTGGCCTTCATGACCTCCGACACCAGGAAGAGCGCTCCGCAGGCGAAGCTGGCGTTCTGCTCGGCGCTGACCTGCAGCAGACGCTTCACGAAGGCTTTGACCCGCCGCAGCACGATGTCGGCCTTCAGGGACTTGTACAGCAGGTTGAGGAACATGCTCTGTCTGGAGGACGACGACAGCCCGGGGTCCAGCAACTTCCTGCAGAGAAGAAGAAGAGTTTACATCATTTCTCTTCATTGGAGCTACATGATGTTTGTTTAGAGGAAATATTCAAAACCACGACTCAAATGGAAATATTCTAGCTCACTTGTGCATCATTTAATTAAAATTCCACCAAATTCAGCCTGTCACATTTGGTATTTTTGGGAACTTTGGGATCTTCATATGAATTAAAATGTAAGTTTTGTAGGTTTGAAGACAGTTTAGCTGCACAGCTGAGTTTACACCTGTCTAGTCTGTGTTAAAACAACAGTCAGGAGCCCAAATGAACATTTAAACATGTTTTTACCTGTACAGAGCGACATAGTATCGGTCAGAGACGCTCTGCTGGGAGTCCATCACCTGGAACAGCAGCATGAGCGCCTGCACAGCTGTGTTGAACTTCACCAGATGAACCACTTTGAACAGCGTGTCCAGCTGCTCCTTCACCTTCTCGTCCCCGGCGCCGGCGTAGGGATACGCCCTGTTCACGCCCGACAGCAGAGCGCTCAGCATCTTCGACTCGATGTCCTTCTTCTTCACGCAGGCGCGGAAAAACGAGAAGTAGATGGTGATGAGCTTCGCCGCGAGCTCGGTCTCGTCGTGGCTCAGCATCACCTGGCTGAGGAAGCAGACGGCGTAGTACTGCGCCTTCGGGCTGATGTTGGGCCGGAACATGAGCCGCTCCACCTCGCAGCACACCACCGCCTTCATGTTGGGGTGTTTGTGCAGCAGCGTCTCCAGCAGGTACGATGCTTTGGCTGCCGTCTTGTACTCGGGGTCGCCCAGCTTGTTGACAACTTGGATGAGCAGTGCCCTCTCCTGCTCCGGCCGGCTGCACAGCAGCTCGTGAGCGGTGGCGAGCGCCTTCGCTTTGGTGGCTGCCACCGTGTCGTGAGCCACAGAGTCAAGAGCAACCACGAACTCAGCCACGTGGTGTTTCAGCTGGTGCTCGAAATACCAGAGGATGAGGCGGCGGTCACGGGCGTCGCGGTTGCCGCTGGCCCGCTCCTCCAGCTGGTCGAACGGGTGCTGGGCGAAGGGACGGAGCTTTCTGTTTTCCGGCAGCAGGTCAGACAGCAGCAGCTCTCGCAGCGTGTCCAGAGCCATCAGACCCATCCGCCGGCTGCCCTTCTTCTTCACCATGGACACCAGGTTCTCCACGTGCTCCACCATGTGCACTGGAGCGTCCTGGATCAAGAGCGTCATGGCAGCCATCCTGTCAGCCAGCACGCCGGAGGAGACCACCGTCTTCATCCAGCCGGAGTTGGCTCCTTTCTGCAGACTCTTCTTGCTCTTGTAGAGCTCGACTTCGGCCTCAAACAGCCGCTGGGCGAGCGTCTTGTACTGGGAGACCAGTGAGGGATCCTGCGTTTCCGTCGAGCCCTCGGTGGTGTATTCCAGGTCGAACCATTTCCCTCCGGGTTTGATCAGCAGGATCTGCCGCTGCTGGAACTCAAACACGTTCGCATTCTGTTTCGCCTTTTTCCCAGCGGCGACCTGAGCGTCTTTAATCTTCTTCTCCTTCTTCTTGTCCTCTACTTGCTGCTGGTTGGTAACTTTCTGCTGAGAGTTGGACGCTTTCTCCTCTGCTTTCTTCGCTGTGGCCTTTTTACTTTCCTTCTCGGCAGCGTCTTCGCCCTCAGGCTCGTCTGCGATGACCTGCTGTCCAGCAAACGCTCGAATGCCCAGTTTGGTGATGAATTTCTCCAGCTCGCCCTCCTCCAGGTCGTCTATGGCTCCTTGCTTCCCTCCGTCCACGAGCTCGTTGGAGTCATTCAGGGTGGCGAGGAGGACGTAGTCGGACTGCAGACAGACAAGAGAAGAGGAAAAGCATAAGAAAAGACTACATGTTGTTCTAAACTACAGAACATATCAGTAGTGATTTACAGGAGTAATAGTTGTAACAACTCTAGAAATGAAACAGAACATCAGGTGTGGACAGTAATTCAGTATAATTGTATGATGTTGTTTCCTACTATCATAAAACTTTGGCTCATTACTGTTTGAACTTTTTCAATATTAGTATTGATTAAATACCTGCATTTCAGTAACGACACCAAAAAAATACTTTGAGAAATACAAATGTTTCTTCAAATTCCTTCCTTTTATAAAAGACATCAAAATTCTCAAATCAAGTCTCAAAATTTAATGTCATTATTTCTTTTATCAAAAATATCTTTTTTCCTGTTATGAAAACAGTTTCCGATTAATTTAATAGTTGGCAACTAATCGATTAATTGTTGCAGCTCTATTGTAAACTGACCTTTGACCCTGGGAAATGGTGGTGGGCATTTTTAAAATATTTTTGACATTTTACAAGTTAAAATATTCAATCAGATAATAAAATAATCCGCACATTGATCGTTTTAAATCCTCTAGTTGAAACCATAGTTGTGTTGACATTTTTAAGATTGAAAAAATTCATATTGGAAACTACATCACCAGTTAAAATTCATTTTAAATGAAAGACTGTGAAGATGACGACAGTTTACACTAACATTACACACGTTTATGAGAAATATAGTTAATAAATATTTCTACCAGCTTAAAAAATACACTCCAGTAATGTTAAAAAAGGTCTGTAAGATAAATTTATGTTTGTTAATTTAACCTATAATCCTGCAGTAACTCACCTGTGTTCCTCCCAGCCGTAAAACCTCCTCCAAACTGAACTCTTCTTCTTCTTTCTTCGCTCTGTCCTCACCGTCATCAGCTGCTGAATCTTCATCTTCCTCGCCGCCGCTGTTTTCAGCCTCCGGCTCATCATCTGCAGGTTGAAATGTCACTTTGTTGGTCGCTTTGGACTTTTTACGGTGCTTGTTTTTCGCTGCCATGCTGCTGCGAGCATGAGGAGAAGACGCGACCCGGACGTGAAAGTGACGTCAGCACGGCGTTTCCGTAATTTAATAATACCAATACAAATTTATTATTTATTCATTTTTATTTACGATTTTCAAATGAGATTTTAGCAGGAATATCTATATAAATGGTTACTGTCGTTTTGTTTATTTTTTTTATGTCCATGTTGTAAATCCTGAAAACACACAGGCAAGAGTTCAGAGATCTTTTCCATCCAATCACAATCACTCTCCCAACTACGTCATCGAAGACCGTCCAATCAGAGAGTTTGTTGTCCCCGAGGCACGTCAAGTTTGCCTTTGTAAGACAGGAAATACAAAAAATTTTGTTTTCAAGATAATGTAAATGTCTTTGAAAGGGAACAGAAGTAAAAATCTATTGCGGACAGTGACAAACTCCTAATAATTATGTAGTTTTACTGTAGTAGGATTTTTCCTGCAGGAATTTTACATGTAATGGACTATTTTTACATTGCTGATTTGTATTAGCCGGATGTTATATCATTCTTTGCTGCTAACTTGTCGTTCCTCACTAGCATCCGTTAGCTTTAGCGTTCCGCTTTCCCACAAGGACTCTGCAGTTTTGAGCCACTGTAGAAGGCAGACAAACATAAATGAACTCATGTATATTTTAATATTTTGTACCCGAAGCTGAAACATTATTTCAAGCTGTTTGTCTTTTGGCTGTTGACGCGCTTTTAGCTAATTAGCCAGTTAGCCGTTATTCCTGCTGGGGGAGAAAGTTGGTCCATGAGGTTAAAATAAATTGAAGCGACTTCGACAAATAATGAGACCTAACTGAGTGTTATAACAGGTAACTCCGTTTCATAGGCAGCAGGATGAGGGCTTTACTTCTTGGTAAAACACAACAGTTGGTTAGTAGAGTCTTCAATCATCCTGTCAGACCTTCAGCAGCAGGTGAGGTGAACAAACACACATCACGTATTAAGCATAAAATGCCAAATATTTGCTGGTTGCAGATTTTTTTTAAAATGTGACGATTTGAAGCTTTTGTGTGTCATACAGCGCATGATAGAAAACTTGAATATCTTTGGGTTTTTTGATTGTTGATCAGACAAAAAAGGCATCTGACGTTGTTTAAGAAGTTATAACAGGCAGTTTTCACTATTTTCACCATTTCAGGAAATGTCATTAAAATTAATTTGACTAAAGACACCACACAACCTTAAAAAGCCACTTTTAATTAAAGTTTTTGTTCAGGAGAGACAGTTGCAGAGAACAATTATTCATTTATCAAAATAGTTGCAGGTTAATTTGACTAATTGTTGCAGCTTCAGTTCAGTTTCAATTGGAATTCAATCCAAAAATGCAATTTCACCGATGTAATCCAACTCCAACATTCAAATTCAGAAGTTAAGCTTAGTAAAATATCTAATTCAGAGCTGAAGTCGAACTCATAAAGTGAAATTCAGATACAACATACAACCCCAGCAAGTCACTAACTGGAGAGACAGATCACACGTTACCTTGTGTTTTTGTGTGAAATGTGTCTTTATGTTCTTCGATTTTAAAATCTTTCTTTCATGCTTGTGTTGACAGTGCGATGGCGAGCTGCTCAGGCCAGACTCTTGTGCAGCTCTTCACCAGACGAGGAAAAGCCTCGACCCTCCATGCTGCGACACCTGACCTCTAAAATTAAAGCCACAGGTCCGATTCCGGTGGCGGAGTACATGAGGGAGGTGCTCACCAACCCTGTGACGGTACGTGACGACCGCTCGCCCCGAATCTGTCGCTGTCAGACCGCCTGCTGCTACACCATCAGTCTCAAAACTGGAGTCTTGAAGTTTAAAATCCTGAATTTAGTTCTTGGAATCTTAAAAAAACTCGCTTAGTTTTATTTTACAGTAAAGATGAAACGGACAAATTGTTGAATAATTCAACACATAGTGCACTTCAGCATCAACCCGGAATCACCATAACAACCACTGACTACACCTTAGAAACCATCAAGACTCACCGTAAAAGTCGCCTTAAAGACCCCAGATCTGCCATGGCAACCACCTAGAAACGCCATAGCAACCATTCTTCAAGCATTCAGATTCAAAGTTCAAACATTTGTCTTAACAGAGCTCGTAAAAGCCACTAATTTATCACAGTCTTTCATTAGTAAAATCCCTTTTTTGGCCTTTATTTATATGAATGATACTTTTGATTTTATGAACTGTTGTTTCTGCTGCTGCTGGTCACAGCTTTCATTGTCGTTCATTATCCGTCACTCAGACTGATTTGTTTTCTCTCGCAGGGTTATTATGTGAAGAACAACATGCTGGGGCCTGACGGAGATTTCATCACATCACCAGAAATCAGTCAGATCTTCGGAGAGGTGAGTCTGGTCACCTTCAGATACACGGCTGGAGCGTGTTAAAGTGTTTTATTTTACAGGATGTACCCACTCAAGCCACCGCATTTACATCTAGTTCAACACATCTTTTTATAACGTTACACTCACATAGTGCTAAAGATGTTTAAATATCAGCTGTTTCACCTTCAATATAAATAACCTGAACAAGGAAATGCTGGAAAAGTTACACTTTAAAACTAGGTCTTTACTGTTGAAAACTTTATATAAAATATATTTCCGCTTTTGAAAAAGTCACATTTTTGTATTACAGCTTATTCAAATTCAAATCTTAATTGGTTTAATTTTTGCAGATTGATTAATTGGTTAATCACGTCCGTATTTGAGCTCTAATCATATAAATATTAGCCAATTACATCCTGAAAATCACCAAAAAGTTCAGATGAGTGCCAGAAAATAATTTTATGTAGCAGGCACATTTCTACTCAGTTATAAGAAAACTTGAGGCAGCATCTCTGACATCTCTGACATCTCCTCCTGCTGTTTGTCGTTTGTTGGTGTGGTTTGTTTTTCCTGCAGCTGCTCGGTATCTGGATCATCAGTGAGTGGATGGGAGCAGGTGGCCCCAAACAGCTGCAGCTGGTCGAGCTCGGACCTGGAAAAGGATCGCTGGCCGCTGACGTCCTCCGAGTATGAACTTCTATTGTTAGAGCAGCAGAACTTCACAGGGAGATTTTTAATAAAAAGAGAAACATTTAAAGTTTTGCAGTAAAGAAATGATTATAAAGTTTAACTGGATATTCAGTCATGTAGCGCTGATCTTTCTCCAGCAGGAGGAGCTATTTACTGGTTCTGTTTTAACAACTTTTCAAAGTAAAGTTACATTTAAAAATCCAGCAAATCTAAATGAATAAAACAAGTCAAATAAAAATTAAACGAGAAGATTAATTTTATTTGTTCAGTTTGGTGTATTTATTGTATATCACATCATACTGTATGTTTACGTAAAATCCTGCTGTGATCTTACTGTTGCTGCTGCTCACTAAAGGCACCACGTGTTCAAACATAAACAATATTCTAATCCTGGTGTGTTTGAGTTGATTCACTTTATTATCCTCAGGAGAAATATCTTTAAACATCTGTGTAATACAGTAGTGATGTACTTAGTGTCTCCTCGTCAGTCAGAGTCATGTATGTTGTGTTTTTTTCTCTGCAGGTGTTCAGTCAGCTGCAGTCGGTGCTGAGCGGGGCCTCCATGTCGCTCCACCTGGTTGAGGTGAGTCCGGCGCTGAGTCACATTCAGGCCCAGAATCTGACCGGGACCCGCAACCAAGAGGCAGACAGCGAGGACGAGCCGGTTTACCGCCGCGGGGAAACCTCCACCGGGCTGCCGGTGTCCTGGTACCGCCGCTTAGACGACGTCCCTGCAGGTACTGTCCTGCGTCTTATATCTGTGCTTCAGACTTTACTTTTTAAAAATCTGTTCAGCACTTTAAGCTGCATTTTGTGTATGAAATGTGCTATATGAATAAAGTTTATTACTAACACTATATTATTATTACACCGCTGCAGGTGATTGGTTTGGGTTAAAAAGCTGCAGGAAAATCTGTACATTGTGGTGATTAGGGCTGTAACTAACAATTTAATCTATCAATCTTTCGATTATTGATTAGTTATTATTGCATAAAATGTCAGAAAATGGTTCCCAAAGCCTGAGGTGACTGTCATAGAAAAGACTGAAGAAAATATTCACACTTCAGAAGCTGAAATCAGAGAATTTGGATTTTTTTCTTAAAGAATGATTCAAATCGATTATCAAAATAGATTAATTTAATAGTTGGCAACTAATCAATTCATTGATTAATCGTTGCAGCTCTAGTGGCGATGTTGTTCTTATCAGGGTGGAAAAACATATGAAACCCAGATTATTATTAGTTAACTATTAATGCAACTGTAAATGCTACATGTGCTACTAGATCTGCAGCTAACACTGACGAAAACATCTGAAAACATCGCTGCCTAATCAAACAGTACGTTTTCTGAGTGTCTGATGTTCTCAGCTCCAAACCCACCGGTTCCTTCTGAAGATGTAAATAGGGCTTGATAAAATAATTAAACGCTAATTAAACGCTTAAATGATCTTTGCATTTGCACCTTAACTCAGTAAACGTGCGCTACAGTAGATGTCATGTGTGTGCAGCGTTTACTTGTTGTAAACGGTTCAGTTAGAGCTGCATAATGTGTAAAATGTTGACTTTGTGGAAATCCAGTTATTACAACGTGCACAAAAAGCTTATTTTAAGCTAACGTAGGTGATATCTGCTATATCAGCTGTCTTGAGTCACGACAGTCTGTAAACCGTGACGTGAATGTTTACAGTCTGAGGACCCGGATTTTACTGAAACGTGTTAACAATTCATCCTGTAATGTTCAAGGAAACCACAGTGTTCCTCACTTGTTGAATGTAGAAGAAATTTAAGTTCACGGGAGAAACTGAGAAGCTCTTAATTCAATATTAGTGGAATCTCTGGAAAAATCTTTAAAAGCGACTGACAAATATATAGATTCATTTTTAAAAATGGCTAAAAGATTTCCCTAAACAGCTGGGCACTGTAGTTTTTAACAAACGTTGCTCAAACAGGAGGATAATAGTGCATTTTTAGAGGACTATTTTCAGCGGCGGATTAATCTACATTTGGTGCTCTAGTGAGTATTTCTGGCAGCAGAACCGTGTATCCTACTTGTAGGTAGCTATATTCATTACAAGAAAAATATGAAATATCACCAGACTTACTTATTTTATATCTCTCATGTTAATAATTGAAAGTAAGAGATGTCTTCTCTTCTTTTAAGTGATTATCTTAAAGCCAGTTTCTCTTCTTACAGGATTCAGCATCTTTCTGGCTCATGAGTTCTTCGACGCTCTGCCGATCCACAAATTCCAGGTAACTTTTCGAAACCACAATCTGTAGAGTTTTTATTTAATTACATTGTTTTCTTTCAGTCTTTGTCTGTAGAACAACGACAGATTCTTGCAGTCTGTGTGTTGTTTTCCTCGGGTTGTCGTGGCTCTCTACTAGTTATTGATGCTGCCACTAGATGGCACCAAAGTGACATAAAATCTTTGCTGTTCTAACAGCAAGTAGAGAAATATGAAGATGACAAATCAACCGAACAGTCTGAGTGATGAAAGGCTGCATTTGTAGATTCAGTTTGAGTTTCTGAGCAGGAGGATTTGAGGAGATCTCGTTGGTGTCTTTTCATCTCATCATCATACAAGTGATATTTTTAAAGCTTGTTCTGCTTTGTTGCACATAAAATTAAGTTGAGATTTAAACTCTTGAGATAAACAGGCAGTTATTAAAATGTTTATCATGGTTCCTCCTGTTTTTAACTTGTTTGTATATGAGTTACTATGAAGGAAACCCTTCAAACTGATAAATGTTCTGACAACAATATTTTCAGGCATTTTTTCTCTGGTGTTATGGAGACTTTAGTGTTGTTGAAACCTGCAGCGCCCTCATACAAAGCTGTTTATTTAGGGTGTTTGTTTGTTTGTTTGTTTGTTTGGGGTAGAGGACAGAGAAAGGCTGGAGGGAGGTGATGGTGGACATCGACCCAGAGAAGCCGGACCAGCTGAGGTTTGTGGTGGCGCCGTCTTCAACTCTGGCCTCCTCCACGCTGGTACAGGTCAGTAGCAGAGCAGCCGCAGTCATGTGACACTGAATTCATCTTTTAAGTTGTTTGTCAGGCTGAAACACCAGAGAGCAAGAGACCAATGATTTATCTCCTGAACGAGACAACAACTGACAAAACAATCTCACAGCAAGTTCCATTATCTTATGGACGTTGTAATGGTGTTGCATGATGTTCCTCAGCACTTAATGGACCTCTTACATTGTTTCAATGGTCAGGGATGAACTTTTCAACCTCAATTTTTAAGCCAACATGCACAAGAAGGCACTCTACTGGCGCCCCCGCAGGCTGTGATGTTTATTACACCCAACATGATGAAAGTGTAGCTGAGCAACAAGGAAACTTTCTATTAATACTTGTAGAAATATTTCAGCTAACGATATTATTCCTCACTTTAATTAAAGTTTTCCTGCACAAGTCACATCATGAAGGAAGCAGTTTTTTTTACGGTGAACTAGGTGAGAGAAAACATCCAGACAGAATTTAGTTTATTTATTAGTACACATAAAGAAACCCCAAAAAATCATAATAAATGTAAGGATTATGTTGATGAGATTTTAAAAAAACCCAAAAAACTCATCCAAAAAAACCCCCCAAACAAATAAAACAATGACTGAAATTATAAATTTATCAGTAAAGAGACAAAAAACAAACTATAACTTCACTAAGTTGATGTGCTACATATCACAACCTCTTGACATTATACTAAAGTTGTTTACAAAGTCAAGACATTGTGATACTTAGCACAACAAGCTAGCGAAGAACCGCGTTCCCGCACATGCTCAGTGGCGTCTGCCTGACACAGAACTACTCTCCTGAGACTGAAAACATGATCGCTGTTATTAGTCTTTGGAGTATGATATATCAGGCTTTGATACACACAATACTTGTAAGTAGATCAGTTCGTTGTTGGTTTGGATCCAAACATGAGATTTGTTGACAAGAAGAAAAATATAGAAAATCACCAGCTTTATCCTTTAATATTAAGCTTTATTTCCATATTTTCTTCTCATGTCTTGAAATTGACCTTTTCTTAAAAATAAAAATGTAAGTGATGACAAAAAAATTCTATTCATATTATTTTTTCTATTCATATTATACTCATATATTCATATTTGCACTGTCTTAAAGTTGCGTCAACAGTGTAGATGGAAATAATTTCATTGAAATACAACTGAATGTCCTTGAAAACAAGAAAGGAAGGTTCACTCCTTTCTACAAAACAGCAAATAAAAATGTTGGGACTTTTTAAGGCTTTAATCTAACTATGAGAGTTTATTATTTGTACTTTAAAGTACAGAATGTACTTGAGGAGATCTTTATTCTTCGTGGAAATGAACTCTTAGAAGTTTGTTTTATAGCCTCCATCTGGTTTTTATTGCCCACATCTATACCATCTATATGTTCGCAGCCTGTTTGATTTGGCCTCTCTGGCTCAGTTCAGACACTTTGAGCATCCTGCCAGAGGCCTGACATCATCATCATCATCAGTCTGTTTGGATGAAGAACCTGCTTTTAAATCCAGTTCGAGGGCTGGAGCTCAGTGTCTGCTTCAAACCAGACTGAAACCACAAAACAGTAGAAAATACAGTAGGGTTTTAAGAAAGGAAGGATTAATTTCTCATTGAGGTCGTCTGTGTTTGTCAGATTCAAACAAAGGTTCGAGGATGTGATGTGGTAAATGTAAAGGAGTGAAAACTTAATCCAGAAACTGTTCAGCAGCTGTTGGTGATTTTGAACTTTACATTTCTGGTTCTGTTTAGGTGTTTGTTGTTTGTTTCTGAGTCAAACATGCAGCAGGTCGACATATTTCCAGCAGCTGCTGCAGTTTGTTTTAGTGTCAGTCTCTCAGAGTCAAAGAGGCTCCTTCTTTTTCAAATAATACAAATCATCAGAGAAGAAGAAACACAGCAGCAGGGTGCTTTAACGACCAGGAGCCGAATTCACAAAACATCCTAAAATTAAAGGAGCTTTTCAGTGGCCAAGTTAGGGGCGGTCAGTCATGACTTAAAGAGGACGTTTCATACACATTTCTAGCTCTATATTTATATTCTGGGGCTCTACTGGAATATCTTTACATGATTTCCAGTTAAAAAGTCCTTATTTATCTTCTACAGGTCCTTTATGCAGCCCCTCAGTTCAGCCTCTGTCTGAAACAGGCCGTTTCAGCTCCTGTCTCTTTAAGACCCGCCTCCTGATGAGACCACTCTGTTCTGATTGGTCCGGCTCCAGAGACCACGTAAACAAATAGTAGCAGCAAGATTTGACTTGTTTTTCTTGTTCTTTTTACTTGAAATGGAAACTTTTCAAATACATCCGCACATGTTCAAGCGGAAATACGCAAGTGGACGATATGAACAATCTTAGCAAGAAAGGCTAACAGACGAACGATCAGATGTCATCACGAGGAGGAAGTAGAGGTAACGTTGTAAACAAAGTGTTCAAAGCAGGTTGAAGTCCTGACTCTTGAGTTACAGAAAGCATTTTTACATATAACACTTTTGCTTTCACTGAGACCTGCTCACTATCACTCAGCCGTAATTTGGAAAAATACAACGATAACATAGCCGCTGAGTTAATGAGGATCCAAACAGCTCCACCGACGAATCAAAACAGTCCAATAACACCAGAGATGACCTTTACTCAGCTCTCCACTACAGTGACATTTCATCACTCATGATCTTGATAATCTAGTAATCTGTGACCGTTTTGAGTCATTTTTAAAGAATAAAAATATAAAAATGATCTGGTTCCAGATTTAAAAAAGTGAATATTTTTTGGTTTCTTTTGTCCCCTATGATAATAAACGAGTTACCAAAGGCCAAAGATTTGTTTGGTCAAATGCAGAAAAAAAATAACATGCAGATGATGTTTTTTGATGACATTTAATCTAATTGACACATCAATAATTTTTGTTTTCAAATATGAAATCTAAATCACCTTAAAAGATCGGACACCTGAATAAGTGTGTTGAACCTCCACAGCAGGTCGACGTCTCCAGCAGAGATGACTTGAGAGTGAAGTGATTTATTATTGATTAAGTGTGTGTGTGTGTGTGTGTGTGTGTGTGTGTGTGTGTGTGTGTGTGTGTGTGGCAGGCAGATGAAAGGCGGCATCATGTGGAGGTGTGTGCAGAAGGAGGCGTCATCGTCCAGCAGCTGGCCCGGCGGATCACAGAGGACGGAGGAGCGGCGCTGATCGCCGACTACGGCCACGATGGAACCAAGACGGACACGTTCAGAGTATGACGGACACTTTAAATATTCATTAAGTGTGTGAGTTTTAAATATGTTTTAATGTTTTTTTTTTTGTTTGTTTGTTTTTTAAATAGGTTAATACAGATCTTTTCCTCATTTTCAGACGAATAAAAATGCACATCTGTCCAGTTACTTTTCAACCTGTAAACTTTGGTCACTATGTGTTTAAAGGTCTTCCACACAATAATTTTATACTCAGATTAAAGCTGAGATTTGGCACTTTAATGTAGTATCCATTATTTTATTTTAAATTGAATGTGCTGAAACACAGAGCCGGAAGAACAAAACATGTAACTGTCCAAATACTTCCTGTCTGGACTGTATTTCATTTATATCAACTGACAATATTTAGCAAAAAACACATCACAGTTTTACATTTTTTAACCGAATTTTCTCTTTACAGGTTAGAAATTTGCAAACACAGTATGTAAAATGAAGTTTCAGTTTAGGTCGGTTGGTATTCTTTAATTTTAGCTTTTTAGAGGACGTCATATCGGGCTGCACGATGTATCGTTTCAGCATCAACATCACAATGTGCAATAGTCACATTACAGGAAGTACGGCAAAGTGACTCAAACACTTCATTTTACAACTTTTTTTGCTGCTTGATACAAAAAGAAAACTCACGGGGTTCTCATTACCCATGACTGATCTACAAGAGAAGTCCGATATCACATAATTTAGTCTGATTCTTGGATACACAGAGTTCGATCAGTCCCCATTGTGCTCTGTCAGGTTGCACTTCATCAATTTATCCAAACAACCAAAGCAGCTCATTTTCAGGTTTTGGTGTTTGATAAACTGATCAAATGAACCCGTTCACCAGAGCACATGGCGAACCGATCGCTGTGCATGCAGAGTCTGTGTATCACCTGCCTGTAAACACGCAGGCGACGCCGCTACTGTCACAGATAACGTCGCCTATGTTCAGTCACGTGAGGCGGATTTTTAAGGTGCGTGTATTCCTTTATCAGCGGCACCTCATCTCAATGCTGGTTAAAAGTTAAAAAACTACTGTCATGGGGCTGGTCTGTGTCCTAACGTAAGAAACACTTAAAAACCTGCAGCATCCAGATCCATCTGAGCTTAGATCTTGCCGACATATAGATAAATCTGGTTTTTGCTTGAGTTTGAGAGTTTTACCATCCTCACCTGCGCTGGGAGGCCTGTTTATCTTCTACCACGCAGATTAAGCATTTGAACATCATTAGAAATGTTGTAAGTAACACAGCTGCGACACATTTGTAAAGCTTATTAAGAAACGTGTCGTTTTTTCCGACGTGAAACCAAAAGATGAGGAGTCTGACTTCCAGAGAGGCGGCGGAGGGCTGAACCAAGTGTGGTAGAAGTAGTTGTTTTGTTAGAAGAGGATAAACTTTTAAAGTACTCAAATGAAAATTATGATTGTTAATTGTATATCTGTACATAAAGAACACATTGCATGCATCTGGTGAAATTTCCTGTTTTTATATTGCACAGTGTCAGTTTTTTCCAATATGGTGCAGCCTTAATGTCATAATATTTTATAATGAATGTAATATTAAATATAATAAATTACTACATATAGTAAAACATGAAAAATATGAGTACATTTAGGACAGTTGGGACATTTTGTTCGTTCCTCTCTTCAGTTACAGTTTAAGGAAACAGATGTAGGAAGCAGCAGACTGAAGGGAAACCGCTGTCCAACGGCCCGCTGCTCCTCTTCCTCCGCTGCTTCTCTGATACTGTTAACATATTTATTTTCTCAACTTTAACAGCATCATTTAAAATAAGTTTTGTTGGAAGTAGACTGTTTTGAATTCCCCGAGACGGGTGAAAATACATTTTAAGGAGGTTTCCACTTCAGTATTTCCAATTTCTTGATGTTAAATATAATCATGTGAACATGTGATGCCCATAAAGCTGTTTTCAGTGATGTGATGGCACTTTAATCACATATTTTCTTTCTGTTTGAGGGTTTCGTGGATCAGAGAACTGAAGCCGACAGCAGATTGATGGGGAAACTGTTGAAACCATGAGAGAACAAACCGAAGCTCGACTGCATTTTTTTTTATATTTCTTTTGAAATCAGGGCTTTAAAGGTCACCAGCTCCATGACGTCCTGGCGTCACCCGGCTCGGCCGACCTCACCGCTGACGTTGACTTCAGCTACCTGCGGAGGGTGGCTGGAGGGGGCGTGGCCTGTATGGGACCTGTCAGTCAAAGGACGTTCCTGAAGAACATGGGCATCGACACCCGGCTACAGGTGAGCCTGATCCTCCTCTCACGGATAGCAGGAGGATTAATAACAGCAACGACAGTGATGAGCGTCTTTTTATTGTCAGCTATTATCACAGTTATTAACCTTTTATTAGTTATTTCTCCACACATTTCTCTGTTTTGTGTCTTCAGGTTATGCTAGCCCATTGTTGCTAACTTTGGAGCTAACCCCCTTTACTTTTTCAGCATTTGAGGAAACAACAGACGTGACTTTTTTAGCATTTATTAACCGACACACTGTAGTCTGTACTGTACATTTACTGCCAGACTGACAACGTACTACTAACCTTTTCCTCTGCTCCGCTCGCATCCACCGTCACTTCTCATGTTCTCGCTCTTTCCCCGCTAACTACGCAAACATACTCCTTAACGGAGCCACGCGACCAGTGGTTTCCCAGGCAACGACACAGACGTTGACTCACGTACCGGAACAGCACTGCAAAGAGACTCCCAAACGCTATATCCATTCATTCGGATATCAAATAAAAAAAAAATGTATTTTTTTTTGGCCTGGCGGGGGTTCTCGTTGTGTCATTGTGGAGAAACACAGATTCAGTAAACGTTCAGTACGGTCAATAAACGTTGAGAACAGTTAGACCCAGCAGTCTCCGTTAGGTTGGGCGAGTTCAAAGTTGTGAAAACAACGGGGGTGTTTTGAATACACCCCCGTTGTTTTCACAGGTAATTTGTTAGTCTGTCCCTCCCGCCGCAGGAAATAATGGTTTAATCCTGGAAAGCTGTTGATGTAGCACTTTTCTCTTTATGAAAATAACACGGAGATTATTCGACCAATGAGAATTTAGTCGGACGAGAGCATATCGACCAACTAATCGACCATTCGACCAGCAGACTACAGCCCTAATTTCTTCACATGGCCATACTGCGAGGCAAGTTTATTTGTATGGCACATTTCAACAACAAGGCAATTCAAAGTGCTTTACATAGAGCATAAAAGGCATCAAAACAGAATATAAAAGCAACACAAGTAAAAAGACATAAAAACAATTAAAGTGTTAAAATTTGGAAATAAGAAGAAGCTAAAAAAAAGGGAATAAGACAGATAAAACAAGAGAATAAAAGTTACAGTGCAGAAAACAGAAGCGTCCTCAGCTGTGATTTAAAGTAACTGAGTGTTGCAGCAGACCTGCAGTTTTCTTGGAGTTTGTTCCAGATATGTGGAGCATAAAAACTGCCTCTCCATGTTTAGTTTTGACTCTGGAGACAGAAAGCAGACCTGCTCCCAGATGACCTGAGAGGTCTAGATGGTTCATAATGTAGCAGCAGTGAGAAAAAATAAATATAATCTAATTCAATCAAATGTTCCGAAACAATATTGGATGACTGGATTTGAGGCCACTATCAGTATTTTAGAGGTTTAAAAAAAAAATTCCAGTAACGATATTTTTGGAAATAGTAATTTCTTGCTCCGCTCAAAAATGTGTTTTTCTTCTTGTTCCTTCAGTTGGATGTTTGAGCTTCGCTTGATGTATGTGCAGAGTTTGTTTTCACATTCATCCGCTGAAGGAGGAAAGTTTCTCTGAGCTCATTGAAAATCCAATTTTAATTTGGATGATCATGATTTGTGACATCACAACTACTTCGGAGCCAATCATGGTCCAATATTGAACTTACAATTGTGTGATGTGGAAACTTGACACCTCCAGTGCACAAACACTAAGAATGGACTCAAGAAATGAAAAATATTTACATATTCATAGATGCTGCATTTCTAATGAGAGAGAAGGAGTAGATGTCACTTTAAGGATTTTAAATTGGTCATTTTTTGTAGAAAAAAATCACATCAGACACACATTATTGTTCTAACAGAGTATTTTTTTGTATTTCTGGAGGAAATCTTTAAAGAATTGTGACCAAGAGACGTACTGAGCGAGACATTTTATAGTAATGGAGACGTGGTTTTAAAGGAAAATTCTGGTATATTTCAAGCTGGTGTATTTCCCATGTAGGTCATGCTCACTTTCATTCGCCTGCTCCATTACATTCAGGGAAACGAGAACTTGTTATACGCATAACAATGTATATCGGGCCATTTGTGACCATTATGGCTGACTGCCCAGAGTCACAAAGGCCACATTTAATCCAAATATGCCACGAATACAGTGAATTTTCCTTTATCTTTTTTTTTTTTTTTTGTCCACTTGGAGGCAGATGAACTCCTCAACAAGCTGAAAACACAGATTCTGACAAGTCGTGTTTCTGTCCAACTGATGAATCTCCACCAACTCTTGAGAAAAATATCTGGCTCTTCAGCTGTTAAATGTTCCGCTTTCTTCTCCAGCCTGTTGCTAACTGTGTCTGTCTGCTGTTTGGTGCTGAGCAGGTAGTTTACGGCAGGTTTTTAGAGCTTTTTCTCTAAAAACAGCTGCCTGCTGCAGACAAAAACATTGCTGAGAGTGAAGCAAACAGTGAAATGTGCCATTAAAACAAAACAATGAGCTGAAAGACCCTAAAAAGCTCTGTAGAGTTGGTGATAGTAATGTGGGTTTATTACTATAAGTGACACCTTTCACATTACATGGAGTCATTTGATCCATTGTAAATATAAAAATATAGATAAGTGGAGCTTTAACGTTCTCTGAAACATGTTCCAGACGTTTGAAGTAGATCCTTTGGTTCTCTGCAGGTTCTGCTGAGGAACTGCAGCGACCCGTCCACCAGGAAGCAGCTGATCAGCAGCTACGACATGCTGACGAACCCGGCCAAGATGGGCGAGCGCTTCCACTTCTTCAGCCTGCTGCACCCGAGCCGCCTCGCCAAACCCAAGACATCAGAGGGGCTGAAGCTGGAGAAGAAGAGCCCGGCGCCGCTGCCTGTGGCCGGATTCGCCGAGCTCAGCTTCTCCTGAGGTGTTTTTAACTGTCCAGAGACCGTTAACAGGTCAGCAACAGATCAGAAAAGTCTGGAGATGATCTGATCCTTCCTGTAGAGGTTTGGGAGCTTAGAGAGACATTACAGGTTATCTGAGAGATTCTTGAAGCTCCGTCATTTGCAGATACTTTGACTCGGAGGATCATGTTCATGGGACGATGGTGTTTTTACAGCTGATATAAAAAAATACCTCGTATTCATGCAGGAGGATGACACAGTGTCTGTAATTTAGAGAAAAAGAAGAAATTTGCTGTATTGTACCAGATTATATGTTCAGCATGAAGTGAACTAAATGTAAACTTTCTCTTTAGACGTTTTAATGTAAAAATCCAAGAAAATAAAAATATTTTTTGACATTTATTGTTTAATTGGTGACATACAAAGTTGCCTAACAAGGTGAAAATGTAAACACGTTGATCCTTAAAACTCAGAGCGTGCTGACACCTGATATCTGGCGAGGTCAGAGGTCATCTGGAGGCAGGAGGATCTCTTTCCTCTCCGCTACGCCGACGCTCGGCCGGCTGCCCGCAGCCACATCTTGAAGCAGTTAGCTGAGCTCAGAGTTGTGCAGCAGCCATTCACAACGAGCCCGCCGCTCCGCCGGTAGCAATTAAAAGATTCAGTTACACATGTGGGGTGGGGCGGAAGGGGTCACCGCTGCCAAAACAAGCAGCCGTCCTCCTGAAGAGCGGCTGAGCGAGGCGATCGTGTTCAGAATTGGTAATTAAATGATCGTTTCCAAACATCCTGCTGCGGATCGTTATCAGCTTTCCCCTGATTCAGGAGGATCTCTGTGTGTGGCTGTTGTTTTTTTTGTTGTTTTTTTTTTCTTCTCATTTGACAAATCAGACGTACGTTTGGAAGAAATTAGAAGTTTATATTAAAACCCTCCAACTGAAGATATTTAAATGGTTTCTCACCTGGAAGTTGCCACCAAAGTCGCACTGTTTTATGCCTTTAAATCAACACAATTGAAGCAAAACTTTCTGGGTGACTTTTATGAATCAATATGTAAAAAGTGAAAACTTCTGATCTCTTCATTTCCAGTGTTACATTAAGTTTCTATATTTAACATGAAGCTAAGAGCAAAACCAAAAAATATTTAAGGATTTGAAGGAAGTCTTCATATTTAAATAAATGTTGACTTTCAAAAAAAATCTGATTTTTATTTATGTTCATAATGGCAGTTATTGTCTCACCTGAACTAAATGTTTCAGTTGTTTTTGCACCTCATGACCCTTGGACACATGTAATCTGTCTAGAAAATGTCATATTTTTCTTAATACATGGGTGTAAACAATAAAAATGTCCTCTGGATTGTTTGCATTTCCTGTCAGCCATGTTGCCTCCTGCCTCACCTCCGTGACCCTGAAGATGTTGAACATGTTGGAGGTGATTTTTTTTATTTCTGGCCTTTCACATCTTCCTGTATCTGCCATCCGACATTAAATGAATGTCACACAGTTTTAAACTGGTAATAATTTACTGATCCTAAATTCTATCAGTGATCAGTTAGTCTGTCCTTCGAAGTCGAACTTTCTGGTATCTAAGTATGATGTTTAGGATGAATTTTTTTCGAATTATTTTCCTCTCCCAAGCACATGTCTTACATCATTTGTATTAATTACAGAAAATATCTGCAGGAATAATAATTATTTGTTATGTTTCTGATTTTCACAAGAACATCAGCTGAATAATTATGAAACGTACAATGATTGGTTTCCCAAAATGAGCCATTCATCTTTAATATTTCCTCATCAAAATCATCCACATGAAACAACATTTCTAGCAAAAATATAAAACGTGAAATAAATTCTCAGGCTGGAGACAGATCAGGATCAACGACGCTCTACAGTTCAGTCGTTTTTTTTTTTCTCAGGCAGGTTTCAACAGAAAGACAAAGAAAGACAATATAGCAGCTCGATTCTCAGCTCGTCTTCACCCAAAGTTTCAGAAAGAATCAATCTGAAAATAACTTGAATTTGTTTCTCTGCAAAAGTGTTTTATGAGGTCGAGTCTTGTCAAAATGCTCTGTTAGCATGTAATATGTGTTTACTGCTGTATTTGAAACGTTGTTGTTGTTTATTTGCCTAAAATGTGTTTCCTGAATTTATACAACAGAAGTTGGCGTGCACAAAGTTAGAATAAATGGCCACAGCTATTAAAATATTCAAATTTTCCTGTAACATGTTGACATTTAGCCTATAAGATTTAGCATGTTAGCATGTGAAAATGCTAACGTTTCCTGAGTCTCTACAACGAAGGTGGCGAGTGCAAAATGAACATGACCCAGACCCAGGTTGACAAATATTCCTTTAACATATTGACATTTAGCATGTTAGCACAGTAATGTTACCCTGTGAAAATGCCAATATGTCCTGAATCTCCAAAACAGTGTTCTATATGTTAACATGCTAACTGTAAGCATGCAACGCCACACTCAGGACAAACTAGCCATTTTTGCCCAACTAGTGGTAAAATATAGTTGGCTCAATTTTCTTTTTTTAATATATCCAATAATCTTGTTTTATGTTTTGTAATGATCTTTACAGCTTTCAGACTTGTAGTTCTTCAACTCAACTCTCATAATCATTGGAAACTTAAAGGGGACATATTCTGCACATTTCCAGGTCTATATTTATATTCTTGGGCTCTACTGGAATATTTTTGCATGATTTACAGTTTAAAAAACTCCTTATTTATCTTATACTGGCCCTTTATGCAGCCCCTCAGTTCAGCCTCTGTCTGAAACAGGCCGTTTTAGCTCCTGTCTCTTTAAGACTCCCCACCTGATGAGCCCACTCTGTTCTGATTGGTTTACTGACTTATGGCCTTAGCAACAACCTTAGCAACATAATCTACAGACCAGACGGTGACATAATTACGAGGAGGAAGTAGAGGTAACTTTGTTCAGAGCAGGCTGAAGCCCTGGATTTTGACTTGCAGGCATCATTTCTACATAATGTTAACCTCGAGTGTCGGAACTGTGACCATGTTTAACATCCAACGTCATAAAAATATATAAATAACAGAATATCACAAAAGCAGAATATGTCCCCCTTTTAAGGATGAAGTTTACTTTTTGCAGATGAACAAACCAGAAGTTATTATCAGTAAAATTCCCCTTTTAAAAGAGTTTCCCAATAGTGCAAAGACATCCCAACAAGAAACAACTAAAGAAATTATACTCAGTACATATTCAAGACATAACATGTTTGTTTCTTCTGTGTTCCAGTAAACGTCACATAACAACATTAACATCTCTTCTTCTACACAGCTTTATGTAAGAATGACGTAATAAAAATATGCTATTTGAGCTGAAAGAATATTAATTCTCTGGATTGGTTTTTAGCTAGCCCTTCTGCGGCTTAACTGGCAGTGCAGATGTTTATTCACGAGACAAAATGTTGAATTCTGGGAACAAATCTCACAGGGTCTGTTGGTTATGGCTTGTAGAAAAAGGCAGTGAAATAGGAAAAAGGTCAAATGTGTTAAAAATTTCTCTGGGACCTGAATTATCGCCGCAGTGAGCTTGTCACAGTGTCCTCACACAGCTGCCTGACCGACGGCGCCCTCGCACATCATCCCGCGCCGCGTTACGTAGAGCTTACGGTCTCCACGGTGACAGTTTCCAGGGACTACAGGGCATCCGCTGCGACCACATGGGGACTTCCTCAGGTTTGCTTTGTAAGAAATTTTGGCCCTGTGACGCCACTAGGGGTCCTCCTCCATGTCGTCCAGGTTGGGCGACATGATGAAGTGTTTGGGGTAGTGCAGGCCTCTCTCGTCGGCGTACTCCTCCCAGCGGGCGTCGTCGCTTTCGTGGGTGATGTAGCGCTCGCCGCGCCGCGTCTCGAACTCCCTGAGGTCCAGCCAGGTCTGGTAGTCCTGCAAGATGATGACAACGACAGTAAACAAAACGGCCAAGGAAATGCTGTTAAATTAATAATACAGGTTTTGCAATTTGATAACTTCAAAACTGTGAACGCTGCAGGACGTGTTTAGCTAAGCACTAAGGTAGTGTGTTTCTATATGCAGATGATATTCTGATATTTCCTCCTTGTTATGCATTTGTCCATGTAAACTAGATTGTGAGAGCAGTGTTGGGGAGAACGTTACTACTTTAATAACATAAGAGCGGCCAATATTTTGGATTTAAGGATCATTTATTTGCCAAGTATAGAAATACAAGGAATAGTTCAGCTTTCAAAACATGTGAAGACACTCATTCAGTAAAAAATCTAAGAAATAAAAATAAGCATAGACATGATAATCATTTAATAGTTTTGAGTCATTCTTTTAAGAAGAAAATTTCCAAATTTCCAGCTTTTCAAATGTGAATATTTTCTGGTTTCTTTAGTCTTTTATGACAGTAAACTGAATATCTTTGGGTTGAGGACAAAACGAGACATTTGAGGACGTCACCTCAGGCTTTAGGAGACAGTGATCAACATTTTTCATCATTTTCTGACATTTTATAGATGAAACAACTAATGGATTAATCGAGAATATAATCAACAGATTAATCAGTAACGTTCCTTCAGTTTTTTCACTAAGTAGCACAGCAACACGACCAAACGCTACATGATTACAGCTTATCTTCTCTTGGATAAAATAGGTCAGATCAGGATCAGTTCAGTTGTTTTTCTCAGACAGGTTCCCACAGAAAGACAATATAGCCACTCGATTCCCAGCTCATCTTCACCCAAAGTTTCAGAAAGAATCACTTTGAAAATAACATGAATTTGTTTCTCTGCATAAGTGTAAGACTTTGTAGAAGAACCTTTGATGTGCATCAGCCTTCTGTCTGCTCTTGAATTGAGTTTTATGGTAAAGAAAAATCCAAAAACAGTCAGAAATGTCATGTGACGGCATTTTTAGCCATGTTCGCAGCTTTGAAGATGGCTGTGTGGGTTTTCTTCCAATACTACTGTTTGACTATGAGAAGGATCGAGACATTCATGATTCTCGTCAGCTGAACCTTCACTTCAAAACCTTTCCAGCACCACTGGTTTTCAGATTTGAGTGTCTGTCCTGCTGCAGTGTATCTAATGGTTCTGAAAGTAAGAACCAGTCTGGTTACCTGCAGCCAGGGGTGGCTCAGTGACTTGTCCACACTGTAGCGCTTCCTCATCTTCACCTGCAGCAGGTTATTAATCAGGTCTGTCGCTGTGGAGAAGAACAAACAAATACTGTCAGCTTTAAGTCTCATGTTTTTCCGTTCAGTCATGACAACAGTTTCTCCCAGTGGTGTCCCACTCAGACCAGTAACGAACTGTCTCCCTGCTGTCAGGAAAATTAAAGGTAGCTGCAGATTTAAAATCAAAGTTTCTGTAGTCATTTAGGTTCCACGTCACTTAAACCCTGTTAAAACATTCATATTATACCGAAACATCTCAGTTCATTTAATGTAGAATTACAGAAATGTGATTTAGCAACCGTGTCTGTTTCATTTTCAGAGACAAATAATTAACTGCTCAAATAAAACATGTTTTAAAGATATAAGACTGTGAAAATGATAAATATGCAGCTGTTACCTTAAAGTGTGTCAAGTGTTAATCATATACTATACTGTATTTAGCCTTTTATAAACTTCTTCTCCAAACCACTGAGAGTTAAGACAGCTGATTCAATTAAATTTTATGAAACAAGACTGAACCAAAATATCCACAGAATTGGAAAATGTAGGATCTTAAATCACATTAGCGTCTTAAAAATACAGCTTTGCCTCATAAAAAAGGTTACCATGACATTTAAATATGCTTGTTGTTCATCTTTTAATTACAGAAATAACATTAATTATTTTTAAATAAATAACTATTGTTTAAAATAATATAAGATGTAGGCTCAGCGTTGCTGTAAATCTCATTTCCAGTTAACTTTTCTCACATCTACAACTTGTTTTGGTCTCATGTTGATGAATTTATTTTCTCTCCAGCACTACAAACCTCAGATGTTTTTGCATTTATTAGTCAGTCCTTGCGTTTACTTTGCCTAAAACTGCTTATTGACATTATAATAATTTCAGCTCTGGTATCTTTACGTCTCAGTTTGATATTTTAAACACCAGATTTGGTCCTTGAACGCAGCAGACATGACGGTTTCTTTACCCTCCTCTGAGATCTCCTTCCAGGGGTTGGCAGGGTACATGAAGGCAGCGTTCTGGATCTGGTCGTTGATGTCTTCGTCCTCGTTGAAGGGAAACGTCCCGCTCAGACTGACGTAGATGATGACGCCGACCGACCACATGTCCAGAGAACGGTTGTAGCCTTTGCTGCGGAGAACCTCAGGCGCCAAATACGCCGGAGTGCCGACGACAGAGCGACGGAAGGACTTCTCCCCGATGATACGAGCGAAGCCGAAGTCACACAGCTTCACCTTGAGGAAGAGAGAGGTTGATATTTCCTTCAGAGTAGGACTACATTTCACTAATTAAGTTGTAAAAGATGTTTTTTTTCCTGATGAGCTCTGATGATGATGAAGATGATTTGTTCTAACCTGAGGGAAGGGTTCTGCTGAGGCCAGGAGAACGTTCTCGGGCTTCAGATCACAGTGGACGATGTTCTTGAAGTGAAGATGTCTGAGGGCCACCAGGATCTGTGGACACAAAACATGCAAACTGATATAATACCGACAGATCTTTCCTTCACTCGGACGTCATAATGAGTCCTTCCTACAGCTGTTTGCTGCGTAACCTTTCGTTGGTCTTTGCTTCGAAAGACTTTAAAAACAACGCTGCTGTTCCCTAAAAACTGTCCAATTTGTGTTGAACTTTGCATCAAAATCATCTTCTGAACAAAGTTGATAAATGGGCCTTGTGGATAAAAAGTCATGCTGCATTTTGTATCTAAAACACCATGTTTACAACTGTATTAATACATTTTTTTGGCCACTTGGGACAGCTGGAAACATCTCACATATTATCACCATATAAATTTATCTGTTTACACATTCAGCAGACTGAGAGCAACATTATTATCCCACTGGAGTTGTGTTTGTGTCCACCCATTGAATGTAAGTTCCATATTCACTCTCCTTTTAGCTCTGGTTTGGTCTCCACCAACTCCTGAGAGTTGGTGTATCTGGCTCTTTAGCTGCTAGATGATCCATTTTCTTCACCAGCTAGTGTCTAACTTTGTCTGTCTGTCGTTTGGTGATGTGCAGGTAGTGTACAATGTGTCTATCAGAGCTTGTTTGCTGAACAAAAACATTAAATGTGTCGTAAAACCAAACTTATGGGATGAAAACGGCAAATCAAATGTGGCCGCCATCGTTCAGAAGTTCCTGGTCGTCACTGACCTGTGTGACCAGGAACTTGGTGAGGCGTTCAGGCAGCCGGCTCCTCTCGCTGGATAAAATCATCTCCAACATGTCGCCGTGAAGCTTCTCCATGACGACGAACACCTGCTCGGGGGTCTCGAACATGCACTCCAGGTTAACGATCCCGGGGTGGTGGAGGTTCTGTCAGACGCAAGACGGGAACGTTAAAAGCTGAACACATAGGAGCGCATACAGCTCGTTTACCCCCTTTATGATCAGGTTTGATATCACTTTATTCAAAGCTATCTTGATCTGTGAAGTCGTACCTGGAGGATGGCCACCTCGTTCCTCAGCTGGCTCTCCTGCTTGGTGGGAAACCTCATTTTGTCAATGATTTTGATCGCCACATCTCTGCCGGTCTTTCTGTGTTTACCTACGGAGGACGAGGGAGAACAGATGAACTTTTTTCTTTAATTCAGCTAAAATGAAAGAGAATGAGCAGAAAATGGCAGAAATGAAGGGAGACACAGTGATGATCCACAACTTCAGCAGTTTTCATCATCTATAAGTCATTTATAAGCGCTGCCACACTGGTTTTGGTCCTCTGACACCAGTCTCACCTCCGTAGACAATCCCAAACTGTCCGGATCCGAGAACCTCGTCAGCAAAGATCTGATACACTGAACTGATATCCTGAAGAAGAAAAGAGATCAAATTAAAATCTTAGAAAGTCAGGGATTTTCAGGACAGATGTACAGTATCTTCACTTGAGTATTAGTTAGTGACACTATACAGTATATGTTCTTTGATAGCTGAAAATGAAGCATGTTTTGTGTATCAACGTATGGAGGCTCCGAAGTGACAAATATCACATAATATAGCAGAGTGTGGGGGTAAATGGAAGAGAAAATAAATTCTTGTTGACACGCTAGCAGCTAAGCTATGTTGGATTTCAGTGTGGGTCTGTCGGTCCACCACGTTGTTCAGTAAACAATCTCTACAACTATTGGATGGATTTCCAGTAAATTAAGACATTCATGGTCCCAGAAGAATTTTGATTTGTCCAACAGTTCATGACATACCTCTAAAACTGACTGAATTCCCATCAGCTTCAGCTGTACTTTGAGATTAATGCTGATATAGCATCCTAACACGCTAAATGCTATGCCAACATGCTAAGTGTACATACAGTGTGTTGACATGTTAAAGGACAAGTTCACAGTTTTTCAAGTCTGTCTTAAAAACAGTCAAGTTCTCAAATGAACAGTGAAACATGTTTTTCTTGCTGTAATCGTTCTTCCCGTTCATACTGAGGATTAGAGGATCCCTTCATCATCCTTTAAGCTTCAGAAATGTGTTGGAAGTGTTGATAACTTACCACGTTTTCTTGTATCTGGGAGTTGGACACTGATATGCTGATGGAGAGTTCCTCTGAGGAGACACAAGACAACATATACAGAATATAAACACAGAAACCGTAACACATAACTATCTCACTCTGGAGACGTGTGGGGGTTTCATTTTTCTAACCCCCACCCCCACCCCGAAATCATTAAACTCTCATTTCCTACGTTTCCTTGTTTATTAAAGAAAGAGGAGGTGACAGAGGAGATCAAACCGACAGATTTGTTTGTTCAATACGTGATGAAAGAAGAGCGAGGATGTTTCCAGCTGGGATCACAATAAACCAAACCATTTTTTCCAGATTTCACACTAATTAAAGCCTTTATTTCTCGTCTCCTCCTTTTTTTTTTTGCTTTTAAGTACATGTGCAAATAAATAGAAATGACGTAATCTCCCTCAAAAGCGTCACAAACTGTTGCATGCTGTGTTAGTTCAGCCTGACATTCTGCGTAGAGGAAACCCGCCGCTGCAGACGCTGCCTGCGAGTGAATTTCCACTGATGAGCTGATATTGATTTCTGATTGCTGGCTGGGGTTTGATTGGGTCATCCCCCCCCCCTGTGATCGATACCTGCAGTCTGCTGTAGGAAGGCAGCAGGTTGATATTTAGGTCACCGGTTAGGTCATCATTCAGAGAGTTTATGTAACTTTATTGATAAAATTTTAAACAATGGGAAGTTCGGATCCGCAGTGAAAGGCTTTTTCTGGTTTTCTGTTATTTATACACTGTTTAGATGTCTGATATTTATGTTAAACATGTTCAAAGTTCTGAAACTTGAGGTGAACCTATGTAGAAACGCTCCCTTCAAGTCAAAAACCAGGGCTTCAACCTGCTCTTTTGTTTGCGCCTCGCTGATGAGCTCAGGTTTATTCATGTGTCGTTCGCGTCGTCTATTCTCTTATTTCAGATCTGATTTTGGCTCCGACATGTACGGATGTATTTCAGAAGTTGACATTTCCAGTAAAGAACCATAAAGAGTAGTGAAATCTTAGCTACTATCGTTTCATGGTTTGTTTACGTGGCCTCCTGAGCTGTGTGTGTGTGTGTGTGTGTGTGTGTGTGTGTGTGTGTTCAGCTCTCGGTTCTTTTGTAGCTTCTAACTGAATCTCTGTGGTTTGAAGTTTAGTTTCTCTCCTGTTTGTACTTGTCAGATATCAGTCTAACAGCCTCCTTCCTGCTTTTGCTGCTTCGCAATAAAAAGCTTTTAAATGACAAAACTGGAGACGTTTTTTTTTTTTAAACGTGTTTATAACTGAATTAGCGGATCTTCGTTAAATATTGGTTTTATAACATATTTTAGTTTGTATTTATTGAAGAGTGCTGTACTTATTTCATGATGTCTTGAACCCTTTGTGTCTCTGTAGATTGAAACTAAAGCGCTAAACTCTGCTGACTGCAGATAAACAAACCACAACGCGCCGGCTGTGAACGCAGCCTCCTTCCTGCTTTTGCTGCTTTGCATTAAAAAGCTTTTAAATGACAAAACTGGAGACGTCTTTTTTGAAACATATTTATAACCGAATTAGTAGATCATCGTTATTCTTCAATAAAAACAATTTGATACAGCAAGATCTGTTGATATTTGAAGCTATTTAGCCAGTGAATCAGTTATAAACACCGTTTCTGTTTGTACTCTTCGTCCCTGCAGCCACAGTGAGACGTCAGATGAAGAGCTGCAGACGACCAGCTCACCTCCAACTACTTATAGGAGGAGCTAAAACAGCCTGTTTCAGACAAAAGCTCAGCCGAGATGCTGCATTAAGGCGCCAGTATAAGATAAATAAGGTAAATTATGCAAAGATATTCCAGTAGAGCCCCAGAATATAAATACAGACCTGGAAATGTGGAGTGTATAGCCTCTATAATTCTACAATTCAAATTAAGCCTGTTTTCTGTTTGATCAGATATTTTCTGACCTGCTCATGTTTGTCATTCTATATGTGTTATTTCATAGTTTTGATGTCTTCAGTTTTATTCTACAATGTAGAAAATAGTACAAAAATAAAAGAAAAACCCTTGAATGAGTATGTGTGTCAAACTGTGCATGTATGATAAATATAACAATCTACATTGGACCATTTTGCATAATGAGTACTTTTACTTTTTTTTACTTTAAGTGCATATTGCAGACAATACTTATGTAGATTTACTTAAATAAGATTTTCAATGCAGGACTTTTACTTGTAATTGAGTATTTTTTCATTGTGGTATTTCTACTTTTACTTCCACCGCTGGTTATATCACATATTTAGTTTGTATTTATTGAAGAGTGCTGTATTTATTTCATGATGTCTTATTTATTCAGTTAATATTGAACCCTTTGTGTCTCTGTAGATTGAAACTAAACTCTGCTGACTTCAGATAAACAACGCGCCGGCTGTGAACGCAGCCTCAAGGTTTGCGTGTCTCCTAATCACTATTAGACCAGAGTTTATGTAACTTTATTGACACCATAGTATCTGTATCAGAGCTGCTTTGGTTTTGATAACGTATTTTTTTTACATTTGCCTGATTTTACTGTATGTTTTTTTCATTTTTTTGTTTTTTTATTTATGTATCGTTGCCATCTGAAAGGCACATTATTGTATTGAGATGATAAAAAAAAAAGACAAAAAGCCGTGTTACATAATCTGCCCATTACCTTATTGATGTCTGCTGCTATAATTTAATTGCATTACAAAACATCAATTTTTGGAAAGAAACTGAAGCTCAGCATTAATTACTCAACAGGTGGAAAACACAGCTGACTGCATCTCTCTCTCTCTCTCTCTCTCTCTCTCTCTCTCTCTAAAGTATAACTGTTTTATAACAATAAAGTTAATGGAGGCTTTTTTTTTTATGCCACGAGGTCCATTTAGTCATTTAGTAGCGGAGATCTAATTCTGGGATGCAACTTAAAACTCCTATTTTCATACAAAAAAAAAAAAAAGTCACTTTAACCTGAGATGAATCAGAGCGAGATGAAGCGGAAAATCCTCTGAAATCCTTTCAATCATGTTAAAATGTGTGCATGTGTGTGTGTGTGTGTGTGTGTGTGTGTGTGTGTGTGTGTGTGTGTGTGTGTGTGTGTTGAGGTGGTTGTATAACAGTTTCAGTCTCCTGAAATAATATTTAGTATATATTACTACCATTAAAACATTAAAAAAATAACCATATCAGAGTCTAATCTGATTTGAGGTACGACTCCATTACCGTGTCAAAGGTTAAAGACGTGCAGTAAAATTAACAAGGTCGCAAGTTCAATTCCTCTGCTACGCTCAAAAGGTGGAGCTTCCTGATTAGAATGAACATCTGCCTTTGGTTACATACAAGATATTAATAAAGATATATGTAGATATACAGTAGATATTCATAAATCCATTACCAAGTTTGTACGTTAAGTTCTTGGTAACGACTGTTAAATTAGTGGTTTACTTCATCTGGTTGCTAGAAAACATCTGTAGCATCACGATCTGTAACCTCTGAACAGAACAGTCGTAGGAGCCAAATTATGTATTAAACATACATGACAATATTTTGATAATGATAATGTAGGTATGACTTATTTATTTACCGTATTGTCCAAAATATAAGATCACCCCCCTTTTACAACAGCTGCAGCTTTTTCAACAACACACTTTCACGCTTGTCCTGTTGGGGAAGTTTTCCCTGAGATTCTATTAATCCATGAAGAAGAGAGTTCACATCTTTGAAGCCTTTTCTCACGTAAAAGTGAACTAAAGCCATTGAAGTAAATCTCGATCTATGAGAGCAGTAATTCTGTTTGACAGATGATTTAAATCCTCGTTATGTTTCTGCAGTTAAGTCGTCGTTTTTGACTGACTCTAACAGACTCGCTACAAACAGAGTGGGAGAAACTCGCTAGCATAGCAACATTAAGGCTACAAACAACCCATAATGCAACGCTCTCTCATGACTGCTCTCTTCATTCAAAAAGAACGTCTGTGTCTAGTCATCGAATATAATACGAGCCTCACATTTTCAAACCTTTGGGCTCATACGGTATATACGTACACATGGTGGGTGTTTCAGTTGGTAGTATTCATGTAGTTTAGCGCCGCAACTAACAATTGTTTTCATTATTGATTAATCTGTCGATGATCTTCTCGATTAATCGATTAGTTGCTCGGTCCATAAAATGTCAGAAAATTTTTAAAAAGTCCAAGATAGCGTCCTCAAATGTCTCGTTTTGTCCACAACCCAAAGATATTCAGTTTACTGTCAAAAAAGACTCAAGAAACCAGAAAATATTTACATTTGAGAAGCTGAAAAACGACTCAAAATGATTAATCGATTATCAGAATAGTTGGTGATTAGTTTAATAGTTGGCAACTAATCGATTAAGAAACTAATCATTGCAGCTCTGATGTAGTAATTACGCTTAACTAACTAATGTTAATTGGTCATTCTGACATTTTATAGACCAAACGATTAATTGAGAAAATAATCAGCAGATTAATTGATAATGAAAATAATTGTTAGACCAAACCAACAGAACAGTGAACAGTGACAACACTACCTTTTGATGTCTGGAAAAATAAAATTCAGGTGAAAATCATCAAAAACAATGATAACCATCAGCTATGTTTTGACTACTTTTCATTTACTTTTATATTTTTACACTGAAGACAACATGAAGTTGGATTAAAGCAGCCGTTACTCACTGTGGTCCTTCCCCTGGCCGGGCCCGGTGCCGACGCTGGCCTTGGGTGTGACGGGCATCATCGCCTGCCGGATGGCCTTCTCCCAGCTCTGGCCCACGTCCCGCCCCACACCGGACGCCGCCAGGACTGGGTTGTGGTACAGGCCGCCGTTGTCCTCCCCGACATAGTACACCATGTTGGCCGTGATCACCTCGAAGCAGTGCGGGTTGCTGCCCTGAGCCAGGCTGCCAAAGTCCTGCGCCGGCTCCACCTGCAGGATCTCCGACAAGGGGATCTCCTACAGTTCAGGAGAGAATCGATTAATCGTTTTGAGAGATTTTTTTAAAGAAAAATGCAAAAATTCTTTGGTTTCCAGCTTCTTAAACGTGTAAACTGAATATTTTTGGCTTGTGTACAAAACAAGACAACAGTGATCAACATTTTTCACCATTTTGTGCCCAAAACAACAAATTGATTCATCGAGAAAACAATCAAACAGATTGATTGGTAATGAAAACAGCTGTTAGTTGCAGCCCTACCTCCAACCTGTCATGTCAAATAGAAAATTTAGATTTCTGTCCTCATCACAGGTCACATACCAGCTCAGTAAGACACCAAAGTAAAACAGAAAGTTCTCCTCTTGTGCGTCGTACCTCCACTTTCAGCTCAGGAAGTCAAACTTCTGCCTTTCAGATTTTGGGGAGACGATATTTCCAGAATGAGATAGAAGAGTCATCTCTGTCCGCAAGGCCTTGAGACAATCCGTAAGATTCAGTTCACTCCTCCCGGCTCCCTCCATCCTAACATCTCTCCTCTCTCTGCTGAACTGCGAGACGCACTTTGAATTTCAGTGTTTAAAACTTCCCTTCCTTCCTGCTCTGCCAGAGTGAATCCCCCTCCACCCCTCCGAAAAAACCTAAACCCTGCCAGATCAAACATATAAAGGAGAGCGATCGGCCCAGTGGTGTCTTTATGCCCCTCGGTGTCATCTAAACGTCTTGTGTTTTGCCAAGTTCGCCGGCCTCCTCCTCAACCCCCCCCAACCCCGCCCTCCCCATCGGCGTCTATTCATCCCGCCGCTCTGATTAAAAAGCAGGACGTGCCTCAGCCTCTTTGGGCACGAGGCAGCGTGGCGACGAGCCAGAGAGACGGCAGGGAAGCGACCCGAAACCCTCAGCGAGTCTCGTCCCCCCTCCCCCCCCATGCCTCTCCTGCGCTGCTCCCGCTCTCTCGCTTTCCCTTCAAAAAGGAAGGTTACTTAGTGGTAAAGGTCAGCAGGTCGCTGGCAGACACGAGATGAAAGGAGGTGGAATGCGCGGAGAGAATGAAAGAGGGAAATGATAGAGCATGAAAAGAGCTGCAGCTGCAATGACCTGAATTCAAATGTGATCAGATATTTCCAGGAAACAAATTTTCCTACTTCTACCACTACTAAAGCTGCAATAATTAGACGATTAATCGATTAGTCGACTGAGAAAATTAATCACCGACTATTTTGATGATCAAAATAATCATTTGACTCATTTTCTTAAGAAAAAAATGCCCAAATTCTCTGATTCAAGCTTCTTAAATGTGAATATTTTCTGGTTTCTTTTGTCCTCTGTGACAGTAAACTGAATGTCTTTGGATTTTGGACAAAACAAGACATTTTAAGTTGATTCTTGAGAAAGAGAGATTGACTTTTTTCACCATTTTCTGTCATTTTAAAGACCAAGCGACTAATGGATTGATCGGAAAAAAACAACCGTTAGAAGAGAACCTGAATCAAGATATTAAGGTCTCGCTTCATGTCTCATAGACGATGTTAATCCGGGTCGATACTGTACAGATTTAGTCAGATTTGAACCCTGAATTCGTTGCCCCCCGACTTATTATAGTATCGGCCCGAATTTCTACCAGATCTGTCGTTGTTTGAAATGCAGTTTGAGGTTATGACATCTAATTAATCACCTGAACGATCAACGATCTGGATGTCGGATGATCGGTCAGATTTCTGGCAGGTCAGAAATTTTGTTCAGCAGTTCCAGCAGCTCCACGGTCTGATTTCCCAACATGGCTGCTGTCCAAAGATGCCTTATAAACTGTAGTGAGCTTGTTTTAATGTTATTGTTTTATATTTTACATATTGTGTCTATAACTGTAGTCTTGACTGAGACCGCCGTGATATAAACCTGACAGATCGTATTGTCTGCATCACCCAGATATCTGCGGCTCTGTATTTTTCTTTTTCTTCGTACTTTTCCGTTCATAGTTGTACTGCACAAAGTAACGCTGCCTTTCTGTCTTTTTGTCAACATTGTTGAGGTTTTGTTTAAATAAACTTGTCACTGGACAAAACTGACCGGAGGTTCCCTGCTTACATTCAGTGTGAGCGTAAACGTCACAGTTTTTGGCCGTGCAAAAAGGCTGATTGTTGTGTCTGAGCAACTTAAAGGTTAGGTTGTGTGTCTCAAAACATCAGTTAAGTGTCCATATGAACAGTGAAAGAGGCTGTAATCATTCCTCCTGTTCATACTGGCTATTAAAAGATCCTTCAAATGTGCTTTCAATGTAAGTGATGGGGGACAAAATCCACAGTGTGTCCACACAGTCATTTAAAAGTTGATGTGAAGCTTATATGAGTCTTCAGCAGTCTGAGTTAGTCATATCAAGTGGATATCTGACACATTTACAGTCTTTGTAGCATCAAATTCCCTCTTTCGGTGGAAGTGTAGTAACAAAAAGAGGGACTTTGGCACTAAAAAGACTGTAACGTTGAAAGATATCTACTTGATTTGACTCATTTAGACGCTGAAGCTTCAAATTAGCTTCAGATAAACTTTTAAATACATTTTTGCACAGAAGGAGGACTGTGGATTTTGTCCTCCATCGCTTACACTGTAAGTGCATTATGAAGGGATCTTCTAATGGTCAGTATGAACAGGAGCAATGAAAGAAGACAAACTCTCTTGGTTAAATGATCGGTACTATCAACTCGCCATAAAATATCTGGCTTTTTAATAAAAATCGAAAGATAAGTTAAGCTAATTCTTGACCTTGGAAACACTAGTTGACACCATAAGGTCCATTAAAGAGTAACTACACACCCTCCCTCCCTCCCAGCATATTTAAATAATGCAGTTACTGTACAGGACAACGACTGTAGGGGGCGCGGCCTGGTGGCTACGTAGTGTGTGACACAGGAAGTAAGGGGACACCGATTGACCACCGCTCAGTGTGGCGTGAACAGCGATGTAGAGCTGGTAGTCGCTGCTGTCGGACTCTCCGTGTTGGCGTTGGAGCTTGGACCGTCACCAGAAGCTCAATCATGGCCCTTTGTAAGAGTTTCTGTATGGTACCTGTGTTGTAGGGCGTTAACATTCGTTTTTTATATAAATCTCACGATGTAGATAAGCACCAAACGGTTGATTCTATGTCAGCATCGGCCTTGTGAGGTTCAGGGCTGATTTAAAACAGTAGGTGGCGTGTTGAACCATTTTCAACCCATGAAATACCGATTTTTATAAATTTGCACTGATGTGTTTCATCGCAGTACAGTCATATAAGCTCAAAGATCATCTCTTTAGCTCAGAATCCATGTGTGGTTGAAATGTCCAGTCAGTATTTTCCTTTATTTGCTTTATTTACTTTCTATATAAGTTCCTAAAAAAATGTGTCATATGTTAGTGGAAGGTTACAACCTGCTGAAAACATCCTGATCTGATAAGAATAATTACAGCGAATAATCTGGTTATAATAAGACGGTGATATGTGTTCATGTCTGATAAGCTGCACGGTGTGTGTGTGTTACTGTATGAACCCGACTCCCTCCAGTCACCTCTTAACGTCGCTGCTTTGTTTGGCCGAGCAGCTGAAACCAGATCTGAGCCGACCGGGTCTCCTACCTTGTAATACTTGGCTCCGCTTTCATTCTGAAACAGAGTCAGACTCTTGCTGTCCAGCCTCCAGTAATGTCTCTTCCTCTGCAACGAGAGAACAGGTCATCAGGAAAGACAGATTGAGAGAAGTATCTGGTTTCTAAAAGTGTTGTGCGGTTTGTCTCAGTGGGACTGAGACAAACCGCGGTGGAAGAACTCAGATCCTTTACTTAAGTAAAAGCACCAGTACAGCAATGTAAAAATACTCCATTACAAGTAAAAGTCCTGCATGAAAAATCCTATTACAGTAAAAGTACATAAGTATTATGAGCTTGATGTAGTTAAAGTATTGCAGTAAAAGTAGTGGTTTGGTCCCTCTGACTGATATATTATTATATATGACATCATTAGATTATTAATAGTGAAGCATCAGTGTTAGAGCAGCATGTTACTGTTGTAGCTGCTGGAGGTGGAGCTAGTTTACACTACTTTATATACAGTTAGCTAGTTTAGTCCAGTGGTTCCCAACCTAGGGGTGGGGCCCCTCCAAAGGGTCAGCAGATAAATCTGAGGGGTCGTGAGATGATTAATGGGAGAGGAAAGAAGAAAAAACAAAGTTCTGATACACAAATCTGTTTCCAGTTTTTGGACTTCTTCTCTAATCTTTGATTTTTGCTGAAATATTGGATCATTTGATAATTTATTGAAATGAATCCATGTGAGAAGTTTAGAGGGAAAAATCACTATTTGGTGGAGCTGTTAACAACTCATAGACATGTGAAATGTGACCCCGACTACACACTGCTTTTTGTAAGACGTCAAAAGCCAAAAAGGTTGGAAACCACTGGTTTCATCTTTAACAATGTGTTGTATTTTAAAAGCTTGTTATATTATCCATTGTGTCAAATCTTCATCTGAAAAGTAACTAAAGCTGTCAAATAAATGTAGTGGAGTAGAAAGTACAATATTTCCCTCTGAAATGATGAGAGAAAAGATGATGATGATACCGAGGTTCTGTATACATCACTATATTCTACATACCACTCATCACAGTGTACTAGTTTTTGCTTTTCTTGTTGTAGGTTTAGTGTATATTTCATCTGGCTGTGTGTTTATTAGGTTAAATGTTTGCCTTACATTGTGTTTACAAATGTAAATGTGTAATTCATGTGTTTGTATGCGAGGTGTGGTACATGTGCTGTGCGTTTGATGGCGTCTCACCAGGTTGTCCCGGCTGGTGTAGTGCACCATCCAGCCCTCTTTAACCATTGTGGAGCTTTTCCTCTTGGTGTGTTTGATGGACTGAACCACACGCATCAGAGGGATGTTACTGCTGGTGGACGGGCTGCATCACAACAAACACAAGAAGAAGCATTTTAGGAAACCCGTTAACACTAATCATTAAGAATACAGACCGAAACTGACAATACATGACTTTTATTCTGCTTTTTGACACAATAAAAGCTTCCCTTTGGGGAGTTGATGGAGGTGTTGATCAATAAGACCTGAAAACTGCCAAACTGACCTCATTCTCAAGCCTAAAAGAATCAAACTCACTGCTATCTGATGTCAAAATGGGATATTTATCATTTTTAAAATGACAAAGAGCTAATGAAACACTAATTTAACATTTTACAATGACTGAAAAAAGGAGTTAAAACTGTTTGCATGTCCACCATCTGCATTATTCTATTAAAGGGTAAAGGTCCAAATACTGAATCAAAAGTATGAATGAATTGTTGTCACGTCTTGGCACCGGACAGACAGAGGAAATCCAGAAATCCAGAGAACGGAAGTTGTCACCTGATGGCTCGGAGCGTCTCGTCGTCTTTCTCGCCGTCCATGCAGGAACCCTCGATAAAGAAGAGCTTGTCGTCGGGCGTGGACGGCTCGTCCTGCTCGTCCATGCTGTGGCCGCCGTCGCTGTTGACGTCACAGTTGTCCACCTCCATGGTCGCCTCGGAGTCCAGACTGGGACTGGCCGGCTCTGCAGAAACACACAGTCAAGAGTTTGATACAGGACATAAAAACTTACAGACAGTTCAGAGGCTGAACTGAGGGGCTGCATAAAGGGTCAGTATAAGATAAGTAAGCAGTTCTTAACTGTAAATCATGCAAAGATATTCCAGTACAGCCCCAAAATTTAAATATAGACCTGGAAATGTGCATATTAATTCCCCATTAATGATAATGCAGAATACAGCAATATTTTAGTGTGCTTTCAACTTTGTGGTAACATTTTGGGAAGGGACATTTCCTCTTTCAACATGACAATTACCCTGAGCACAAAGCCAGGTCCATAAAGAAATGGTTTTCCCAGTTTGGTGTTGAAGAACTTGACTATGGCCGGCACAGAGCCTCAACCCTATTCAACATCTTTAGATAGATTGCATATTAATGCCCATGGTTTTGTAATGAGATGCCCAGCAATCATATATAGGTGTAAAAATACAGTATATATAATGTATAATAAAGGGTCAGTATAAGATAAATAAGCAGTTATTCCAGTAGACAGATTAAAAATTATAGACATGGAAACGTGCAGAATACGCCCCCTTTTAAAAGAAATTAAGAACACAACTTCTTATCTGACGTAAAAGAAACCAAGTCAAACCGACTCACCTCCGTTAAAGTCGACCTCACCGAGGCAGTCTCTGGGAACTTTGGCCGCACATCTCTTATGGCAGTTAAATTTACAATCTAAAATAGAAAGAAAAAACATTCAGCATCTTAGAAAATGTGCTTTTTATATCTATTGCCAAGCCTATGAATGTAAATTTTGTATTGTGTATACTGTAACGCCATGTATGACACTTTAATTTCCCTGCTAGGGATCAATAATTTCTTTCTAAATTTCTGTGTCGTCACCTTTGCACTGCATCCCCTGGCGGAAGAGGCCCTTCAGCAGGCGTTTGCAGTACTGGCAGATGGTGGGACGAGTGTAGGTGTGAACGGAGAAGGTGTGAGGGACTTTGACCCGACCCAGGACCATCTTCTCCATCCAGATGGGACGACCGCTCAGCAGGGAGTTACGCTTCCCGGCGCCCAGGAGGGGGCGCTGCTTAAACCAGGAGGGAGGAGAGGCAAGGGAGGGGAGGGTGAGATGGAGAAAAAAGAAGAAAAGACAAAAATAATTAGTTTGATTTATCTTCAAATGAATGTTTTGCCTCATTCGTGTACAGTAAACCTGCTTCTAAATAATTTAATTTCATTGCTTTTTATTTCTCCTCTCAGCTCCTGAATGTGAGGGTTTTTTTTACATCTGGCTGTAACTATGACACTGTTAATCCAACTCCTACTTCTGAAAAAGCCCTCTTTAGACCCAAACTTCCTGGATAACTTTTACAAACTGCTCTTTCTCTCTACGGTTTTAGAAAAAAAGTTTTTGCTGAACAATTGACTGCTTTTTTAAAACAGACACAGACTCTTTGAGACATTCCAGTTGAGATTTAGGGCAAACCACAGCACAGAGACTGCACTCCTTAAAGTGATGAATGATCTGCTGGATGCTGCTGATGCTGGAAAATCTTCAGTCTCTTAGATCTAAGTGCTGCATTCAACACTGTCGATCGTTCTATTTTATTGGAACGTCTCCAACACTGGGTTGGCATCTCTGGTTCGGGTTTTAAAGTGGTTTTATTCTTATTTACAAGATAGATTTTTTTTTAGTGCAGCCATTGGCAAGTCACAGTCATCCTCTGTGAAGATGACCTGCAGGGGTACCTCAGGGCTCTGTCCTCGGACCACTCTTGTTCTCTCTCTACATGTTATCCCAGGGTCATGTCATCCGCAGGCACAATGTGAGCTTTCATTTCTATGCAGATGATACTCATTTGTATCTCTCTTTTAACCCAAATGTTTTTTTTTTTATCAAATTAATAAATGCAACAACTGCATCATTGACCTCAAATGTTGGACAGCCCAGCATTTCCTGCAGCTAATTATTATTGACCCTGGCACAGTTAATCCTTATACCTCAAACATCTGGGTTCTCTGTCCAAAAATAAAGTCCACAACTGCAAAAATCACTTTTGATAACCACCTCAGCTTGAACAAGCATGATTACACAGTTGTCCAGTCTTGTTTTTTGCAGCTCAGGAGACACTCCAAGATAAGTTCAGTTTCATCCAGTAGAAATCTAGAGACTGTCATAAATGTTTTTATTTCTTCTCGCCTGGACTATTGTAACTCTCTCTACACATGTCTGAGCCAACAGAGTCTACATAAATTACAGCTTGTCCAAAACACAGCAGCCAGACACCTCACCAAAACCAAAAACAGAGAGCACATTACTCCTATTTGTCTTCTTTTGGCATCCAGTAAATGTTAGAATTGATTTTCAGATATTATTGATGACTTTTAAAGGCCTGTTCTGGACTCACACCCAAGTCTCAGATCTTCTGCCACCATACGTCTTCAGCCAAGGCTCCGCTAGCCGTTCCACAATCTCGGCTGAGGACCTTTTCTGTTAGGGCCCCCGGTCTCTGGAACAACCTCCCTGAGGAGCTCAGACTAGCGAGCTCCTTATCCTCTTTTAACTCCAGTGAGCTCTGATAAACCTCCACACTCCTGCGGGCTTAAGAGGCACTCGGGCACTGTGACAGTAACCGAGGGTCCGTCCCAATACCCACACCTGCTGTAATTGCAAGTAGTCGAGTGGCTACTTGTGTGACGTTTTTTCAGTCACTTTCACAGTGGCTGAGTACCTGTTGAGACCATGGATGTTTTAAGGAGTAGGTTAAGAGCCGCAAGAGTGTGGAGGTTTATCAGATCTCACTGGAACACTCTTGATTAATAAGGACATCCCATCACATATTTTTCCTTCTATTCATGCAAAAATCCACCCAAAGTTTTCCCCGACTGTAAAGCTACTGAGGGGAACAATCAGAGTTCAAGAGGTTCAGCTGAAGACATCAGAGTTGGGAGAATTGTTCACTCGACGTGTAAGTAGAGCACAGATGAAATCTTTTCTATCCACTGGAACAATGACTGTCCTTGTGCAACATGCAGCTTATAGACCGCAGTGCTGGCGAGAGCAGGAAGCATGTGACACAATGGGCCTGAATTAGTACAGAACTATTTGATAATCCTCCTTCTTACATTCTGATTTATCACGTTTGTACAAAGCTGGAGGGGATATAATAATATGTTGTGATAAATAAATATGACAACATGCATCATATGGCAAAAACATAGATCCCAGAGAACACGTGTTGTTTTTGTTTACATGCATGAAACAACACAGGACACGATGAAACGACTTTAAACTCACAAACTGCTGCTTGATGTCGACATGCTGATTTTCTGAAACAAAACGTGCTCTTGTCTTCTGCCAGAATTATAAAATTTGTTCCTCTGAAGACGTTTGAATCGTTTTTTTTGTTGTTTGTTTTTTTACCATTTGCTGGTGTCAGATAAATGTTAGCACAACCAGGTTCAGACAAGGGATTAACTAATGATTACTTTAATTATCGATTAATCTGTTGATTATTATCTAGTCGTTTGCTCCGTAAAATGCCAGAAAATGATGAAAAAAGTCAATCACTGTTTCCTCATATGTCTTGTTTTGTCATTTATCGTTATAACACCGCTTATCGTGATATTTTCACCTACGATAACTGCAGCATGAAAATTTGATACCCGCAATAAACAAGCAAAACATGCTGTCTGGTCCCTTGTGGATCGTGTTTTGGACAATGAATTGTATTTTTGTGTGATAAGAACTTTGGTTATCAAACAGCTCAGTCTTTTCTCTCTGTGATCAGATGGTGCAGTGTGTGTGTGTGTGTGTGTGTGTGTAGATAACAGTGCGATGGAGCTGATAAAAGTGTGTTTGTTCCAGTTAGCGTGTGTGAAGCTCTGACTTTGTTCGCTGGTTTGAACAGGATGGAAAATCCAGTGGTTTGCCTCCAGCCATCAGTGTGTGTATGTGTGTGTATGTGTGTGTGTGTGTGTGTTTGTAATTCACTGGTTGCACACAGTAGATCTAGCTAGCGTGGAAAGTGTCTGTGTGTTTTCATTCATGTAACTCATTATGAGTGAATCAGAACTCTCTAAACTTACTTTCTCTTCAGTAACAACTCATCAACATGTGAGTGTTTTATGAAGCCTCCTCACGTCTTTCAGCTGAATCAGAATTCACAGTTTAGACTTTTATATCCTTTTTATGGAGTAGCTGACGCCACATCTCTGGCATTACTATCATATTCACTGGTCTGGTCTTTAATACGCACAAATTCTTAATTTGCTGAAAGACAAGAGACAAGAAGAGACCAACTGAGAGTTTTATAATAACAAGCTGATTAGTCACCTGGGTGTTTTAAAGCTAATTGGAGCGTATTTTGGTGTTTGTCACTCATTTGTCTCTGTAGAGCTGCCACCCCATAAAAAAAAAAGGGCAGATGATGTTATTTGGTGCTGGACACTTTTAAATGGACGTTGAAGAAGCAGGTCGGCAGGATGAGTATGTGCAAAAAAACTAAAGTGATGTTTGTATTGACAAAAATATGAATGAAACAGAGGTAGAAATGAACCCTGGGAAATCAAAGAAAGCAAGAACGAACAAAGTCTGCAGCCTCACAGCAGCAGCTCTTCCCTCCATCTCATTGGCCGGTGACTTTACCTGCTCAGCCTCACCTGACTGGAACGTAACTTCTACTCAGGTTATCAGTGTGAGCTAGACAGATACCAAGCCTTCAAAACATATGGAATTAACTTCATGAGATATGTTTCAGGGGCATTTTGGATCATTTCCAGGACATTTTTTTCAAATGATGGGAAATACTTCTATGTTTCTTCTACTCTATGTTGCATGATGCAACACTGAGTCATAATCCCAGTTACAGATTATAACTGTGTGAATATTTTTACCCATTTAATGTATATTTTATTTTCAGAAGTATCAACAACGCCTTCAGTAGTTTACTTCTTCAGCGTTTTCGTGCCACTACTGTTCCCCCACAGCAATTTTTTGGAGGAGGTGGCAGCATCAGCGCAGCGTCTCCTCCAGATGTGTCGGTCGCCATCCAGTCCATCCTCCAACCGGCAACCGTAGACCGTTTGACAGCTTTGGTAGCTTTTATAGACGCAGGCAGACCGGTAGAGGGTCAGGCGACTGTCCAGATTTCTACTGTACTTTCATTTCCAGCTGATTGTGATTCAGCTGGAAGTGTGACAGGTTCGCGAATTAAAAAACGCTCCATGTTGGTAACGTTACTGTTAGTAGCAGTCGCGGCTGCCTTACAACCTCGGAGCGGGAGGAGGGGGCGGGGGCTGTGCATCTACGGAAGCCTAGCTGTCCAAGCCATTTCTGAGTCGCACATTGAATACAGAGCAAAAGGTCTTTAAATGTTTATTTTACGAGGGCATTTAAAGGCCTCGTCATCCCAATCCAACGGCAATTTTACATTTTTTAGTGGCATTTTGCCCATCGCCCCCGTTAATTTCCGACTCTGACCTGTTGTCACTATCACTGATCAACCATCATTAAACTCTCAAAAAAGAAACAACAAAATATAACACTGTGGAACACAAACCACCCGAATGAAACCTGGATTCCATCATTTGTGTAACATGACTGATAGATTATCAGAAACCTCAGACTGAAATTAGTCACTTAATACACAAAACACTAGTGTTTACTGAAGCGTAATCTCCACCTTCAAATCACACAAATCTCCCACTGACGTTAAACCACGTGACTTTGTGCTACATAGTAAATTTATAAAACAACTTCAGCACAAAGTCAAGAGGTTGTGATATGTAGCACAACAAGCTAGTGAAGCTGTGAACAGAACCATGTTCCCGCACATGCTCAGTGGCGTCTGCCTTACACAGAACTACTCTCCGGAGACTGAAAACATGATGCCGTTTCTAAACAAACTAACGTGACCAAACTCTTCATAATGAAGGAACATGTCGCCCAGTGCAGCGATGAGGCTCACTGATGTGTTTTTAATAGTTTTTGGACAACGGCACAGAGGAATAAGATATATCAGGCTTTGGATACACACACAATACTTGTTAGTAGATCAATTCATTGTTGGTTTGGCTCCAAACATGAGATTTGTTGACAATAAGAAAATTATAGGAAATTTCCAGCTGGAAATCCTTTAAGCAGGATTTGATAAAAAATGTGTTATTGCTCTCCAAAAACCCCAAATTTGTTATTCCTTATAATTCCAAAATGTCTTGTGTCGATTTCCCTTCCTTGTTCTAAAGCATTTATCCTGTTCGGGTTCATAAAGAGCTGGAGTGAAATCTACTGAAGTACTGTACTTTTACAATTATAAGGTATTTGTACTTTACTTGAGTATTTCCATGTGGTGCGACTTTAAACTCCAACTCCACTACGTTTCAGAGTGAAATATTGTACTTTTTACTCCACATACACACATAAAATAACACATGATAAGCTTATAAATCACACCGCATTGTTAAAGATGAAATCAGTGTTTCCAAGACTTTTTGGCTTGTGGTATTTACATAAAATCAGTCTGTGTATTTGCGTCTCTTTGTCATGTTTCAGATGTCTATGAACTTTTTGCAGTTACACCAAAGAGACGTTTCCCCCTCATATGGTTTGAACTTCATTTTTCTTTATTTTTCTTCTTCTCTACTCAATCTATCATCTCAACACCCCTCAGATTTATCTTATGACCCTCACAAAGCAGTTCAAACTAGCTCCACCTCAAACAGCTACAACAGTACAACACTGCTTATTTACTCATCAGTATCAATATACTTTGTTAAATGTTTAATATATCGGTCACAGCCTGATTTTCTGCAAAACTAGTACTTTTACTTTAGTGCTTTAAGTAAATTTCTCTGGTATACTTCTTCACTTTTACTGAAGTAGGATTTTAGATGCAGGACTTTTCCTTGTAATGAAGTATTTTTATTAGTTTATGAGTACTTCTTCCACCACTGCAGAAAACCATTTACACTCACAATCACACCTACGGGCAGTTTAGTTCACATGTTGGGACTGTGGGAGGAAACTGGAAAACCCAGAGGAAACAAAACGCAGACCTAGAAATGTACAGCTCTTATAAAAAATGTGGTAATAACTGATCACATGACGGTAGTTAACGTACCTCCTCCTGCGGCGTCGGGGCGAACTCAGTGGAAGGTGGACGAGCGACGGACAGGACGGCGCCCGACAGGGAAACGTTGGACAGCCGCCTCTTCTTCACCCCGCTGCAGTTGTTGGGGATCTTGAACGCACACCGTTTGTGATAGTTCAGTCCACATCCTGCGGACGAGAAAAATCATTTCAACTGTTACGTCGTTTCTGTCGTTTATATTCTGTTTCTGACTTTAAAAACAAGCAGGAGCATCGCTGTAGCGTTAGCAACACATGAGCAGCTGAAAGTTGCTTTTGATTAGAATAGTTCATTGCATGTTTTAAGATGTTTTATACCGTCTTATGTATTTCATTTGCATTTTATCTGTTTTATCTATTTTACTGGTTCTATTACATTTTCCCCTTTTTTTTACTCCTGTTGTGCATTAGCCTCACATTGTTTTATGTTTACATTGTTCGGTATCATCATCAGTCATCTGTAAAGCACTGTGAATTGCAGTAAGCTGTGTGAAAGGTGCTATACTAATAAAGTTTGATTGATTGGTGATACCTCTCATGGTTTCTGGCTCAGTAACACGAGGTGCAGAGCTCAATCATGACTGAGAACATTTTAAACTCAAACTGAAACAGTTTTGAGTTACACAGTCATCATGTGTCATCTGATGCTTTAATGTTTCATTGTTAGTCAATAGTTTCGTTTTGAGTGTATTTTATTGTTGAGTTCTATGTATTTAAAGGCCTGTCTAGGGATGGGCACCGCAAACTACAACCGCAACTAATGATTATTTTCATTATCGATCGATCTGTCGATGTTTCATTGTTTCCCGAGGCCCGAGATGACGTCCAAAACCCAAAGATATTCAGTTTACGGTCATAGAGGACTAAAGAAACCACAAAATATTCACATTTGAGAAGCTGGAATCAAGAGAATTTAGACATTTTTTTCTTCAAAAATGACTCAGTTGGTGATTCATTTAATAGTTGACAACTAATGGATTAATTGTAGGGTTATACTTGTCCCTATACAAAGAAACATTGATTGATTGGATAGTTCTGGTATCAAACTGATTGATCAGTGAACAACACTGTAAAAACACTTCATACTCACTAACTATACTAACTAGACGCAGATAGAAGTGGCCGAGAATTTGAGCAAAAACTTTGTTTTAATCCTGAGGCTGCTGGACTCTGAACATACTGAGATATGAGGAGAAACTGGAGTTCCTGGGATGTTTAGAAATCAGTTAAACTCTAAAACCATGAGGATGTTTTCACACCTAATCTGTTTAGTTTGGTTCAATCAAACTCTGCGGACCAAACCATACACGGTGATGTCCTCACTTTCATTGTTTTGTCCAAGACTGCATGAAAAGGGGAGTCTCAGTTGGACAAAACGTGACCAAAATACATTAAAATAACAAAAAGTAAGGGCCGATATCTTCCATCTGTGAGGTAACTGGCACCATGATGCCCAGATTATCAGTCTGTGAAGTCAGGTACATGAATCCAAGAAAGCTCAGGTTGGGTTGATGAGGTTGTTTACCAAATTAGATGCTTATATTGTCTAAAAATATGATTTACAGCGATGACAAAAGCTTTCTTCTTCTTCCTCCATCATGTGTTTAATGTCCTTGTCTGGATTGAATAAACTCTTTTTTAACTGTTTCAACCTCCAAATGAGTTATATAAGCGGAAGCCGTATTTCTGCTCTTGACAGCCACTCGGTCGCTGAGAACATCAAGCGTCTCTTTTCTCTGCTTGGCATCACTACAGTTAAGACCGGCTCTGAGGTTTGTGAGTATCGGCTGAGATCAAGACTTGAAAAGACGAAGCTCTTTGAAAAATAGTCACAGGAAGTCACCGACTCAATGAAGACATCCTGCTGTACAGTCAACTGCAGCTTTGATTCAGGCCTGGAAAACCAGTGTGTGAAAATGCGTGTGTGTGTGTGTGTGTGTGTGTGTGTTGGACGTGTGCCTGGGCGCTCAGTTGAGGCGATGACTCGGTCCGCGTGGACGTGTCAGGGATCAAAGCCAGTCGAGGCCCTGCGCGCAAACCTCAGATAAAATAAAACTTTATCAAAACATGACATCACGCTGAATCTGTCCAGGAAGCTGAATGGAGGTCAAAACCGTATCATCTTTTTATAATGTTTAAAAAGATCAATATTCAGTTATTCGTCGTTACAAATTTCACTCAGCGGCGACGTGGAATGACGTGCTGCGCAGGTTGTTCAGTTCGCTTCCTATCCACAGTGTCTGTTATACTCGTTAAACTTTGATTCCTCTTACATCACCGCAGACGCACTGGCAGCAGACACCGCTTCCTCTCGTAACATTTAATTGACAGGAAGTTTTTCTGAATAGTTTTTAATACCCAGACATCCTGAAAATGTATTTCTGACGAGTTAATCGCCCTCTGATGTGCTGACACCTGTTAAACATGTCTGTCTGACTTTTAAACTGGGCTACGTTTCTATATTTATGTCGTTGATACGAGGCTTTTGCAGGCGATGAAAGTAACTGGATGTGTTAAGAGAAGCGGAGCGTTAATTTCAATAAAAGTTGCTCATCTGGCTCGTATGCTGAAAAAGTTCTTCAGGCATTTTTTTTTTGGGGGGCTCGTAGTGTTTGAACATTAGTGTCTGACTGAACCTGCTGACTCCACACACAAAATGATATCTTGATGCAGCTCTTCTAGACTTTTCATCAGACTTAATGACTCAAATTACGTAGATAAAAAGTGATAATTCTACTTTATGTTTATTATTGAGGTCGTATACTGGAGTGCGTTATATTGACTTATATTACTCATGTATGTTTATGGTGTGGACAAAATATTAGGAACACTTTTCAATATAATCACACTCCAGTACACCATCACCACCCACGACGATATCAATAATCATCAATTAATGGCGGAGCTGTTGTATCAGATTGCATTAGATTGCACAGGTGTTCCTAATAAAATGATCACTGAGTGTCTGACAGATTTGCCGTTTTGTTTTTTCGCTTCATTCATTCAGTCTGAAATTGTCTTCATGTTAAGTTTGGGACAAAAACTACAAAGACTGAACAGACCACACATGGAGATTGTTTCCAGCAGGGGTGCAACGCTTCTGAAACCGAGACTGAAACCGCAAAACAAATGTCCAGGTCTCCAGTCACGGTTCTGTCTTCTGTGTCACGGTCTCCCCTTGATCTACCTTTATAGTGTTCTTCAGTGTTTTTGATATTCCAAATTGTAGTTCCAAAAAAAAACAAGGTATGAACCAAACTGTGGATTTGGAGAACTGTTACACCCCTAGTTTCCACCGACTGGAAAAGATTTTTTTAGTCTTTGATAGTCAAAAAGGAGCAGAAACCACCTTAAGTAATCACACAGATACACTCATCACTGCTCTGTAACTACTGGAGATCCTGCAAATCCTGCAAGAACGCCACGTGTACTCTACTGTTTGTATGCAGTTTGCACAAGAAAGGTAAAAAAAAAAAAGAACAAAAAACACAGAAATTGGTTGAGATCCTGAACGGAGAAACTTGTTCTCAGATGCTTCCAGTGTGACTTAATTCTTTGATTTTAATGCGTTTAATATGTAATGTGACTGTAGGTGCGAACCACAGCCGCAGAGTCATCATAACATGACCTGAAACCTCAGCGATAACAGCGTCGGCATCGACTTACCTTCACATTTGAGGCCCTGGCGGACGAGCCCCCACAGCATCTCCCCGCAGTCATCGCAGAAAGCCGGGGCCTTGTAGGAGTGGACGTACAGCGTGTGAGGCCTGATCTGGAAGTCCTCGGCTGTGGCGAGAGCTGAAATGAGGAAACAAAGAGCCGACGTCAAATAACAAAAAGACAACATGGGACATTTCCCATCGTGAATGAGGAGAAGATACTTTTGTCAATACAGCCTTGACGTCCGTAGGGGTTTCTGGCACAACTTCACCTACTTCCAAGGTGCACGGAGAAGAGAAAAAAATCTAAAGAGGTCAAAACTTCAGCAACACTTGTAGCATATAGAACAACTGTATTGTTAGACCAACAGACCAGCTACTTTTCACTTGCTCATGTTGTATAAAACCACTAACCTCACTAACTCTGCTCGGACACTAGTCTGCCGTCTGTTCCTTTCTTGTGTTTTTTGCTGTAATCAGGAAGATTTTGTATTTACAAAAATATGGAGCTTTTTTTGGAAATCCACCTGGACCTTTTCATGAATAAAACACTGTAGGATTGTCATATTTTGTCCTATATTCTTCAAATATGAGGCAGGTATTCACTGGTATTTAGTTTACAGCCCCATACTGACCTCAACCTTTACAGAGAAAGACACAGGCAGATAAAACATCATTATTTTAGCCGGAAATCATTTGATCTGATCTGTTTCTGTATCACCTCGAGTGTGTCTGACACTTTCACACGAAACTTTGGGAGGTGTCCTCTAGGGCCAACTGACACTGGCGATACTGATATTAGGGAATAAAAAAATTCTGATACCACTACATCTGTGACAGGCCAATATCGGCTGACCGATGTATCGGTCGGGCTCTAGTGTCCTGTCTGAAAAGACATTTTATTTATGCATATAGTCACTGTTGTTCAGGAGCTACAGAAACTTTCATTTCTGTATTTACTTTGGTTGTGGTACATTTTAGGTTTTTGCTCCAAAATAAACCTCCTGGGACATACTTAACTGAGAAAATTAGGGATATCCCAATCAAGCTTTATTTCCCCATTTCCTTTTAAAAATACCTTGTTCAGATGAGATGATGATTCCAATCCTGCAGAGCAGCTACAGTCTGATTCAAGTTATTTAGTGTTGAAAAAATGATTGACTCAGTATTTCTAGAGAGAAGTTGAGTCTTTCTGAGTCAGTTGGAGCATCTAGCAGCCATCGATGGCACTTTAAAGTACTTTCACAATGGCCTCAGACTCAAGCTGTGGTAGTTGCTGTTTGTACTTGACGAATGGTTTTGTCATTAATTAACTTCCATACGATCAGATATCACTTTCCTCCCTCTGGCTGTTGTGGTTTTACAGGTGCTAAAAGCTGCCATTTACTGTTTTCACTGCAATATTTGTGTGTGAGACATCAGAGAGGTGACAGGTTTAAGCAGTTGGTATGACTGACTTGCAGCTGCAGAGGAGCAGAAAAGGGAAAAACAACGACAACAGACCTTTTCTAAAGCCTGTTTCTTTTTGTAGCCAGTTCTCCAGTGCCTCTTAGTGTCAGTCATGGTTGATAAGAGTTGTACGATCTCTCCTCTGTTATAATATATAATTAAACAAACAGAGATGTGCAGGGTTTTGCAGCAGCAGCAACAGCAGCAGCAGCAGCAGGAGGAGGAAGTGGTCTTGGGTTTGAGCTCGGTGCGGTTCAGGCTGCGACTCTGTTTTTCCTCCTCCAGCGTAATTTTAACCTGAGCGCTGCCGCTGCTTTGGGTGTTCAGCTGTGAAGGTGTCAGTTTTACGTTTTTTTTTACAGCTAAGCCTGTCGACACGACTCAGGAAATGACAATCCTATACACAATATTATGGTTGAAGCGTGCGGGGCGACACCGCGGCGGAGGAAACGAGATCTGGGCCGACCTCACCGTTCTTCCTCCGCTTAACAAGAGAGTTAGAAGCAGTTAGAAAACAAACAGTATAAAAAAGAAATATGCACTGCCAATGTGTAACATTAGATTCATGAGAAATGACTAATAATGCAAATATTCACAGTACTACTAATAGTGATAATAATAAAATGTGTTTCAAATTATACAATAAAACATCAATAAAACAAAATAAAAATTGCACAATTGTGATTTATTTACTAATTCTTTTAATCTTGATGTACAGGTGATTAATATTATTAGGTGCTAGAACTCTATAGTTTTGGTTCAGAGTGATATTATTCTTCCTTTTGTTCCCTAAAAGTGTCCAAGAAACGGTAAAAACTACAGCACCAAAACCTGGCAGACAGGTTCAAAGTCGCAGCTGCTTCAAGAGCAGATAAAGTTTTAAGGAGACTGTGACTAATCCAGTGGTGGAAGAATTATTCAGATCCTTTACTTAACTAAAAGTACCAATACAGCAATGTAAAAATACTCCATTACAAGTAAAAGTCCTGCATGAAAAACCCTACTGCAGTAAAAGTAAAGTACTGTATTATGAGCTTGATGTAGTTAAAGTATTGCAGTAAAAGTAGTGGTTTGGTCCCTCTGACTGATATATTATTATATATGACATCATTAGATTATTAATAGTGAAGCATCAGTGTTAGAGCAGCATGTTACTGTTGTAGCTGCTGGAGGTGGAGCTAGTTTACACTACTTTATATACAGTCAGCTAGTTTAGTCCAGTGGTTCCCAACCTAGGGGTCAGGCCCCTCCAAAGGGTCAGCAGATAAATCTGAGGGGTTGTGAGATGATTAATGGGAGAGGAAAGAAGAAAAAACAGAGTTCTGTATAAATTATTGATGATGAAATGTAGATTTGAATTGGGGTCCTGCTGTTAGAGTCAGGAGCTGGACATATGAAGATAACTGATTAATAATCAATAGAGTCATTTATTATAACAGTAATCATTAGTTTCTTACCGGAGAGCACCACCTCGACCAGGTCGCCCTCGTGGATCTCCTCTGGTGAGGTCAGACGCTGCAGGATGTTGTCCGAGTTCAGGTCATGGCGGAAGAGGAGGATCTTGTCGTACATCCCGAAAAATCCACATTCAGGGAACTGAGGAGGAAGAGGAGGAAGAGGATTCATATAGACTCAGAGAGAGAAGCTACTGCTACTCTTAAAAGGGACACGTTATGCACATTTCACAAACTGCCGTCATCTCATCAAGAAAGTAAGAAAAAGAAAAACATTGCGAATGAAGCATTTGAAGCGATTTACAGGCGGCATTTCTACATACTTCAGGTTTTGGAACTTTGACCGACATCATAACAGTATGTAAATAACAAAAAAATCACAAAAAAACTTGATATGTCCCCTTTAATGCCTACTGCTGAGAAGTAAGTGATTCAATGAATGAAAACTTTGCATCTATCAAGAAGCTGTGTGACTTCTGTTCTGAAATTCACCTTTTGTTTTGTGTATCCTGGACGTTACTCTACTGTGATATGATAAACATGATACACACATCGATCAGCCACGACATTAAAACCACCTGCCTACTATCGTGTAGGTCCTCGTTCCACCAAAACAGCTCTGACTTGTCACTGCAGGACTCCAAAAGAACTTTGAAGGTGTCCTCTGGTATCTGGCACCAAGATCCTTTAAGTCCTGTAAGTTGCAAGGTGGGGACTCCGTGGATCGGACTTGTTTTTCCAGCACATCCCACAGATGGTCGATCGGATTGAGATCTGGGGAATTTGAAGTCTTTGTCATGTTCCTCAAACCATTCCTGAACAAGGAACACATTATCCTGCTGAAAGTCGCCACTGCCATCATGGAGTACTGTTGCCATGAAGGGGTGTACTTGGTCTGCAACAATGTTTAGGAAGGTGGTTCACTACTGGGACCCACAGTTTCCCAGTAGAACATTGCCCAGAGCGTCACATTGCCTCTGCCGGCTTGCCTTCTTCCCATAGTGCATCTTGGTGCCATATCTTCCTCAGGTAAATGATGCACACGCACCCGGCCGTCCACATGATGTAAAAGAAACCGTGATTCATCAGACCAGGCCACCTTCTTCCATTGCTCCATGGTTCAGTTCTGACACTCATGTGCCCGTTGTAGGCACTTTCAGCGGTGGACAGTGGTCAGCGTGGACTCTCTGACTGGTCTGTGGCTACGCAGCCCCAAACACACACCTGTCTATCATAGCCAGCATTAACCTCTTCAGCAGTTGGTGCTACAGTAGCTCTTCTGAGGGATCGGACCAGATGGACTAACCTTGGTCCCCCATGGACCTGCCACAGGTTCACCGGTTGTCCTTCCTTGGACCACTTTTGGTAGGTACTGACCACTGCATACCGGGAAGACCCCAAAAGACCTGCGGCTTCGGAGATGCTCTGAGCCAGTCGTCTTGCCATCAGTTTGACCCTTGTCAAAGTCGCTCAGATCTTTACGCCTGCCCATTTTTCCTGCTTCCAACACATCAACTTCAAGAACTGACTGTTCACTTGCTGCCTAACATATCCGACCCCTTGACAGGTGCCATTTAAACGAGATAATCAGTGTTCGCCTGTCAGTGGTTTTAATGTTTTGGCTGATCAGTGTAGATATATTATTTAGCGTTTAATTGTATTTGTTTGTTTTACCTACCTTGTTGTTTTTGTATTTTGATTTATGTTGAGTGGCTACTGTAACACTTTAAATTCCCTTTGGGATTAAAACAGTACTCCAACCACCCACCAACCCATCCACCAACCCATCCACCCGCCTCCCAGAGCTTTAAATTTTGAGCTTTAAAAAGTCAATAAATCAATTAATTTACATCATATCTGATCTTTAGTTGAAAAAAAAACCATACACAAAAACATTTCAACCAACCAAAAACATAAGAGCATGAATAGTATGTTGCGTACAAAGATGGGAGTTTGACACTGAGGGCGGCGATAGAGACGTGATTTGGATCATATTCAAATCAAAAGGTCTTGATGTCCACTGTGAGGAGGAGGTTTTTGGAAGATTTTGGGAAATTTTCATGACTTCATCCAGCCCGGCCCTTAAGTTAACCATTACCTAACCTTTTCATATGAGGACCACATGATGTGTGATGAAACAGATTCAGAGAAATGCCACACTGGGAAACCACCAGCAGCAAAAAATCTGACTATTTTGACTGTGGTTACTGAATCAGTTTCCACTTAAGAAGCAACAAACCACCATTTACGGTCTGTTTTTAAAAATCTGATTTTCTGATTAAAAGCACTAGCGGCTGTTGTTGTTTTTTGTCTTTTTTTTTTTTTTTTTCTAAAGCACGAGGGTTTCCCAGCAGCTGCTGCAGAGCTCCGTTACTGTTTGTAAGGAACCTTAAATATCATGTGAGCTTAGATTCCAGTTTGTGTCACTGTCGTTGTCGGATGTAATGCCCCCTCCCCCCCTCTCTCTTTCTCTTCCTTCCAAACCAACAAACAAATTCAGACTGATCTTTACTATTTAGCAAAAAGAAATGTAAACTATGGGATCAGATAGTGGTCAATAAAAATTTTGTGCTCGCTGGAGGAAAACCAATCATTCCGCTGTATTACATACCGATGCTCTGTTTGATTCAGCTGTAAAGATGGGCTTAATTAACAATTAATCAATTAGTTGCCAACTTTTAAAAGTAATCACCAACTATTTTGATGATCGATTAATGATTTTGAGTCAATTTTTAAGAAAGAAATGTCCAAATTCTCTGATTCCAGCTCTTTAAATGTGCATATTTTCTGATTTCTCAAGTCCTCTATGACAGTAAACTGAATATGTTTGACTTGTGGACGTCATCTCAGGCTTTTGGGAAACAGTGATTGACATGACATGACATTACAGACAAAACAACTAATCTATTAATCAAGAAATTACTCGACAGATTAACTGATAATGAAAAGAATCGTTAGTTAACAGCCCTTAACTTTCAGTGTCACACATTGTGTTTGAACTTTAAGCTGAGAACTGAGTTTCACATGCGGTCTTTCGCTTTGAATCTGTAGGCAGGTGTACACAAAGATATTTCATTTTTCACTTGTGTAACATCACTGCTGATATGATTTGTTCACAAGTTTTTGGCCTCCAATGAATCTAGACAAAAACCTCACTAAAACCTCACTGATTCTTAAAACATATTAAACACTGTTGACACTGTTGCAGTATTATGGTACAGTGAGCGGTGTGTGAGTGGAGGATTTGGGGGTTCAGCATCGTCTGCAGCCTGCAGACAGGCAGGCGGAGCGGCTTCCTGCCCTGAGCTGCTCTCTCTCTCTCTCTCTCTCTGTTGTTAGCAGGATGTTAGCAGCGTGCAGGTAGCGTGCAGCATGGATCCTGCAGCGAACACCGACAGCAGGAAACCCAACCGACAGGTGACGAGGCACAAGCTGCACGGATATCATTAGACTTACCGCACACACACACACACACACACACACACACTCACAGTAAGTCTGTCATGAATTATGGCTGAGGTCCTGTTACTGACACCCTGCAGCAGGGGCGTACGTTTGGTTTCGACTTTGGTAGGGACATTTTTTTTTTTAAACAGTTATGTATGTGCACATGTTCTCTCTCTCTTTTCTCTTTCATGTGCACACACACGCACACACACACACACACATAAAAGCACATACACACAAAATGTTTACTTTTAGTGAATATGTATTTGCTGACTTGCCTGAAACCAGACTTATACCATGATTTATACATTTTATTTTATTCATATAAATCTGAAACCAAAATTAATATCTAACAATGACATTTCATAGACTGTCACAATAAAGTTACAAAAGTAAATGTATAAAAGTCTGCAGGTGCTGAAAGGTTTTCTGCAGCTCTGTGCTTGACTGATATCTTTGAATCACCTCCAAAACTTCTACTTTTTTATTTTATTTTTTTTCATTTTAACTCCTAAACTCTTGATTAGATCTTTCACTGTGACATCAGAGCTCGCCTGTCTGTGTGTCTCTGTGCTGAGGACAGGACGTGACGACAGGATTTTCATAATAAAATGATGCCTGACGTTCACAAACAGATCAGTTGGACAAGCTGCGGCTAATTTAGCTTGTAAATAATGTTCATGTCCTAATGACACTTGTGCAATAATAACTCTGCTCCTGATCTGCTCTTTGAAAAGGGAAGGATGGCATTAAATAGCAAATATCTCTCCCACTAATTTAAAAGAAGACGTCAGTGACACTTCGGTCTTTCTTTAAAAAGCACCTGAACCCACTTTGAGAGGCCTTTTCATCGACAGTAATTGAGTTTTTTAATTAAAAGGCAAGTCTGAGCATTGATCACAAATCAGCTAACAACACCTAACGCCTGAAATTTAAATATAATATCAGCTGACTGATGTATGTTTCGTCCAGTGAAGTCGTTTTCAGTTCTGTGAGGTATGAAACATTTAATCTATAAATAAATTCACATTCTCTACCTCACAACCTCTACTGCTGCTGCTGCTGCTGCTGCTGTTAGCCAACAATGCAACACAGTTTGAAGTTCATGATCAGGTCGAGTATCCCCCATCCGTCTCTTTGCTCTTTATCATAATAAACACACAAACCTGGCAATTCTGCACAGGTCTATATCTGTACGGACAATTCAGCAACCTGCAGTCATTAACCGTGTGGCTACACTTCAAACAAATAGATAACAGCAGACAGAGAAAGACTTGGAAACACAAGTCTGTTGTTAAAACTCCATCTAAAAGTCTCTAAACTAAACTGCACAATCAACCAGTTTGTTTGCTTCATGTACTGAAATCTCTCTAAATGGTGTCGTCTCACTGTCCGACCGCCAAAACCCAGATGCGAGAAGTTAATCGAAAATGTTAAAATGTTCGTTTGAGTTGCCTTCAGTTATTATTGTGAGCTCATAACAGTTAAGATGTTTGTTGCTCTCGGCCGACACGCTGCCCTTTAGGGCTGCGAACTGGGAGGGACCCACTGGTTCCAGAAGTGTTTTTCCCCAAACAGCCTGAGGTGAAGCCGACGTGGAAGTATCTTAAAGTGCCTCTGTCAAACGTTTCTTTAGATGACATCATATATCAGGTCCTTATCAAAGAAATGATTTTATGTTTAGTGCATTATAAGGCTGCTTTTCTTTTGTATACTAGTATTATTATATTATTGTACTGGAGTGCATTATATTGAAAAGTGTTCCTCATGTTTTGCTCTCTCATATTTATATAAATGTCATTGATTGTGCCCCCCCCCCCCCACCACCACCACCACCACCCACACTCCTGAAACCAAACGTAACCCTACAAACAACCAGTCCCACCAGTCAAACCACAAACATCTGTATGAAAGGAACAGCTGTGTAATAAAGGTTAAATAGTGGATCTTTTATCTTATTTATCTGATTTAAAGCACCGTCAGACTGGAATAAGACTTGTTTTCATATTTTTTTTCCCTTCTCTTAATTATTACAATATTTCTCTTTTGTTCTTTTTCTCCTTTTAGTTTATAAATAGAATTTTATTTTCTTTGGCAATTTCTTGTTAGCTTTGTGCAGAGATAAGAAGAGAAATCTGTTGATTGTTCTGTGTTATTTTTGTATTATTATTATTGATTAAAATAGTTCATTTGCATGTTGTCAGAAAACGAGACACTGCCTTTCAAGCTGCTCATCCTCAAATTAAATCCCAAATATAAAAAAAAAAAAATCAAAAGAAGCTGCTTCCGCTGAAGTTTTAAACCAACAAACGACTTTTTGTCTCTTTTGTTGTTGAAAAATGATGTTTAAAAGAAGTAATTAAAGAAAAACACACACTGGGACAAACAAATCTGTGTCTGCAGACATGAAACCACAACTGAGCAGGAAGCTGGAAAAAAAAAAAAAAAAAAAAGAGAAAAAAGAAAATCCTCCATGCGGACCGGGTGAGATCTGGACCAGAAGTTGAAAACACTTTTGTTCAGCTGCCACGACGACGCGTTTTTGGGACGGCGTCCAATCACGTTAGCGGAGGTCATCGGCCGCTGTGTTCGCTGAGGTGAGCAGAGAAACGACGCGCTAAGAGTTCTGTTAATGGACGGAGTGTGTGTTTAATACACACTGATCCCCTTTTTATGGTTAATCCTCCATTAACCGGGCTTAACCTTCCACACACACACACACACACACACACACACACACACACACACACACACTCTCTTTCATGTTCTCCAACTCTTCTCTCTCAACAAACTGAACCAGATTTCCAACGACTCCACAGCTTGATTCTTGTCAAAGTCGCAGAGGCCAAAACCTCCAGGCCCTGTCGTGACCTTTGACCCCCCCAGGCAGGAGCAGGAATAGGGCCGAGACATCTCCTCCTCTTGGTGCTAGGTCTTGTTTTTACTGAGGCAAGGGAGGGGTAGGATGGGGGGGGGGGGAGGCAGGGGGGGGGGGATCCACCACCTCTTAATCTGCGCAGCACTTATGCCATTATCAGAGACTAAGTGTTCATGGAGCCCAATAATCCTGGTTCTCGCTCAGCATCCGGTCCACAAACACACAAAAAAAAACACACACTGCAACTGCTTCATGAAGTTTATGTTAAAGCAGGATTTATACTTTTACTTTATGTGCCAATTTGTTGCATTTTACAACATACCTGGTATGTAAAGGAGGGAAAAAACTTCAAAAATACTGTTTGTAAAGCTTCTCGGAGCAGGAAATCACTCACTAACTGGCCAAAAAAATGCATCTCAGTGATGCAGTTTTTGGTTCTGTTTTTAAGACGAGGAGTAAAAGCATCTTATCAACTTTCTTAATTTAGGAAATCACTCACATCTCGGTGAGTATTTAGGAGTTTTAACCTGTTAGGAGTTTCCAGGAGACGCGTTCAGGCAGAGATATTCAGCGAGACGTAAGAAAAACCGAAAAACTGTTGTAACGTGGAACATGCAGCTTTAATTGTGCTTATACGGATGTTGTGCATGTGACTAAAACTAATACGAACACAATCATATCTGGATCTCATCTTCATTACAACAGGTGAAATACTTTTATAGGGTTTTGAATCTTTTTATTTATTAAGGCAAAGAGACACTGTTCACACGGTGGATTTCCCGAGACTGTGTGACATTATAGAAATAATGTCACACAGTCATAACGATTGGACGTTGGAGGAGAAGATGCACCAGTGCACGGTTAGCAACTGTGCAACATGTGCAAGACGCTGCAATATGATGGGAATTATGAACTGATGTGGTTTAACAGGTTACACAGATGAGTCAAATCAGGCTTAACTACTATTTTAATTTACTTTATAAGCTACATTTTCTTTAATCCATGTGAGTAGGTTTGTTTACAGTCTATGAAGGCTGAACGGTGCGTATATATCTGCAGTAAATAAATTATTATTTATTAACAACTATAATAATCCAGTTGTAGCAGCTGTAACATTCAAAACATGATGCGTTCAACCTTTAATTTATAAGTTATTGATTTGTACTTTGTATCAGACGACAAAATTGTTGGAGGAGGAAAAAATATCAGAAACAGTTTTGACAACTTAGTGATTTTCTCGCCGTATTTGGCGACATTTCAGACTCTCTTAGTAACTTTTTAAAAGAAAAAAAAAGCAACTAGCGACAAGTTTTTTAGCAGAACTTAACTCTTCTCCTTAAAAAGAGTCAGTGAACGAGCGCTAATGTGTTCAGTGGACCAATCATCAGCCAGACGGAGATGAGAATGAGCTCATTGTTTAACCCTTTAACTCTTTGTTTTTTATTCAAAATGATTTAACTTCACTATTTAACAACAGTGAGTAACAGTAGTGAGTTTATTCCAGCGTCTGGATCACTATTGCAACACATCTTTCTATATCCAACAGCCTGCATAAAATAGTTTTAGATTTACATTCATATTGAGGACATAGCTGCTTAAAAAAAGCTAAAAAAAAAAAAAAAAAAAAAGCTAAAAAGCTAACGAGTTTCAGTCAAAAGTTTGGACTTAAATGAGAAAATGTGTCCAAATCTTTGACTGATACTGTAGATAGTTTGTCAGTTTTTACTTCATTTTCTTAGATTTTTTTAAAATCTTGTATATTTAATTACTTTTTGATGTCACAGATATGCAAATTAGCGTGTGATGTCATCAAGGGACGTTCAAGGCTTTAGCTGCTTCCCACTGAAAACAGTTTGGCAACATTGGAAATCATTTAGACACAGCTGACTGAAGGAACACTTTCACAGTTCCTCCATTTTTTTGTCACATGACAACATAAACATCATGCATCTTTTTTTTTTTTTATATCAACTGACAAACAGCAGGTTATCATTTGGTGTTTTTTCTTTTTTTCACACAGCATTTTATAAAAAAACACTGGGCAGCGATGTCAAGAGCACAAACAGATAAAGCAGCCGCTGTCTTCCGCTGCTTAAAGCCCAGAGCCTTTCAGCTCCAATAAAACTCTCCAACTCTTTCACAGCAGGCGGGCAATTAGCCGGGAACGACGGCGCAGGAACGGCCCGATGGGAAATATTAAAAGGTAAACACCGCCGCGCTGCCTGTTTTCCCTGCATCCGCTCGCTCCGTCACCTCGCTCAGGAAACAACAGGAAGCGGCGCTGAGTGGGTCAGGGTTGTCAGAGCGTGTGGGAGTTTCATTCATCCACTTATTAAAAAAGGCTGAAATCAGTGCTGAAAGCAACAAATGAAAAAAAAACTGCACACACCTGAAGCTGAAAGTGCTTTTCATCATTAAGGACGAGTGTGTATTTTTACACTCGGCGAGGTTTTAATGGCTTTTTAGGGTCGTGGAAAAAGAGAAAAGTCATAAAAGACAATTAAATACTTCATTCCTTCTCTTTTCTGGTGTTTCTAGAGAATAAATTAAACTACTGCGGCTTTCACTGCAAGTCTGTGGAGCCCAGTAAGAGCAGTGAAAACATCATTTGCTCAAATTTGTATTTTATGACCTCATTATACTGATTTCATTCCCATGAATTGGTCATTTATACCCTTCAGTTACTGTCAATTTGTTTTACTTGTGTTCCAAAACAAGCCACAGTGCTCCTTTTGTAACCTTTATTAAACAAATCGAAACTTATCAAGTAATTTCTGTTCTCGTAAAAGCCTAATAGAAATGTCCTGAAACTATCAACGACGACATGAAACTATATTCTTGAAAATAATGATCTGCACTGAAAACAAACAGACATATCTACAAAAATAAGACTTTAAATCTGCTCTAATCAATATTTTTAGGTTAACAATTTATCCAAAAAAAAAAGTAATATCATGTGACTGTAGTTCCCCTCAGTTTTTCAGAGCTTTTTAGGCCTTTTTCTAATCGTTTCTTTAGTTTGTTTTACAACCTGCAACTTAACTGTACACTACCTCCAAATAAATGCTTGTGTTGCTGCGCATCAACAGTAAATCGCTGCCATAACAACTTTATAAGGTGATAATACATCACAGCTGTTTCTGCTGCTCCCAAGTAATACAAAAATGAATTGATGTAAGCTTGTAGAAATAACAACGCAATTATGGAGAACAATAGCTTAACAAGGATTTTATGCACATTTTCAGGTCTATATTTTTATATCTGGATTATCTTTGCATGATTTACAGTTAAAAACTCCTTATTTATCTTATACTGGCTTTTTATGCAGCCCCTCGGTTCAGCCTCTGTCTGAAACAGGCTGCTCCTGTCTCTTTAAGGCCCCCACTCTGTTCTGATTGGTCAGCTTCCTCCGGCTCTGCTGACTATGTAAACAAACTATAGTAGCAAGATTTGACTTCTTGTTCTTGTTCTTCACTCTGAGTAGTAACTTCTCAAATACGTGATGGGAGTTGAAACAGATCTGAAATACGAGAGCGGACACGTGAACAACTTCAGGAACAAAGACTACATAACGGACGGCCGTTGAGAGGAGGAAGTAGAGGTTACTTTGCAAACGAAGCGTTCGGAGCAGGCTGAGTTCCTGATTTTTGACTCGCTGGCAGCATTTTTACATACGTTCACCTCAAGTTTTGGAACTTTGACCAGTATGTAAATAACAGAAAATCACTAAAAGCATAATATATCCCCTTTAAGTCATAACTACATTTAACCATATTAGTGCCTTGATATGCTTGTTTATCTATAATTAATGACCAGCACACACACACACATACTGTGCTTTTATGTTCTACATCTGTCACTGTGACCACAACAACATCCTCCCTCCTCAGATACATCAGTGTGTGTGTGTGTGTGTGTGTGTGTGTGTGTGTGTTAAATGACCTCATTGTTTCCTCCTGGCTTCATTCAACAGCAGAATGACCACAATGACAAACAAAAGCTGAGAGTTACAGCGGGTATGATTATTGAAATACGACATCACGGCTTTAAATGTCACAACTATTTTAATAAGTTAACAAGGCAAGTTAACGTCTTTTGTTACGGAAGATAAAACATGTCTGCAAAGTTTTCATTAAGACGTAATTCTGTTGAGGAAGATGAATGTAGACCTTCCTCTCAGCACTGACTCAATTACATATTGGAAATGGAGAAAGTAGGCTCGGTGACATATTCGATATATCTAAACCAAGCCATGTTTGCACGGTTAAATGTTTACATTATGTTTTTCTATTTTTATCTTAATAAATTATGTTCTAAAGTTTAACTAATGAACTCTCTGGTTTATTCAGGCTTCAGTCATTAACAGGATACTCAACATGAATCTGTCTGTTAGTGAAAATGATCTTAAAAAACTTCATCATGTCAAAATAACAAACACTATTCTCCTTTAAAGCAGCTACAAGGAGTTTTTAACCCTTTATGAAACAGCTGATGACAGACCGTTGTGTCCTCTACTTAAGATGTCAACCAACCTGACAATTTGGATGCAAATGAGCGTCAGATATCCTGGTTAGATTTGACCAGTTAGACGGAACAAAGTAAACATTAAACCCCAACTCATTTCCTGTTTCTGAGCAGATGACATCAGCGATGTCGACGGAAACTAACTCACTTCCTGGTTCTTATCGCAACAACAGGTACAGTGGAAGCAGGTGGGGGGGGGGGGGGGGGGGGGGGGGGGTGAAAGGTCAGTTTTATTTTCATTATACATTAACAGCTGCTGTCAGTTGGATGTATTTTAAAAGTGACTTTTGCACTCCTGTGATATACAAACGCAGGGACGTTTATTATGCCCTTATCTAATATGAAGTATTAAAACTCAGGTATCAGGACAAGTATCTAAAATTTTCAAACAACGCCCAACAGTAATCTCTACACCTGAGGAGGAAGGAGGAATTAGTTTCTTATCATTCAACATTTGTTTAAGTCCGACTGTCACTCTGTCAGCAGTCAAAAATAATGTCAACGTCTCTTTTAAATGTGCTGGTCACTTTTTATGATTGAAGAAGGAAAAAAAGATCTTTGGAAAAATATCAGAAATGCTCCTTTTTTGTCTCAGGAGTGTGTCGGTGTCTGTAGGCGGGTTTTCATCCACCCTGTTTTATGCACTTTTTCAATTTGCACATTTAAAAAATAAAAACGTGTATAGAACTTCTGGGAATTTGAAAAAAGGTGGAAAAGTTTCTATAAAAGCAAAATGTGACAAAGTGCAATGGAAACAGATTTAGTGAATAAATGACGACGTACAGGAAGCATGTGACTTAAACGTTCATAAGCTCTTCTCTTCGTCTCTTCTTCAATACGTGTCTGTATAACTGACACAGAGCTGTTATCAAAAAACATCCTCAAGATTCTCCATTTCCACTGTCCATCATGCTCTCTGTCACCAGGATGTGTATCACATTTTCTATCACTTCAGCTTTGACTGTCGTTCTATCAATGACATCGACACGTCACGCCATCTTCTTGTTTTTGTGGTTTACAGCACTCGACAGGAGAATCAGCGCCACCGACTGTTTACTTCGATGTGCTCAACAATTAATATTCACAAAACAGTAGTGGATGGAACACGTTTAATTTGATTTATTGATTTTGTGAAATTTGGGTCAAAATTTGTGCTACACTTGGATAGAAACCTGACATGTGTTTGATTGACAGCAGCTGGCAGGATGAGTGTCGGCGTTACACCGTAGAGAACGAGTAAACAGTGTTGTTAGCAGCTAACGGGTCCAAAATGACAGGTACGTTAACATGCTGGGTTTTTATTTTGTTTGTTTGTTTTTTATTGTTGGGATATAACATAACAAAAAGACATAGGAACATAAGACAAGGCAGTTGGACGGTGTCAGAACATACAGACATTAAGACAAGACAGCGAAACAGCTGATATGAACTGGGAGGCTGAGTTTAACGAGTTGTGTTAGTGTTTGTGACGTGACGTGTCGGGTTCAGTAAATCATGTTTATGAGGGGTTGACTAATGAGTAACAACAAAGAAACAAGGTAGAGAGAATAATAAATAATAATAATGAAAGTGGAAGTTGCAGGCGATTCGAGTCTTGTGAGGTTGTAATTTACAACGTTAGCGGTGCACTTTTCCCCAGTGAATGTTTGTTTGGCAGCTCGTTCAACAAGCTAAGGTCCAGGACAAGACGTGTGTTCATGTTTGTATGCATGTTAGATAAGAAGGAGACTTTAGCAGGGAAGCTAATGTTGGTTGTTGTTCAGATCTGTGGTTCTTGTGTTGTGGAGCAGGATGCAATCAGGCTTAGTGTGACCGTCTGCTCTGCTTATGATAGTAGGACTGTGTTATTGCTTTATGCAAAGATTTAATTGGCTTTGATTGGCTGCTGTGAGTTAAATGAATTATTACACCATCACATAAGAGGAAACAAAATTAGTTCTTGCATCAAACAACTCGTGAAAAATGTTTCTGAAAAAGTTTTTTTCATCTACTTCAACACAGTTTTCCCTGTAACCTCTAGTGGCCGTTAGAGGAACTGCACCTGCGTAGATGAGCATTTATTCATTCACCTCAACAGTTTGGAGGAATAAAACCAGGTCAGGTTACAGAACTTAAAGAGAAGCTGTAACAGGATTAAAAGTGTTTTTTAGACGGCAGCTGTGTGTGACGTTCAGGATCAGAGCTCAGATGTAAATGTGGTGTTTTACCGAGGACGGTTTTATTAAATGAGACGACAAATGGAGTCTGTAAAGTTAAGCCGGGATTTTAAAAAGTTTGCATAAGAGTCAGACAGATGTTAATGTTCGTTAATTCAAACGTGTTACATAAAAGAAAATTAATGACGGGATTAAAACCTCTTCACTTACCATTAAATAACATCAAAACAACCTCATACTATTGTTAAATCTAGGTTAGCTTAGCGGTCCTTTTAATTCATATTTTTATCATTGTCATTAATATAATCCAGTTTCATGTATTCTTGATGGTTTGAACTGCAGTTAAAATGGGTTTTATGACCACAATTTCCTTTTTTTGTCGAGTACATTTCAATTTTTTACTGCTAATCACTTGTTTCTTGTTGTAAGGAAGACAATCATACGTGATATTAGTGTAAAACATCCTAATCAATACAAAAACATATAAGTTGTACACATTGAACAGACACAGAAATGAACAGGTAGGAGAAAGAAAGCGAAATAATGATAATTTGCCAAATGTAGTACATAAAAAAGACTAACTATAATACTTAATTAATGTTGTTTTTAGTAATTGTTTGATAAAAAAAACTAATTAAGCTAATAAATCATCTGCTTTTCACCATTTTCAAACTATTTGGAGGATGTTTGATCACTTATTGATCAGGTTGTTTAGTTATTCAGTTAATCGAGTAGAGAGAAGGTGGAAGAGGAAGACAGAAAGAAAGAAACGAACCCGTTCACCGGGTGTCCTTGTAAACTTACATCAGACACTAATGGCTGCTGTCAGATGAAAATATCACATCTCCATAAAATGTCCGGAAACATTTGATGTCCTCCAGAGAAAAACAAAGACTTAAGTTTCAGAAAATGACCAAAAACATCATGTATTTATGTTAAAATGACAAAGTCCTCTAGCAGCTCTTCTGTGTTAAATGACTTTAACTCGTGAGATTGTTTCATCATCGATTCATCTCAGGATTATTTTTCAGATTAATTGCTTTGTCTGTAAAATGTCAGTAAATACTTAATTATAGCCGTTATAACTTCCTTCAGTCCAAGCCGCCATCTTCGTGTCTTTTATTGTCTGATCAACAGTCATCATGTATGACACAGAAAATCATTAAATTATCACTTAAATGATTATATGATTATCAAAATAGTTGCCGATTATTTTCTGTCAATCAACTAATCGATTAATTGACGAATCGTTGCAGTTCTAACCGACAGTCAACGATTTTCTTTGAACCATAACCAGGTAACCAGAAAGTTTTTATGCTTATTTTCATCATATATTAATCTTTTATTTTTCTTGATTAATCAATTAGTCGTTTATAGTGAAAACTGTCAATAAATGTTTCCCAAAGCCCAAGATGCAACTCAAAATGTTTTGTTTTGTCCACAACCCAAAGACATTCAGTTTACTGTCATAGACAACTAAAGAAACCAAAAAATATTCACATGTGAGAAGCTGTAATTTTAGCATTTTCTCTTCTCAAAACAATTAATCAATCATCAAAATAGTTATATATTTATATATATTTGTGTAGTAAATGTAATGTAAGTGTAGATGTAAGTTTGAGGATTTTAACGAGATCATTTCTTATAACTTCTTTTTTGTTTTTTTTGGAAAAACCATATTAGATGCAATTTATTATTCAAAGTAGAGCATCTTCAGATCTTAAAACATGTCTGGAAGGGATTTCTTTAACCACAGCAGTGTCATATCAGAAAAACAGCTTTTTTTTGTAATTAATTTTAGTTTTAATGGTTTTGGAAGACAAACAAATGACGTCAGATCATAAAACGCTGGTCTGGAAGTTACAAACAAAATATTACGTTCTTTTTTTGGGGTTCAGTTTTAATAATGTAATTTTAATGTATCCGACGTGTCATTTGAGCCATTAAACAAACTGAATAGCTGATTTGTTTTTCGTTGTATTTCTCTCTATTTGCTCTTGATATGAGTGATGTTTGACTCTGGTGTTTTGGGTAAAAACGAAATTAACACACATATATACGAATAAAACCCTTCAATTGATGTTAAAAACGATGAAAGCTGGAATCACAAGGTTTCATGTGACATTTGCAGAGCATTTAAAAAGCTCCGTAGGCGGGTCGAGCTCCGTCTCTCTCTCTCTCTCAGTCTCTCTTCACCATCACTCACTTCTCCACCTGAACCACCACCTGGCCTTGGTAGCCATGGAAACCAGCACAGCTAATGGGAGAAAGGGAGTGGAGGACAAGTGTCCCTCAGGTTGCCGTAGCAACAGATACAGATGCTGTTTTTCATGTTTTAAATGATGGCTTTTTATTTACAGATATTTTATCTGTTATGTCTTAATTTGCTCTCGATGTCGTTCATGTTTTTTTTTTTATCTTCTTGTTATTTTTTTATGCCTTCCTGTTCACAGTAAAGCTGCTTTTATAGAAATGGCACTTTGTGTATTTTTTCATCATATGTTGAACATATTTTACTTCATCTACTATTTAAAAAAAAAGAAAAAAAAATTGTAAATGACACCAGAGTTGATTTTTTTTTAGATTTTTGTCACATTTTAACATTTGCATGAATCTGCTCCCCATATTTTAAGTTCCATAAATGAGCTAAACTTTTACTTTAAATGACATAATAGTATTTTTTTCAACACTAGAATGATTATTTTCACTACACTATCAAATTTCTTTCTCACCAGCATAGACTCTGTGAATCCTTCGCCTTGTTTTGCTTCATTTCTTTCAGACAGTCAGAAATGTTTCTCACACTCTTTCAGCCATACAGAGAAGTTCCAGATGACTCTATTTTCTCCATCAGCTCCTTACTCTGACTGATGAAGTCTTACATGAGAGGGATTTTCCGTATTTTGTGTTTTTGTCTGGGTGATGTCATGTTCATCAGAGCACAAATCAGAGTTTAGCAATATTTTCATTTCACAATATCTGACAACAACAGCTGGTGGGTTTTGTTTGATCACTGTCAATTAAATCTGATCAAACCGCACTCACACGATCCTGAAGAAGCAGATTAGTTTTTGAGAATTTTCCCAAACTTTAACTTTGATTGCTACATGTTTGGTCTGGAATATTTAAGCTTATCAAGAAATAAATAAGATTAGATTTAAATAAGTCCTTTTTTTTGGTCCTGTTTATATAGATTTTTTATGTATTGATATTTTAATTGTGCCTAATAATCTTAACTTTCACTAGTGTTGTTTGTTCAACCGTTTATTCTTTTATTGTTGTTCCATTTACTATAATCAAGATCTTGTTATAGTCTACGTCTACGTATTATTCAATGTTTAATTCAATTCTGTATTTTCATATCAAGAACACGTTTCTATTTAGCATTATAAGCACTACATAAACATTAACAAATATTTATAACACACTGGTCATAAGCAGATATAAGGACATCATTATAACTTCTCCTATGAAGACATATTTTATATTATTACAACTGTGTTTTACTGTATTGTCATTCATGTGTGTTTATACAGCAGCCTGGGTGCCAACAGGAGGAGTTATAGTTGTTGATAAGTACATTATCCCTAACTCTAACCCTAACCCTAATGCCCTGATGCCCTAACCCTAACCCTAATGCCCTAACCCTAACCCTAACCCTAACGCCCTGATGCCCTAACCCTAACTAACGCCAGATACCCTAACCCTAACTCTAATATATCTGCTGACAACTACAGTAAAGTGTGTTATAAACCATTTAAATGTCTGTATATTGCCTATAAGGGCTAAATCGGGGGTGGATCAAGTCTGTCTACTGTGAAGCAGAAGTCAAAGTGTAAATAAACGGATGAGCTCAACACTGTCTCTCTGACATCTAAAAAATGTCCCTTTGATAAACAGTGCAGCCATAAAAAAAACTGTCCATCATTGACTTAATAAAACACAAAAGACACTTTTTAAATAACATGAGTCGGGGAGACACTGATTAGACGAGACGCTGATGATGTGCGGAGACAAGAAGCTAAACTCTGGAGATGTTTTAGAGGCTTGTATTGTCTCACGCTGACAAACTGCCGTCTTCTCTCTATGTTTCTCTCTCGTTCTCTCAGATTCCAGGTTCATGACATCACCGCCGACGAGCGCTGGCTGTTTGGACAATCAAGGACACTCGGCTGCTCTTCTTCACTGATTCTTTGCCAAAACTTAAGTTTCTATGAGCCCAAAAAATTAAAAGTTCAACTAACAGAACAAAGAGAAATGACACAGAAAATTAGCCGAGATTATGTTTTTTTTCCTTATTTCACACAGATGTAGCAGTAAAGACATAAAGTCAAGTTCAGTTTCGCTGCTTGATTTATGTTTCCTGAGGGGTAAAAAAATGCAGCAGCAAAATGACAAAGTGAGAAATTATGACATGCATTAATCACTGTAACGTTCAAATCCAAAAGGAGAATAAGTGTTTATCTTTGGATATTAAAACGTTCCCAAAGGAAGAAAATGGAATCACAAGAACTTATGGGAATTTTGTTGGTTTATACAAAAATATGGAAATTAAGCAAATCTGGCAAACAAATATGTAAATGAAGAACACAAGAATAAAGTCTCTTTTTCATGAAAACATGCTAAACTGCAAAGGTGGCTGATTTAAACATGTACATAGAATTATATATTTTCAGAGCTACCTAACTGAGTGTTTTGAGCTTGCATTGCACTTTTTTTCATACCAACTGTAACATATTTCAAAAGCAGCAAGAATAGCTATTTTTCTCCTAAAGTGTTTTCATTGTGCAGGTTACTGTCACTCAGCTCAAGACAATCCTTCAAATAAATGAGAAAAACTCACTGAAAATAGATCTTACAGGAAGATTTTCATTTGTTTCAAGATGTAAATATTTAGATTATTATTTAGATGGATTTTTGTCCACTTGATGCCTTTAACATATTATCAAATGATAAAGTTCTGGCTAATTTGTTAATAAATGCTTACACATCCAGCAGATCCAGAGCAGTAAAAATGCTGTAAAACCAAAACTAAGAGCTAAAAGAGGTTAAAAAAGCTCTGCAAAGCTGCAGAGTTGGTGGTTATTCTCTGTGGGTTCGTCAGACGCACTTTGAGTCGATGCTGATATCAAAAATATTGAGCAAAGAGTTTCATTACACAATCCGTGACGGGACTGTGAGAGTGTGTGTACGGAGGGGGTGGTCAATGTGGCGACCTACAGGGGAGGGGAACTTCCCTACTTCCCTACCAACCCCCCTTCCTCACACACACACACACACACACACACACACACACACACACACACACACAGGAGTGACATAACAGCCGTAAATCAGACCTCAGGCTTCCATCCACCCACAGACGGAGCTCACAGCTCCATGATGTCGACACAAAAGCAGGAAAAAGAACATTCCAGTGCTGATGTCATTTTGTAGGCTGACCTGGAATAATTTCGTTCCGCCGTGTCCTCCATCTTACGAGTTATGGATGCGTTAAGATCACCAGGTAACTGTGATGTTCACACATGCTGTGTAGTGTCTGTAGATCAAACAACTTCTGAGCAGAATGTTAACAGGATGAAGAGTCTACAGCCGTGCTAGCATCTCTGTGAGGCTGCACAGGCACAGCAGTGCTTTGAACTAAACACATGCTAACAATGACAATGCTAACACACTGACGTTTAGCAGGTATGTTACCATGTTCGTAGGGTTTTCTCAAACCTATAGTTGGTTAGTTCTGGTCTGAATCAGTGGATGAGTTGGTAAAATTGGTTCAGTTTCTTTTCAAAATCCAAGCGAACCAAAATGCATCACTAACAGCCAGGTGAGTTTGTTCTCTCCTCTCATTGGTCAGATGTGTCTGGGGCTGGAGCAAGAGCGTAAACACAGGAAGAACACCTGAAGAAGGTCCACTAGCCAAATATTACTACATACTAAATAATGTACTACATTGCACTAGTCCAGGTCGGACTTCAATTCACTCTGCTGCTACCTGCCAGCAACTGATAAATTCAGTCATCCGCATCCCAACATGCAAAGCTCACCTGGCTACGGGAGCCGTTTAGCCCAAACTCGCTGAGTACGCCTGGTAGTTAGGTCAGATGGAGGCGGATCACGTTCCCACCATAAACGAACCACTCCAGAGTTTGTTTGTGAGCAGATCGAGACCACCTCCTCTGAAGAGTCTTTATGCAGTTGTTTTTGTCGGAGTAGGATTGCAGTGTTCAGATCTGCCCGAATGAATCGTACCGAGGAGGAAAACCAACCAGAGTCTGATTCAACTAGACTAAAAAGTGCAGGTGTGAAACAACCCTTAGTTTAGCGTGTTAGCATGCTAAACACAAAGTGGCAAACTATTGAGATATTTCACTCCAAACCACAATTATCAACCTCATAGTGGCGCTGGAGGAAAAGTCACCAAACTCATTGGGATTCATCTTCTGATCATGAATGTCTGTATTAAATTTCATGGCAATCCATCCAGTTTATTAGCCACATGATTATATTCAGCTGCCAGTCTTCCACCTCCACCTGCACAGCATCTCCGTTCAGCCCACTGATGTGTTGTATCCGCTGCGGCAACAAGTGTCATTGGGTCCTCCAGCAGGAATCTATGGAAGACCGGAGTTTATTTCCTATCCATTCATTATTCTATGGGATGTAAGTATTTAAACCCAGAAAGACTTGTCTAAGTAGGCTAACTGCATATTAAACACACAGTGTTGTAGGCTGGACGATGTCGTACATGCTACAATGACCTCTGTCACTACAAGGTAGCACAGGATGCTAGCTTGTTTTCCTTTGTCCTTAACTGCATTTCCTCTAATGACCACTAAAAGCTGCTCCAAAACAAACTGATTGTATTGAAGTGAATGGGAAAAAACCCAAATTCTCAAAAAAATTTGGCCACTAAAGTTACTTCTAAAGTGCTTTTTGGTGTGAATTTTAAATATGAAAAAGGTTTACAGAGTTCAGAGACTCTCTTAGCTCTTTTAGCCCAAAATACATGACAACATTTTACCTGCCAGGTTGTAATTGTTCATACACATTGAGAACAGTCCGCAGCACTGAAAACCAAACTGAACCCCCCCTCAAGCTGCTTCTCCAACACTACACACAGCTGTGAAACAGGAAGTGAAGAGTGCTGACACAGCAACACCAACCAGGAAGAGACATTCTCTGTGAAAAGTCTTTTCCTCCACTGAGCTTGTAAACACAGAGTGTGACAAGAGATGACAAGTGAAAGTATGTGGATGGTGATGATGATGGTCAGATTGTCCAACACTTTACTTTTGGCTTTAATAACCTCATGACCTTAGCTCCACCCTCTGGACAAACTCTACATTTTTAGCATAACAACAGCTTAAATGACCAGTTTGTTCTTTGTTATGTCCAAAACACTCATATTGTGGGATGAAAAGGGCCATAAAAGGTTTAGATGTTCTGAAAATCTGATGACTTTGATGGCAAAAAATCCACTAAATCCCAAAAGATTTCTATTCATGCAGGAAACTCTCCACTGACACCCCGAATACTACAAGAGAGAGATGTGCTGATACAATATGGAAATTTTAATTTTTACCATTGTCTTTTTGTAGGCTATGTTCACATCATATGCTGAAGTGGCCCAAATCCAATTTTTTTTTGCCTCCAGCTGACTCAGATCTTATTTTTCAGCACATGCATGAGGAACAACGCCAGGCCTTGAAGCTTATTTGACATAGTGGCCAAACTGTGTAATTACAACTTCCATCATGTGATGTACATTGGCCCAAAAAGCATTCTTTGGAAAAGGTGCAGCTGTAAAACGGTGAATACATTTTTCTAAGCAAAATGTCTCATTTTATTATCAAAGAATTTGATCCATTTGGTCCAATAACATCTGGAGAGTCTAGAAGAGCCGGGTGATTCAATTATTTTATCCCCATTCAAGTGAAGGAGGAGCCAACAGGGAGTTAGCCGGCTTGGCCAGCGCTGGAGAAAGACTCTAGTGAGCATGCTCTATGGGCCTGAAAACCAGGAAGTGTGAGGAAGCCTGCGGAAAAATGGTGGAATCAAAACAGACTTGCACCACAGAGCAACTTTCATGAAGAGGAATGAACAGGCATCATCTCTGAACGTGGTATCCAGATCTTAATACATCCCTGGCATGTGCATATCGCCTGTCGTCATTATTCAGAGCCCGCTAAGAGTAAACATGGAGGACATCAACAACAGCAACAGGGATCAATGGAGAGATGAGAAAGTTTCAAATTTGTTGTACATTTATGGAGAAGCTTCTCCACAACAAATAATTCTGTACATGTATGTTAGCACAGCCACGTCATCCATGTTTATGATTTTACTGTCATGTTAATTTTGTTATTCTTGTACGCACATTTAAGTTAAATCTGCACATGAGAGGCAGTTTAGGACCTCAACGGTGTTCACACCAGTGCCGGATACATGCATTAATCCTGTAATGTGAACGTAGCCATAGACAAATCACTTAATCCACTATTATTGAAAGGTGCTTTCAGACAGCGAGCGGTTACTGCTGCATCTTCCACCCAGTGGCAACATCATCAGCATTGTGGGCGGCAGCAGGGAGCACCACCACCGTTGCCGCTGCTGGCTACGTCCAATCCCACCAACAGCTTCTAACATGAAATACAGACTGCTGCTATCCAGAAGAAAAAAAAAAGCTTTTACAGGTCGGGTAAAGTCGAGACACAAAGCCCAGTCAGGTGCTGGTGCAGGTCAGACACCAAGCAGTTTTACAGCAAACATGTTAAACCAATCAATCCATTAATCAATCAAACAATCAATCGCTGAAAGCTCAGAACTGTAACAGTGGAGTTTGCTGGGAGGTGAACTGAGAGCAACATCATGCTCTGCAAAACAGACAAAGGTTTGCTGCAGTGTGTGTGTGTGTGTGTGTGTGTGTGTGTGTGTGTGTGTGTGTGTGTGTGTGTGTGTGTGTGTGTGTGTTTGGTGGAGGGTTGGGTAAATGCATCTTGTGCAGTAAACACAGGTGGTGCCTTCAGTGCGAGCGGTGAAACCAGTAGATTGTGAGAGATAAAGTCGACGTGACAGCGGAAGCCCCTGAACTACATGTGAGGTGTGAGAATTCATTCTCACATGAATGAAAGGTTATAGCGGGCAACGTCAGAGTCATGTGACCTAACTAACTGGTCAGTGGGTGAGTGAATCTAAACGTACCAAACAGAGAAGTTTTATTGTCGGAAAATTAAAGAGTACAGTCTTGACCTGCTCAATGTGAAAAGTGCCCTGAGATGACTTTTGTTGTGATTGGGCGCTATATAAATAAAAATTGATTGATTGATTGATTGATACTTCAAGAAAAATAGGAGATGCTTATGAATAGGGGGTGGGGGAAAATCGATTCTAAGATGTATCCTGATGTGGACAATTTCTGCATCGGTTCACAAACGTCAAAAATCGATTTTCTAATAACTTGATGACAGAATGAAAAGGCAAAACCGGGCTCCAGTTCATCTTCACCAAAGGCGGGGGTTGCAAGCATTTTTTTTTTATTTAATGAGTAAATAATTACCTTTGTAAGATGAATGTGAAGTATACTGTCAACTTTCTACACCAGAGACTGATGTTAGCGGAGCAGAGCAGCTAACTCCGGCAGTATCAAACGAGACCAGCTGACCATCACACACTGCTGCATTTAACAACTTAAACCAACTCTGAGGTGAAGAAAATAACTCGGTGCTCAGTCTGTTTCATCTAAAAAAACCCTGCAGCTGCTCAGTGTCTCAGACAGCAACGTCTTTCCCCCGGAGCTGCAGAGAGGCTGCTCTCCACTGTTGGAGACGTTAATAACGCAGCGGAGCACCCTTCCTCCCCCTCAGTTTGTTATCTCATACAGGCAGTTAACTTTTTATAAGAAAAAGGCTGCGAACCATTTATATTATCTGCCAGTTATGTTTCATATCGTATTTCAGTGGACTAAAGACACCAGTGAATGGTTCGGCACACAGTAAACTGGAGCAAGAGACTGAAAATAGTATCATAATAATAATATCAAAGTTTACACGTTAACAGTTACCCCGCTAGACTCTAAGGTCAGAAGCCAGAATAAAGTGATTTACCTTCTGATCCACGATGGAGCAGACGAGCTCTCTGACGGCGGACAGCGAGAGGTCGCCGGGGTCGAGGGTGACCGTCTCCCTGGTGAGTCCGATCTGGAGCAGGAAGGAGACGCCGTGGATGGAGCTCCGTGAGTTAGTGGGGCTGGGCGCCGTCTGGCTGCCGTTGGACAGCTGGCTGCAGATGGTGGCGGGAGGGCTTGGCGACGGCGTGGGCGGGACCGTATGCTGAGGGAGGATGGGTTGACCCCGCGGCGAGGCCGGCGGCGGCGGGCTATTATCGGCCGACATTGGCTGCTATCTATAACGTCGTCCTGGAAGTAAAAAGGCGTCGTGGGCGAGCAACATCCAAAAAGAGCGTCCGACTGCTCAGGTTTGTTCGTCAGCCGAGCGTTTTCTGTCCCTTCTTTTGCCTCAATTCACATTTCTCGCTGTTAAAATCCTGCAAGGAAGGTTTCCTCTCACTGCCGAGCATCTCTGAGGTAGAAATAAACCAAAAAAAAATCTCTGAATTAAAAGATCCTGGAAAGTTCAGCTTTAAAGAGTTTTATAACAGTTCGATCCTCAGGCCTCCTGCTGGCTGAAACTGTGAACTGCGTTGCAAGCGACGACAGAAGCCGGAAAACAACGTTGAAACGCTGCAGATCTGTAGCTTCTCTTTGCTGTTTTCACTGGCAGCATCTGTTGAGAATTAAACAGCATGTTAATCTCTTTGTATCTGAATGCAGCGCAGGTGAATAAATGTGTAGCACCTTGTAGTTTCAATAGAAATACTGAAATCCTTAGAAATTTGAGCAAAAAAATTACATTCATATCCCTGGAATAACTTAAAAAATGTGTATAATATATTATAATGATGGTTAAAGTACCATCAAACATAATGAAGTCTTTACAAATTTAGCATCACAAAAGGATAAAAGGAAATGTGTGATGTGTGATCAGTGTCATCGTCTATGTAATATCAGGAATATTATAAGAATATTCTGAAGATTTATATCAAGATGTCACCCTGCAGTACTGTTGAAGGAAACTGTGGCTCAATGAGACTGTTTGGGTTATTATTCATAACAAGACTAAGAGTGTGTGATTCTGTGTGTGTTATCATGCTCACAATGACAAAGTTAACACAGTGTTTACCGTGTTCACCGTCTCAGTAGTGTGTTAGGATGCTAACATTTGCTAATTAGAGCAAACCACAATTTTCAGGTATTTACTCACAAACTTTTACAATTACTCCTGAAGTACAGCTGAGTGATACGGACAAAATCAGATGTAATGATATCTTTGATCCAATATGTCGATATCGATATTATGACGATATTGTTGGGATGACTATTAATGCTTTCATAAGATAGATATAACAGTCTAACAAGCTCTCCAAAATCCCAGACGATATCTAGTCTTATATCACGATATTGATAATATCGATATATCGCCCAGCCCTATCCTGATGTTAACATTAATATCTGTTCCACATTTCATGCGAATCCATCAAATAGTTGTTGAGACATTTCTCTAAAAAACAAAAATGTGAACCTCTTGGTGGCGTACGGGAGCCATGACTGTGTGCATAAAGCAGTTGTCATTTTAACTATTTCACAGAATTAGTTTATTTTTTATTTTATTAGTTTATTGTTGCATACAGATTAGCGATGCAGCAGATATAATGTACAGGCTACAAGGCATCCAGCTGAAGCTAATTTGCAGCCCCCGTCCCTCGTTAGGCTTTTAAAACTAGACTAAACCTGCCAATGGCTCAGGTCAGGGGAATGCCAAAGTCATCAAAGTCACCAACTTTCAAATCCAAGCAGACGCGTACAAGCTAATACTGAGCAGAAAACATGTTTTTTACACTTTTGGAATGTATGTGATTATGTGCACCGTGCAAAAAAAAAAGTGTGAAGTTATTCTTTAAGAAAACATCAGTTTCACAGTTGTAATTATAATTGCGGTGATTCCCATGTGACATGAACGCAACATTGTGGCCACACCTTCCTAGGCCACGCCCCCAGAGGAGGCGGGGCCTGACATGAAGCACAGCTGATGCAGAGGTACCAGGAGGACACCTTTAAATTCATCTTTTTAATCTCATGTTGAAGGACTTTAACTGGAGGTGAGAATTAGAGTCAGACTGATAAACTGGCAGCTGTTTAAATGTTGGCAGCGACGCAGAAAGAAATCAACTTGTAGTCTGTGTTTTCATATATTTTTGCCAATTAATTTATGTATGTATACAAGTTTGACAATGTGTTTATGTCTTCATGTATGTTTTTATTTTTCTTAATTTGCTGTCAAATTAACAATAAAGTTCAGTGTTAAACTGCCAAATAACAACAAAATTTGAGAGACGCCTGCCAAAAATGTTTATGTTATATTCATGACTATTAAACCATACGGTATTATGTTAAAGCATACAGAGTATACGCCTCCGCTGCATTACACTACGTTTCATTTGGTGAAACTGCTGCAAAACAAACAGCGAGCAACAAATTAAATGCTAATGCTAATGCTAACTCTGGTTTATCTGCTTGTACATAATGGTTTAAAGTAAACAAACTGTCTCTAAATATTAAAAAAATGAAATTTTATTATTTACAGTGGCAAAAAAAAACATATTGTCAAAACTCATCTAAGATCTGACTTGAGAGTAACGACATGCCTTAGTTGGTATAATGAGAGAATATGTCGGTACAGTATAATTAGGAAATTAAGTTATTTTGTTGACAAACACTGTCTTCATACTCTTTGCATATTTCATACACTCTTTTTCATATTGCAGTATAATCTGCACATTTCCCGCAACTCTTCACACAATCTTTCTTCTACAGAACTGCAACCCGCTCAGATCTTTGCTCCACATCAGCTTCTCAATCTCAAGAAACTCAACTTCTCAACTATCTATGACCTTAACACTTTTCAAGTTTGTACTTCTATATATAAGATACAAATCAGGAAGGGAAAAATTCCAGATCATTTCAGGTCTTTTTTGAAACTAAACTCTCACATTCACTCAACCAAACAATCATCTGATCTTCATCTTCCCAAACATCTGACAACCAGAGGTCAGATTTCAGTTGGACCGGAGTCCAGTTATGCAGCTACTATTCTCACTGGGTTCTTTGCCTTTAAAGCCATTTAGAGCATATTTAAAATATTTATTTACTGTTATTATAATCAATAACCCTCCTATGCTTCTTTCCTCTCCCTGCACATTGATTTTATTTCTTGTTGTTTGTGTGTCTTTGTTGATTTTAACATGTGCAAAATAAAGAAACCCAAAAAAAGCAACATATTTTCTGACTTGCAACTAAAACTATGTGCATTGCTTTAGATTCCACTCAGTGTAAGTCAGAAAATCAGTTTTGCAGGCTAATTTGGGTCTTGTTCAAACAGGCGGGAAGGTCTGGCATGTTATGTACTAAACAGACAACAGTGAGACTGAGCCTACCTGGATCTACCCACCGAGATCATCTCATTAGTCCTCTGAATACTGAATATCTTGTCATGTTTTATCATGTGAGGTTGTATTTTAGACTTTTTGGAAACACTGATCGAGAATTTTCACCATTTTATGACGTTTTATGGACCAAACAACTAATCAATTCATTGAGCAAATGATTGACAGATTAATTGATAATGAAAGTAATCATTAGTTGCAGCCCTACACCTGATAATAAACTGTACGGTATCATGTTAGAGCATACAGAGAATACACGCTGTAGCTCTGCAGGGACATACAGTGACTTTCATGTGGTGAAACTGCAGCAAATAAAATGCTCAAATTGAAAAATAAAAACCCATCTTACAACCAAAATGGTCTGTATTGCTAGACTCCATTAGGTATAAGTCACACAATTTGTTAATTTTAGATGCTAATTGGGGTTAATAGACCCTTTAAGTCTGGTTAAAACAGGCGGACAGGACTCTCGTGTTCAAAAATCCTCACTACCTAGATCACTTTGTACTGTTAAAACTTCTTATATTCACCTCAGTTCAATCCACGTTGTATTTATAAAGCACAATTTCAGCTTTACACGAACATATAATAATATAACAAACGAGGCAAACATGTAATATGAAAATCCTCACATCATATGATCGCAGTCGGTCCTAATTAAACAGACCCGCATTATAATCCATCTGACTCATTACAGTGAATATTGACTTTTTTACCTTCAATACTGCTGTGAACAGATTTACTGTAAAATTAGTTACATGCGATAGAACAGAAAAATAACAAATGCAACACCAAAACATACTACTGCAAATAATAATAAGCCTATCAATCATATTAGCTCATTATGAATAAACTAAAATAACTGCGTATTAGTAAACTGTATGAAGTAAAGCAACAGGATGTCCTGGGTTACACAGATGAAGAGAAAAGTTTAAAGGCAGCAGCACCTCTTAGAGCAGGGCGGGTTTTCCGCTTCCATCCAGCGGCAGCTCGGACCGCTCAGCGGCTGAATTTAACGACCGGAGTCCCGGTTCGTCCGCTCGGTCCTCCGGGCCCGGGAGCCACAGCTGGAGCGGGCAGATGAAACTGTCACACTTTTTTTTCTCTCCAAACTTCCCTGCTGAGCAGCACTCACACCGAGCAGCTCCAGCTTCATGCGGATCTGATTAACACAGCCACAAACACACTAACTACACTCACAGCGGAGATATTAGAGACGGGAAGAGCGCTCACTCTGATGGGATTTCTAGAGACCGAACAAGTGAAGTCTCTGCAAACCAAAACTACATCTGAAAATCAGACGTTTTCACAAAATACCAGGAATGCAAGGTACAAATACTCAATAACAAGTAATCCTACTTCAGTAAAAGTACATAAGTATTATGAGCTTGATGTAGTTAAAGTATTGCAGTAAAAGTACATAAGTATTATGAGCTTGATGTAGTTAAAGTATTGCAGTAAAAGTAGTGGTTTGGTCCCTCTGACTGATATATTATTATATATGACATCATTAGATTATTAATAGTGAAGCATCAGTGTTAGAGCAGCATGTTACTGTTGTAGCTGCTGGAGGTGGAGCTAGTTTACACTACTTTATATACAGTTAGCTAGTTTAGTCCACTGGTTCCCAACCTAGGGGTTGGGGCCCCTCCAAAGGGTCAGCAGATAAATCTGAGGGGTCGTGAGATGATTAATGGGAGAGGAAAGAAGAAAAAACAAAGTTCTGATACACAAATCTGTTTTCAGTTTTTGGACTTTTTTCTTGAATCTTTGATTTTTGGTGAAATATTGGATCATTTGATCATTTATTGAAATGAAAGCATGTGAGAAGTTTAGAGGGAAAAATCACTATTTGGTGGAGCTGTTAACAACTCATAGACATGTGAAATGTGACCCCGACTACACACTGCTTTTTGTAAGACGTCAAAGGCCAAAAAGGTTGGAAACCACTGGTTTCATCTTTAACAATGTGTTGTATTTTAAAAGCTTGTTATATTATCCATTGTGTCAAATCTGCATCTGAAAAGTAACTAAAGCTGTAAAATAAATGTAGTGGAGTAGAAAGTACAATATTTCCCTCTGAAATGTAGTGGAGTGGAAGAATAAAGTAGCATCACATGGAAATACTCATGTAAAGTGTGAGACATACTATTGAGACACGGGACACTTTAGCTTCTCTGGGAGTCTGGGGGAGCTTTTCCTTTTTATTGTTCCCTAAAATTATTGACTTTTTTGTTTTTGCAACAGAGTGATACATCTGTCAGATGTTAGACAATCTTCGTCCAGTCCCTCCATTAAATTTTATCAGATAATTCTGTGGCGCCATCTCCTGATCGAAAGCACTCCATCACCCAGAGTGCAATTCAGGCGGCGTGGAGTTCATAACTGTTATAACTGTAAATTAACAGCAGTTATTTAAAGTACTCAGATCCTTTAGTTAAGTAAAAGTATCAATACTACAATGTAGAAATACTCCATTACAAGTAAAAGTCCTGCATGAAAAAATCCTACTTAAGGAAAAGTGTTATGAGCTAAATTTACTTAAAGTAAAAATCAGGCTGTGACTAATATATTAAATAAATTTAACAAAGCTCATTATTGATACTGATGAGTCGATGCAAAAGTAGACTCAAATACACACAGATGCTTTGTGAAGGGCACCGCTGGTTTAATCTTTAACAATGCAGAGTAATTTATAAGCTTATCTTTACGTTGTTTTATCTACAATCTTCATCTGAAGGTGACTAAAGCTGTCAAATAAATGCAGTGAAGTAGAAAGTAAAACTAGCATAAAATGAAAATACTCAAGTCAGCTCAAGAAATTGAACCACTGTCAGTGAAACAAGCTAACAGAAATGTAGCAAAACACAAATACATACACACATAGAGTACACAGAATATGTAGAAAACACATAATTAGCAAAATTACATGGTGAAATAATAATAATAATAAATGAAAGAGGAAAAAACAGTCTTTTTCATAAAAAAAACACAGGAAATAATTAGTTAATAATCAATCTTTCCAAAATAAGCTTTAAACGGGTCCCAGATCTTAGAAAAATGTCAGATTCACCCTTAAAGATACAGTAAAAATGTAAGTTATTATTGTTTAAAGAGTGAAATACACTGTGAGGCATTTTCCTGAGTAGCTCTTGTGAATGTTAATATATATATTGTTCAGGCGCCTTTATCTGCATCTATTGTCCACAGCAGCGCTACCGTTGGCTCAGGGTAAACACTGAGGGTCGGTTACCAGGGTACAAACCTCCTGCGACAGGAATCCTGAGGCGGAGAGATTGGCTGTTCATGTTTTCAGAGCCAGGATGAGATGAAAACACCTCACAATGCAAGCTAAAGGTCAAAGGTCACATGAGGGGAAGGAGAAAGTACTAGAGAGAAAGTAAACGGCGAATAAAGTTAGAACAACCAGAGAAACAATGAACTGATTGTTGTATTTTCTTATCGAGAGTATTAATCTTTCAAATGTCATAACTCTATTAGGTCTTTATTATATAGGTCATTTATTCATGAGTCATTAAGGATGTTTGGATGCCCTGAGTCAGTGATTTAACAAGTTTGTGCTGTGATACAAACACACATGTATGCACAAATGTCCTTTACGGTGCATCTTGATAAAGTGTGTATGATCATCCTGTGTGTGTTTGCATGTAAATATCAAGAATCATGGTTCATTTCATTAAAATCAATTAGAATTATTTATTTTATTTAATCTTTATTTAATCAGGCAGTCTCATTGAGATTAAGATCTCTTTTCCAAGAGAGACCTGAGAACAAGAAACATTAATCATCATTAAAATGATTAATAAACTATAAAAAAATCTGGAGGCCAAAGACAAGAATAAATTAATTTAATTATTGAGCACTGAGTGGATATTGGTGAAGATTGTTTTCTTATGACAAAATATATTTTGTTATCCCAACATAACAAGCTTGTTTTCTCGAGATTACAATATCATTATTTCAACATCATGAGAAAACTGTTTGCATCTGTGCTGTTTGATTGTGAACTTTGAAGTTATTGGTATTTGGTAATAAATATTTCCTGAGGTGCAATTCCCCAGGTGGCGTAGTTGATCTTCTTCTTCATTCACCCATCAGATATAGTTCTCTCCCCCTCTCGCCACCACACCTTGATATTTTGTGGTCTAGAAGATTGCAAGATGGAGGTAATAATCTTTTTTTTCATAATCTTAACAAAACAAATGATTTCTGAACATGTTATGTCACTATTGTCAGAAAACAAAACATGAGAAATAATTTAACAAATTCTGATCAACAAAATCATGAAAAGTTGTGTATAATTTTTACATAAATACCACAGTCTGTGTTGTGGGTATCACTTTGGACAATATACTGTAGTATCTGTATTTACAATTGTTAGAAATTACTGAAACTTCATATTCCTCAGTTCAAAACATAAGCAGGCTTAAACTGAACTCCAAAATTAAAGTGTGTGAAACTAAATGCAAATGCCAATGGGCAATCCCGCCAATGCTTATGCATTTGTGACCCATAACCTTTAACACCACAATCACTCACCATCTCCTGTCTTTCCCTCTCTCACATCTCAGAGCAGCAGCCTTTTCTGTCAGTGGAGCCTGACAGCAAAGTGACACCAGTACGCTCCACTGGGCCCAGTGAAAGGAGGCCAGCTTAGTGTGAAAAGCAGGCAGAGAGGGACTGTGTGTTGGCAGGTAAGTGGACATCCAGGTTATACGATGACAAGAAGGAGAATCAGTGTTCCATGTCCTCAGGTGGACGCTGCTTTCAGGGATCTCCCGCTGGCTCTGTCCTTAAGCCCTGTTCATGGTCAACTCTCCCGTTAGATTGCAAGGTTCAGTGCTGCTCATAACTCGGCTCTTATAAACAATGTTGCTTAACATGTTTATGTACCGTCATGCCCGTTATATTGTAAGAATGTCATAGCTGCAACCCTCATTTATGCAATTAAGGAGGTGAACCAATTTCTCCTAAAAGAAATTGCTTCTAGATTGTAGCTTCCCCCTGTAGTCCAATGGTTGAAGATGCTCACCTCAAACCTTCAGGTTTCATTCACAATTTAAAATTACCTCTGTCTCACAAACACAAACAAACAATACATACAAAAATAAAACATACTGGCATGCAGAAACACACATGGGATCGAACCATCATTCAATGTGTCTCCAACACCCTTTAATGTTATAAGAATGTCAGAGCTGCAAGCCTTATTTTCTATGCAAAGAAAAGTCGAAATATAAAAATCTGATCTTGCTGTTTGCTGTACATGTTAGCTGTCGTAAAAGTACTGGGTCATAGGTTTGATCCCACCTGCAGGCAATGTTAGTCTTGGTAGAATTTCAATGCTATTCAGCTTCCAGCAAAGCATCACAATCAGTTCCAGCTTTCAGCGATCACACGCAGTTTCTTCCAAAATTGCATTTTCTATTTTATTGTGGTTCAGGGGTCCAATTTTCACTCTCCTTTCAAGCTCTGCTTTCTCCATTTATTCCTGAGAGAAATGTCTGGTTCTTTAGCACTCAAATGCTCCATTATGTTCACCAGCTAGTTTCTGACTGCTATTTGGTGCTGGGCAGGTAGTTTACATTATAGTGTATTTCTGTGGAATTGCAATTATGAGTGACACCTTTTTACACAATCATCTGATCCATGGTGGGTATAAAAATACACAGTGGTGGAACAAGTGCTAATTCATTTATTTATTTAAGTAAAAGTGTCAATACCACAATGTAAAAATACTAAATTACAGGTAAATGTCCTGCATTTAAAATCCTCATTAAGTAAAAGAAATATATAAGAGTTACTAGCTAAATTTAAAGTATTTAATAGGTAGCTGTTTTGCAGGAAATTTGGGTTGTGACTGCTATAATAAATAAATAAATGTGTTTCTTATGACATTTCATTGTTGTAGCTGATCAAGGTGGAGCTGGTTTGAACTGCTCTATAGGGGTCACAAGATAAATCTGAGGGGTCGTGAGACGATAGGGTAGGAAATAAGGAAAAAATATGAATGCATTTTTTTAAGAATTTTTCTTTAATTTTTGCAAGGTTGTGAAATTTTGGACAGTTTTACGTCTTTGAGCCTTAAACAGTTATTTGAAACTATTTGAGAGGAAATGTCTCTTTAGTGGAACTGCTGAAACATGACAAGCGGAAATATACTGCAAATTTAAGTTAAGCATTAACTGGAGGTTTGTGAAATATTTGGCTCTGGGACAGACAGATTAAGAGAGATTAACTGATGGGTGTGAGTTGATCGAATTACTGTTGATCGGATTGACATTAACACAGCTACTTACACATACCACAGACTTCTGCCATCCTCCATAGACTAGAAAAGTGTTCCTGAAAAAAACCTTCACTTTGTGTCGCTACTATATGTCCTCTTTTTTCACCACTCATACACCATTCATCTCATCTCCAGCAGAAAATATTGATTTAAAGGAGCCTTCATCACTCTGGACCACTAATCCATGTGAATCACAGCGGGAAGCCCCACCCACATCAGCTTTGAATAATGCTGCATTCAGGCACTATGAGAAAAATCGGAAAACCACACTTCCCTCCTACAGAAGTCCTATGTTAATGTACAGTATGAAAATGACGGTGTAACAGTTTTATAATGCAAGCGACGGCAAGTAGTTTGTGTATATGTGTAATACTATTGATACTTTCAGTGATTTGTTGTTTTTGAGTATTTGGAGTTTGTAATACAAATAAGTATACTATGTGCATATGTGTGTATGCACTTATATGAGTAATTTATATGAGTACATTTGAAACACTGCATTCAAAAATATGACTTCAGTTAAAAATGTAAGTAAATGAAGTATCAGATGTCAGAAGATTTGTGATTTTAATGAAGCTCTGTGAGGTGATTATATGAATGTTGTACTGTAGTG